>NC_140074.1:100509854-101144668 GCF_964194135.1 Talpa europaea | reverse complement strand
GTCCTATGCCTGGCACTGATAAGTTCTGCCAACTGAGGCTGGCCCAGGAGACTCCCTGCCCAATACCTCCCCAAGTTCCAGGCAAGGCAGACCTACAAAGAGAGACATGAACCCAGTCTCTGTTCTCTGAGAGCGCTCCCCAGGAAGGGCCAAGGGGCCATGAGGAGCACCCATCTCCAATTTGGGGACCAGTGGGGAAAGAACCTGGTACATTCCAGCTGGCATTATAGGACCCTGCAGCCAGAGAGACCTCATGCCACAGAGCTCACAAGTGCTTCATCAGAGGTCCTGGTCCTATTTATTCATCCACCAAGAAAAACTGCCATGACCATCACAACAAGAAAAATCATAACAGATGCCATTCGTTTGACAAACACTTTCTCCAATCTTACCACCACCCTTCAAGGGAGGGGTGTTTATTCCCACTTTACAGAAGAGGAGACAGGTCAGAGAGGACACATGAGAAAGTCAGGAAGCAGTACAGCAAGTCAGAATTTGAATGCAGATCCATCTACCCCCCAGACCCAGGCACTGCCCCCAATTTCTGTCTTGCCAAGCTGTTGCTCAGGCCGGGTTATCTGTGGGCAGGACAGTCTTGCTATATCCAATTGCAAGACTTAGCAAGAGTGGAATAAGACTATCATTATGGTTTATTATCATTATGGCAACCAGAAAGATAGACCAGCAGAGCTCTCAACCTCATTCTACAGGTGAGGCCTCTCATCTACAAGCCGGGCAGTGCCCGGGGGACTGAAATCATTTACAGAGTATAGACAATGTACCAGACGTGCCATGCCCAATACCATGCAGCAAAATGGGGTTCAGCTGGGATTTGATCCCAGGCAGTCTTCACCTCTCCAAACCTATCTCCCAATAGCTCAGGCAGACCTCACACCACCCATGGCCTCACCCTCCCTGAGCCCCCGGCAGCAGTTTAAGCCTGAGGACCCCTGGGCCAATGGCAGTAAGTAGCTTTCACCACCTGCTCCATGAGCAAGAGGAAACAGGGCCCTTGCCTAACAGAGGAAGTTCCTGGGCGGGGCAGGCACAGGGCCAGGAGGCCCGCCTGCGGGGTCCCAGACCAGTCACAGGTCCAGGAAGAGGCTGTCTCCGGAGCCCAGTTCCGGGCCAGATGCCGACCTGCAAGGCTGGGGCTTGCAGCCCCCAACACCCACCAGCCCAGGGCATAGCCCCTTTAAGCAGCAGTGAGCCGGCTGGCATGCCCGGTGGGTGAGTCAGCGCCCAGTGCCCGCTGACTCACCCACCGGAAGCCTCCCGCTGCCCCAGCCCTCTCCCCACAGAGGCAACTAAGAACTTTGCTCCTTTCAGAGCCAGAGCCATGGGCTGGCTGATAGAGAGTTTCCTGTGCGTCACGCCAGGGGTGGGGGAAGTCCCAAGGTGCCACCCTCTAATCTTTCCGATAGCTGGGACATGACAGGACTGGCGGGTGGGGTGGGGGATATTGCTGCAGCCACTGCAGGCTGAGCCAGGACACGGACAGTGCTCCTATAGCCTCAGTGTCCCCACAGGGCACATCAGGCAACTGGGAATCAACTGAACATCAGCCAAGAAGTGCGCACGTGGATGGTGCTCACAGTGCAGCAGGGGAACTGTGGTCCCCCTCTGCTGCTTGAGGCAGCAGAGCTGTACTATGTCGACCAAATGTGCCCCTGCCCACTGGCCCCAGCACCAACTGCCCTTGGCCTCTGACCCCAGCCAAAGATGGGATGTGGGCAAGAAAACCAGCAGGGTCATGGGGTCTGGGGCCTCCTACACTCATGGAAAACTCCCCAGGCCTGCCCATGGAACACTGGGCAGGGCACCCCCTGCAAGGCAGGAAGCTCAAAGATAAAACTTCCATAAGGTCGAGTGACAGCCACACCCTGCTTTGTTTAAATTCTTCCCAAAAGGCAGAAAAGAATATGGTGCTGGGGCTCTATGCCAGGATGGGGAGGGCACCATGGCTCTGTGAACTCAGTTCAGCCACTCCCCCGTCTGACCCTGCCTTTGTCATCTGTCAGATGGGTCCGACTATAGTGAACATGCAATGAGCCAACTGTAAAGGGCCATGCACACAAGAGGAATCACCTCTGCTTCAGTCTATCCTCCAAGTGGAACATGGTCTAAAAGAGACTCCACTGTACAGAGTATTGAGGGGAGTGTCCCACCAGCTAGCTCAAGCATCCAGCACAGGAATGAGGCAAAGGGAAGCAATAGGGAGACTTTTGGAGATATACAGCCCTAAATGGAACCCTAGAGCTCTAGCATGACAGTTGTGTGACCTCAGTCAAGGCACCAAATGCCTCTGAACCTGTCTTATCAGTAAATGGGGCTGTGAGCAATACATGGCACAGGGAAAAAAAGTTGGTAAGTGGGAGTGCTTAAGAATTTTGGTTAAGATGCATTGTGATTCCCCCATTATATCCTTCCACAGACCCCAAAGAGGCTGATGGGGCCCCTGACCTGAGGGGAGTCTCTGGTCCCCCAACCAGTCCACCCAACATCATCTGTTACCTGGATCCACAAGCTGGAATTTCACCCTGCTCCTCTCTCTGCAGAGACTCAGAGCGAGCAATGCCAGAGCTCCAGTCACACAGCTTATGGGGGCCAAGCAGTATCTCCCTGCAGGGCTTTTTCCCCATATTCCAAGACTTCTCCCTTCACAACCCAGCAACTTTAACTTTGATTTTGATGAGGAATATCCTGCCTGGGAGAGCTGAAAGGGACTTCATAAACAAACATTGCTTTTAACTTCTTCCTTCTACCCGTGGAAACACCATGGTCCAGAGAGATTAGGGACCTGCCCCAAGCCCCACAGCAGTGACCAAGCTAACTTAGACCCTGAGCTGGAGAAGTGGAAAAGCATCTAATTTCCTGGTTCCCAAGCTCCACGAGGTGTGCTGAGCAAGTCCCTCCCTGGCCACCTCCCCCCTCAAGTGCCTCAGGAGTTACTCACAGTGGTTGGGCAATGGTCAGGGATCCGGCCTCCCACTTATGTAAGACGTAATTACCCTGCCCACCAGGCCTGCTGGCTGGGCTCCGGCCCACAGCCACCACAGCCACTAGCAGCAGGGGCAAGGAAAAACCCACACCCTCTCTGGGACCCCAAATGCCCTTCTGCTGCCTGAGATCCTCTAGGGAAGTGAGGTAGGTCAACATCTGAGTACCCGCCCACTAAGTGCTAACTTTCGCCACCCCACTCTGCAGCTGCAACCCAAACAGAAGCAAGGTCTTGAGCTTGCATGGCTGAGGCCTTACCAAGAAGAAAAATGGTAACAATAACAAGCCACACAGCAATCGTCCCTTCCTCAGTAGCTACTTTGTGCCAGGTGCCACGCTGGGCTCTTCACCTAATTGCACGCACTCACCTTAAACTCTTTAGTGTTCACTATCTCCAGTTATACAACAGAAGTCCACAGAGGGCAGGTGTGATTGTTCCCATTTGAGAAAAAAGGAAACCTAGACCCAAAGACACCCCTGATGCAGGATGAGGCAGCAGTATGCTTAAGGAGAGGGGAGGCAGCCCATTCATTACAGCTATGTCCGGTTTGAAAATCTCTCACACAGGCCAGCCTGTTAAGACTCCCGAAATGCCAAAAACATCCTTTCCTCTTCCTGCCAAAAAAAAAAAAAAATCCCCCTTTCGCCCTCTAAGTCTCATCCTCCCCCCTCTGCATGACAAATCCCACTGCTGCCGCTGAAATCGCCACCTCACAAAAATTTCCAGGAAGGCCGGCTACTTGGAGAAGAGAAGAGCAAGCCGGCTGCATAGCCAGCATTTCTGACCTGGGAGCTGGCTGAGAACCCACAGGCAACAGGGACAGGCCTGGCAGCAGGCAACCCTGCAGAATCTGGGGTGCAAGGGGGTGAGTGCCCCAAGTGCAGGAAAAGGTTGCAACTCAAAACAAGGAGGAGCTGATAGAAAGGGGACTGTGCATCAGGGTAGGGTGGAAGGTTCCCCGGGGTTCAGGGCTGTGGGATGAGATGCAGGCCTGACAGAGATGGAGTAACCTGGGGCCTACAATGATGGAGAGTTGGTGGAGAAGAGGACAGGAAATTTCTAAGCTGGAGTGTAGCCAGGGCACTCGCGTGTACGCGCTGGGGGGGTGAGGGGGGCGTTCAATGAGGTCCCCAGGAGGAGACCACTATGGAGTCCTTAAATCCCAGCCCGGATACAGTGGGCCCCGGGAATGGAAGCAAAATCAGAATGAATCTACCTGGGTGCTGCTGAAGGATCCAGATTGGCAGAGTTCCTGTCCAGGGCACAGTTAAGGCGCAAATTAAGTTAAGGTCAGAATGAGGTTCCCGATCTCAAGCGGCGTGGTCAGAACGAGGTTCTAAACTGAGTTCGGGCCTGGGACAATCCCAAATGCTAAGCTGAGGGTCCAGGTGAGGTCCCAGAGTGGAACCAGGCACAGGGCGCGCACAGGGGGTAGCTGGGCGGGTGGAAGTGCTGCCCGGGCCAGGGTGCGACCTCGCAAATGTCGGAGCCGCAGCCCGGGGCCCGGACTGGGACGGGGGTGAAGCCGAGGCCCGGGCCGGGCTCTCCTACCTTTGGACGGGGGCATGCCGGCGGGCTGGTTCGAGGCCGGCGACTCCATGGGGTCAGCGGGTCCGCGGACGGCGAGAAGAACTAATCTAGAGGACGGCGGGCTCAACCCGGGCCGATGGCGCTCATGGCTGCGGGCAGGCGGCCCGGGCGCGGCGACGGAGCAGAGGCGAAGGCGGCGAGATGCGCTCACGACGGGCGGCGCCGGGGCCGGACTGGGCAGCGCCGCGGGGGCCCCGGCCGGACGGCGCCGACGCAGGCACCGCCCCCGGGCACCCATTGGCCCGCCGGTCTCCAGGGCCCGTCCCCCGCCTATCAGACGCCGGCCTGCCCTGCCCGTCAAGCGCAAGCCTGGCCTCTGCGGGCCCCGAACTGGGCTCCTCCCACTGCCTGTCAAGCCCGCCCGCCACCCGGGAAATGCAGGCCCGGCCGGGCTGCTCTCCTCGCAGGCTGGAGTCCGCTCCCCCCTCCGCCTGCCCGGACGCCAGCCCCGCACCCCCGGCACCCCGAGACCGCCTCACGGCAGTCTGGCTTTAGGCCCGCCCCCACGCTCAGAGAGTGTCCCCCCCGCGCCCCCCCACAGTGCGCCTTGTGGGCCTGCCTGGGGTCCATAATCCGAACCTGTGGTGCCCTAGGGTCGCACGACTGGGCCCCGGGAAGTGGGGAGGCAGAGGGATGCGAGAGCCTCAAGTTTCGAGGTTCATCCTGTCTACGTTCAGCCCGGGCTAAGGGGTGTCTCCTGGGGCAAGTCAGGTTACCACTGAGCCTCAGTTTTCCCCGCTTCAGGGTGAAAAAAACATCCCTGTCTGCTGGAGCCACTGACGGTCCTGAGGCCGGGACTTCCGTGGGCACTCAGGCATGTTTGTCCCGTGAATGTTGTCAAGGGCTTAGGGCAGTGTCGGGTGCGCGCGTTGGTCCCCAGCTTCGGCGCACATCCACCGAGCGCCTACCCGGGGGAAGGCGCTGCGGAACGGGTGGGGATACGGTGGTGAACCCCATGGCACCTAATAAGGAGTCAGTTCATGTAACTGAGTCTGTAACCCCTCACCAGTTCCCCAACCAGTTCTACACCTGGGGAAACTTGGAAAGAGGAAGATGTCCCTTCAAGGTCTTTTATGCCCTTCTGCAAGACTTGAGGGAAGTCTCATTCTGTTTCTCTCCTGCCCCTTTGGTCCTCTCCACTCTTCTTGGGGGACCTCAATTGTCTCATCTGTATACTGGTCTGCCTTCTGCTCCCCAGGAGAGCCAGGGGACTTCAGAGCCTCTGACCAATCTGGTGCTGTGATTAGGTGACTCGGATGAAAAGCTACAGGCTCCTGAGGGCAGGAAGCACCTAGCAAAGGTCAAGGGGTCATCCCCTTACCTCCAGGCAGGTATGAGTATGTGGCCTGCCAGGGACCTCACGTGAGAGAAGCAGATTCCACCACCTGCTAGAAATAATTGGAGCAGGGGTCTGACCTCTGCTTGCCCATTTGTAATACAGTGGTGATCTACAGGGCCCCACCCACACAGTGGTGGGAAGGGTCAGATGAGATAAGGGGGGAGACTTTATAATTATCCTTACTCTCTTCCTGCATTTCTTGTACACCCTTGCCAGGAAGTAGGAGGAAAGTTATGAGCGCTGGATTCAGAAGAGTATGTAAATGCCACCTCTGCCACTTACTAGAAGTCACCAAGCAACTCCAAATCTCACTTTACTAACCTGTCCCATAGGGACAATGACACCTCTCTGAAATTAGTTCATGAGCTCAGGCTTGGAAGTACCTAGGTACCTAAGAAATGTTTTTCAATAAAGATTTGAACCTGTAAAACAAATAAGTTTTTAGATACAGTATGTTCCTCCTACAGGACGCCATCCTGGCCTTCCCATTCCTGGGTGTCTGCATTAGGCCAGAGCAGCCTGTCTCAAATGGTCACGTGACCGTGGGCTGGTGATTTCACCTGGGGTCCTGCTGTTTGCCCATCTGTAAATGGGCACCCAGTAACAGCTACCTCTCTACCAAATCTGCAAGCCTGGTCCAACAGGTTTTCTGGGTTCAGGCCCCTGCTGACCATTCAAACTTTTGCTCTGCCCGTACACCCTCTCACCCTCTCTGCTCCTTGCTATATTCAAGGGTCTTAGTGCTGCCTCTTGAACGTAGAAATACTGGCCCGCCTCAGGGCCTTCATGCTTGCTGTTCCCTCTGCCTAGAACATCATCCTCCACTCCCATCTCCCAGCATGATTCTTAGCACTGGTTCCCTTTTATCCTGCAGGCCTCCTCTTTAATTCACACCCCTAAGAAGCCTTCCTGGTCACGTCCCCAAACATGTTTAATCCTCTGCACAGCATCCACACTGCCAATACCCTTCCTATTTATTCTGTTTTCAATCTGTTCTCCCTCTAGGCTACCAGTCCCTCCTGAGCAGAAATCTTGCCCAGCTCATCCCTGCTGCATTCCCAAAGCACAGTCAGTGCCTGGAACATAGTAGGTACTAAATACTACTCAATACTAAATAATACTAAATATTTGAGGAATGAACAAAGGAAAGATGGAAAGCATGCTGCCAACAGGGATGAAGCGACTCTAGTCCCGTGCCAGCCTCCCGGGCACCCAGATGACTCAAACAAGGCCCTCCACTGGAAGGGTTGATGGTTAGTCAGGGATCCTGACAGCCCAAGAATCACAAAAATCCATGTGGGGTGCTATAAATAGATATATGAGCAAGAGTCTCAGGAAGGTGCCAGACTCCACCTGGGTGGGGTCAGGGAAGGCTTCTCAGAGGAGGTGACTTTGAGATTGGACCTTTAAGGATGAGTAGGAGTTTGCCAGGCAGAAAGTAAGAAAAAGCCTCCCAGAGAGCGTTAAGAAACAAAAGGGCCATGGAGGCAGAATGGGGTATGGAGGACTGGGCTGCTGAGCTGCCAGTGTAGGGAACACTGCTGAGAGCTGAAGCTTCTCTTTCAGTGGCTGCAGCAACAATTGTTGGCCTCCTTCTGTCTCTGAGGAGCACAGTAAGGGGAGACTCCACAACGACTCAGAAACCAAAAGGGGCAGTCGATGGTGTCATGACAGATTGCCTCTTATCCTGGCTTCTAGAAGCAATCCCAAACACCCCACTCTATAGACTCAGGGGAACTGAGGCATGGGCTGGGAAGGGGTGAGGCCAAAATCAGAATGTGGATGTGAACTGAGTTGGTAGGATCTAGGCTGACAGAGGCTGGAGAAAGGATGGTCTGAACCCAAGATTGGGAGAGCTGATTCATTCATCCTTCCATTCATTCATTCATTCATTCATTCAACAACTATTTATTGGGCACTTATTGTTTGCCTATCACTAAGGGCACAACGTTGATCTAGACAGACACCACTCCCTGCCCTAGGGGAGAGGTGATGATCTGGTGGGCAAGCCAGCCAAGCAAAATGCCCGAGTTAAATTATAGTCTGTCAGAGGATAAGTGCAATGGGGAAAGGAGAGAAGGGGACCAAATGTGCCTGAGAGTGGGGCCTATAACTTGAAAGAGGGTGGTTAGGAAAAGGCCTAAGGAAGGTGACATCTAAGTATAGATCTAAGGAGGAAAGGAAGGAGTCATGAGGATGTCTGGGGGAAGAGCATGCTTGCTCCTCTGGGCCAGAGGGAGCAGCATGTCCCAAGGCCCTGGGGTGGTAGGCTTACAGGGAAATAACTATGTGACTGGATTACTGACTGATGTTTTCATGTTCACCCACATGCCTTTACACAGTGGCAGCCCCTTGAGCTGCTTTCACACCTGTGTGAGTCACATACCCCCAAATCACATACACACACTCACAATGTAGTGCACAAGCATGCACATGGAGTGGCTACAAGGGTGCAGACAGGTTCACGGATCCCCAGCCACATGCACAGCTGTGCCCACACACTGTCAAGGCCACTGCCAGGGGCCTCCCAGTTTGCTGACCCACAGTGCCCTCTGGTGACTAGATCCAGCATGGTAGCTGGACATGAGCTGGTTGCCCTAAGGAGCCTGGGGCAGCATGGCTGGCATAAACCACGCTCCACCCTCTCTGCCCCTTCCTGTTCCTCCCTGTGCTTCCTACCCCACACAGTGGCCGAAGAGGGCCTTCCAAAATTCAGGTTGGCTGCGCTCCAAATCTTGCCAAGTCTCACTAAGAGGGGACTGTCTCAGACTTCTTCCCAATCGGCTGCTCCTAACCTAAAGTTTCCTTCCTAAATTTACTTTGCAAAGGCTGTACCCTGAGCTGGAAATGCTCCTCCTTGCCTTTCCACTGACATGTTTCTACCCCCTTAAGGCCCAATTCTAAAGCCAGGAGAAGAAGTTCTGCCTGAATGCACCCCCTCCCTCCCCACTTTCCCAACTCAGCACCCAGCTCTGCCAGTTCTCTGTCTCTGCATTGGACTCATGCTGCTCCATAGTAGGGGCTGGTGTTGGATCCTTTGGGGATCAGCTGGAGGTGGTGTTTTGGGGCAGTGAGAAGTTAAACTTGAGTTGTCTAGAGGGAGGCAGGAAACTCTTTGTCAGGGTCAGGCTGAAGTTGTAGTGAACAGAGGAGAAAACTGAGTGGAGTTGGCAGGGGACTCACTGCTCTGTTTACATTTGTCACCATTCAAGTATCAGAGGATGGACTTCTGCACATTAGATGATTCTATTAGGAAAGAGCAAGTACCTTTTAGAGCACCTGCAGTGTCTTAACACTTTGAAGCACAATGCCTCATGGACTCACTATGACGTGAGTTGCATGAGGTCAGTTACTTTGCTTTGGTCACTGCAATGTCACGATCATCAGCAGGTACTCACTGAACAGTCATGGAGTAGAGAGGAAGGCTTACAACACCCCAGCAGGGTGCATACCTTTACCATGACCTCCATTTAACAGATAAGAAAACTGAGGCTCAGAGAGGTGACTAAGGCCACTGGTAATGGCAGAGCTATTATTGGAACTACCAGATGGAGACAGAATTTCCATGTTTTTTCCAGACTTCCATTAAAATGGTTTTCAACATCCTTCATCTAGTAAAACAAGTCATTTATGAGCTCCTTCTGCTGCCTTCGGGAACGATGCCAGCTCTTTGCTTCTGATGGAGCCTTTGGGTCTGTCCTGCCCAATGCAGAAATGCTGCAGCTGCCTCCGGCCCCTGTCCAGGTGCCCAACTGCTGTATGCCTCCCAGGAGCTTGGGCCTAGAGCCTGTCTGTCCCCAGCTCCTCACATGTGTCACTGACTGCCCAGGAGGTTGGGACAGGTGTTGATTGGCACCTGATACACTCCAAGTTCACAACTTCACACTCAACCTGGTGAGGTCAATGTGGTTAGATCTTCACCATCTCACACGTAATAGAAACTGAGGTGCAAAGTTTCAAGCAGCTTACCCAAGTCCTATTACCAGGAAAGAGGAAATCTGATTTTTATCCCAGGTCATCAGAAGTGTCTACTGTATGTGTATCAGGAGTATCACTCTACGACTCAAGTTTGCTATCTAGAAGGCAAGACCTTGGAGTTGTTCTTATTGCCATTGTACCAGGGAGAAATACTGCAAACAGATGAAGGAACTTCCCCAAGATCACTGGACCAGGGGGAAGAGAGGCAGAACTGCACCTGGACCAGGCTGCTTCCAACACTCACATGCACCCCAATATCTGCCTGTGAAGGACTCATTTACAATATCAAGTGTATCCTGGCTTCCTCCAAGAAGGAGCCGAGTGACCATGTGTACATTGCTTGTCTCAGCCAGGTCTTGGAGAATATTGTGTCCATTCTCACGAGCAATTCTGTTTCTTTTCAGCCATCTCCAAGTCCCGCATGATGAGGGACTCAACCCTTCTCACTGGCAGTGCCTTGCATTCCCAGGAAACCATAACCATCACTAGCTTCTTCTTTAAATTATGCTGGAACTTGCCTCTGGAGATTTCAAGCTCAAATATATCTGTCCATTCAATATATATTTCACAAACATCTATTTTCCCCTGACACTGTACTGAGTATTGTGGAGACAGTCAAGAACAACATAGACAGGATCCTGCCTTCATGAAGCAAAACTTCTGGGGGAGGTTGAGAAAGGAGGTAAATATATCAATGAAAGTAAACATATAAAATAATTTCCCAAGAAAATATTTTTTAAGATTCAACACCCTTTTCTCTAAACAAGGTAAAAATAGAAAGAACCCACTGGAATATAATAAAGGCCATATTCTTACAAACTAACAACCAATAACATACCTAATGGTGAAAAACAGAAATCTTTCCCTTTAAGATCAAGAACAAGACAAGGATGTCAACTGTGACTACTTCTGTTTAATTTAGTATTAGAGTTTTCGGCTAAAACAATCAGACAACAGGAAATAAAGGGTATCAAAGTCAGAAAAGAAGACAAAAAATTATCACTATTTGTAGATGACATGATATTACAGATAGAAAATCCTAAAGGCTCCACCAAAACTCTAGTAGAAACAATAAATTAATATAACAAAGTGGGGGCCTCCCCGGTGGCGCAGCGGTTGAGCGCTGGGTTGCGAAGCTGCCCGCAGCCTCTGCGGCGCCAGTTCGATCCCCGGCTGCTCCCCGGCCACCAGAGGAGGGTCCCACATGGCGCGCAGACCTCTCCTGCCACCCGCTGCTCCCCTCAGCAGTGTACTTCTGTCCCTCTGCCTGCTCTGCTCCCCGCTCTGGCTCTGGTGAATTCTCTCACCCTCCCGTGCTTCTGACTGTACCCAGTGCATGTATAAACAAAACAAACAAACAAATAAATAAATAAATAAAACATGCCTCTATTAAAAAAAATTTAAAAAAAACAAACAAATAAATTTAAAAAAAAAAGATTTATTTATTTATTTATACAAGCACTGGGTACAGTCAGAAGTGAAGGAGGGTGAGAGAATTCACCAGAGCCAGAGCGGGGAGCAGAGCAGGCAGAAGGACCGAAGTACACTGCTGAGGGGAGCAGCGGGTGGCAGGAGAGGTCTGCGTGCCATGTGGGACCCTCCTCCTTTGGTGGGACCCTCCTCCTGTGGCCGGGGATCGAACCGGCGCCGCAGAGGCAGGGGGCAGCTTTGCAACCCAGTGCTCAACGGCTGCGCCACCGGGGAGGCCCAATAAATAAATCTTTAAAAAATAATAAATAACAAAGTGGAAGTTAACAAAAAAATACAATGAATAAAAAAAAGAAATCAAGGAAATAATTCCATTTACAGTCCTTTCAAAAAGTGTCAAATACCTTGTAATTAAATACCTAACTAAGGCAGTGACGGATCTATACAACCAGAACTATAAGATATTATTAAAGGGGCCTCCCCGGTGGCGCAGCGGTTGAGCGCTGGGTTGCGAAGCTGCCCGCGGCCTCTGCAGCGCTGGTTCGATCCCCGGCTGCTCCCCGGCCACCAGAGGAGGGTCCCACATGGCGTGCAGACCTCTCCTGCCGCCCGCTGCTCCCCTCAGCAGTGTACTTTGGTCCTTCTGCCTGCTCTGCTCCCCGCTCTGGCTCTGGTGAATTCTCTCACCCTCCCGTGCTTCTGACTGTACCCAGTGCTTGTATAAACAAAACAAACAAACAAATAAATAAATAAAACATGCTTCTATTTAAAAAAAAAAGATATTATTAAAGGATTAAGATCATGACACAAGGAAATGGAAAGGCATTCTATGCTCATGGACAGAGAGAATCACTACAGTCAACATGACTATTCTACCTATAGTGGTATATAAATTGAATGCAATCCCCATCAAAATACTAACAATGTTCTTCAAAGAAATTGAATAAAAAATACTGAAATTTATACGGAAACATAAAAGTCCTCACATAACAATTCTAAAGGAAAAAAAGAGAAGTGGATGCATCACATTACTTGATTTTATACTACACTATAAAGAAACAGTAATTAAACAATGTGGTACTAGCATAAAAATAGGCAGTTGGATCAATGGAACAGAATTAAAAGCCTAGAAATAAATCCATGTTCATATCAATATTTAATTTACAGTAAAGGAGCAATGACCATCCAATGGGGAAAATGTCTTTAATAAATGATGCTGGGGGGCCTCCCAGGTGGCACAGCGGTTGAGCACTGGGTTGCGAAGCTGCCAGCAGCCTCTGCAGTGCCGGTTTGATGCCCGGCTGCCAGGTGAGGATCCCATATGGCACGCAGACCTCTCCTGCCGCCCACTGCTCCCCTCAGCAGTGTACTTCGTCAGTCTGCCTGATCTGCTCCCTGCTCTGGCTCTGGTGAATTCCAGAGCTTCTGACTGTACCCAGTGCATGTATAAATGGATAAATAAATCTTTAAATAAATGATGCTGGGGAAAACAGACAGCCACATGCAAAAGGATGAAGTTAGACCACTCTTTCTAACTCCACACACACAAATTACAAAGGGATTAAATATTTAGAGGTAAGACCTGCAATGATAAAATATATAGACAAAAACATATGTTCCATAAAACATTGATAGAGATGTTTTTAGAGGCCTCAACCCTGTGGCATGGGAAATAAAAGGAAACATAAACAATTGGGAATGCCTTAAGTTAGAAAGGTTTTACACAGGAAATAAAATATATTAGATTAAAAGAAAAATCCCTCCTGAGTGGGAGAAAACATATACAATTCGATAATAGAAAAACAAACAACCCAACTGATACATGGACAGCAGATGTGAACAAACAATCCATCAAAGATAAGGGAACCAATTCACCCATGCACCATCAGAAGGACAATAACTACATGGAAAAATGTTCATTGCTTCCAATAAAAAAGATGCAGCTTAAAACCACAACGAGATATCATTTCATACCCATGATAATGGCACATATTAAAGGCCCCCACAATATGGAGAAGATGTGGAGAAAGAAGACCCTATTACACAGTTGGTTGGAATGTAAACTTGTAGAGCCATTACAGAAAGTGATCTGGATTTACATTTTTTTTTAAGATTTATTTATTTATTTATATAAGCACTGGGCACAGTCAGAAGCTTGGGAGGGTGAGAGAATTCACTGGAGCCAGAGCGGGGAACAGAACAGGCAGACCGGCAAAATACACTGCTGAGGGGAGCAGCGGGCGGCAGGAGAGGTCCGTGTGCCATGTGGGACCCTCATGCCAGCAGTCGGGGATCGAACCGGTGCTGCAGAGGCTGCGGGCAGCTTTGCAACCCAGCGTTCAACCTGTGTGCCACTGGGGAGGCCCTGGATTTACTTTAAAAAACAGACAATGGAAATACCAGGACCCAGCAATCCTACACCTGGGCATCTACCCCTCAACTCAAAAAAACTATATGCTCTATTATATTCCCTGCAACACTATTTATAATAGCTTGGACATGGAAGCAACCTAAATTCCCATCAGTGGAAGACTGGATCAAGAAGAGGTGGTATATCACCAGTACAGAATATTATTCAGCCATAATGAAAGACAAAATGCCATTTATAGCAGAATAGAAGGTGTTTCAGGGAATGATGTATAAGTAAGTTAGTATGACAATGACAACTATTGGGTGTTTACATAGCGGATGATTCCACAAAGTAAAATAAAAATTAGCAAACATTAAAAAATGAAGTGAGGTTTCTGAAGTTAAGAGGGAGAGGGAGAAAGGGTCAAAAGGGGTATAAGGGATGTTGAAGGGGGGAATTAAAATTAAAACTTATTTGCAGACTATTAAAAAAATTTCACTCTCAGCAATTTGTTTATTCACTCACTAATGGGACATTTGAGGTGTTCCCAGTTTTTGATGAATGTGAATAAACCCTCAGGAACATTTGAAATAACGATAAGGACTATGAACTAAAGTAGAGCAGAATGGCATGACAGAAAGGCCTTGGGGTGGTTCCACTAGACAATTAAGGGGGCCTTCCCAAAGGAGGTGTCTTCTGAGGTCAGGCGTGGATGATGGCAAAGAGACAAATAAAACTGGGGTCAGGGCTGACTTAATATAGTCCATGACACTCAGTAGTGCTCAGAGAAAGAAGGTGAAGAGAACTTCCAGTTTACCATGGGATCAGGGATATTTTCCTCTGTCTCTCCCCAAACCCTACAAAATGATAGTATAATTTAAAAAAAAAAAAAACGAACAAACTTTAAGCCACAAACTCACATAGATAAGGAGAACAGGAAAGTTAATGACAGGGATGAGAGTAATCTAAGAATTTTTCAAAACTGGAAAATGAATACAAAAAGAGTAACCAATTCAGCAGAGTGGAGGAAAATGAATTCAAAGTCTGCAGAGGGTAGAAGTCAACTGAGGCCAGAGATGACATGACAGCCAGAGATGACATCACAGCCCCTGGAGACTCTCAGCCAGGAGGTACCAGGTCTCCCTGGAGGGGGTGGACAAAGCAGGGATGAAACAAAATGAGTTAAAGGTGAAACAAAATGAGTAAAAGGAGCAGTTATAACTTCTAACTTCCCAGGACAGAAAGTCATGAGTCCCAGGTTTGAAAGGATCCGGGAATGCCCAGCTTGAGGCCAGTAGAAAACAAGGCAATTATTAGCTCCTAGAAAAACAAAACAAAAAAGCAATGTAGTCATAAGGTACTGCACAGCTTGGCTTGGACCAATATTTACATAATCATAATATTGTAAACACCAAATACTGACGTATCCAAAAACTGTGATGAAATGAGACAGGGTACTTGGGGGAGGGCAAGTGCAGGGATCCATGTATAAGAGAAGTAAATCCTCATCTCCTGTAGCAAGAAACCATCCGATCGTGTCTAAAACTGAAAAGAAAATAATAGCAATGGAAGCATGTGATTGAGAAATAAGGAAGGATGAGATGAATGGTTGGAGGCAGTTATGCTAGATGATGTCAGCTGTGGGAGGGAAGGATCTTGGTCTGTTTGGGTCACCACCATATCCCCCTGTGCCTAGAACATCGCCTGATACACAATGGTTTCAATTCCTGTCTGTCTGTGGGTGGGACAAAACAGGTGCTGCTTTTTTTTGCTGTTGTTCTTATAAGCCTAGTAGCACTATTTGACTTTTACCATTGTGTGCACGCCTTGCTTTAAAAAGAATAAAAAGTAAATTTTATGGGAAAGTTAAAAGGCCAGTATGTCTAGAGTAGTTTATATGCTGGAGGGGAGAGGAGGAAAGGAAAAACCTGAGGTTAGGGGGTCAGCAGGTTTGGATCATGGAAGGCCAAAAATGGAATAAATTTAGAAGATCTTGAGTCATTCCAGGACTCTTGGCCTGCCAGCCACACACTCAGGGGAAAAAAGCCACAAGTCACTTGCCAGAGCCATGTGGATGAAAACACCAGCACGGCTGCCACTGCTGGGCACAGAGCCAATGTCTGTCCTCAGATCTTGGCGCTGCACTGTGGCCAAGTGCGCCGCCCTCCGTCCAGCTGCCAGGTTTGCACAGCGGGCCCTGGGCAGCTGCCTGGTAGACTGCACCCTATGAGGGCACTCAGAATCTGGGACTAGAGGGAGTGGCAGAGGAGCCCCCAGGCCAGGGTCTGCTGCAGAGCAGGCAAGAGGGACACATGTGCCCACCATGAAGGTCCTGGCAAGACTGTGCCAGGGAGGCTGCTGTGAGATGCCAGGCTGCTGTGAGATGCCAGGCTGCTGACACAAACCTTGGCTTGGATGTGACCTCGGGCCAAGGGCCCCTCTGAGGGGTGAGCCTAGAGATATATGGGGTCTTTCAGCCATCCCAACAAAAACCAAGGCCCAGATCTGTTCCCGATGTGTACCCAATGGGGCACTGTAACAGATTTTCAAGCTGAAAAGTGCTATAAAAGGTCAATTAAAAAAAAAAAAACCTGTTTCCCACCTTCCCATGCAAAAAAAGAGGACTTGTCTCCTGAAAAAACTCTTGGTCTATGGGGCCTTAAGGGGCAGGGAACCCAGGCCTAGAGTTCACTTCTTCCCCATATCCCTATGCTGGGGGGTTCAGGAGCTACCCACCCTCTGCTCCAGAGTTGAAGGCTCA
Organism: Talpa europaea; assembly: GCF_964194135.1. Lineage (NCBI taxonomy): Eukaryota > Metazoa > Chordata > Mammalia > Eulipotyphla > Talpidae > Talpa > Talpa europaea. The sequence continues at coordinate 101,128,221 of NC_140074.1, read as the reverse complement.
GCCGTCCTATCCTGGAAATTGTTCTATTCCAGACCCTTTCCAGCAAGGAGCTGGACTTCCTTGAATAAGGGAAGAAACGGCATTCAAGAGGTTGATCTTGGGACAAGGCCATCTGGAGGGCTGCAAACATTCTTGGGTGGAAAGATGGATTTGTTTGGGGTGGGGAGGGGTGGGTGACAGGCTGCTGGAGAGTGCTCCAGGCCAGATGAAGGAATTCATTTCCTCCCCCACTCTCCTGCCCAGGGCTCAGACTGATGCAGACATCTGCTGGGCGGACAGCCAGGGTGCCAGCGGCTCACTTATACAGTGGCTGCCTTGGTGAGCCTGAGCGTGAGTTCTCACAGCCCTGGGCTGAAGTTGATTGTTTGTGCTTGGGGGTTAGAGAACCAAGAAGTGTCTGGGGCCACAGCAGGAAGAGTGGCTGCTATGATGACCTTGTTGCTGGAGCAGTACCAAAGCAGGGAAGAAGGGTACCATATGCCCTAAATGTGACTTCTGCTGCTGATATGAACTCACCTTTCAGCCAACTGGGGTCTTCCTTACTTGAGTCATCAGGAAAATTTCATAAAAACTGCCTGATCTGAGTTTTGGGTGGCCAATGGGAATATACGTAGTGTGAAATACACCAACAGGTCAGCCATGTGATTTCTGGGCATTGAGATTACAAGAAACATGTTGGTCTTTTTTATGCTTTTTCTGTGAAACATTTCTGCAAGGAACATGTGTTATTTTTAATACATATCAAATACATAGCGTTTCAATGCTAATAAAATCAATTAATGTGATTAATGTTAATATAATACTTTAATATAAACAAAATTTCATGGTTTTTAATTCTACATATTCCTTAGAATTCAAATCCTGCCTCTTACATGCAGTCTTCTTGGGTTACTCAAGCTGAGATCCTCACAGCATATCTAGTGACCCAATATTCCAGACTCCAGTAGTGTCCAGAGTTGGATGTGTATAGTAGTTTGTAGTCAACAGAGGGTCATAGTCAAGATCCTCTGATTCTGATGCAGGCCCATTGTTTCACAGGAGAGGGATAACAGTGGCTCTAAGGCTTGACCCTAAGCTGAGTTCCACACTCCACTGGCTCTGCAGCACCAGCCCCTCAGCAATCCAGGCAGATATGTGTTGAGAAAGGAATGTTGATCAGAGATGCAGAAAGTCACAAAATCCCCCTCTGTTTAACTCTTGCTGCATTACAAACCACCCTAAACACAGTGACATAAAACAATGATTTTATAATTCTTTTTTTTTTTAATTTTTTTTTAAGATTTATTTATTTATTTATACAAGCACTGGGTACAGTCAGAAGCGCGGGAGGGTGAGAGAATTCACCAGAGCCAGAGCGGGGAGCAGAGCAGGCAGAAGGACCGAAGTACACTGCTGAGGGGAGCAGCGAGCGGCAGGAGAGGTCTGCGCGCCATGTGGGACCCTCCTCTGGTGGCCGGGGAGCAGCCGGGGATTGAACTGGCGCTGCAGAGGCTGTGGGCAGCTTCGCAACCCAGCGCTCAACCGCTGCACCACCAGGGAGGCCCTGATTTTATAATTCTCAGGGCACAACATAGGTGACCTGAATCTGTCCCAGGATGTCTGGGACCTCAGCTGGACTCATTTGGAAACTCCTTCCTTTCCATCTCAAGCACCTGAGCTGTGAGGGCTCCAGGGCTGGAACCACTGTAACTGTGAAGGAACAGCAAACTGTGTCGGAACATGGCTAAAGTTTCCCCATAGCATACAGCGCAGACCCCAAGAGTGAGTGTCCTAAGAGAATGAGGCAGAGGCTGCATGGCCCTTTCTGAAGCAGATTTAGAAGTCACAACTTCACTTCTGTTCCTTGCTTGATCAATTGAAGCAGCCCACCATTTTAAATGAGATGAGACATAAACCCCACCTCACAATGGGAGGAATGACAAAGAATTTCCCCCCATTTTTTTTAGCTTCCACACCTCTCCTAGTAATTTATTGTGGGCATTAACCACTCACAAATCCATCTACAGCACTTGTCAGTGTGTCAACAGTTCTTCTGTTGGGGTCTCCCAGCAGGGTAGGCAGACCACAAGGAGCCACCACCCCTCAGAGGGCTGCCAAGAGCCTCTGGGATGGAATTCCAGCCTCTCCATTTACTAGTGTTTGGCCCAAAGCAAGTTACAGAATTTCTTAACTGCTCTGAACCTCAGTTTCTCCTCTGTAAAGTGGGAGTTTTAATGTAACCCCTTTAAAGAGATAGGATAAGGATTGGAATGTGCCTGCAAATTGTCAGAGCTCAATGAGGCTTAGCTTGAAATTAGCCCCTGGTGGGGACTCCCTCCTCCAGCGAGAAAGTTAGAAGAGTAAATCCTGATGGCACAGGCTTGGTAATGGAGGTAATGGAGGGGGGAGAAGGATCTGAGAACAGTTCAGAGGCCTTAGTGATTGATGCAAAGGGGGTGAAGGCCAAGGTGCTAGGGAGGCTTGATGCCTCCTCCGGGGTAAGGAGGAGGGTGCCAATCATAAAGATAAAACCAGGCGGAGCAGCTGGTATGGGAAGAGAAGATAATGAGCTTGGCAGAGAACGTGTTGAGTTGAGGAGTTTGATGGCTGCTTCATCTTTCTAGATGGAAAGTTAGCCCCACCTTTCCTAGGAAGCCTTCCCTGCTGCTCTGTGGAATTGCTGCTCTCAACTATGAGCTCCCACAACTTCTGTGCTGCCCTCATCACACTGGCTTGGAGTCCACAGATCCAGGTCTGATGCCTCTTTGAGACTCCAGCCTCATCCAGGGCAACAGAAAGTCACCTCCAGTTGAAGGGCCTCTTGGCAGGGTAGACAGACCACAAGGAGTCAATATCCCCCAGAGTGTTGCCAAGAGCCTCTGGGATGAAATTCCAGCTTTTCCATTTACTAGTGTTTGACCCAAAGCAAGTAATAGAATTTCTTAATTGCTTTGAGCCTCAGTTTTCTCTTCTGTAAAGTGGGGGTTTTAATGTAACCCCTTTAAAGATTTAGGATAAGGATTGGGATGTGCCAGCAAATTGTCAGAGGTCAACAAGTCTTAGCTTGAAATTAGCCTTGGCTTCTGAGGTCAGGGAGTAGGAAGAGGCCTAAGGATCAAGACCAACTCAGTGACTCTCCAGGGTCTTGGGCTGGACCTGTGGGTTCCACAGAATGATAAGCCCCTTCCGGGCTTCCCCCAAGGTATCCAATCTGACCCAGAAAGATACAGGGGATGTTGGGCGGTGTCTCCCAAGAGCTGGTTGGGCAGCCAGATTTAGAAAAGGGATTTATCACCCCACTTCCAGGTTGCTCAAGACAACTCTTAGTTAGTGGATTCAAAGATGGTTTTCCAGAGGAGGAAGAAATTTCAGTTTGAAATTTAAAAGGTGACAAAGTATAAAGTGAAAAGTGTGTCCACCTCTGTCATTGGGCCACCTCAGCCACTCCCAGGACACAGCCCCTTGCTTATTCTTGCAAGGAAAAGGCCCTGTCTGCTCCTTTGTTTCTGTCCTGAACATCGCTTTGTGCCTTCCTGTTCCCCTTAGATCCCACAGTTCCTTTCATCTCAGCATGTGAAACGCATCCCTGTCCCTTTGCAGCTGCATGGTGTCCACTGAATGACTCTCCCACAATTCACTTAACCTGCTGGGAGGCATTTGGGAGACTTCCAGCCTTTTGCATTTACAATGAACATCCTTGTGCAAACACCTTTTCCCACACAAGTGAGTGTATCTGTGGAAGAGGGTCCTAAAGGGACAAGTCTGGGCCAAGGAGCATCTCCTTTGACACAGAAAGGTTTAGTCACACTATCTTCCACGTGCCAAGACCATCTGTGTTCATAGGGAAGATTTTCATGGATAAGGTGATGGTGGGTAAAGAAGGTTGTCTGAGAAACAGCACTACACGGATAAGGAGCGAGATGCAGAATCATAAAGAACTTGAAGGGAAAAAGGATGGGGGGTGTCTTGGGCAAAATGGGGATGGCATGACTGGCTTCCAAAGCATCTGGAGATGCACATATGCCATGCCTGGGGGCCCCCAGAACTGCTGGCCAAACATAAAACTAGCCCTACTTAGGTACAGAGTCCACGAGTTCAGTCTGGTCCAGCAGTCAGGCACTGAGACTGAGGAGACAGCATGCCTGGGTTTAAATCCGGCTCTGCCTCTAATTTATTGTGTGAGTCACTTGGTCATCTAAGCCTCAGTTCCCGATCTGTAAAATGGAACAATAATAGCTACTCCCTTGAGTGAGATCATTCATCTGGAGCCTGGTTTTGGGACCTACTAGTGTCTCAATAAAGTCACTGTTTACCTCTATTTGTTCTCTGTTTCCCTCTGATACGTGCCAAGTTGGGGGAATGTTTGCTGAGTAAGCGGTGAGATACTGCCACTGTGTCTCAATGCCACTCCTCCCAGTCTGCCACATCTCTCCAAGCCTCAGTGTCTCATCTGGCAAACAGGAATCAGATGCTTGGTGTGGGGTAAGGCTGAAACAAAGGGACATGTTTGCTGGCACAGAGCAGGAGTCAGGGAATTGTGGCTGAGATGGGGAGGGATGTGGCTTTGCCCCTCCAGCAGGGTGGAAAGGGCGAGGCCATCTTAACACTCCTCTGGGCCCCCTCCCCTCCAGGAGCAGCCCAGCCATGCAGCCTGAGCCAGCTGTTTGGTTTAGATAAATGAATGTTATAAACAACAAACAACACAGAGAAGTCCTAGGCTCTGGAGAGGCTGTTTCCCACAAGGGTACAAGCCTAGAAAGACCCAAGGAGTGGGTTTGGGGCACTGAGGAGCCTCTGTTGTCATGTGCCAGTGGGCATTCTGAGTGAATGGTGAGGCATACGGAGAAGACCTTGTTCTATTCACAAGATAGGACACACATTCACAAAATAGAACAGTAAAATAACAGCAGTAATAAGAATAACAATGATAAGCGCACCCACTTATTGAGCATTTATGATGTTATTTAATCCTCAAAATAACTCTGGAGAAAATGTTTGCAAAACACATCTCTGATAAAGGACTTGGACCCGGAATATACAAAGAATTCTTACAACTCAAACATAAGAAAACAAACAACCCAATAAAAAAATGTGCAAAAGATCTAAAGAGACACCTCACCAAAGAAAACACACAAAGGCCAGCAAGCACAGGGAAGGAAGCTCAGTGCCATTAGTCATGAGGGGAGTGCAAATTAAAACCACAGTGAGGTCCCATTAGAATGGCTAAAATTCAAGAAACTTACAAGTATTAGCCAGCACAGGCAGAAACGTGAGTTCTAACACATTGCTGGTGGGAATGCAAAATGGAATGCCCACCTGGAAAGTAGTTTGGCAATTTCTTTTAGAAGTAAATACACACCTACCTGTGACCTAGCCATTCCACTCCCAAGATAAATAAATCTCTGCTTTTACACACCGAAAACAACGTATATGCAAATATTACAGCTGTTTATTCATTATCACTAAAACAGGGGAAGAATACAATTTCCATGAACTTTCAAATGGATAGGCAAATGATGTATATGCATGGGTGGAATACTACTCAACCACAAAATGGGGAGAACTACAGACAGAGCCAAAAACAGAAGTCTGTGCATTATGTTGAGCTTAAGAAGTGAGGCTAAAAAGGCAACATTCACTATGATTCCATTTGCAGGTCATTCTGGAAAAGGCAAAACTATGGTGACACATAACAGATCAGTGATCGCCAGGGACTTGGGAGCTTAGAAGGGGTGGGGTTAATTGCAAAGGGGCATAAAGGAAATCTGGGGATAAAGGAAATGTTCTATATGATGCTTGTATGTATTCAGCTTGTGATGCTGTGCACATTTATCAGAAATCATCAAACGTACACTTAAATGGATAATTTTTAATGTAAATTATGCCTTATTAAACCTGGGGGAGAAGGAAGGAGGAAGCCCATTCAATGAAGGAAAAAGCTCCCTGACCAGTTGGGGCTGTCCCTGCCATGTTACAGATGAGGAAACTGAAGCTCAAAGGGTGACGTGATGGGTTGAAGGCTTGTGGTAAACGCTGAGAAGAGGGGGTCATGCAGAGACCTTTGGTGAGGTTGGAGGGGAAGAGCCACTAGTCGGCGCTGGGGCTGGAGAAAGAGCAATGTTGGCCTGGACGGGCGCAAAAGCTGGAGACGCTGAGACGGCAGGGGCTGCGAGAGCAGAGGGCCAGTGGACAACACCAATCATGTGGAGTTCAGCAGGTCAGGAGCCTTCTCATGCATCATCTTATTAACTCCTCCCCCAGATTGTGACTTGGAGAGGTTAGGTGAGTTCCCCTGGTCACGCAGCAAAGCCTGTGGTGGAGCCAGAACTGTAGACTCCAAAGCTGGTATTCTTGCTGTGTGTAGTGGAAAGCAGGAGGTCCTCAAGCTTCCCTCCCCAACATGGTATGCCACTCAGTCAAGTCACTTCTACCCCTGGAGCCTCAGTTTCTACATCAGCAAAATGAAGATACAACAGAACCACCCTCACAGGGCTCTCTCTGGCTGGAGCGAGAAGACAAAGGGACAGAAGCACTGACCACGCCTCATCCCTACCAGCCCAGGCCCCATTCTCACAATGGGGGAGGAAAATGAATCAAGACTACCAGTAAATCAGTTGCAAAAAAGGAAAAAAAAAAAAAAGGACACTCCCTCATTCTTTCTGGGCCTGTTCCCCATCAGTGGGTGTGAATTAGACTAAGTGACAGGTGAGCAATCTCTAAGCTCACAAACATTTGTTTTACTCCCATGGTGGCTCCCCACCCACCCACACACCCCTTTACCTTAAATTTTCAATTTGGAAAAAATTCAAGCATATGGGAAGGTAAAGCCTGGGATGGCCAGTGTCCACCATGGGCCTGTGTGCTTCCTTCCTGCCCCTTTCCCGCATGTAGGTATGTGTCATTTTCTGAACAATTTGAGGGTAAGTTACTGATAGCATAAACCTTTGCTCCTAATCCTTCAGCATGCACTGCCTGAAAACAAGGATATTCTGCTACGTTATGATGAGCCCATCTAAGAAAAAAATCTAAAATTCCAGACATCTAATACACAGTCCATATTTAAGTTACCCCATTGTGCCCAAAGTGGCTGAATTATTGTTGTTGTTGTTGTTTTTCCCAAACCAGGATCCAACCAAGAGTCTCATATTCTTTTTGGTTTTCTCTCTTTTTTTTTTTTAATTTTGAAGAAGTTTACATCTCCAGAACAATGACCAAAATTGTGCAATGATATGCACATGACCTTCACCTTGTTAACAGTTTGTCAATTCCACTCTCTCCCCAAACGATTTAAGAATTAGCAGCAGACAGGGAAATAAGCCAGAGGTAAAAGAAAAATATCGGGTGGTTCCACTTACAGGAGGAATGTAGGGGAACCAAATAAGGGACCAGGAAAAAAATTATAATAATTAAAAACAAAATTAACAGGCAACTATTAACCAGAGACACACTGCAAGGGAGGGGAATGGAGAGGGACCAAAACAGGGGAGGGAATGTGTCCTTACACAAGGGACTATGGCAATGGTTCACGGGTGAATTGGTGGTGGGAATTTTCCAGGAACTACACCTGAGAGGAGAAAGTATGTGATGTACAAAAAGGAAGAATGATAGAAAATATATATAAAATTAAATTAAATTTTTTAAAAATTAGCAGCAGACCCAAAGAATTGTGTTTTTTTTTTTAAGATTTATTTATTTATTTATACAAGCACTGGGTACAGTCAGAAGCATGGGAGGGTGAGAGAATTCACCAGAGCCAGAGCGGGGAGCAGAGCAGGCAGAAGGACCGAAGTACACTGCTGAGGGGAGCAGCGAGCGGCAGGAGAGGTCTGCGTGCCATGTGGGACCCTCCTCTGGTGGCCGGGGAGCAGCCGGGGATTGAACTGGCGCTGCAGAGGCTGCGGGCAGCTTCACAACCCAGCGCTCAACCGCTGTACCACCGGGGAGGCCCAAGAATTGTTTTTAAATCAGTTGCCATCATTTAAACATTGAAGACCTCACTTTACTATATGATTTCTGGTGCCTATTGAAAAACCAGAAGACCTAGCACCGGTCTCCCACATGTGACAGAGAGTGGGCTGGGGTGAGCAGCAGCTGCATCTTTGCACAGAGCAGAGTCCTCTCTTTGCCACCCTCTACACCTTTCCCTTATGTCTGACTCTCACACTGTCTCCCTCAATCATGTGACTTTCCTGAGTCCTGCTGGGGACTGTGCTTCCAACCATCTACTCCTGATAACCTATGAGGGCAAGCAGGTGTTCTCAGGAGGATGCCATCCCAGCCTTGGGGAGGCAGCTATTGGTCAGGCTGGTTCCAGTGGCTTGTCCTCTGCTGGGATGTTAGACTCTGCACTTGGGCTCACCTGGGTTCTAATCCCAGCTCCACCACCTCCCAATGAGGAGAACTTCTGACAGTCGTGTGGCTCCCAAAGCCCGGTCCCCTCATTTGTACGACCCCTGTTTCTGAGGGAGGGTGTGAGGGTTACATGAAACTGCAGAGAGAAAACTTAGCACAGCACTTGGTCTATAAGGAGCACTTGATGGATTTTGCTGTTGGTATAAGTTTTCCGAAATCATTGCATGGTTCAGCAAAAATATCTATACACGCATATTCATCTCAATGCAATGACAAGTTGGAAATTGACCTAAATGTCCAACAACAGGGAGCTGGTGAGATTATTATTATATCCATAAGATGGAAGAATCAGCAGCTGGGACAAAGATGCTATATTTAGAAATGACCCAAATAGCCATCAATACAGAACTGTGTCAAAGAGAATGGTGAGGGTCTTGTCATGTGTTAATGACATCATGTATATTCATCAACGGAAGACGACGCAGCTGTACAGAAGAGCGAGGACACCGTGATGTGCTGACATAGACAGAGTTCCAGGACATTCTGCTGGGTGACACGCTGAACTTTTTGGGTTATATGCTGACTTTTGGGTTAATGGGGAGAAGAAAGAAAAAAATTGTATTTACTTGGGTTTATGTGCGGAAAATTCATAAGAAAGTGTTCCCAGATCTGGGTGTGGAGGGAGAAAAGGGGAGACAGAAGACAGAGGCGTGAAGGGGTTGGTTCAGTGATGCCTGAATATATTTTGTTTTCATATTTGAATATATTACCTAATCAATAATTAAATTTAAAAATATTCTGAAAGAATGATTATGTGGTTTTGTACATATTAACAAAGGAAATTGCTCACAGTATCTTGTTAAATGGGGGAAAAAAGACTACAAAACAGTGATTATGATTTGATTACATTTTTGTTAGGAAAAACCGTCAATGTTGTAGAGACAAGTTTTGTCTGTCCTATTCACTCACTACTGTGTTCCCACAACCAGAACACATGGTAGCTCTTCAACAAACATTAAACAAGTGACTGAATGAATGACAATAAAAACAAGATGTCTAGGAAGACACAGTGCCAAACTGTGGACAGCAGTGGACTTGAGAAGTAGACTTGGGAGAAACTTTTGACTTCTTGATATTTTCCTGTTTATTCTGAAATTTGTAAATGAGCACCCTCGTGCTTCTAATCAAGAAGGAAGAACAGCAAAGGCACTAAAGGAAAAGAGAGGGCTCTGTCTTGGGCACGGGGGCGGGGGGGGGGGCACGAAGTCCAGATGGGGTAAGAGGATAGCAGCTCACCAGGAAGAATGTTGGGCTGGTGCTCGGACACATACGCACCCACCCCACCCACACTCATTCCACACAGGCCTGGCAGAGCAGGGGTCCCAGGGGCAGAGTAGGGGGAGGCTGGGGCTGCAGGAACCGAAGGGAGTGAGGGTGAGCTCAGAGGGGTGAGGTCACACAGCTGGCCCAGGATGGAGAAGCCAGGCCAGCTCAAGCCTCAGGCTCCAACATCATCATTTTTGAAATTATTCATACCCTTTACTCTGTTTCAGAGATGAGGAAAATGCTGCCCAGAGATAAAGAGTTAGACTTACGAGAGAAGCTCTAGAATAGACTGGTTCAAATTCTAAATCTGTCATTTAACTCTCCTGGGAGCTTTCCCCCATGGAGCTTCAGTTCCCCCAGTCATCCCCAATGGGGTGGCAGTGGCAATGTCAAACCCACAAGCTAGGTGCACAGGGTGGGCTCCCCAGATGGTGGTGGAGATTGATGTTGGCCTTTCAGTTTCTGAGGTCGAGCTCAGCTGCCTTCCTGGAGTCAGAAGCCCCTTATGCCTCAGGGTATGTCACAGCACCAGCAAATGTCCATATTACCCCTGGGTCTACCCTATGGGGACCCTCCTTCTCCTGGGGACAGAACAGAGAGGGACTGGGTTTGATTCTGATTCTGCCACTTGTCAGCTATGTGGCCCACGGAAGTTAACCTCAAGATGGCTGACAGCAGCACCTTGCACACAGCATCTCTGTGAGAACCCAGGTGCTCGGGGCAACAAACACAAAGGTCTCCTTGCCTCTCAACCTTCTGCTCCATGGTCCACCTCTGACTGAGGGATTCCACTTCATGGAATCTTCCAGAAGCATGGAAAGGGATAGTCAGCTGGAATGCAAGGCACTTGGGAGGGTGGAGAAGGTAAGGTTCAGACTGACGGAAGTAGACGTGGAAAGACCACATGCTGCCCAATTCCACTGATGTGAAACGCTAGAAAAGGCAAAACAATAGGGACAGAAAACAGGTCAGAGGTGGGGGGGGAGGGCAGAGGGGATATGAGGAGTGATGAAAATTTTACTACCCGGTTGTGGTGGTAGCTATATGAGGGTATATAGATGTTGAGTCTATAGGGGCCATTTTTTTTTAAATGTTTATTTATGCATACAAGAACTGAGTTACAGGCCAGAGGTGTGGGGGGTGGAGGTGGGGGATGAGAGGATTCACCAAAGACAGAGAGGGGAACAGAACAGGCAGACTGACTGAAATACGCTGCTGAGGGGAGCAGCAGGCAAGACAGGAGAGGTCTGGCACCATGTGAGTAGCTCCCTGGCCTGCTGGGGATCGAACTTGTACTGCAGAGGCTTTGGATAGCTTCACAGTGCTGTGCTTAACTCCTTGAGCCACCAGGGAGGACCCAAAAGGAGTCATTTTTATACATAAATACTATCTAAAAACTTTTAAAATAAACCAAAACAGAAACCTCAGTCAGGATGGGTACTCTGGGTTTCATTTTATTATTCTGTTTATGGATTTATTTGAAATTTTCCAACATAAAAAAAAAACAAAAAACAAAAAAACCTAAGATCATGTCTGATCTACTCCCAAACCTCCCATTGCTCTTTCCTGGCACAGAGTAAAAACTAAACAACTCACTGTGGCCTTCGAGGCTCCTCCATCTGGCCTGCATGTTCCTCAACCTCACCCCCTCTCCCCAGGCTCACTGTGCCCAGTCACACTGCTCTCAGTGTGGTCTTTAAACCTCAAGTCTTTCATTAAAAAAAAACCCAATGCATTGAGATCTGTTCTGGCCACCCGGTTTGAAACCTCTCTAAAAACATATCCACACCCTTCCCAGTTTAATCTCTCTCTGGGCACTTGACTTCATATAGTTATTTCTTTCTTTGCATATTGTCTCTTCCTATGTTAGAACGTAAGTTCCTGAAGGGCAAGGAGCTGGTCTGGTTTTTATTTTTCACAGCTGTGTTTCCCTGGAAGAAAGCTTGGCACACAGTAGGTGTTCAATAAATATTTCTAAATGAATTAATGATTGATTGAAGAAGTGATGTCATATGTATGTACGTGTATATATATATGCACGAGTGAACAAGACCTGTTCTCCATGTGGCTCCTGAGACCCCAGATTTGGAGACTTTCAGCACTCAGGGCCCACCTACCTAAGACTGTTGAACCCAGCTCTGCTTTCTAACTCCAAGGATTATATATTCATTAAGCAACCCCTCCCCAAAGTCTACTCCATGACCAAAGATATAGTAAATCCGTTCAACTTGGCAAACATTAATTGCTCATTTTATTCTTTTATTGATCCACTGCCTTCCTTGTTCCACAAAGAATTTCTGCAAAGTTTAAAGACCTCAACAAACCAATAGATATTTAAAACTAAAGGAGAAAGAAGGGAGTCAAAAACAGGCAGGATCTTGGTCTCCTAAGCTGGACCTAGAGTACACTGTGTCCTCCCCAGGGCTTACTCAGAGCAGAATCTACCCTGGACCCAAGTTAACAGGGGAGAATCAATGAGGGCTTCCTGGAGGAGGTGATATTTGAGCAACAACACATACAAAGGCCCAACAGTGGGAAACATAATTGTGTGGGCATGTTATTTCTAAAAAAATTGTTCTGACCTACCGATCCCACTCAAGTGCTTTTTAGAGAAATATGTTCCTGAGACATACACAAGATCACATCTTTCTTGCTCAGATTGTAGCCAGACCTGACTCAGTAGAGGTCAAGGCCCCTCTGACCTCAGGATCCCTTTCTGTCCCCTTGTATATAATGACTCACTCCTCAGCTTTGTTTTGTTTCCAAACTCCCTGACACAACACACACTTGTCTGAAAAAAAAAAAAAATACACTAGGATATTCTCAATAAATATATCTAACAAAAAACTAATAATCAAACCATAAAAATGACTCCAAAAAAAAAAATGAGAACTTAAACAGGAACTTCACAAAAGTAGATATCCAAGTGGCAAAGAGGCATATGAAAAGGCCAACATCATTAGTCACCAGGCAAATGTAAATTAAAATGAGCTAAGAGATCACTTCACACTCACTGGAATGGCTAAATTTGAAAAGACTGAAAAAACTGACACTACCAAATGAAACTTTCGAAATTGTTGGTTGGAGTATGAAATGATTCAGAGCATATTGAGAAAAGGTCTGGCAATTTCTCATAATACTCAAGATACCTACTATAAGATCCAGCAATCCATTCTTGGTAGCTCCCCAAGAGCTATAATCAGACACCAAAAGATACATAACTTATTCGTAATAATCAAAAGCCAAAACCACCCAAATGCCCATCAACAGGTAAGTGGATAAACTGTGGCATATGCACAGATGGAATACTACTAGCTAATGAAAGAGATACGTCCAACAACCCGGAGGAGTCTCACAGATATTATGCAGAACAAAAGAACGAAACACTTAAAATCACTTTCTATATGATTCTGTTAGTGCGAAGTTCTAAAAAATAAATTAGTCAATGTTGCCGGAAGTCCATGACAGGGGTTATCTCCAGGGGTGGGACTCTAATTAGAAGGGGGTCTTAGGAATCAGCAGTGTTCTGTATCTTGATTTTGGTGACGGTCATGCTTACACCTTAATTAACAAACAAGTGAAATGAATCTATAGACAGGTGATTCAACATTCAGCTATGGATGGGTGGGAACACAGCTTCAGGTATGAGCAAGATGGGGGAGAGGGAGGGCTGATAAAGATCCTTTTCAAAAAAGAGGCATGGGCCCTGAGAGTCCTGTGTGTCCTTAAGTAAGTCCCTGCCTCTCTTAAGACTCAGTTTCCCCATCTGTGGAGGTGGCTCCAAGGATCCCCAAGTCCTCTTCCTGCACTTCTACCTCTTTAGCGAAGAGGTGGCATTTCACACCTGTCCCAAATAAGGCTTTTGGGATAATCTCTCCTTAGCAGCCCCAGCTGCACCAGACAGGTCCCAGCAAACCTTCCCCTCAGTGTATGATCTCACGAAGGTCTCCGGCATACCAAGATTTGCAAGATTTTTCACTGAGCACTTCCTGTAGCTTACCAGGGTTCTTTTTGTTGTTGTTGGTTTTGGGTTTTTTTGTTTTTTGTTTTTTTTTTTTTTTTTTGCTCTGCAAAGATCAGGGACACAGCAAGTGCTTAATAAATGGTGGTTGCAAGGAGATTAATTAGCATCACCTTCCATGGTCATTACTTCTTTTTGAGAAGGGGTCGGTGCGGGTGCCCCACAGTTGCTCGGCACAAACACTAGAGGGAACAGTGGCCGGGGCCCAACTGCCCCGTGCGTTGTTTTGTTTTGTTTGGCGCCGCGAGCGGAGCGCAGCCGGGGAGGCGCGCGGCCCCTTTAAGAGCCGAATGGAATGTATCAAAACAAAAAGGCCGCGCGCCCAGTGGCTGCGCGGGGCACGTGACCTCACAGCTGATTTCCTGGCCCCCCCCCTCCTTTTTTTGTTGCTGCCGCCGCCGCGGCAGCCGCTGAGTGTCAGTTTCTGCGCCGCCGCCTGCGGTCTCCGGGGTGCGGGCTCCCGGCCGTCCCCCGCCCCGCCGCCTGCGCCGCCGCCGCCGCGGGCCCACCCCGCCTCCGCGCGCCCGGCCCCGCCGCGCGGGCGCCGGCCTCGGGGCCCCGGGGCCGCTGCCCGGCGCAGATGGCGCACTCGGCGGCCGCCGTGCCCCTGGGCGCGCTGGAGCAGGGCTGCCCCATCCGCGTGGAGCACGACCGGCGGCGCCGCCAGTTCACCGTCCGGCTCAACGGTAACGCGGTGCCCGGCCCGCCCCCGTCTTTTGTCTGCGCGCAAGCGGGGCCCGCCGCGGCCGCCCCCTAGCTGGGCGCGCGCCCCTGGCCCGCCACCCGGGGGGGGCGTCGCGAGCGCGCGCCGCGGAGTGGCCGCCCGCGGCTTCCGTGCGCCCGGCGCGCGGGTGCTGGGCGAGGGCTGCGCTCGCCGGCGAGTTGGGGGCGCGTCCGACTTGCGGGCTGGGCCCGGACGGGCTGCCCGGAAGAGGCGCGCCCAGGCGGGCGGGCGGGCGGCGGGCTGGGGGCCCGCGGGGAGGCGGAGCAGGGGCTGCTCTGGTCCGCGGCCGCCAGCCCCCGTCTCGGCCCCAGGGGACTCGCACCTGCTCGGGCCCAGCCGTTATCTGGTGTGCGGCACCCGCCGAGGGCTGCTGTTCGGGACCCTAGAGAGTGGGTCAGCCTTGACTTTCCCGGGGTTAAATGGCTTCTTGTTGCCCTTGGGAATCTTAGATTTCTGCACTGTGGCGGTTGGAAGAATCCTCCGGGCAGACCTAACCTAGGGCTGGCAGGGAGAGTTCTGTCCCTTTGGGAGAGTGGAGGGGGTTGGTGTCACCGTCGGACCCCAGTGGCTCGCAGAGTTTGGTCAAGTTGCCTCATCTCTGGTGGCCTCAGAGTTTCCCCACCTCTACAATGGGAATGACGCCAGCACGTACCTAGCTGCTTGTAAGGACGAGATGCTTCAACAAGAGTAAAGGCTTAGAACTCTGCCTGTAGTGAGCCCTGATAAACGTGCACTGGGCTTTTTTTAAACCTAAAAGCAAAGTCAAGGCTTCAGTTTCTGTTAAGAAAGTTTCCACCATTCTTAGTGGTTCAGTAACTGTTGACTATAGTTATTGAAATAGAATGAAATAGAAAATAGAATTTTAAAAATAGAGGACTATGCTCTCCTTGTATCTTACCCGTTCTGCATGAATAAGTTTTTTCTTCCCACCTGGGTACCTGTGGAAGTGTCCCGTGTGAAAGGGCCCTGGGAGGCCACTGTGCCCATCTCTGAGAAAGGAAGGTGGGAAAAGGGAGAGGCCCACCTTACGTCAGGCAGTGAGTTGGGGCCAAGTTGGGATAGGATCCTGCCTGGTCTGACTCCCAAAGGTGGGCTTGTCCAACCTGCACTTGGCCACAGCCTGGAGGGGCCAGGACCTGGGGCATTGGTATTTCTAAGACTCTTATTTGGACTGTGCTGGGCACTGAGCCAGGCCCCACCACATCTTTGATAGAGCATCCCTGTGATGTAGGCATCGCCACCCCATATGACAGATGAGTATACTAAGGCTTGGACCACAAGGAAGGAGTGACTTACTCATTATGACCAAGTGTCAAACCTAGAACTCAAACATGCACCAGCTAACCCTCCACCAAGTTTCCTCTGTGTGGAAGCAAGTCCTGCCACTAATGTGCTCACAGACTAGGTCCAGTTGGCGATGACACTCAGACCATGGCCATACTCAGAGGCAGTGACCTTGTGGCTTTTCAAATCCACTCTTCTAAAGTTCCAGAGAGGATGCTGCTTCCTTTTAGTGCTCAGGAGGCCCTTTAACCTGACAGAGAGAGAGAAAAAAAGGGAATGTTTGGGGTTTCCCTTCTGTTGCTCCCAAATGAGTATAGCCAAAGTACACCCTCTAGAGCTGACAGTGGTCAGTCATATTGCTATCATGCCCCCTTCCAGAACATACTGCCCAGATGACTGAAGTGAATGGGGATCCCCCAACCAAGTCCAAGGAGCAGCGGGTGGCCTCTAACTTCTCTCCACAGTAAGGGGGAGCTGTGCAGCCCAGGAGGCTGGTCTAGGTATGTTATGGTGGGCAAGAGGAATCCTCTGTGTCTGAGCTCAGCCCTGCCTCCATTCAGGACAGACATAGCCTGTCATGGCATTTCCTGAACTGCAAGGCCAGCCCCAGAGACTGGCTCACTGTGCCCATTAAGGTGGCATTTAAATGAATACTGAACATGGGCTGAGAGGCCAAGTGGCCCCATAGATCCCGTGCAGGAGTGTCCAGGACCAACCTATGACAGAGCTGGAATTGCAGCTGGGCTCATGAGCTGCTGGCAAACTCTGGTTCTAGGTAAGGAGAGAAGTTGTAGCAGCTGCTTTTGTTAAGTCCTTGTGTTCTAGGCAGGTCCGGTACACGTGAGCCTCTTTATCCTTATGGCATAAGGATGGGAGGGGGTAGAGTGAAACCATACTCCCCATTTTACCATCAAGGAAACTAAGGCACAGAGGAGTGACTGGCTCACCTTAGAGGTAGAAGAACTGGGATTCACCCCCCCCCACAAGTCCTTAGTGAGCAACTACTATGTGCCAGGCATATTCTAGGCACTGGGGATCATGGAACTGATGCTCTGGAGCAGTATTGTGAAGTGTCCTAGAAAACAAGAGCCTGGTGAGAAATAAAGCAGAGCAGGGGACAGTGTCTGGAAAGAAGTGCTGCTTAGAATCAGGCGTCACAGAGGGCCACCCAGAGAAGGTGGTGTTTAAGTGAATACTGAAAGGAGGCAAGAGAGCAGCTACTTTCCATGTGGAAGAAGCAGCAAGAGCCAAGGCCCTGTGATACGAATATCTCTGGAGCAGCAGGAAATAGGAGAAGGAAGGGAGGAGGATCACAGCATGAGGCCAACATGTGACTGGGGGGCAGGTGTTGCAGGATCCTGGGAGCCATTGTTAGGACTTCACTTGAATCTGAGTGAGGTAGGTACCTGGGAGGACCCTGAGCAGAGAATGGGTAGAATGTCCCAGACGCTCTTGGTGACTCATAGCACTGCCCTTGCCTTCTGCTGACCCTCAAAGGAGGTCCCTAGGGAAGAGACACTTGGACTTACCTTGAATATGAAGGAAGAGCCAACTCGGGTGAGAGAGGTACCCCGGTAAAAAGCCAGGGAGTTGAGCGAGTATCTGTGAAGAATGGTGAGGCCAGTGTGACCAGGCCAGGACCCTGACAGGACAGATGGAATTTGACTCACCTTCCATGCATGGCTGCAGAGATGTGGGCAGTGACCAGATTCTAGGCACATATGGAAGGTTAGGCCCCTGAATCTGCTGAAGGATCAGGTCAGAGTGTGAGGGAAAGATAAGATAGTGAGGACCCAATGGCTTGAGCTACAGGGGGTGGCCAATTTCTGGGGCTCTCCAGGCAGGTTTAAGGAGGGGAGAGGAGTTAGCACTAGGTGACGTCTGTGGGCCCCATGGGTGCTAGGTCATAGGCCAACATTCCAATATTGTCCACCTGCGGAGTCTCATTCCTCCTCAGGCCCTTATGGTGTGGCCTGACCAGTGAGGGGGGAGGGGTCCACTAATGTGCTCTTTCCCTCACACATAGACCACATCCCCCCTAGAAGATCCTCTCAAGTAAACTCCTCCTGTCTCCCACCCAGTCTACACACAGCCAAGCTGAGCACTTGTTTCTTGGAGTCTCCCTCTCCCCACTGCTAATATGGCTCTGTCACAGGATTGTGTTGAGTATGGTGTGTGGAGAGCTCTGGCACAGTGACCCCACACGGCATGAATGGCAGCTGTTCTGTTCACCACCTCCTGCAGGTATCAGGCTGGCTCTGGAAAGGTCCGGTGCGAGGTGCACCAGTAGCCCACAAGTCAGTCTTAAGCCCCTAGAATGTGTGTGACAAAGAAAATATAATAGTTGTTTTTTGGGACAGTTATTTCTTGGGTGCCTGCCTTGATTGGACACAGGAATATAGTAGTGACCGAGCCTGAGTACTCTAGGAGCTGATGAGGGGCAGAGTCCCCCAGGCCTTTCTAGGGTCTGCCTCATCCTTGGCCCACATGGCCGCTCCAGGAACATTGAATGAGGAAGCAATTGACGATAGGAACACTAGCCAGCTCTGGGGGGCTCAGGGCTCCCCCACCTCCCTGCTCTATAGGAATGGTGACAGAGCAAACACAAGTCTTTTTAGTGGCCTCAACGCCCTGTGTTATCTGGCTTCAGGAGCCCCTGATTGGCGTCCTACTGCTCTCTCCAACAGCCTCCTTGCAGTTCCTTGAAAATTCTGTCTCAGGGCCTTTGCACATGCTATACTGACTACCTAGACTCATCCCCTACATCTCTTTTTGGATCCTTACCTCCTTCAGCTCTTTCCTCCAGAGAGGTCCTCCCTCTGCACTCTCCTTTAAATGGCAGCCTGTGAACACTCTTCTCTCCACCCCCATTGTTCTCCAAGTCATTGCCTTCCAATGCTACATTGTATATAATGATATTACAGTCATGCATCCATCAGTGACAGACTGCATCTACAGCGGTGGTCCCTACCTATAGTCTAGGTGGTGATCTATACTAGGTTTGTGTGATTGCACTATGATGTTCCTATCATCTCTCTCCCTCCTTGAGGGAGCATTTTATCCATTTTGTTCACTACTGCAGACCCAGCACCCAAAACTCTGCTGCATTGTTGGGCCCTCAGTGAGTGGGGGGAATTAAATGGCCAGGGCAGGCAGGCAGCGCCTTCAGTAACTGGTATCCAGGTCAGTCCCAAAATAGTCTCTGCTCTCCTGCTGCGGGTGAGCTGAATTAACCCAGCAGGTGCAGAAGCTGGGGAGCAGAGTCTCATGTGCTGCAGTTGGGGCAGGCAGCAGTGGAGGCCATAGCTGGGTGTGACCAAGGCAGTGAGTACAGTGGGCAGAGACTAGGATCAGGAGGAGGAGGTGCTAGAGGGCTTAGAGATAGTGCTGGGGGGCACCCTCAGCTGGGCCTGAAAAGAAATGGGCATGCCCAGCAGAGGGAAAAGGTAAGTAAGTGCCCAGACAAAGGCTCAGGCAGGAGACAGGGCATGCTCAGGTGAAGTAGGAAGCAAGACCTGAATTCTGGGTCTACCCCAGACTCCCTGTGTGACTTGGACCTCTGGATCTTAGTTTCCTTGTGTGGAAATGGGGAGATGAGTTGTAGCCCCCATCCTGGAGCTTCAGGGAGAATCAGAAAACGTCATGAGATTGGACTCGGTCACAGTGTGAGGTTTGCCATGAGACCCTGGCCTGTCACTCTTCCCCTTGTGACCTGCACCGCAGGCCAGGAGCCCAGCAACATACAGAAGTAAATTATTAATGGTGCTTTAAAGTTAAAACACATGATATGTAATTTTCTTTTAGCTTTAAAGCTAAAACATGTGACATAAAAATTGCTTTTAATAATTAGGAAAAAACACTTAGCATTGACATGTCTTCTTTCAGGCCAATGAACTGTGTGTTCTGACCTCAGGGACTTTGCACAGGCTTTGCCCTCTGTCAGCTCTTCCCCTACTTTTACCTCAGCTGCCCCCTACTCCTTGATCACCCCTCAGTTTTCCTTCTTGGAGGAGTCTCTCCCCTTACTACCCCTGGCCAAATGACCCTATCTCTCCCCCCAACCCAGCTTATATATTTCCTTATTTATTTCACGTACAACTCCCTGAAATGATAAGCTTTGGGGTAGTCCTCAACCCCAAGTGGCTCCTCTCACTATGACTGAACCAATCGCAAATCCTGTTACACCTTCAGAACACCTTTGAGTCTGATGCCTTCTCATACCCCCACTGCGTCCACCCTGCACTGAGCCCCCGTTCTCACTCCCGCAGCAGCCCTGCTGGTTTCCTGCTGCTGACCCAGTCTGTGCTCATAGGAGGGGGTCCCATGAAATTATGAATCACATCTGTCCCTGTTCTGGCAACGACCCACCTGTGTCCCCCAGCTTGCAACTTAAAGGCTCTGCAGGACCTGCCCTGTCACCTCGCTACCATCATTTCTCTCACCCTCCTCCTTGCCCACTCCTGCCTCTGAACCTTTGCACTGGCTATTCCTCTGCTTGAGACAGTTCCTCCAGATATCACTTGGCGAGCTCCCTCTCCTCCTTCCTGTCTCCATCTCTGCCCAGCACGCCCCCCTCCTCTCCCACCCCCTGCTGTGCCTCTGTATCTTTTGTTTATTCTGCCTCCTCTCTAGTCAGTTCCACAAGGGCAGGTCTTTTTGGCATGCTCGTTGCTCTGTTCCCAGCACAGAAACAGTGGCTAGGGCTCAGTAAACCTTTGTTGAATGGAACGGATGGACATGCGGTTGGACAGATGGATGAATGAAATGACTGTTTAGATGGACAGACAGATGAACAGACGGAGGGAGGGAGAACTAAACTGGTTGCAGGAACTTCAGGTAAATGTTTTTTCTGATGGGGAGTTTGGAGTGAACTGGGTGGCAGGTCTGAGGACATGACAACAATGACCAGTTTGGCCCTGCTTCCTGTGCCAAGTGTCAACGATGGACACTGGGCCACGCCCTGGGAACTACTGTGTGGTGACTCTGCTGGGTCCAGCAGCTGGGCTGCCCTTCATGCCTCTTCAGGCTTTGGTATAGTTGGGGACTTGCTGAGCCCTGCTCTGCACCCAGCACTCCCAGAAACGTACTCAGGTGGGGATGGACTGATCGTAACTGTGTGTTCTAGTGCTGCTCCAAGCCTCTTACAGAAATCACTTTATTTAATCCTCCAAGCACCCTTATAAGGAATGGTTGATCATAGTCCCACTTTTTGGATGAGGAAACAGGCACAGAGCTTTTATTCAGTTTCCACTTCCAGCAGCCCAGCTCCAAATGCCTGCCCTCATGTGGCCGGCCCTCTGCCTGGGTCAGGCTGCTAGAGTCTCCATGGCCTCACCTGTCCACCTCCCTCCCCACACAGGCTGTCACGACCGGGCTGTCCTGTTGTACGAGTACGTGGGCAAGCGGATTGTGGACCTGCAGCACACCGAGGTCCCCGACGCCTACCGCGGGCGCGGCATCGCCAAGCATCTCGCCAAGGTAGGGTGGGGAGGGGTGTGCCCTCCCACTCAGGAGACGTGGACCCTGAGGGCCCACCCTGGCCTTTTCTTGGCTAAAGTGCAGATGGGTGCCTGCCTGGAAAACACCTTGCTACTAGGCCCAAGTGGTTGCCCAGCAGCAAGGCTTCCTCCTTGGCTCCTCTCAGGCTGGTGCCGCATCCTGGCCCTGGGTTCTGCAGAGCTAAACCTCTAGGGCTCTCTGCACCTGCTGTGTGTCAGGACTTCTGGTAGCCAGGGCCTTGCGCCCACCTCACACATAGATATACTCAGTAAATCCTCACTGAATGAACGGATAAAATAATTGGTCTGTGCCCCAACCCCCATCCCCAGAGCATTTTAAATCCCTGGCTGCTTGGAGAGCAGGTTTGGGTTTAATGAGGGGAGTGACAGCCTACAGCAGAGAATGATCTGAGCAGAGAATTCCCCTGAGGCTTCCCAATGTCTGTTATTCCTGCCCACCCCCACCCTGGCCTGTGTACTTTCTCTGCCCTCCCCTCTGGTTCCCTTGGTGCTTCCCTGGGCCAGGGCAGGGGTTTGTGCCTGCCTGTGGGGAAGACCCTGTCTTGAAATAGCAGCTGCCCTCTTCTCCTGAGTGGGACCAGCCTGAGGGCTGGTCTGAGACTGCCTATGTTACTGGTGAGGAAATCCCGATAGTTACTGACTTGGGTAAACTGGGAGGTGAGCTGCTCCTTCCTCAACAGTGGTGTCTCCTGAGCCCCTGCTTCCCTAACCCCTACCTCCCCAGGGCATGAGGGTGCTCACTGTCTGGCCTTCGAACCAGTACCTTCTTGGCTTTTCAGTTTCTTTATCTGCAAAATGGGAGAATAGACTAGAACTTATCACAAGAAGGTCTCAGGTCATGAACCTTGGGCTTGATGGGGCCTCGGGTTGTTGAGGGACCCCGGAGATTCTTGACTTATGCCTAGGAGAAAATTTGTGTGGGAGTCAGAGTAGGTGAGTGAGAAATGACGCTCTCGTTGGGTACGCACACACTCCAGAAAAATTGTAGGCAGATTCAAGAATCAGCCTTGATCTTAAGGTTACTGATAAAAATACTTGCTTAGCTTGAGGGGGCAGGAGCTCATAGTTGGGGTCTGGAACAGATTTTGACCAGTTTTGTTTAACAAGACCAACTGGGACCTAACATCCCATTGGTAAAGTAAGATAGAAGTTTTACAATCAAGGCGCCAGCATGAGATAAAGGATCTAAACTAGTAGGGTTTAGGTCATCTTGTTCTGGAATGTGCATAGGGTTTTTTTTTTTCCCCAGAGTTACTACATGGGGGTGGGGGGGGTTGCTGCAACCTCTGTGCTGAATTCCTGTTCAGTTGTGGACAATGAGGTAACAAAGCCAGGCTCAGGCATGCTGGAACATCAGAGGGGCTACCATGTCATGCATCAGATTGGCTGACCCCACGTAAAGTGTCCTCCACCAGGTGTCAGCAAACAGTAAACTCCAACTGCAAACAGCAACTCCAACAGGAAGTTCCCCAAACACCCCCCAGCTCTCTGGCTGCAGAGCTCCTTAGAGACAGTGAGAGTGCAGAAAGCCCTGGGGGCATTGCGGTAGCCCCAGAGTGAGCTTACAGGAGAAGGTTCCAGGAGAAGCCATCAAATGAGGTGTGGCATGAAAGATGGGTGGTTGAGAAAGAGAAGTTAAAGGTGGGCATCCTGTGGGCACTGTGAATGTGATTGGAAGGTAAGATAGGGTGGGAGTGTGGGAGAGGTAGGCCACGTGATAAGAGCAGGCTTCTCCCTACTTAGTCCTTTCCTAGTGCTCTCCCAGAACATCGTGGCTTGCTCTTCTCAGCCACCTTTATGTGGTTTTGTGCAAGGAGGGACTCTGTAGCCAATCCTAACTAGCTCTCTTCCGTGTTCTATGGCCTAAGGCAATTTACCAAAGCTTTCTGCCTCCATTTCCCCAACTGAAATATGGGAGCGGTGAGAGCACCTCCCTCCATTGCAGACTGGGTAGAACATGAGGCAGCCAGCTCCTGCTGTCAGATGGAACAGCCCCAGAGGCATGGGGGAAGCCCAGAGTACTGGCACTAACTCCTCTTCTCTCTGCCCCTGCTGTCAGGCTGCGCTGGACTTTGTGGTAGAAGAAGACTTGAAGGCCCATCTCACGTGCTGGTATATCCAGAAATACGTCAAGGAGAACCCCCTGCCACAGTACCTGGAGCGCCTTCAGCCGTAGCCCTGGCCTGCAGGGCGGTAGCCCTAGTCCAGACCTTTCCTCACGGCCGTGGCCCGGCCCTCTGCGTGCTCTCAGGAAACCTGGTCCCCACCGGGTATGGACTCAGAGTTATTTTTGTAAGAACGCTCATCTGTGGCCCCTGGAGGCAGCTGGCCAAGTATGGCCGGTGTCCAGCTACAGTGGTGAAGGCAACGCCAGGCGGCTACAGTCCCAGCAGCTCCTGCTCTACTGAGAATGGCCCTGAGAGGGCCTTCAGCCAGGAGCAGAATGTGGTCTGGGTCCCACCTACTGTTCCCTGCTCTGTGAGTGGCAGGAAGGCTAATTTGGGGCCTGCTGGCCCCACCTCCTAGGTCTGCGTCTTTTCTGTGGATGAGGAGGTGTTCCTGAGCCGAGCGGAGCAATAAGAAACCTTGTGTGCCAACTTCCCAGGGGCATAGCGCCCAGTTGTGGCTGCCACCAGCATTGCCCCTTCTCTTCCTCCGACTCAAGGGCCCTGGCATGGGGGACCGGCTTTGAGAAGGGCAGCCCTCCTGACTTGCGAAACTGGGGTGGGACCCCTGCACACTGCATGAGCTCAGCTGCACACACAAGCACACACCACATGCACGCACAGGACACCAAGTGCAGGGCTGTGCACTGTCAAGAGGCTGATGGGGGAGCGCTGGGTGTTCTCTCCTTGTATCCGTTCCCTTAGCTCCTTGCCCCCTTGTCTTTCAGCTCTACAGGAAAACAAGGTCCCCATCCTTCATGGCTGTGCTTCCTCCTATTTGCCACCTTTGGCCCCCACTCACCCCCATCTGTCACAAGCCAGCTCCAGATTCCCCACTTCATAGTGACCTCCTGGCTGCCCTATGGGTGGGTTTTCTCAGCACCCTTTGGAGCTGGGATGGGAGGGATGCAAATGATCCTTAAAAACTCACCACCTGAGAGGGGGAAATATTTCTGCCAGGGGATTTCCTTTGCTGCCACAGAGCATTTTTCTCTTTGGTGGTGAGCTTGTGCTAGGCGCACCAGTTGCCTGCCTGCCTTCCCAGGGACACTCCCACCACAGCCTTCCTGGTAATGACCTGGGAGGGGTACTGACCACCCTTTGTTCTCTGGGGCTGACCTTTCTGGAGGCCCTTAGGGCTTCCTTTTGGGGGCTGGTTAGAGCTCAGAGTCCTGACCTGTACCCCTACCCTCTCCCCTCCATAGGGTCAAGTTCATTCTCCTCTTCCATGGGGCTGAATTGTTAGTTAACATCAAATTCCTGGGTGACGTGTCCCCTCCAGGCCTCTGACTGGGCTCAGGGACGTATGGGTGCTAGGGGCGCTGGTTGCCATGGTGACTCCTCCATTAACTGCCGTGCCCTGGCAGGCATTGGCCTGTGGATGCCTTTTCTACTCACCTCTTTGTTCCTGTCTCCATATTGAGGCCCTCCACCCCCCAGCCAACTGCTGCTCAGGGGCCCACCCCATACATTTCACAGATGCTGTCCCACTCTGTAGCAGGAACAAGATGCACACATGCAGGAGGCCTGGGCAGTCTGCCCACTAGGGGTCCGTGAGCCCCCCTCCCCCCCGTCACTGTCATTAGCATCCCTCACTCCCTTGTCCCAGCCCCACTCTTGCCTCCGGGAGTTCCTGAGACATCCAAAGGCACCCTTCCCCTCCTACCTTGCTCAGTTCTGATTGTGGAAGGCTAAAGAGGCCCCCTAGGCCTCCATTGTGCTGGGAATTATGGGCCAGGGAGAAATTGCTTGCAGGAAGTGGGTTCAATTGCTGGGTCCCCTCTGAGGCTGGAGGTGTCCCATTTCTGGCACAGTTTTAAGAGTGGGTTGTAGGCCTGAGAGTGGACAGAAGGGCCAGCTCAGGGTCTGGGCCAATCTTCCCCTCTACTGTCCAGGGCATCTGGGCTAGAACCCCCCATCTTCCTCCCTCTAGGACCACCCTGCCTCCCATATACAGGCTTCTCCACGACCCAGCATAGACTCTGTCTTGAAAACTCAGTAGCTCAGTGAGCTGGTGCTATTCCCCTGAGGCCTACAGGGCAAATAACCAGGCTGAAGGAGGGCACTATCCTGCAGTGGCAACACACAGGACCCTAGGAGAGGCCTTCCAGGGCAAACAGGGCATTGAGGAGCAGAGAGCCAGGTTGCACCTGAAGGGAACGGGCCATCCCCACTGTCCCAGCCTAAACCTAAGATCCCATGAGCTGTATTCTACCAACTGGTGACCCCACACTCAGCCCAGCATACACATAAAACAGTACTTGAACCAAAAGATGTGCGGGATCTTGGGGGCCCCGTGTCACCCTAGGTCCAGGAACAACTAGTCCCAGTTCCTGCAGGTACGACCTGGACCGCCTCACCGCAGGTGGCCTTAAAATGCCACTGCACCCACTACAGGGGACTGGGCTGCTGTGTCTGGCCTGGCCCTCAGGCACAAGCAGAGCCTCATGGCAATAGTAGCCTCCTCTCCCAGACCAGGGCCCTGGGTTGGCTATAGATGCCCACCCTGGAGCTCCCAAATCACCTTGGGCCAGCCAACATGACTGACCTTCCGCCTGGTGCTAACCAGTCTGGTGTCGCAGCCTCACAGCCCTCCTTAGTCCTGGAATCCCCACCAGGCCTCCCCTCCCCGAGGATCACCCTAAAGGCCCATGCCCTCTTGCCACATCCACCCTGTGAGTTTCTCTCCTTGCTCAGTCACAATAGGTGGTCACTCGTGCCTTTCCTACTCAGGACCTGTTACAGATGGGGTCTGGGCCAGAACTGGTCTCTAGACCTGCTCCCTTTGTTACTTTTCAAACTCCAAAATACCGCATGACGTACATTTCAATAAAAGGTGTGACCTCAAGCACTAGCTGGACTGCCAGGGGAAGGGGCCAGTAGGCTGGTGCTGTCCCTGCACCGTCCCACCCCATAGCAATCTGATTGTTGGTGCCATTTTTTTAACTGATAAGGAAACTGAGGCACAGTGAGGTTCAGAGTCCACAGGTGTGAGGAACAAGGGAGGAGGCAAGTGTGGCAGGCACCCTCCTTTGTCCCTGGTATACAGCCTGTTATTTACCATTAGCACAATCCAGTTTCAGGTAGAGAAAGTGAGACTCTGAGAGGGACCCGGGCTGGGCCGAGGTCTCAGAGTAAGACCGCTGTAGCCTCAGGATCTAGGGATTTTTCTGTTTGTGTCCATCCACATCTCCCCACACCATGGCTCCAGTAGGCTGCAGCCACGCTCCTTACACAGCTTCCCTCACCTTTGACGCGGCTGGATAGGCTACCAGGAAGCGGCTGTGATAGCATGTCATGTTGCGGAGGCAGCTGCCCTCAGACAAGTTCTCCCCTGTGAAAAGCCACTTCTTGGGATTTAGGGTCCAGAAGGAGGGAGGAAGGTGGGCCAATCTCTCCTTGACATATGGTGCTGTCCACGCAGGCCCAGGTGGTACCTGGCAGACAGGAGTGAGGGTGGCTTGCTCCTCAGCTGCACAGGGACTGGGAACTCCAGGGGATTTCTTCCTGCTGGAACCCTCTCCAGTGATTACAATACCCTGAACAAAGAGGAGGAGGTCATTGCTGTCACCAGGCCATTGATGGTCTAGTCCAGCCTGTCATCACAGCAGTCCCACGAGACCCCAGTTCTTAGGATTGTTTTACTGATCAAGACATAGGTTCAGTCAGGGAGTCACTGGACTACAGCCCATGTGGCTAGAAGACAAGGGCCGGGGCCCAGGCCCCACTCCTGCCCCTACCCTTGCCCTTTATGAGATGATGCCATGCTGTGTGCCATGAGGCCTTCTATCCTCTTGAGGGGACAGGTGGCCTCAGGGACCAAATCACAGATAACGCTTCACAACTCCCCTGCTCATTCGGAAGCCTGAAGTGGCTTCTGTCACTACGAGGTGTCTGGCAGACACAGATACACCAGCTGGATCATGATGGAAATGTTAACAGAGCACCTGACCCTATGCTCACGTCGTTCCTTCCTCAGTTCAGGATTCCACGCAGATGTTCCCTTTGCTATTCTCAGGGTCCTCCTCCTTCCAAATCAACACCCTAACTTTCATATCAGAAGTCCGGTGAGACTGTGAATTCATTTTGTAACTGCAACCTGCAAGGTCAAATTTAGGGTTACATTTTCAGTTGTACCAGTGGTCTCCTGGCTACAGAATATTAAAGAGATTCTGGCTGTCAAAGATGCTCTCTGGTTTTGTGCTTGCACCCCGGGCTCTGTCTATAGTTTTCTTTCTGCTGACTGCAGGGCTATTAGAGCAGCCAGCCCACACCTGTGTAACTATTTCTGCATCGCTGTGACCATGGGCAAAAGTTGATCAGTCCCCCAAGCTTTACCTTCAAGAGGCAACTCACCTCTGGCACTTAAAATAAGTGAGAGTTTAAGTTGTAGTTTTGCCACTGAGGACCATGAACTCCCAGGCCCTCAGGTTCCCCCTAACAAGGAGGTCGTTTCTGTGTCCCAGACCAGCTATGTCAAATAATCAGATTTCCAGGCTTGACCATTCCTGGGAGGCTACTTCTGCCAAGACTAGTCAGTGTAGAGTCAGGAAAATTTAAATTGCCCAGCATCTTCAAGTAGAGGGGATGTAATACAAGGGACTGATCACAAAACTGCTGGAAGGACAGAAAGAACAAAAGATTGAATGACCCAAATGTTAGTAATGTAGGAAGCTGCTATTAAACTAAGCTGGAGGAGCAGCAGAAAGTCGGCTAAGCCCTGGGGTGCTATTAGGACCTTGCTGCCTGAACCAAACCCAGGTGCGCATGCCCACTGGTTGGTGCTGCTGCCACCACTAAAAACACCCCCAAATTCACAAACTCCTTTACTGCCTCCTGGTCTCCTATCAATATCACCATTGGCAGAAATTAATGGACAACTCACTAGTAAGGCCCTGGAAAATGGGCGGTGTGCTTGCAGGCATCTAGCCCCCTTGTGGCCCTTGTGGCCCCCCCTTGTGGATTAGGGGTGGGACCTGAATGCCAGCAGACAAATAGTTGGGATAAACTAATAAGGAACATTCTTGCCTTCTAGTTAGGGCCATTTGACGTGATACCAGTCCCTCTATACCAAATCCATTTTTGCCAAAGGCTGAGACATCAGAATGGCAGGTCCCCACGCCAAGGCTGTTAGAAATGGCAACTCATATTGGGGGCACTTTGTCATCGCCGATGCTGGTGTGTCATGGGCTGATTCCTTGCCTTGGGAGAAGCTTGTAGAAGGGTCAATGGGACACTTGCAGCCATGAATGGGAGTCCAGTGGCAGGTGTGACTGGGCAAGATTCAACAATCTTCTGGGTCAGGGAGCGGGCAGACTTTTGTCAGAGGTCAGAGAATGACCCTCAAGAGTCTTATTTCTGACAGTTGTTCCAAGTTAGGAGGAGATACAGTGACAAAGTCCCGCGTTAGATGAGGAAAGGTGCTGGGACAGGACAAAACACCCCACACACACCTCCAGTCTTTCTGAAAAAGGAGTCAGGAGAAGGAATTTATTGGTGTTTTATCTACTCTCTCAGACAGAAAGATCAACAGACTAGGTCAGAAAACCAGGTCATCTGTTTAAATTTCCCAACAAGCTTATGAGAGAAGAATCCTCCTCCTTTCACACCTGTGAAAAGTGGTTTAGAAAGTCAGTGCTGGGTCTCCTTGGTGGCACAAGGGGTTAAGCACCGCACTATGAAGCAATCCGCAGCCTCTGCAGCAGGAGTTTGATCCCCCACCAGCCAGGGAGCTACCCACAGGGCACAGCAGACCTCTCCTGTCTCGCTCGCTGCTCCCCTCAGCAGTGTATTTCAGTCGATCTGCCTGTTGTGCTCCCCACTCTGTCTCTGGTGAATCCTCTCACCCCCCACATCTCTGGCCTGTGCCCCAGCTCTTGTATGCATAAATAAATAAATCTTTAAAAAAAAAAGAAAGAAAGTGCCATTCTCATGTGGAGCACTCATTGTGTATGTGTTCAGTGAGGACACAAGAGTGACAAGGCAGGTGAGGCCATATCTTCATGTGATCCACAGTCCAGGGGTGGGGGAGAGCACACACACAGTAAGAAAGCTCTGTGCTCAGGCCACTGTCACACCCCTGAAGCCTCTATTAATGCAGGGAATCTAGGCTGGAGCCCAAAGATGGGTGTGTTTTGTGAGAGGAGCAGCCTCAGGTCCTGAACAACCAGTCTTCATGGTCTCTGCACTCATATTATACTCCAGCCCCATACACTTTCCATACACTTCATACCTATGGAGCCACTTGCACGCCAGGGCCTTTGCACATGCTGTTCCCTTAACCAAAATACTCTCCTTCCTTCCCAACTCCAGACAGCCTTGGGGCTCCCTCCCTCACCACCTTTAGGTCTGTGCCCAATTTCTTAGAGAGGTCTTCTATCCCAGATCCCACCCTACTGTAAATTGCTTTTCCCATTCCTGAGTCCCTTACTTTGCTTTATGGTTTCCAATCTTTGCTTTCTTGTTATATTACATGTTTATCTTGCTTGTTATTTGTTGTCTGCATCTCTCTGCTAAAGTACAAGCTCCATGAAGAGTTTATTTTCTGGCTTGTTTGTTACAATATCCCTAGCATATCAGTCAGTACCTGGAATATCGATAATGTTCAGAATGTTTGTCAGATGGAAGGATGGATGGATGGATGGATGGATGGATGGATGGATGGATGGATGGACATATGGGTGGATGAATGAATAGTGGTTGGATGGATGGATGGATAGATGGAAGGAACAGTGATGGTAAAGAGGGCTCCAGATAGACTAAACAATACAAGTAAATTCCTACCAGTGAGATAGCTAAAGGCTTCTTTTGAAGTTGCATTTGACTGGGAGAGCAAGAGTCAAGAAATGTACCTGGAGATGGTTGGGGTCAGACAATAGAAAGCCTTGAGACGTGGTAGAAGTTGCCAGCAACTCAGTCCATTTCTACTTGTGGACACATAGCTGCACTTCCCAGCATCCTTTGTAGTGGTTGTGACCCTGGGTGTGAGTTCACACTGGTGAAATGTGTGTGTAAATGATGTGGGCTCCCTCCAGTTTCTCTCTTCTCCATTCCACTACAGAATTCAGCCAATGGCAATGCTTTAGGGGTGCAAATCTTTCTATGGCCATAAAGAACATGGGTCCCTAAATCACTACCTGAAGAAAAGGCACCTACTAATAACATTTTGAGCTATAAATGAGGAGAAAGTGGTTGGAAAGAGCTAGGTATTGAGTTGGTATTCTCAGTTTATAGTGAGGTGTGATAAGAAAGAGACATATGTAAGCAACATAGAGTTTGCAAACAGAAGAAAGGTGTAGGGCCTCCCCTGGTGGCGCGGTGGTTGAGCGCTGGGTTGCGAAGCTGCCCGCAGGCTCTGCAGCGCCAGTTCGATCCCCGGCTGCTGGTGAGGGTCCCACAAAAAAAAAAAAAAAAAAAAAAAAAAACAGAAGAAAGTTGTAGTAAGGTTTGAGACCTCAGTGTATGAAAGAACAAGTGTTCTGGCCCCGAAGTATCAAGAAATAAAACTGGAACAGCTTCTAGGTGACAAAGGCCCATAACTCTTTCTCAGTTTTACAGACAAAGGTCTCAGCCTGGTGGTGAAGATCAAAAGCTTGTTGCCTGGAATTAAAGCGAATTGTCTGAAATGCTTTGAAAATTAATGTCAGTAAATTTGTAACAGGAACCCCATGGTGCGAGCCACAGGCCATGACCAGCTTTACCATGGCCCTGGTACAAGTCCCGGAGCATGGCAGCCTCTCTGAGGTACTGCCTCGGCAGCTGCACACAGCAACTGACCGCAGGCCAGAGCCCCAAGGACTCTGGCAGCATAAACCTGGGCTGCACTGCAGCAGATGCCATGCTGCTCTGTAGGTGGCGGGACATGGTGGCTGTTGGCACTGAGACACACTGCCTCAGTCCATCACCCAAGTTCGCTGCCTGCAGGAAGTTGCCAGGCTTCTCCTACTGGGGCTCTGGCAACTGTCACCCTGCTCCAGTGCAGACTAGCCCTGGGACTTAAGAAGTGGAAGCAACCCCCAAGCACCACAGCTCCTGGTTCAAGGCTACTGGGAGAAGCAGTGGGAACCCCGGGGCAACTCCTGAGCTACAGCTCTCCAAAGCCACAGGGACAGAGGTCCACAGAGCACCAGGCCAATGTGCTAGGCTGCCCTGCAGCTTCTAGGACCTGTGTCCCAGTGCTGCTGCAAGGTCCCCTGCACTGTTACACCCAGCCCTGGTGCAGTGTGCCTCCAGTCCCCTAAGGCCAAGTCCAAATGTGGCTCCTTAGAGCCCACCAGCCCACAAGTTTGTCCTGACCTCAGTGCAGGCCGGGTCTAAGGAGGCACCAGAGTTTTCCCTTCCGAATCTGGAGCCAGGATCATGAATGAACCAATCAGGTTCTAACTCAATGGAATAATCACTTTCAAGCTCTCGAGCTGCCATTCAAGACTTTGAGTTCATTATGCCAATCAAAATTGGAGCAAGTTGTTTGGTGCTTGACTGGCACCAAACAAGAAGATTGAAAAGCAGTCCAATAAGTCTTGTAAGGCAGGCCCTGAAGAGGATATAAGGCAGAGCAGGAGTCAGCTTTACTGATTCAGCAGCACACCTCCAAAGAAGATTCAACAGATGACCTCCAAAGAGCAGGATTGAGCAGACAGCCTCTCAAGCATTTCAGCAGATGGCCTCTGAAGAAGCATTCAGCAGACTACCTCGCAGACTATGCAGACCTTCACAGATTTCACAGACCTTCACTGACTGTGAGACCTTTGCAGACTTCCAGACTTGTATAGATTCTAGACCTCAAAAACCTTTGTAGAGAGCCAACCACTACACTTTCCTCCGACCCTGCCTCCAACACTGTCTGCAAAGAGTACTGTTGGCTTAAGCCCAGTGACTCATAAGAAGAGCTGTTTGCTATTGGCTTATGTCAAGCACACAAAGAGCTGTAACACTGATGTCTCTGACACTGCTCCTGGTGACCAGAGCTAAGCAGCACTATTGACCAATACAGATCAGTACTGCTAACCAGTGACCAGCACTCTGTGTCCAACCACCTTTGAGAGTGCTGTACTCCTGATCATCCAGCACCACCTCCTTGTGCTGTTGAGTCCACCACTGTTCAGTCTGGCATCTGGTGTTGTTCAGCAGGCCTTCAGACAGTTAGTGCAGGTGCGCAGTGTCACCTCAGTGGCCCAACTGTGAGCACCTCTAGTTGCCACCGTGAGTCGGATCCTAGCCCAATGCTTACCTTGGGCCACCAAGTCCAGGCCCTCAGAACAGTGCCATCTTGCATGAGTAGTCTTTGTTTTGAACTACTGAACACTGTGGAAACCATCTGGGGTGAGACAACTGGCCACTTGTGGCCTTAGAAACGCTTCACTTTTCCCCAATCTCCAGTTTGTTAATAAACTCCACCATTACACAGTGAGCCTAAGTCTTGCAATTGTCAGCATACAGCAACAGAGAGGTGGGTATGAGGAAGCAAAGAAATAAAGCTAAAGAAATAAAAGCTATGTGAAAATGAACCTCGGGAGCGGTCACATGGGCCTTACCGGAGGATAACACCCTAAATTTTGGAGGCAATCACATGCTGAAGAAGCCATGAGCCTTTGGCCAGCCTACCTTTGAGGAGGTAGGCTCCCCAAACCAGGCCTGTGGACAGGAAAGGGACCCTCAGATGTGGCCACAGAGGAAACTGGGTGAAGAAGCCATGCCAGGGCAGGGACCTCTAGACCCTTCCCCTCATCTTTGGCCCTGTGCCCTCCCTGTTCTCTCCTGCCTGCTAAGAGCCACCGCTTGCCCCCCCACCACCCCCCAATTTATCCTGTCACCATTCCTCTGTTTCATTCAGGCTCACAAGGAAGCAGTACAGATTTTTACTTCCAGCTCATAGGCTGTTGCTGGTGGAGAACATGGTGCATCTCCAAAAGATCTCACAAGGAAATAGGGTTGGACTTGGGGGCTTGAGTGAAGAAAGGGGAACCACCACCTCTGTGTGATTATCAGAGGACAGACTATTACAGAGATTAGGTAATTCACTAAAAATCCATTTCCCGTCCTTCCTAAACACACAGCTGCACTTCCTAGCTTCCATTGTAGTTAATTACTGGCAGCAAAAGTGGATGGAAGCTTTGAGAGGTGGTCACCCCTTCCTGAGGCATTCATATGTTGTTGAGAGTTATGGGAAGCCATTGACAGGCTTTTAAGCAGGAAAACAGTATGCACATTTTTGTAGTTTTAAACAAATGATTATGGTTGGACTGTGCAGAAAGGGTTAAAGGGTGAAGGCTGGGGCAGGAAGGAAGGTTAGGAGGTCATCCCAGATCCTAGGTGAGAGAAAATGGTGTCCTGGACAGTAAGGAAAGTGAAATGATTAGGTTTAAGTCGTTTAAGTAACTTGTCCCAGAGTCCCACAGCTGACAAGTGGCAGGGTCAGGATTTGTACTCGGGTCCTTTAGGTGGTAGAAGAGCCTATGTGTTGAGATATATGTGTGTACTGTACACATGGCCCCCCAGGCTCCATCTCTACCACTGCCAGCCTGGGCCATGGTCCCCTCAATCATCACCTGACCTGGCCTCCCAACAGTTTTCTTGCCCTGTGAGCTACTCTCTACACACAAAAAGATTTTTCTGAAATTACATTCAGATCTTGTCTCTCTCCTACTCCAAACTCCCCAATATCTTTCCCTTGTGCTAAGGATAAAAATCCAAGGGACCTGATGCAGCCCCTGATCAACCTGTGTCCCTCTAGTTCATCAGACTTCAAATGCATGGCCTTTGTTTTTCTTCTTCAAGTCTTTCAAACTTTAAGCTTCCTGCCTCAGGGCCTTTGAACAAGCTGTTTCCTCTATCTGAAATCTTCCTTCTCCAGAAATTACCATAGTTCACTCTTCCTTGTCATTTAGGTCTGTTTTAGCTAGATACATGTTCACCTGCTAGAAAAACCCAACTTGCAGTAACATTTCATTTATCTTATGTATCATGAAGTCTGCCTGTTGCCAGGACTTAAACCCAGACCTCTTGTCTCAGAAGCCTGGATATTTCCCAGATGTCTGGGGCCTTCCTGGACCTTCTCTGTAAGGATTCCAGGAAGTTGTGAGCTGCAGCCAAACACATCAGCAAGTTCTAGGCATACAAACAAGGAGCCTGTGTTTTGAAGCTGAGACAGAGAGAAGAAAAACACCCCCTACACACACACACACACACACACACACACACACACACACACTGGGATTTATGGACTACTCCTTACTTATAGTGTAAGGGAGTACCTCCTCAAAGGTAGGCTGGCCAATAAGATGTTCCTGGTGGTGCAGAGTTTAAGGTTAAATGGCAGCTCCTCACCCAGTGGGGGTTGCCCTCTTTCTGAGAATCTTCTGGCCTTTGTGTGAGTGAACCAGCATGTCTTGTAACTCCTCTCACACACACAGGGCCTGGCACTGAGAATTAGAGGATCAATGATATTTAAGAAGAATTCAATAACCTTTTTGTTTTCATTGTATTTACTTTTTGCAGCTCTCTACATGTGACCAGATATAGTCATACAGAGTTTTCTTTTTAAATAAATATATTTCATGTTCAGAGAGTGGACCTATTTAAAGAGCAATATTGATAGTGGACTAAGGATCTGGCACAAATGGCAGGTTTAGGGGCAGCCATCCCAAGGCCACTGTAAGCTTCTTGTTTCCTGGGGGCCAGAGACTGGATCATGTACTCCCTGTCCAGTGCTCACCCTAAAACCAAGAGGTGCAGCCCCATAACCAGGGATGCCTGGGCCAGATGATCATGTGGCTAACTCTTCCCAAGGCATGTGTTTTTTGTGGACAGGTCACCCAGAAGAAACCCTGTTGGGCAAGCGTTCTGCTGAGGACACAGTTGTTTCCATGAATTAAGGGTGCTGAAACAGGTTCCCAAGTCTTCCCCTGCTAGAATTCTTCAAACATCGAAGAGACCAGCGACAGAACAAATAGCCCAAGACTGGGAAATAGGACACTATGCATTTCCCAGAGGGGCCAATGGAAGGATGGTGCCCTGTGGACCAGGGAGCCAGCAGGTCACTCATGGGCATGCTCCCTCTGCAATGCCTACAGTCCTATACAAACTTTACTCTTACAGGTTTTTGCACAAACAAGGCCGGCAGAGAGCAGGTGCTCGTAAGTGTTCACTGGAGGGAAAGCTATTGAATGATTAAATGATGGAGAAAACTACACTGTTTTTTCTTAATTAGAAAAAAGTTTTTATGTACCAGATCAGATTCCTCCTAAACTCATTTTGATCTCTACATCCTTGGTTCTAGTTTTCCTGAATATGCACATCTACACACATACACACATACACACATGCATGTATGCACGCACGCACACAAGCAAATCGCCTTCTCATCTAGCCCCAGAATTGGGTGGAAAATCAATTTTGGATTGTACTTAGAACACTCCAGAACCAATGAGGAAGAGCATTTGCAAGATGTGGGGAGGGAAATATGGTTAATTAATTAGTATGGCCTCATCTCTAAACAGGAGTGTTACAATCAGTCCTCCCAAGCTTTTCCTGGGCTAGGGTTTCCCTCACCTGGCTCCATCTGCCCCTCTTGACTGCATTCCCCAGTC
Source organism: Talpa europaea (assembly GCF_964194135.1). Lineage (NCBI taxonomy): Eukaryota > Metazoa > Chordata > Mammalia > Eulipotyphla > Talpidae > Talpa > Talpa europaea. The sequence goes on along the minus strand of NC_140074.1, from coordinate 101,092,264 downwards.
CCAGACTCCTCAGAAGACCCTCACTCTAGACATTTCTCTTTAGACCCCTCCCATCAACACTGGATGGTCAGGCCCTGGGTGGCCTCCACCTGCCCACTCCTGGCCCCCAATTCAGGCTACCATGTATCCAAACTACAACATCAGGATGACCTTGCTCCTTGTCCTCCCCAGCATCTAAGGCAAACTTCCAGGGCATTTGGCCAGAGAGCTTTGAAGTGGGTGAGGAAGTCAGTCACCCCCAGACAGCAGCTGCAGAGGTGCAGAATTTATCTCCACACTGAGTCAAGCCTCTCTGAAGTTTTAGCTTATATTCCCCATCAGGGGACCTGCCTTGCAGACTCGATTGGTCCATTTTCAAAACCAGTTGTTTTCAATACTTGACCGGTGCTAGTGCAAGCTTAAACCGGACTGGTGTCTGTGGGAGCTCGGACCTGAGTGATCTATTTTAAAAAACAGCTTGGGATTCAAAACTGAAATCCTGTTAGCACATCCAGTATTGTGCCAGAATTGAGCAGGCAAGCTCTACTGTACCTAAATGGCGTTGATCAGGTTTAAACCAGACCCGCTGGTCTCCAAAAGTATTGTAGCTTTTTCCCTTTTTTTTTTTTTTTTCTAAAACCCAAACCCACCTGTCATGGCACAGCCCAGGCTGATCAGAGCATCAGGAGCCATAAGGACTTCTCCTCCTGACAAAAATTTAGTGCCCCCAGGGTAAAGGTGCTAAGTATGAAATTACACACCAGATTGACGATTTAGTATGAAAAAATAACATAAAATACCTCATTCATAAATTCTGTATTGATAACATAATGACACGATCATTTGGGAGTTATACTGGGTGACATAAAAACTATTATTAAAGTTAACTCAACCTGGGCCTCCCTGGTGGTGCAGCGGTTGAGCACTGGGTTGCGAAGCTGCCCGCAGCCTCTGCAGCGCTGGTTCAATCCCCGGCTGCTCCCCGGCCACCAGAGGAGGGTCCCACATGGCGTGCAGACCTCTCCTGCCGCCCACTGCTCCCCTCAGCAGTGTACTTCAGTCCTTCTGCCTGCTCTGCTCCCTGCTCTGGCTCTGGTGAATTCTCTCACCCTCCCGCGCTTCTGACTGTACCCAGTGCTTGTATAAATAAATAAATAAATAAATAAATAAATCTTTAAAAAAAATGTTAACTCAACCTATCTCTTTTCACTTTTAAAACTGTGGCTACTGGAAAATGCAAGTACATATGTGGGTCACATGACGTCTTCATCACCAGCGCTCAGCTAGCCTGGGGACTCTGAGGTGGTCAGCCTTCACTTCTGGGTCACCGCAGTGGACAGCTGGCAAGCTGTTTACAGACATGAGTGAGACTGGCTTGTGATTCTCTGTGACCTGCCATTTACGTGGACAGGGCTGGAGAGAGGGACGAGTGAGAGGCCTGGAGCTCTACCTGACAGCAAGCAGGTGAGACCTGGTGGTTTCCTTGGCCAAGGCAGATGTTTCTAGGATTTCACTCTCATGGTCACTTTTTTTTTAATTGAGGCAAAATTCACATAACAGAAAAATAACCATTTTAAAGAATTCACCTCAGTGGCAATCATTTGACCATTACCTCTTCCTAGTTCCAAACATTTTCCTCATCTCCAAAAGAACCCCAGCGCCCATTAGCTGTCACTGTCCCCCTCTCTCCTCAAGACCATTGGCAACTACTAATTTATTTTCTGTCTATGGATTTGCCAACTGTGGACATATAAATGGAATCATATATTATTTGTCCTTGTGTGACCAACTACTTTACTCAGCATAATGTTCTCAGGCTTCACCCCCACTGCGGTTTGTGTCAGAACCTACTTCCTTTTTAAGGACAAATGATATTCTGTTGTGCGGATGGATCATTGCAGGCACGTACGGATGGACATCTGGGCTGCTCCATCTTTTGGTGGGCATGAATGATGCCGCTACGAATGCTGGTATAGGAGTGTTTGATTGAACACTATGGTCACATTTATGCCTTCTGCAAAGACCCCCATCATGAGGCACTTTTAATTCCATACTCTTCGATAGGTATACCTGTTGATGGGGTCGCCTTGTCCTCCAAGCATCCAGCAGGGCAGAATTTAAGATAGTGTCAGGCCTCACTCCCATGTCCTCCTGCCCAATCAAGAAATGGAACCAGCCCTAGCAGGGCCCATTCCTCTCTTTCCTGCTCCCTCAGTTGCCAGTACACCCTCTTCCCTTTGACTCCTTCACCTCTGATTGTCCACCAGCCTGCTACACCCCAACCCAGGGAACCCCGAATCAGTGTCCTGGTCCTAAGTCAATCTTCTCTCTGATCTTCAACTTCTTTTAGGCTGGTGATGATTATCACCGCAAGGCATGGGTGATGTAGTTTCACTTCATTTCATCGTCTCCTTCCAAACTGGGAAAGTGTCCCCACAAAATTCTTTTGTTGAAGTGCTGGGATCCACTACCTCAAAATATGACTGTGTTTGGACATGGAACCTTTCAGAAGGTCCTAATCCACTCTGACGTGTGTCCTCATAAGAATGGGATGGAGATATCAGGGATACACATACACAGGGGTACAACTATGTGGGGACACAGCAAGAAGGGGGGCACCTGCAAGCCAAGGAGAGAAGTCTCAGGAGAAACCAGACCTGCTGACACCTGGTCTTGGACTTCCAGAACTATGAGAGAACGCATTTCTGTTCTCTCTGCCCCTGAGTCTGTGGTGTTTTTTTATGGCAGCCGCAGCAAATGAATACAGAGCAAATATGTTTTCATGTCCTGTAAGTATTCTAAATCTCTCCATTTCTCTGGCCACCCTCCCCCTAGCAATTTGTCTGGTCAACAGCAGCAGCCCCCAGGACTTGCCCTCCTGTGAGAGTTGCTCACTGTGCCCACAGTTTTGTCACTACTGCCACCACCACACACACACAGCACCACATAGCTCACCCCAAATATATCCAGCCTTCTCCTGGGGCTTCCTGTTTCTCCAGCCTGTCCCCACTCAGACTTTGCACTGACTGTCACCTCCGCAAGCAACATCCCACCCTCATCCTCCCATACTAGCTCTGATCATTCAGATATCAATTGAATTGTCATCTCCTGCTGTGGACAGCAGGTGCCCCCACCCAGTTCAGAAACCCTAACTCCCAATGTGACACTATTTGGAGATTGGGCATTTAGGAGGTAACGGGGCAAAAGAGGCCATAAGGTCAGGGCTACGTAGAAAAGAAAGACATCTTCATTTCTTCTCTCTTTCTCCCTTTCTCCTTCCATCCTCCTCCCCCTCTCCCTGCATCCCCTCCCCCACTCAAGTGTCCCTGGAGGAAAGGCAGGAAGATGCCTTCTATGATTCAGTATTAGTACTCTCACCAGGAGCCAAGTCAGCTGACACTCTGATCTTGGACTGAAGGCCTCCAGAACTAAGAGAAATAAATGTCTGTGTTTATGCCACCCTCCACCCCCAGTCTGTGGCAGCCCAAGCTGACTAAGATACCTCCTCAGAGAAACCTGCCCTAAAGTAGTCCCTTCCCCACCATACTCCTAATTACTTGGCTGCATGGTCTGTTTGGCACTTATCTCAAATGATGGAATTTACACACCACCCTTTGCCTAGACATCAGTTTCTGACAGCCCCTTCACTGGATCCCAGCACACCCCCTACCTGGGAGAGGGCTGGAAGGAAAAACTAGCAGGGCGTCCACTGTTGCCTGGTGAGGGGCCCCTAAAATGTTGTTAGAGAGGGACCTTGGAGGGGGAGCTAGACAGGACTGCAGCCATCCTGATGCACCCTCATTCCCCCCCATCCGAGGTGCTCCCCCAGAACCATCTGTCCCCAGGGAAGGAGGGGGCGGTGAATTCACCTGCTTGGCTGAGGAAGCAGACCCAGGAGGGGGTCTCATTCTGGATACTGTTACACATTAAATCGATATGACTTCCCAGACACCTCCTGGCTATGGCCCTTTCTCAGATGTTCCCCATTTTGATGACCGTGACAGAAACAGTGAGAACTTCAAAAGCTAATCAGGAGCAATATGCAGAAGGGAAGATGAGAGGGGCCACCCCAGGAAAGAAGGTGTCTGCTCTGCAACAGAAAAATGTTGAACTGAAAATAAAAAAAGAACAAACGGACAACTCTTGCAAATGGAGATGATGGCAGTACCAGGGGCAACTCGGCCTCCTCAGCAGCAAAGGACCCTGAGCAGCTCCTACTGTTGAAAAATAAGGAAATATTCATGAGCAAAGTTGAAGTTAAAGTGAAAAACTCCTGAAGAACTAAAACCATAGCTTGCAAATGACTGGGACTTAATTACTCAGCCAAAGCAGCTCTTTTCTCTTCCTGCTGAGAAGGTGGATTCTATTCTAGAGGATTATGTAAATTACAAGAGCGAGAGATCTCCAGAAACACAGAAAATCTTGCACCTCACCCGGGTGAGCCCATGTCCTAGGTATGTGAAGAGCCACAGCTGCTCAGGTTGTTTGGATAAGCTGGAGCCCCATGACCTGTACACTGCTGGTTGAGCAGAGCCTTGCTTTATTATGGAACTATCTTCCTGAGTTCCTCAAATACCAGGCAAGGAATTCTGAACCACTCTGTTTAGTCCCAGCGATTATAAGTGGCCCCTCCTGAATGCCAGGGGAAAAGGGTGTGACACAGCACTCACTCATGCTGGGATCTCTGTAAACACAATTTTGCTTTTAGTCCTTCCCGTATACTAATTATGTGCTTTGGAAATGTGTTTAACAGAATTGATGTTTTCTGTTAGATTTAAACAGAGAACATAAAAGAGGTCACAGATCCTTTTTTCTTTTTTGTTGTTTTCAAAGCTGTATTTAATGATGAGGAAGGGAGAGACATACTATAGTGGGTTGAAGCTGCTTTTGTATGCTGATGAGCTTATATGTTTGACACTATGCACTTGTATTTTTTTTAAGATTTATTTATTTATGCATACAAGCGCTGGGTACAGGCCAGAGATGTGGGGGTGAGAGGATTCACCAGAGACAGAGTGGGGAGCAGAACAGGCAGACTGACTGAAATACACTGCTGAGGGGAGCAGCGGGCAAGACAGGAGAGGTCTGCTGCACCATGTGGGTTGCTCCTTGGCCCGCCGGGGATCGAACTAGAGCTGCAGAGGCTGCGGATTGCTTTAAAGTGCAGTGCTTAACCCCTTGCGCCACCAGGGAGGCCGCTATGCACTTTTATAATATGTATTAATGCTATCTGATAAAATGCTCTGATTGCTGTGTAACTGAATTGAAACACTCACCCAGTTGTGCTCTCTTTTTTTTAATGGTGCTTAAAGCAAAGAGCCCCTTTGCAAGTCATCGATGCTGTTCCTTAGGCATTTCTCTTTGCTCACATTATTGAAGAATAGTGGCTCGTTATGGTTTTCTATTTGTGTTTAATGTGAGCTTTAACGTGATAGATGTACTGCATTGTACAATTATAATTTTCTGAAAATTCCATATTTAAGGAATTGTTTTTCAGAGGTTCAATAACGTTTTTCATGTTTAAAAAATAAATAAAGGGGACTTTGTCTGTGGAGGGGTGGAAACCCAGGAGCTGGGGCTTCCAGCCAGCCCCACTATGAGCCCAGGTGGGGGACTTTGTTTGAATTTCTCCATTTGTGAAATCAAAATACAAATAGATGTCTCATCTACCTTGAGGGGGAGGACAGCAAGTGCTGTGAAGTGAGCCATGAAAAGGAGGTACTATTACTAGCCAACCACTGTTGCCTTGTTCACCAGGCCCAAGCTTGGCCCCACTTGCAGAACCCTCATGATATTAAACTGAGATTCCTGTACCCTGGGAACACTAGTCACCCCTCCGCGCCCTGCTGTGTCTGCTCCCAGCCCTGAATTAGGGACTGGCCAAGTGGGGCCTTGGCCAGGCAGGGGCCTTGGCCTTTTATTTCCCAGGGTTCTTCCTGAACTTGGCACGGAGTAGGTGCTCAGCAAGGTCTGGTGACAAGCAACACATCTGCACAAATCTCTGTGACTTCCAACTGGCTCGCTGAACTTACTGACTGCTGTCGCCCCTCTGAGGGGGAACACAAAGATAAATTAGGGGCCACCTGCCTTACCCGGACTCATGCTGTACAACTGCAGACACCTTTCTGTCTTTCAGGTAACAGGTCTGTGCTTTGGGTGCCTGGAGGCAACCCCTGGCCTTTCCCATGTCTGAGGTGGGACAGTGATCACCTGGAGAATGATTTGAGGCTCCCCAGGGACATCCTGCTGAGACACAGCTGGTTATAGTTTGGCTAATGACCAGGCTTTTGCATCACTGAGCCAGCTTTTGTCTCAGCAAGTGGACAACATCTGCTGATAGGGTTTAGGATGGGCTGATTTCAGCTACCTATGGCTGTGTAACAAGCCACATGAAAATCCAGTGGCATAATATAACAGCCATTTTATCTGCTTCTGAGATCTGTGGTTCAGATGGGCACAGCAAGGAAAGCCTGTCTCTCCTGTCTCTGCTCCTTGACGCTGGGGCTGCAGCTGGAACACTTGGAAATCACACTGGCGAGGCTGTGGGCACTGGCACCTATGGCTGGTGGGAGTGGAGGGTGGTTCAGTAGTTTTCAAAAAGACAAGAGCTCACACCCTTTGACCCAGCAAGTTCTCTCCAGGTAATGGGGCCACAGTTTATGTGCACACGGGCTCTAGGAAGTTGTGCAAGCCTATTTATTGCAGCGTGCTTTGAAATAGTGTAAGCTTATTGGGAGAGCAGTTATTTATGGCAGATCCAAACACGGAATGCCATGTAGTGGTAAAACAAATCAGATGTGTGTTGACAGAGATCGCCAAAGTACAACTAAGTGAAAAACACACAGAGCAGTGTGTGCGGTTTGCACCCTTTGGGTAAAAGAAAACAGCTGTTTTAATACCCGTGTATGGGTTCTCTGTTAGCATACATAAGGAACGTTCCAGTGCCACCTCTGGAGGGTGCTGAGAACTAAGTAATGAAAAGACAGGGTAAGATAAACTTATTTTTACTGCATAGTTTTGTAAGTTGATGCAACTATATTACATATTCTGATTTAAAATTCAACTTTTAAAATGCTCATCTTTGAAGTTTTTAATAATAATTTCAAAGTTTCATCAGAAATAGTGTCCCAAAGATAAGTTTGGGGAAGATTTGCCTTTCTTGAATGCCTGCTATGTGTTATGAGGCATGAGTATGGGCTTGGTTTATTGAGCACATACTCAGCTAGGTCAGCCCTTCAAGGAAGCCCATGCATGCCCGGTATGTGCCTCCTTTATCCCACACTTGCCTTTCTAGACTCTTCTCTGTGGTCAAGATTAGAAGTCAGTCAACTGCATTTCCTAGACTCCCTGATTCTGCCCCTGGGGAGCCCTGGCAAGGGTTCAAGAGATGGAGAGAGGCAAGAACCATTCAAGTCCCTGGCTTCTGGTGGCACTTCAGGCTAGAGTGGCGGTAGCAGCTTATGTACAGTAGTATCCCCAATCAATGTGGCTCCAGGCTCCTGCTTAAGTAGTAGGAATCTGAGTTTTTCTGGGAAATACTATTTTGCCTGTTGTTCCTCCAGCCTCAGGGACCAGAGCTCCTCCCTCCTAATACTAGTCTGTGGGTGTCCTATTGCCTGTCTGCTTCCCCTGCCCTTCCAACATCTCTGCAAAAGAAGGCCCTGTATTAAATTCCTTCTCTTTAAAATACCTCAGATGGTCTGCTTTTCCTAATTAGACACTGACTAATATAGGTAAAATGATTTCCATTTTAACAGTTGAGAAAACTGAAACTCAAGTAGAGGAAGTGACTTAACTAAGGCAAACCCAGCCCCTCTATTCAGCACCATGCCCCGCCCACCCTGGTCGTGGCACTGGAACACACCGGCTCATTTAAACCCCAGAGTCTTCACATGCATTATCTCTGTGCAGGGCTTTCTTTCTCTAGTTCTTCACATGCTCACTCTTTCTCTTCAAATGTCCTTCTCTTTCAAAGATGACCTCTTGAAAGAGCTTCTCAGACCACCTGTAATAACCAAGTCACTCATTACATCATCCTGCTTACCTTCTTCTTAGTGTTTATCACTCTGAAAATATTTACTGAGTTTTTTATCCCACTGGACTATAAAGCCCACAGGACCAGGCACAATGTTTGTCTTGCTAACTGCTGTGTCTCTGGCTTTTGAGACTGTCTGAAAGAATGATCAGAAAGTGTGGTAAAAGAAGTGGTAGGTTATTTTTGAGTACACGCTAACACCTGCTTTTCCCACTGGCTGCTTCTCTGCCAGTTCAGAAGTCTCAACAGAAGACTTTGTTTATTTTGCCTCTTAAAATCATGGGTATGGGACAGTCAGCTAAAAGCTCTTAGAGTGGTCGCCACTCTCACTGCATGGTGACACGCGGACATCCAAGGAATTCTAATCTCCACCATCAGGTTGTGCTGTCAGTAGGTGCTCAGTGACCACATGCTGAGTAAGTCAACTACCAAGGAATCTTCTAGGAGATGTCTGTGCACAGTGGTCAAAAGGTAACATTCTGTGGGGCTAGCTCAAGTCTGCAGATTGAAAGCAGTAGAGTCTGCTGAATTCATTCTCAGAGGAACTCAAGAACCCCATTCACCTAATCCTAACATCTGTTGACCACAAAGGGAAGTTTATGGCACCAGTAAGATCTCTCTCTCTCTTCTTCCATTATCCAGGGAAGTGCAGCCATCAATGCTGCCATCCATTTTCTAGGGAGGGCTTGGAGTCTGTGACTTGGCTGCTCTCCACGAATTGACAGACTATGGGCAAGATTACTCTTCAGCGGGTCCTAAAGAATGGGTGGGGGGACAACCTTTCAGTTGTCCTCAGCCCAAAAGAGCGAACACCCAGCTCATCTGGCTTCTCCTTCCTTAATTTCCCTTCCTACTCTTTGGCCTTAGCCACCATATTGTCTCTCTACTTGAAGCTCTGGTGTTCAGGCTCCATTGAGATTCGCCTCCCACAAATCGACGGACCCTGGCTGTGGCTACCCTACTGTGAGTTGTGAAGCACAGGAGTGATCTCTCAGATGCCCGTGGCCCAGAAGTGCACACACCTAGCTTTCTCTCTAGGCTCACTTATCTCTCTATAAAAGCCCCACTCCCTTTTCCCTTACCCTTGGAAAAGACACTAGCTCCCAATCCAATTCTTTTGTGTTCAAACCAGGTTTATTTAGGCTCTTAAAATCATGGGTATGGGACAGACAGCTGAAAGCCGTTAGAGTGGCTGCCGGTCTAGAAGGCTCCTGTGACAGGAAAAGCTGGTTTGCATCCCAGGTTACTTCTAGTCCCACCAGTTGGAAGACAAAGGGTGTGACACTGTAGGAACTCATCTTAAGCATTTTAGCAGGAAAACTTGCTCTTTTGTCTCTTTTCTCTGTGTGGTGAACTGTCCACTTTTTTGGTTTCTCTGTGACCCTCATTCCTTGGTTTCCTCCACTGCTACAACCTCTGCCATCAGCCTAGAACCCTGAGGTGTGATTTCATTTGTTCCAGTTCCAGGAGAAATTAAAGCTGTAACTGAGGTCATTAAACTCAAATTTCTTCTCTGAGGAATAGTGGGACCAAACTTCCCACCCCTTGGAGTCTCCAGGAAACACTATCTATACCTACCTCCAGAACCAGCAGCATTAGCAAGGTGAGAGGCTAGCATTAGAGAGACTATATCCTAGGCCTCTTGGTAAAGAAAATTCTATACCCTGCTCTAGCCTGAAGCAGTTACAAAACATGAACTGCCTCCCTTCAGCTCCCACAAATGATTTTAGGCTGAATATGGCCAGGGGTGGGGGAGTGGAGTTGATGGAAGCTTAAGAGTAGAAAATTTAGGATGGATGTTTTCACAAGAGCAAAAACTAGAGATGGGGGTAGGGGCAATTAATTAGTCATTAAACTGGCTATGGAAGTTTCCAGGAATCAGAGGTGAGGTCAGAAAGGATTATCTGTCATTACAGAAAACCAATCCAACCTGACCTCAAAGCAATAAAATTCCACAAAGGAATGAATCCCCCCAAAGTACACTGTATGAGGATGCCCTTTGCTCTGGCAAAATGCAGACCTTGTGTTTTTTTTTTTTTAATAGAGGCATGTTTTATTTATTTATTCATTTATTTGTTTGTTTTTGTTTATACAAGCACTGAGTACAGTCAGAAGCGCGGGAGGGTGAGAAAATTCACCAGAGCCAGAGCGGGGAGCAGAGCAGGCAGAGGGACCGAAGTACACTGCTGAGGGGAGCAGCGGGCGGCAGGAGAGGTCTGCGCGCCATGTGGGACCCTCCTCTGGTGGCCGGGGAGCAGCCGGGGATCGAACCGGCGCCACAGAGGCCGCGGGCAGCTTCGCAACCCAGCGCTCAACCGCTGCGCCACCGTGGAGGCCCAGCAGACCTTGTTTTTAAGACCACCTGCCTGTGTCTATGCAGGTATCTCTTTTTTCTCTTTCCTCACATGTGCTGCTGGAAAAAAAAAAAATTATCACTTTCTTAGGGTTGTTTTGACGATAAGGTGCAATCACTTTAAACATTTAAGTCAGAGCTTGCATGTCATAACTAACAGTTGTTGTATAAGCAGCCCCAGATCCAGAAGTGTGGGGCTATTCTAGAATATCTAGAAATCCTTAGTCACCACACTGGTCCAGAGAAAACAGACCTATCTATAGGTAGCAACTGGGAAACAAGATCATTGCTCAGCGGTCTCTAACATGTGTGTACATTGGCAATTGTAAGCAGGGTGGTATGACCCAATGGGAAAAGTAGATAATTTTAAGGGATCAGAGCGATCCAAGGTTTTGAACCATCAAAGGTGGTCTGGAGAGAAAGGCATTTTAGACAAAGCACAGACCGTCTAGAGACCCACAGTCCTCGGAATTTGCTAGCCTGGCAAGTTTCGAGCAAGAAAGGGAGGCAGGTGAAACTGGGAAGGTAGGCAACCTCCCAGCTATGGAGGGGCTTCTAGATTGTGTTAAGGAGTTTAAACTGCCTCCTGTAGGTAATAAGTGCCTATAGGAATGTTGAAGTATTTGAAACTTCTGGAGAATGAGCTGGCAGAAAATCTGAGGACTCAAGGAGTTACTTCTACACCTACCAGCTCTCCTCTGGTTTGAGAGTTCCCATTTCAATCATCAGGCTCGTTTCCGCCCTGTGCTTCTTTCCATCTCTGAATCTGGAGATTTTTGGCATGCGTTGCTTAAGTATTCATGCATCCAACTACTACGTCTAGCAACATCGTTTGTGGAAAGCATGTGCAGGACTAGAAGTTCAAAAACTGAAAATGACCCCCACAAATAACCCATAGGTCTGTGGGAGAAGTGTCTAGGCATGACAGTGTTGCCGCATCCATTGACTCTTCAAGGTGCATCCAGGCTGGGAAGCGGCAAGGCTCCCATCAGGTTGGAGGGTGCTCAAATATAACCTCCCATCAGGTTGGAGGGTGCTCAAATATAACCTCAAAGACACTAACATATGAGACTGTGCACATCAGCGCTGCCAGGACAGGAGTGGGGTGTTTGGCAGGGTCTGAAGGGGGCCTAGTGGACCTATCTTTCTTTCTATCGCAGAACCCTACTCCCTTTATAGCAATGATCACATGCTGTAGTTCTTTGTTGCTTTCAGGCTCTCTCCTCCAACAGTCTGCAAGCAGGAACCTCAGCGTCGGGAACCATATGTCTGGCGTCCCAAGTATTCCTGGAGTCCAGAGAATTTGGGGGAATGGAGCGGGAGTAGCAATCGCCTCTAAGAAAGGCCCGACAGCGCCTCCCGCCCCCGCCCCCCCCCCCCGTGACCTTATTGGACCGAGGCTGTGAAGGGCAGGTGGGGCCGCCTTCCCGGAGGGCTATGCCTCAGGGCCGGGTTAGAGGGCAACTGAGCTACCAGCGTGAGCAGGCCCGGAAAGCGACGTGCAGGAGGCTCAGAAAGCGTGGCAACCCCTCGGCGGCGGCGGGACGCCTTCGCGCGGCGCTCTGGGAGTTGTAGGCACTTTACTTTTCCCGCTCCTTCAGCTCCTTACTCTCGAACCCAAGGTCTTACAAGAGGATGGGAAAGACTGTAATTCTATGTTGGAACTTCGGAGATTTTCATTTCTAAAAAGTGTCCAGAATAAGACTCTTCCCCGGGTGTCCCCTTTACGCTCGGCCCCGTGTGAGGACTACATTTCCCAGGCGAGTCCGAGGAGGCGGGCTTCCGGAGCGCGATGCATTATGGGCATTGTAGTCCTTTACGGGCTCGATTGCCTGTCACAGAGCTTTCCCGGGAGGAGAATTGGACTACATTTCCCTTCAGCCCGCCGGCTATCCCGAGGCCGCCTTGGCGCGAGACATTTGCGAGCAGAGTGTCTCCAAGATGGCCGCTTGGGGAAGGAGGCGTCTTGGCCCGGGCAGCAGTGGCGGCAGCGCCCGAGAGAGGTGAGATCCAGGGACTTGCTGCCGCACCAGGGCGGGTGACTCAGAAGTCGGGAAGCCTCTGGGCTTCCTGGGGCTGCAGCGCTCTCCCTAACTTAGGCCCCGGGCTCTCTCTATCCGCCCGCCCTCTCCGTCCCCCTGCCGGGCACGCGGGATTCCAGTCCGGGCTGATCCGGGGTCCCGGTGGGAGCCGGCGTCTGCTCTAGTCCGGCCGAAGCGGCCTCTGCCGAGGGCTCAGGGAAGGAGGTGATGGCGGGGCCGGGCGAGTCCCTTCCGGACTGGCGGAGTCCTAGTCCGGACTTGGCCACTTGGAGGGGACCGGGGCCCGCAGGCCTAAGGGACCTGGTTAGCTCTCGGTGGTCCCAGGGGTGTCCGAAGCTCCAGCCTGCTTGGCCAGGCGCGTGGCGGTCTTGGCTGCGGCCCCTTGGCGTGGCGAGGAATGGCTCCTGGGAGGGAGAAGGAAGGGGCAGCTTGCACAGAGCGGGCCAGCTTCGGGAAGGGCAGTGAGGTCTACTCGTTTATCAGGGGGAGCTTTTACTCTCCCCAGTGTGTCTATCAGGCCGAGAGTAGACCGCTTCCTTGAGAGGTGGGTTTTGCTACTTTTTGAGGAATCGCTGCGAGCTCCCCTGCCGTGGAAGTCCTTTAAAGTGACCTTTCCTAATGAATGGTTTGTGGGTAGAAGCTCGGAGCTTTTTTTTTCGAAGGTGGATCTCGATTTGGAGAACTGATTTCTAAAAGATGAGTTTGGAGTAGTTTTCGTATTGAATGTACAGTTTTGGAAAACAGTGTCACCTAGTAGAAGCTGTTCAGCCACTAGAAGTTTAGAAAAGGATGTGTGTTGGTGGAATCACCCCTATTAAACTGTCCTGTCCATTCTCTTACTGCTTGGTTGCTACAGCAAAGGTCAGCAAGAAAGGAAAGTCTTATGTTTGCTTTTTTCGTCTTCTTTTGTATGAGGATGGTTAAGCAGAAACAAAAAAATTGTTTTTCTCTCAACTACTCTGCATTATTCCCTTTCTTTGATTCCATCACATACTCGTTTCTGTTGCTTGTAGATGGTTTTTCTAGCCCAGAAGATTCTTTCTGTTTGGCAGTTGTGATAGGCCCATTTAGCCTGCATTTTATTCTTGAGCAGAGTTAATCTAACATTGTCCATTCTGCACGTTCTCTTCAGAAAAGCATTGAATAGCAAACAGATATTTTTGTTTTTCCAACTCCCACCTGATGTTTCTTAAACAGATCAGACTCTAGAAAGAAGTGAGCTTTGATGTTTACAAAAGGCCTTAAAAACTAGCAAGCACTTTAAAGATCTTTAATCCAAGCATAAATCCTTTGCTAATTGGAGAGAACCTGTTTAGAAAATTGTAAAGTATCAAAGAGAGTCATTCCTCTATTGGTTAAAACAACCGAAAGGGCCAAGTGCGGATGCTCTAGACAGTATAAAGGGGACATGCCAGCAAAAATTAAGCTTTTGCTGATCTAAGATCTAACTTAGATGTTGGGTTTTTTTATCTCCTTGGTTTGAGAGAAATGTTCAAAACTGAGTTTACAGACCAGCATATTATAGACCAAATGCAGTCCTTGCCTCAATTTAGAGAGGAATTTAATGTAATTGCCAACACTGTAAATGGAGAGATTTCACATAAAACTCTCTAACAACTGAGAGGTGACCAGCTCATTTTGATCAGGGCCAGTGCTCTCTAGTTCGTTCTTCCTCACCTAACAACTTGACTCATCAAAGCTATGGTTTCCTTAGGTTGCCTGGAACTGAAGGTTTCCCTAGAGGTGCAGATGATGTTTGTCATCTGACAGTGGGGCATCTGGTTCTGTGATGTAGGTGGCACCAGCAATCTTCCTTCCATATAAAGGGTGGTCTGCCTGTCAGACCACTGCCTTAGCCAACGCTGTCAGAGGAGTCATTTGCCCGAACTTAGTTTTCCTAAGATCCTCCCACTGAGCAGGGAGGGAATGGAAACATAACCAGGGCCAGCCAGCAACTTCTGGGCACACCTCCATTCCTGCTCAGTTGGTGGGACGACTGTTTGGGTGGGGCAGGTTGGATTAAACCATAAGTTATGAGGCACAGGAGTATTACTGGCTCTTATGACTGAAATAGGCTATTTGTGACTCTCTTAAATGACTGTTTTATGTCACCTTTGTGCTGACCCCAATGTCAGCACCTCTTTATAAGACCACTTTCCCCAGTTGTTTGGACATCATGGTTGGAATCTGCTTTGCGCTGATTCTGAAGGACAACATTGTCTGTGTTGGGGCAGAGACTGGCATAGAGCAAGGTTTTGGGCAAACTTTGCAGGTTTGCTAGTGACTGCAAACTCCAGAAGCACTCCTTAGATTTAAAGTCTCTACCTGCTGCTAGATTGGCCATGGGAATTACTGTTGTCATCTGTGTATTAATGATGGTCCAGCTTAGGGCTTCATTACCTGTTCTCGAATCTACAGCTGTGTTAATTCAGTAGCCACTAGCCACATGGTGCAATTGTATTTAAATGAAGTGAAATGAAAAATCAGCACCTGTGTCATACTAACCACATTTCAAGTGCTTGTAGCCACATATAACTCACAGTTATAGGACATTTCCACCATTGTAGAAAGTTATATGACAGCACGTTGCTGGTCTAGACTGAAATAGGAGAGGGATGGAAGTAGCAAAATGATAGCTGCTTGCATGTTGATTTTTCTCTCCACTCCATTAAATCTAGGGAATCAACAGTGTTTGTAATGAAGAACATCAGACTCTGAGCTGTAACCTGAATTCTTGTCCAAAATTCAGCACACTGGCAGCAAGCACACGAAACAGATTGCCACTTGTCCTGTCGGCGTCTTTGAGACAGACTTGCCCATCTAGGAAGGCACAGTGCAGGTATCTGTGTGTTTTGCCACTTGGGTGCCAACCCGGACCGGCTCACAGACAGTCCTCCTGTCCCACTTGGGCTGCTGTCTTCACTCTCTTGGGGCCCCTGAGCGTCTGAGTCTCCATGGTTGTTGGAATGTGAGTACAGCTGTGTGAGCTCGGCTCCTGTTTTTCCCCTCATGTGAAGATGTACCTGATCTACTTCTGGTCCTGATGCCAGGCAACAGCACTGTTTAGAGGCCTGGGGCACTCAGAGGGCCAGTGCACTGGACTAAATGCTTGGGTATTAGGGTGAAATTACTTTTTGTGGCTTTCCATCCCTAGCTTGGGCAGCTGTCTGCTCTAGCACATTTAGACACTTGGTTCCGTGTGGTTACTTCCATATCATTCTGTGCCATGCTTTGTTCTCCAGGATTTGCTCCTCCTCTCGGACAGCTTTGCTTTAATCTGTGACTTGGACAGCCGTGGTCCTGGAAGCCGGTGGAGGATTTAGTTCCCACTCCAGCTCAACAGATGACCCACAAGCCATGTAGGCAGGTTGGCTCATATTCCTGGGGTGATAGCAGCGCACATTCTCAGCTGTCCTTTTTTTTTAGAGCTAAGGAACCTTTTTAGAGGCTTGGGGCATTTTCTTTCTTTTGAGAGGCACCCTTTCTGACTCTCCCACCTCATGGGCAACACAAGTACAGTATGTGCACCCCAAACTGTAGGTATGTAGCCCTACACGGCGTGTAGGGTTCTGCTCAGCAGCTCCTGGAAAATGAAGTCCTACAGTTGGAGCATACATTTGATCCCAGAAGTTGCATATTGTAGGTTAGAGTCTGCTGGAATTCAACCCTTTTGGCATGAACCTGCCCTAACCTTATGGGATGAATTTCCATCATCCTGACTGACACTAGCAATCTGGATTCTAGCAACAATAACCTGTGCCACAGTGGTTTTGTCCTTCAGGTTACACCCCAACTTTCTGAAGAAGGGAGGGAAGAGCTTGTGTCCAGGAAAGTGGTGAGGGGTTAGGGGCCACACCTGTGGGTGTACATGGCTCCTGTGAGTGAGGGCAGTGGGAAAAGGTAGTTGTCTCTGTGATTTGCAGACAAATCCTATTCTGCCACCACTGCAGCACTAGGAGAGCTGGACCTTTGTCCCACTGGACACAGGAGACGCTGGCTCAGGGCAGCAAGGAGTTGTGCCCTTGAACACAGAGCCAGTGAGTAACTGAGAGGGAATTTGAATCCAGGCCTCCCGACTCCCACATTTGGTGCACTGTGTTCTTGTTCCAAAGCAGAAGAGCTGCTGGGTTAGCAGAATACCGAGGACAGTATCTGGTGCACAGCTCTCTGATACAGATGAGGATGCCAGGGCGCCCCTGGGAAGTGCCTCGGCCTACCTGGAATTTCCTCGATATTTGGGACTACGTGCCTGTGCCTTTCTGTCCTCACTGGCCTTCCAGTCAACAGAATAGACTTGTACCGCTTAATCTTTTGACTTTCTTTGGTTCCCAAGGGAGCAATTTTTGGTTAGCCAAAAGTGGATTTTCGTAGACCTGGAAGTGGGGGTAGACAGGGTCTGGCACCTCACACATAATAGATGAGCAAGTGACCACATTTAGCCACTGGTGCTCTTAGTTGCTAGAATTGTTTCTCTCCCCCTGGTTGCACCCCAACCTTCTGAAGAGGACAGGGTTCCTTACAAACCTATTTCCACTAACGTCTTTTGGGAACCACATGCAGATACAGTGTAGGCAGTTCTCTGCCTTCAAGGACCATGGCATCCATCTCCTTTTGTATTTCAGAAGGGAGCACACAGTTCAGTCCTGCCAGTAAGCCCGGGGACATTCAAAATGTGGGCTTGAGGCAAGTGCTGCGCCTCTACTGTTAGATTTGGTTCTTGTGGTTCTGGCCTGACCAGAAAACTACAGTGGCTTGCATGCAGGACATTTTGGCCTGTGTGGACTTGAGTCATCCAGAGGATGGAAGTGTCCTCCTCCTTACTGTCCTGACTGCAAAGGTGAGAGGCCCTTCATCCTCTAGACATTGCCAGCGTCTGGATTTGCTGTGGCCATGGGCTTGGTCCCTAGGAGTGTGGGCTGCTTCTTGGGCTTCAGGAATCTGCTAGAGCTGCCCTATACCACAGCCTGCATTCCCAAGGGATTCAGGCTCCTTGAAGGAGGGCTTTTTTGGTTTTGTTTTTTAAACAAAAAGGCACATGTCTATTTATTTGAATATAGAAAAATATGGAGAAAAATTAAATTTAAAAGTCACCTGTTAGGCCACCATCCAAAACTCCTGTTAATCTTTTTCATATTTCTCCCCAGCTATTTTGTCTTGGATTTTAAAAAATGATATATTGAGCACATCAAAAGTATATTTCGAACATGTTGAGAAGTCATAAATTTACCATATGTCTGTCCCTCGAAAACATGGTAGACAAAAGCAGCCAGCCACAAACGAGCACGTGTCTTATGATTGCATTTCTATGAAGAGTCCAAAATAGTCAAGTCCATGTTCAGGAAGTAGGTTGGTGGTTGCCAGGAACTGCTTCAGGCAGGGGGAGACGGTGATGAGGTTTCTTTTTGGTGTGATGAAAATGTCCTCCATTCTAGTGTGTTCATTGCCAGCCGGGTGAAATTGCTGAGCCATTGAACTGTTCACTCTAAATGGGCAGATTGTGTGGTATCTTAGTTCATTAAAGCTATTTATTTTTTAAAAGTACAAATCAAAACCACAATGAGATACCACTACTTTGCACCCATTTGGATGACTGCTGTCAAAAACAAAAGAGAAAATAAAATAGTGTTGGTGAGGATGTGGAGAACTTGGAGCCCCGTGCGCTGGGGTGGAGATGTGAAGTGGTGGGGCTGCTGTGGAAGGCAGCATGGCAGTTGACTAAGAACTTAAAAATAGAAGACCCTGCGACCTAACAATTCTACTTCTAGGTTTATGTCCAAAAGAATTAAAAACAGACTCAAACAGGTCTGTTTACAACAGTGTTTGTAGCAGCGTTATTCACAATAGCTAGAGAGTAGCTTCTAGCAGCAAGGACACTGAGCAACACCAGTGTCCATCACTGGGTGAGTGGAAAAAACAAAGTGCTCTGTCCACACGTTGGAATATTACTCATCCTTAAAAAGGTAGGAGCTTATGATTTATGCATGGTTTATACATGGATGAACCTTGGGGACATAATGCTGAATGAAATAAGTCAGTCCAAAAAAGGACAGATACCACGCGATTCCATGGTATGCAGATCTGAAGTTGTCAGATTCATTGAGACAAAGTAGGATGGAGGGGTGGGAGTACTTAAACGGGCTCAGAACTTTTAGTTTTGCCAGATGAACAGGTTACAGAGGTTGACTGCACAATATTGTGAATGTATTTAACACTGCTGAACTTCAAGATGGTTAAGATGGTAAATTTTATGTGTACTTTACCATAATTAAAAAAAAAATTAACAGTCCTGTATGCTCAGTGCTCCCCTTAAGTGGGAAACTAGCAGGACCAGGCTTGCAATCCTGGCCCGTCCCCCCCGTCGGAGGCCAGCTTGCTCCTCGGTGGTCAGGTGCATTTCCTTGCTTATCTTCATCGTGCACAGAAAAACATCCCGAAAAACGTCCTTTGGCACTGTGTGCTTTTGGGTGGGTTGGGGCGGGAGGGTTCCTGTTCTGCTCTCCAGCTGTGTAGTATGCAGCTATGACACCGTTGCTGGTAGGGGATGCCACATGGATGTAATCTGTAGTCAGTAATCTTGTTGCTGCTGTGGACATTCTTGTGCAGCTTTGACTTTGGGGGAGGTATTTCCAGACTTTGAGGAGTCTCACATTTGAGACTATTGCTGTCATCCCAGATTCTTGGAGACACACTTTGTGATGGTGCAGGGAACCCCAGGGACAGATGCTGGACAGGCCGCCTGGCGTGCGCACAGGGCGCCCAGATCCATGAAGTGGCCTTCTAACTAGAAAGCCGGTTCTACCTTATTCCTTTGACTGCTCCCCAGAGCCTCTTCAGTTCGCTTCAGACCTGGAGAGACGAGGGCCTCTGGTGACTCTGGGTGAAGGCACAGGGGGAGGTGAATACTGCACCTCCAAGTACATGTGACCCTGAGGTGTGTCATCACAGTCATTCATTCTAGCTCAGACAGGTCAATGCTCCGCTTCACGGGCTAGTTAAGGACCCAACATGTGAAGTGATCTCAGTACTTTCAGCGGGTATTTAGGAGAGAACGCTCTTCCATCAGTCCCAGAGAACATGCCAGATTCAAAAGGTTCAGAAGTCATTTAGTGAAATGAGAATCTCCTTTCTTTCCAGAGCCATTCCATTCCCCTCTCCAGTGACAGCGATCATTCTCAGGTCTTTGCAAATCCTTCCAGAAAAGCCTAACAGTCTTTTCCCTTAGTTGGGTTACCTTTGACTTAGAAACAAAAACCCAGGAATACTTGGGGCCAGTGGATTAACTAGGACTTGGCTGCAAGGTTTCTGCAGTAAAGGAAGTCCAGCAGTGCATATTACCTGCACGGAACTGAATGAGCCTTCCCGGTGGCTTATAAAACCTAAGGTTGTGGGGCATATGGCCCCCTGCCCCAGTCACATGGAGAGTGTGGGTGCTGACTGCTGGGTGGAGTGGCTCCAACACAAGGTACCTCCTGCTTGGGTGTGTCCTTCCTTGTTCGTCCGTCTGGGGTCCTGGGAATCTGCTCCCTTGCCTAGACTTCGGTTTTGTCCTTTCCAGTAAAAACTAAGAACCCCACTCCTCATTTGGGTGTAGTTTGTTTGCAGCATCTCCTGCTGAGCAACCTCAGAGGTTTCCATCTTTGAAGGGCCCCTGGGAAGCTCCTGAATTGTGACTTTGTGCTTTCAGAGTGTTGGTTCAACAAGGATAGATAGGCATGGGTTTACATCAAGGTGGGAGCTCTAGGAAACGGTGCATACACTTCAGCAGGCTTGGGGTGTGTGTGTGGGGGGGGGGGGGCCTGAGCACACCTATGTCTATACACAGTCCTCACCCTGTGTTGGTCACAACTGCCTGAAGCCCAGGGCAAGGGGTGGAAGCTGTAGATCAGGTTTTTGACTCCTGTGCAGTTGGGGTGACACCAGCAGTCAGAGGTGCAGGGGGTGCTGGCCTCTCCTTCCAGGCCTGGTGGGCATGGAACACAGCTACTCATCTGTGTTAACAAACCACACCTTGCCCACGAAAGCCTGCCTGAGGAACCAGAGGGAGCCGCCCAGGATGGGATGGGGAAGGTGGGGGTGGAAGGTATGTGTGCTGCTAGGTGGGGCAGCAAGGAGCTGGGGTGGGGAGGGGATGGGGTGAGGCAAGGTGAGTCCCCTGATGGTTCTGAGAGTTGCCTAATTTGGGTGCTGGGGTTCAGCTGGCATCTCCCTATTCAGCATAACTATTGTTTTCACTACAATCAGGGTAGCTTGCCCCTGATGCTGACAAGGTGTCCTCTGGCCTGGTTTTGATAGTCAGCAGAACACACTACTGACTCGGAGGTGACTCCTTCAGTTCACAAGTGGGTGCAGGACTGGGCCCTTCCTCACTCTCCCTCCCTCCGCCCCTCTTGGCTAATGAGCCTCAGAACACAAAGGAGACTTTGGACCAGGAATGTGCCAGCCTTGGATGCCCCTTCCCCCGTCCTTGCACACTTGGGACAGTCAGCCATTACCAGGGATGTGGGCTTCTCACGACCACATAGAAACAGCCCTCCATTTACTCAGGTAGAGAGAAACCCTGCCTCTAGGATTTGTTTTGTTTGCTAGAGGTGCCTTTTACATGATGCGTCCGCCTGGGAGTAGTAACTCAGTGACCTCCCTCTCACCCCTCTGAATTAAAACCAAATGGAGAAACTCCATGGAGCCCTTCAAAGGGAAAAAATCTAGCTTTTCTTGTCTCATAAACTTCCGGTGGGTTCTTACAGAAACAGCCTGTTCACTTGTCCCGGATACAGCCCTGACTGCAGTCCCGGGAGCAGCTCCTTTGGCAGTGTCCTGTGTGGAGGAGGCTCTTGTCTGACCCTGGGGAGTGATTTCTCCCGGTGTACAGTTTAATTAGGGCTTGTGATTTAATTAGGAGGCTCCCCTGCACCCAGCTGAATTACAGTTACTTTCTCAGGATAGAGTCCCTTTGTCTGAGTCCCAGCCCAACATCTTGTTACATTGGCTTCCACCTGGGAGCAGAGGCCCTGGGGGCCCTTCCCTGGGGATACTCCTCCCATACACTTTGGTTCTAAATTGACCACAGGAGAGCCATAATCAGTCACTTATTCCCCACTGAAACCGGCCTCTTAGCTTTCTTTGTTTGCTAAGGTAGCTTTTACAGCTTGTGGCAGGCTGGAGAGCAGGGCAACCTTAATGTTGAATCAGAGGTTCTGGGTTCACCTTGTTTTAAAGTCTTCCCTGGTCACTAATGTTTGGTCGTTGACTGGGTAGTTGAGCCTTGCTCCCCTGTGACTCCCCAAAATGGCCACCTGGGTGGGTGGGGTGTGTGTGTGTGTATGTCGAAGACAGGAGGAGACAAGGGCTTTTATGTCTGAGCATTTAGGGCCCTGCTTCTTGGTGGCTGTCAAAGGAGCCTGGTTTCTGTTAAGGACAGTCAACAGCTCAGGACCTGAGTCAGACCAGCTAGAGATGGGGTGGGGGGCTGCTAAATAGAAGGCCCTGCCTTGAATCTAGAAAACTTAAATAAGGGATCAGGAAAAAGAATAACTATAAGAAACTGAAAATCAAAATCAACAAAAAACCATGAACCAGAGACACTTTTTGGGGGGTGGGGGCCGGGAGGGGAGAGATTGGGGTCAGAATGGGGCATGTGCAGTTGTATGGGGGAATATAAAAATAAAATTTATTTAATTAAAAAGAAACAAGAAAAAAAATAAAGTTAAGAACCATCAAAAAAAAAAAAAAAATAGAAGGCCCTGCCTTTCAGAGGTGTGTGACAGAAGGAGCCTCTCACAGCACCTTCTGGAGTTGTGTTGGTACTGTGGTTACGAACTAGATCCAGCCTCAAGGGCTGAGTCACCCAGGGTCCCTGTCAGGTGGGATAAATCAAACTTTGTCATCAAATGAATCGACAAAGCAAAACTGGGAGAAACAGCGTGGAGGTAGAAGACGACCTGCACAGGCTGAAACAGGCTAAGTGGAAAGGGCGCGCATGTACACGTCTGCATTTAGCTTTGTCTGTTGGGGATGTGAGAAGCATCTGCTCTGGGTGGAAAGTTTGTGCCAGAATGCCACAAACTGAGCTGCTGAAAATGCCCTCTTGCCTGTAGTCACTGCTGGGGCTGTGGGCCTTCTGCTGGGGAGGCTTGTGTCACTCTATCCGGGGGACCGGTGGAGCAGCTCAGCCTTTTGAGGCGGGTCTTTGTGAACAGTATTTCCTGTGTGAGTGAGAGAAGCATTTACTAGCATTAAGTAGAGTTCTGGAGAACGGGTGGGGCTGGGAACCTTCTGCGGGTACCTGCAGCCATGCACATGCTCACATTTTGTGAGCCTCACCATCACTGCTGTTCTCCAGGTGCTGTCTTTTCTTAGTTAAATCAAAGAACTTTTTCTAAGTGGCGGCTGGTGTACCTGGGGCTCTTGAGCTCCTTGCTCTGGCCCCTTTCAAGCCCCTGAAAGAGCCCTGGGGGCTGCCCTGCTGACCTGGGAAGACCTTGGGGGCTTTGTGTGACTTGTCCTCCCATGAGGCCCAGAGGAATTTTGTTCTTCAGCACCCAAGGCAGAGGGCCTGGGGTGGGTACTTGTGAATGTTGCAAAGGGCAGGTGATTAGCAATCTCTCTCTCTCCGATCTGCTGGTTTCCAGTGAAAAATCCTCCTGTACTTATCCTGATTAACAAGAGCAGATTTCATCCTGTCAGCCTTGGGCTTCTGTTTGTGTTCCCGCTGCTCAGGGCTGGGGCTGTCGTCATTTTTTTTCTTTGCGCTCTTTTGGTAACTCAGGTCTGAGTTGGGCCCGGCTGAAAATCCTGTAGATTTTCAGCATCTTAAAGATTGGGGTACTCCTTTTCCTTTGTCTTTTTCTATTTCATTCTTTCATTCACTCAGAAAAAAAGTCTTTTCTGATTATTGGGTGTGTTGGGGCCTAAGGCAGATAATCACCTAAGTTAAAGGTGCCCTCAAGCCCATCTCTGCCTTACCTTAGGCGTCTCAGCAGAAAAACAGTACCTGCCCGGTCCTAACTTTCTCTCCCTGCCCTCCGTCACCAGGGTGAGCTTATCGGCCACAGACTGTTACATCGTGCACGAGATCTACAATGGGGAGAACGCCCAGGACCAGTTTGAATATGAGCTGGAGCAGGCCCTGGAAGCCCAGTACAAGTACATCGTCATCGAGCCCACCCGCATCGGCGACGAAACTGCCCGCTGGATCACCGTGGGCAATTGCCTGCACAAGACCACCGTGCTGGCAGGCACCGCCTGCCTCTTCACCCCATTGGCACTGCCCTTAGATTATTCCCACTACATCTCCCTGCCTGCTGGCGTGCTGAGCCTGGCCTGCTGCACCCTCTATGGCATCTCCTGGCAGTTCGACCCTTGCTGCAAGTATCAGGTGGAGTACGACGCCTATAAACTGTCCCGCCTGCCCCTGCACACACTCACTTCCTCCACCCCAGTGGTGCTGGTCCGGAAGGACGACTTGCACAGAAAGAGACTGCACAACACGATAGCACTGGCCGCCCTGGTGTACTGTGTAAAGAAGATTTACGAACTCTACTCCGTATGATTTCAGTAGAACAGGGAGAGAAGCAAACAACCCAGCCATGAGAGACAACAGAGTATTCAGATTGCCACAGTAACATTTTTCTCCGTGAGTCAGCGGAGCCTGGGAAGGTGTTTGGTTTAATACTTGTTATTTTAAAAAAATAACACAGATCACAAGTGTACCGAGGGTTTTTTTCAACTCATTACACTAAGATGTGGGTTTCTGTAACCCACGGGGGTCTGAGGCTGTGGAAGTCTGACTGGGCAGTGGAACCTGGATGGAAGCAGCGCTACTGAGGGGGTGTGGACGTGCTTGGGAGGGGGGTCTTTAAATATATTGTTTAACTGTACCATTCAGAGCCAACCAGAAGCTATTGACCATTAAAATTATGAGAATTTCAACTCCAGGTGTCGTCTTGTTCCATGACTGCCTGCAGCTGCTGCCGCAGAGTCTGCCCTGGCTGGCAGCATGCACAGGGAAGCCTGGCGCCGTGGGAGTCACCATGCACAGCGAGAACAGGCCTTTGGATGGCACACGTGGCCCTGGGGTCAGACTAGAGCAGTCTCGTTTCTCACCTGGGCCTTGTTTCCAAGGCCAGCACTGCTCAGTGTTGCTTGAGGGACTTGGTGGGGTAAGGTGATGAGGATTTTAGGTCCCTGGGTTTCCACATGTGGAGGACTCTTGGGACCTGGGACCTCCTCTCCAGAGAGTCCAATTTAGGAGGACACAAACTTTTTTCTTGAGCACTGAAACTGTCTGATGGGCCCAGATTTCTTTTCTTTTCTTTTTTTTTTAATTCATCCATTTATGCATATAAGAGCTACAGCAAAGGCCAGAGGCTGGGAGATGAGAGGACCCACCAGAGACAGAGGGGGGAACAGAGCAGGCAGAGCGATGGAAATAAACGGCTGAGGCGAGGCAGGAGAGGTCTGCTGCGCCATGTGCGTTGTTCCATGGCCAGCTGGGGTATCGAACTCGTGCTGCAGAGCCTACAGACAATCTCATAGGTTGTGTCCCAACCCCCTGCGCCTCCAGGGAGGCCCAGGCCCTGTTTTCAACCTATTGCTATAGGCCAAGGGAAGCGCCCTCAAAGCCCCCTCTGATCTCTCCAGAGTCTGCCCTTCCCTAACTGCAGTCTTCTAGACCCTTGTGCTCAGTCATCCCTGGAGAGCTGTACAGACTTCTGATTGTCCCTCTGAAGAGGTACCCAGACTGATTTCTCATCTAATTAGAGTCTCCATTGGGGAAATCTGGTACTGGGGAGTAATGAAGGGGTGCAGAGAAAGGCATTCGGGGGTGACTGAGCCATTTTTTATAGGGGGATGATCCAGAGCTTTTAAAAAATTTCAGAAAGGACCTGTGGTCCACAAGGAGTTTGAGAAACTTAAATTCCAAGGGCCCTAGAGGGACTACTAATGACTGATTTGAGTGCAGGGTGGCCAAGTGGTGCTGGGTGCACGCTACTGTTTGTTTACACGGCAGCCCGGCCATCTGGAACAGGGGTAAGTTGGTAGTGATCCCAGACAAACAAACCTCCCTTCTGCTGCCATGCCCACAACCCCATCAGGCTGTTGAGCCCGTGGGGTGAGATTGATAGGTGTTTTTATACCATCCAGGATTTGTAAAGGGTGCCTCAAGCTCTACTTGCTTGCAAATCAGGTTTCATGGGGAGGTGACTGGAAACAGACAAGCAGTGGCCCTCTCAGATCAGCTGAAAATCCCTCACCCGAAATAGAAGCCAGGTGCCTTCAGCTGTCCAGAGCAAAATGCTTCTTGTTGGGTGGACTAGCCTTGATCCTGAAATGCCATCTTGGTTACATGTCCCAAGGACAGGACTGATGTGGCTGTGGGCCGCAGGGTAGGGCTTCTGGATTCCAGATCTCTATGTGAGCACCGCCCAAGTGAGCCAGAGAGCAGTAGCCACACCTCCATGTCTGGAGGGCCTCCCTTCTGTTGGACTAGTTTATTTCTGCCACCTTCCCACTTAGCATTGCATAAGTGGGTTTTCTGTTCATCTGTGGCGTGCCACAGCGTCCTTAAAGAAACAGCATTAAGTAACTGCCAACTGAGAAAGCAAAGGCCAAGTTAGCTGGACTCACCTCTGCAAAATCTACATGAGCCCTGTGTGTGCCATTTCAGGGAGTGGATCATGCCGTTAACCACCTATTACTACCCCAATTTCAGTGGAGAACAAAAAGCCTTTTTGTAAAAGATGTAGAGGAGCAGACCCTGGCCAACATGCGCTGCCCTTGTTATGATGGTCTGTCAGTTCCCTCCAGAGTGTTCACATCTGGTGCAGCAGCTTTGAGTCTCTGACAGGGGGGATTAGGGAGCTCAGAGCATAGTCTGGGAGCAGCAGTGCCCAGAGGCTGTACATTCACTCTTCAGCTTCTCGCGAGGCGCAGCACCACTCTGCACAGATGAGCAGTGCTGCTGTCTGGAGAAACCTAGTGGGTCTTACTTTGCAGTCTCAGATTCTGGCATAAAGCAAAAGAGCCTGTTCCTGCCCTAAGACTAGGAAAAGACTCGAGGCTTGAAGAGCAGTGTGGAAAATCTGTTTGAACTTTATCTGCAGGCAAAGCCAATTCTTTTCATGCATTTTGAGCCTCCCCAGCAGATTTCAAGGGTGATAGAGGAGAAAACACCTTTTGATGACAGAAAAGGGAAAGTGGAGCAACAGCAGCAACACCAGCCCTGGGGGCAAGGATTCATAGCATGAGCCTGCTGTGGGAAAACCAGGCTAGGAAAGTGCAGTGGTCTCTGTTCAACCACCAGCCGGCAGGCTCCACCAGCTCCTCCTTGAGCCAAACCACTGTTCTCAGGATCACTTCAGGCACAACAAGGACATTAGAGAACATTGAATTGCAGCCCCTCATTTGCCTTCCTGCCTCCAAGGCCACAAAGAGCAAGTGTCAGCAGTGTGAGTGCATCACTAACACCTCTGACTGTCCGCTTCACGATTTGTGTACCAGCCCACACCAGCATGAGGGATCGTGTGTCACAGCCACTGTCACAGTGGCTTCTAAACCCGCTACCTCAATGACATAGGTGATGCCATCTTTTGATGACAGGATGTGGCTGCTATGTTGAATCCCTCAGGATAGTGTTATCAGCAGGCCAGTTGCTGACCATTTAAGGTAACAGGAAGGCAAGGGCTGCACCTAGGTGTGGCCCCCACTGAAAGGGCTAATCAACAGGGTGCTGAGGCAAGATGTTCTCTCGCTCCCAGCTTCCTCTATTGCTGCCATGTACTGAGGACCTGCTGCACACTTGGCAATCTAATTTGACTTCGGACTTGGGCGAGGCTCTCGAGTGGCTGCCCCACTGTCTTGGCTCTAGCTCGTCCCCAGCTCTAACATGAACACCAAGATTGTTCTTTTCATGCCAGGGAGGTAGATGTTTATATGGAAAGTAAAGCGCCACCTGTTACGTCTGAATCCACCTGTCAGCCACTGGTATGGTTGAGTGTTTGGAGCTGGGAGGCCTCTAGGTGTAACCATCCACTTGTCCTATTCCCAGGACACTCAACAGCCTCAAATACCCTGAACATGGGCTGGCTATGGCCATTTTTAACTCCAGGGTGGTGTTTCAAATACAAGCACCATAACGCAAAGTCAGGATATAGTGTAAGATGACAATATGATGTTAGGTTTTTAGTCCAACCTGGATAAGCCTGTACAATGGCCCCACAGTTTCCACTGTCAATTTCAATGATGGTTAAGTTTTGTCCTAAACTTCAAATAGGAAGTTAACTCAATGAACCACAACCATGTATTTTAAATAAACCAGAAAGATGGAAGCAGGTATTTCTGGGTATGCTTCAAAGTCACAGCTAATAAACAGACTGGTTCCACCAGGGGAGCAGGTACTGCTTTAGAGTCCCTCCCCACCTGTGTTGAGTGTTTTCTAGATAAATGGGATCATGTGAGTCTGCAACCTGCCTTTGGGCTGCCATCTACTTAGAAAGTTCATCTGCTTGAGGCGATGCCTGGTTCTACAGGGTAAGAATCACCAGGGAGCCCGGGGACTCCTTTCAGGTGGTGAAGCTGGGGTCACTTGGGCTGCCAAATGATTGATCACAGTCCATTTGTGGTACTGAATGAGATACTGCTGGAGCCTAGAGATAGACTCCACCCACGTAAGTGGTCTTGGATAAGCCAGATATGAGAAGAGGGGCCCGTTGATGTCCGGATGGCTTCTGATAACAAGACTGAAACACTTTCTAGCTGGAAGCTATAGTTCAAAGGAGGTATTTCTGGAGGATTACGGACTTACTGTTACATTCATTTATTTCATTTTGAAATAAAACCCAGCTCCACAGTTACTCCTTCACCCTCACCCATGGGAAGAAGCTGGTGGTCTTTTTGGTCCCATTCTCTTCTTTTGGGGGCCATACCAGAGGTCTGCAGAAGTGTATCTTTTTATCTTTCCCACCCGCGACAACTATCCAGTCAAGCCTCAGAGCAGCAGTGTCAGCAGGTGCTGCTCCCCTACCCGGCTGGGCATTAGGAGTTCTTGGATTTCTGCTCCTTTCTGGCCCGAGAGGCCATGAGGCTGAAGAAGATCTCAGGAGCCAGAGTTCGAAGATAAATGGCCAAGCAAGGAACCAGATCAGCCAGGATCACGTCTTTCTGTTTCTTCCCCACAGCGGTGAGAACATCTTGAGCTACCTCTTCAGCGCTACGGCCCTGGGCCGTGGTCTTGTCCATAACTAAAATAAACAAAAGAAACACTTGAATGTGGAAGCAGAATTCCCTCTCTCTTGAGGACTTAAGCTGCTGTAGGCTGCTGGGTAGGCTTGTTGGGGTTTCCCCATGAAGCCTAACAGGAGGCAGGTAGTGTGCCGCCATCCCTGACTGCTGTACTCTAAGGCAACGAGGGATCAGCTGCAGGCCTGTGAGTGGAAAGGGATATAGGAAATGTAGGTAGGACAGGGCAACAAGGGAGAGTGGACCCGTTTCAGTGCTCAGAACCCACGTCAGTCCATCTGCATGGTGGTCTATGACAAAGGCAGAGGCCAGTTCAGATGAGTCTCCGAGAGTGAGCCCCTCACCATACCTGAGGAGGTCCTTCCTGCCTGTTGAAATAAGTGGTGACTAAGGATGCTGACCAATCAGCCTACTTTGTCTGAAGTAGCTTGGCTTCAGGGTTGCCAGCTAGGGGACATAAGACTGTAACCCCATATGCACTAGGAACTCAATGAGGTGAAAGTGAAGAGGTGGAAGAAATAGATGTCACAGTTCCCAGCGGCTCCGATTCACTGAATAGGAATAGAAAGAAATCCTTGGTTTGTTTTAGCATTAAAGGAGACAGCTGTGGGGAGTTTAGGAGGCATTAGATTGGTTAACAACAACTGATGTTCCTTCTTTCCTAATCTGACAAGTCTGCTGACAACAGGACCAGCTGACAAGCACAGAACGGAAATCACAAACCCAGACCACTTGAATCCATTCGTAAACTATCCAAACTGCCTGAGCTTCCTCACCAGTACCTGTTCTGGCGTTTTTGTTAAAAAAATATGTGGTTCCTGTCACTTATTTTTAAATGCCACAGAGGGAATAAAAGAGGTTTCGTCTAGGTAAAAATAGGGGTGGGGCCCTCTGGCCCTGTACCTCTGCATGGTTTCTGTTGACTTGCTGAGTGACAGAGCAGCTGCCACACAAGGCACAGGCAGTCTAACTCAGGTTTAGCTGGGGTGGGTGCAGGGCCAGGAGGCTCCTGGTAGACGCCACAGCACAGCCCCAGAGATCATATCTGGGAGGCATAAGTGACAGGGTAAATGCTCCACCGTGGACAAACCCCATCAGAGTGTGGGGAAGCAAAGTCATTTCCTCAGTGCCTATACACGTAGGTCAAGTGACCCAAAAGGCAGAGCCCACCTTGTCTGCATGACTGGGGCCTATATGCTGGGACCAAGCCTTCAGCCCAAGTAAGGGCTGCAGGTCAACTCAGGACCATCTGAAGCCCGTTGGCAATTCTGAGACTGGTGTCCCCAACCACATTCCCAATGACTGGGCTGTTTGCTTTGATGACCCTGGAATCAGTCATTTCTCAAGCATACTGGATGAGGAACTGTAGGGTAGGTAAAATGTATCAGGCTTTTCTGCCCTCCCACCATTAGGATAGATGAGGGAACCCTGTGGTCCTGAATGCATGCCTGATGGCGGGCCCCTGAAGTGGG
Organism: Talpa europaea; assembly: GCF_964194135.1. Taxonomy (NCBI): domain Eukaryota; kingdom Metazoa; phylum Chordata; class Mammalia; order Eulipotyphla; family Talpidae; genus Talpa; species Talpa europaea. The sequence goes on along the minus strand of NC_140074.1, from coordinate 101,062,147 downwards.
TACACCTGGGCTGAAAGACTGGGCTTTTAAGGGCGGCGTCATGGGGACGCCAGCAGAAGCCAAGAAGAAGCCAAGAACGAACGGAAGCTGAGAAAAGAAGAAGAGACCCCCAGAGAATGCCAGAGAGCCCAATAGACTGAGGATTTGCTGGTGACTGGGAGGCCTGCCAGCCTCCCGGCCCCCCAACACCCCTGCCTGCCGTGTACCTGGTAAATCCCAGTAAAAGCCTGCAAAAGCCACTGAGGACTCTAGAACTCTCCTCCTTTACCCCATCTGCTGGATCATAGAAAACCTGCACTGTGTCCTGTCCAGTCTCTACAGGAACCTCTTGGTTTAAGTAACCCATCTTTGCATGAGGTTAATTGACCGAGACTGGGTAGCTGGAGTCTGGCAGCATTTCAGCTTGGGAACTTCCTTTCCTGCCTCATAGAGAATCTGTTCTGAGAGCTACAGTGGTGATGCTTGGGCTAAGGATGGTTCATGGTCAATGAAGACTAATCAATGTTCTAGAAATCTCTTAACACCCATGTTAAGTTTTTGGTTTTAAGAACTATATTCCAAATCAAAAGGATCAAAGAATCATACAAGCAAGAGCAGCACGTCTCACCGGCTGTCCCACAGCTTCCCACAGAAGAGAACCGCAGTCTTACCTCCATATTTGGACCCGTCAGCAGTGATGGCATTTAGAGAGAGGTTGGTGCGGATATAGCCAGGACTGATCACAGTCACCTCAATTTCATACTGTTTCATCTCAGCACGAAGACAGTCAAAGAATGCCTGGGCTGCATGTTTGGAGGCTGAGTCTGCAAAGGTAGGTGGCCAGAGGCAGGTGAGTGAGCTGGGACATGGCCTGCCGCAAGCCCACACATTCATTCCATTCACTCTCTTTTGTTTAAAAATCTGATTTTGTAATTTAAGATTACAGTATTAAAGCAATGTTCACTTCCTATTTATTTATTTATTTGTTTGTTTGTTTGTTTTTAATATGTAGTTCACTTCCTATTTAGAGAAGGGCAGTGTGTCACTGTTCTTAGGAAACACACTGAAGTATCTAGGAAGAAAGAAGCATCATGCTCTCAACTTTCTTTCAAATGGTTCAGGGGAAAAATTATACATTTATAATGTACCTATATGTGCATTTATACACACAGACACAGAACATGCTACAGCAAATGTAAAACATGATCAACTGGGGAATCTCTGTGAAGAAGGACACATGGGCGTTCTCTGTACTATTCCTGCAACCCTTCTTTAAATCTGAAATTATTCCAACTTAAAAGAACAAAAACAAGCACACAATACTTAGTGAGTAAAACAATGACTACAGAAGGATATAAAGTGAAAGTCCTCCTCCCCCTTTCCATTGCCATCCCCAGAGGTGACCAATACCAACAGCCTCCAGGATTTGTTTTCACATATCCATATATATATATATATGATCTTACACATAATTAACTTGCCTAGAAATGAGCTCAGAAATACTGTTCATACTATTCCCACCAGTAGCTTTCATCACCTAGTGAGACTGGACCACCTCTATGCTGCCTGCAGACCCACCATATTCTTCCTCCATGGGTCACCAGAGTTAGAGAAGTGGCCCCATCAGTGGACCTTCAGAGTTGTCCAGTTCTTGGCCTTGCAGAGTATGTTCTCCGGCACTCATGGGAACGTGTGTATAAAATTGGCTCCTGGTTTTCTTAGGAATTTCATTTCCCTTTCCAAGGTGGCTTTTCACCTGGAAGAGCTATGGAGCTTGAAACAGAGCCGCCTCTGCTCTGCACCAATGGTGCCACACAATGGTGCAGTTCGCTTTAATTCCCGAGAATGGCTAAGTCTCAGGGAAGCACAGTGGCCCTACAGGGACATTAGTGGGAAACACATGGTCTCTCCACTGAAACCCAGTTTCCTCCAATTCAGAATTCTAAATGTTTTAGCCCTGGGGGGGGGGGGGGGAAGGGCATCCATCAGTCAAAAAAGCAGGAAGGGGAAAAGCTAGGAAGTGAAAAGGCTAAGAAATATCACCAGCAAGTCACATGATGCAACTCCAGTGTCTGACGTGCTGAGTGCCTTTCTGGGCCAGCTGCCCTGATTTGAGAAGGTTGAATGAATAAGACTCTAGGTAGCTGGGTACGGAGATCTGCTCCTATCAATGGTGATTCTGGGGTGCAGCCCAGAAGCAACAACTGAGAAGAGTGAATCATGCTGGGAGTCCCCAGAATAGAAGGTTGCACTCTGAAAATGTATCTCCTAAGGCTACAGGGTTGTGGTCCTCCACCAGGCTATGCCACTACTAACAGCACTTGGACCTTCTCTCACCACCTGAGCATGTTGCTCCCTCATGATGGCCAGCAAGGGAGAGAAAGCTGCCCTCCTATTTTACAGATAAGAAGGTCGCTGCTTGTCAGAGTTAACTGCCAGGCCCAGGAGGCACGGCCACACTCACCCTGGTTGTTATAAAGTGTCCAGACCAAGGGTGTGTGACCAGCTACAGTCACAGGCAAAGTGAAAACAAAAACCAGTGAGATTAAATCAAAGTAAAACTTGGAAATAATTTAGTACAAAGAATATTTCACTTACTTTTACCTTTATCCTGATTATCTATTATAACATTTCACCTCATTTTCTTTATCACCCGTGATTACATAATTACATATATATTATATATAATTACATATCTATATATCTATTAGCTATATAAAATACACACACATTCCTGAGCCATTCAAGCAGTCTGAGATAGCATCCTATGATGCTATCGGAGTTGACACAGGATGCTGGCACACAAGGCAACAACCACCACAGAAACAAATAGGATACAGCCCTTTACAATTGAGAAAAGACTTGCCATCTCCAGTTTTCTCATATTTTAAAAATAGATTTGTGAACATGTATCGTGATCATAAGTCTCATTTTATAAGTAAGGAAACTGAGGTCCAACAAGTTAAACAACTTTTTCAAGGACATACAACCAGAACCAAAAGGTACAGCCAGGATTCATGTCTTGAGACAAAGATACGTTTTGGTTTCATTTCCAGCCCAGCTAGTTGGCTACACTATATCCTCCAATTGGGTATTTGTTACTGTATGTCCTTCCAAAATGCTAGCAGGACTCTGCTATCCTTCCTGCCCTGCCAGGCCTGCAGGTGGGTGAGAGCAGGTGAGTCTGATACAAGTCAGTACTTCCTGCCAGAAGATGCACAAAGAGCTACTAAGATAGTTTGTGAAATCACCTTTAAAAACTTTCAAAAGCAAAACAAAACCAGATTGTTTGCTTTTGCTTGATGGTACATGATGCAGGCAGACAAATGAAATAATACCTCAAAATGTGGGCAAAGCCCTCTCATTCATAGAGGTGATGATGTGAACTGGAAGTCAGGCTGGCAGTTTTAATGTTTGAGTTCTAATATTTCCACTTTCTGCGATTTATGTTACTGAAACCCTCCATGAGTGCCCAGAGATCAAATTGCTCAAAGATGTTCTAGGAAGTACATCACCACTAATGGTCAAAGACTGAAAGAAAAAATCCTCAAGGACAACAGCTAACGGATGTCATATCATTCAATGAGTTAACTATAGGGCCACTTAAAATAATTAGATAAATCCATAAATGCTGATATAATCTCAAATAGAATAAACGACATAAAATAGTCTGCACAATATGATCCTGCTTTTGTATGTTTGATTATATGCAGAAAACAGTTCGCCGGCATATGTGGCCAAGTGACAAAGAAGCAGTGTCCGTGGGCTGATAACATAATGCATGTCTGGGGCTGCTCTAGCACTTTGGTCACAGCACTCAGAGTAACTCAATCTTCCTAGCAGACCTCCAGGCTGAGAATGCCCTCCATTTTGCTCCAATGTCTCCATTTTGTGGTTGAGGATTTAGGGTACAGGGCTCTGGGGTAAGGATTGGAGCTTGGCTCTGAACATGGGCTGTCTGCTCAGAACACATTCTGATGAAGTTCCTTCCCACTCTGCAGTATTTCTCTACTGTCTGAATTCTGGGTAGTAAATGTGTTCTCCTTAAAATCAGGAAGAAAAGACAAGTAAATAAATAAATAAATAAAATTAGGAAGAAAAAAACGTTTGGAGGAGGGAGAAGTACTTACATGCTGATCGAAAAGGAATGCTGATTTTGCCCTGGATGCTGCTGATGGCAACGATATGGCCTTTTCGCCTTTTGATCATGGAGGGCAAGAGAGCTAAGGAAAGAAGGCAGAGGTTTTAGAAGGCTTTTCTTTGGGTCCCTACACCTAACGCTGGAAGACAGCCACCTCGCCTACTGTATTCAATTAGACCGAGGGAGGGGAATAATGTAGGACTCTCAGACCATGGTTTGCTGGAACTCTCAGGCCTCCTATGCAGCAGACAGCTAGCAGGCCAGCAGAAGGAAGGAGGAAAAAGGCAGGGTGGGAGGCAGATAGAAGCCCAGTCACCACTAACACTCAGCTTAGTTCCTTTCCTAGGGAGAGCTTTTCTCTGGAGTGAAATCCGTGGCTGGACATAAAAATATTCCCATCCCCATCAATACAAAATGTTGTATGGTTTGCAAACATGATGAAAAAGAAATGGAGATAATGCTGTACAAATGAAGTGTTAGTGAGAAGAAAATTTTGATTTGAGGTTATAAGCAGATATAGAAAATGAAATAAAAGGCTAGGAAAAACAAACACCCAAGCTGTAATGACAATACCCAAGCCAGATAAACAGAGAATGGAAAACAGGCAACAATGAGGAAACAGGCAACTGATGAAAAAGAATGCTGACATATCGTGCTCTTTTTTCCCTTTAGTCCAAGATGGTTACCTTTTGTCAAAGCAACTGGGCCAAAGTAGTTTGTCTCCATCACTGTTTTGTCCACATCAATGGTGGTATCCATGATAGTGCCACGGTAGCTGATGCCAGCATTGTTGATAAGCACGTCCACATGGCCAAAGCACTGCAGGATCTCATCTGCTGCTGCAACTATGGCCTTAGGGTCTACGAGGTTGAAGGTCACCATGTAAGGCTTGTGTGTCTGCACCTGGACAGGGTGACAAACCATGTGAACCACATGTCCTGCTTTTCAGAGTCCTGGGAGTGGCCCCCTAGCCACAAAGTGACAAAGCCTGCAGCAACTCTTTTCTGAAGAGATGTGGCCTGCAGGATATTGCCTAACATACTCACACCTGGCCTGGGCAACTTTTCATTGAACAGGACAGGGATCATGTATGGTATAGATTAATGCAGCTAATTAATCACAGTTCTCTCTGCTTCCAGCGCTATACACTGTCATTACATTAAACAATGCCCCAGTTGAGAGCAGGTAGACTTCTCAGGTTAAGTCACTTTTATTCATTTATTCATGAAACATTTTTTATATATCCCCAAAGAGCCAGGTGACACAGCAGAAAGCAAGACACTAGACTGTCTTGAAGCATACAGTCTGGTGGGAAGACAAATGAATTTTAAAATTAAAAGAATGCCCTAAAGAAGTATAAGATGCTAGACAAATGAACAACTGAGCAATCTAACCTAGAAGGCTTCTCAAAGGAGCATATTTAATAAAAAATAAAAGATCAGGGATGGATGTGAAGTCAGGGAAGATGGCAGAGTAGAAAGTGTCAGGAATCAGTCTCTGCACCTAGGCAACTATACTAGCAGAAACTCTGTGCAGTGACTATTTGGAACTTTGTAGTCTATCTAAATGCTGGTAGCTTGCAGGGGAGTGACTGGTTGGCAAATGATAATTTTGTTCAATTTCAGTTATTAGCTTGGTGGTAGCTATCAAACCGCAGGCACCCCTCCCTCCAAGCACCATGGCAGGCAGTTGTGGGAAAGTCAGCCCCACATTTCTGTTGCAACTGAGCCAAGGTAGGCAACAATGACCTTATCTTCTAAATATTAGAGTTGTGTTTGGAAGATGGATTGCTGCTCTGATTACCAAGGTACAGCACGGGGGCAGGTTAGTATTATTCAATCACCACTATCTAAAGGGGCTTCCAGTAGATTTAAAGGAATTATACCTATTTTTTCTGATACTCAAAAATATAAGTAAATCCCTGAGGAAATACAGATGATGGACTTACTAGACAGACTATTTTAAAAATGTTCAAAGTATTATGGGAAGACATAGACAGAAAATTTATGTATAAAAAAGAATATTAATAAAACATAAAAAACCCGGGCCTCCCTGGTGGCGCAGCGGTTGAGCGCTGGGTTGCGAAGCTGCCCGTGGCCTCTGCGGCACCAGTTCGATCCCCGGCTGCTCCCCGGCCACCAGAGGAGGGTCCCACATGGCGCGCAGACCTCTCCTGCCGCCCACTGCTCCCCTTAGCAGTGTACTTCGGTCCTTCTGCCTGCTCTGCTCCCCGCTCTGGCTCTGGTGAATTCTCTCACCCTCCCGCACTTCTTTTTTTTTTTTTTTTTTTTTTTTTTTTTTTTTTTTTAATTTTCTAGAGGCATGTCTTATTCATTTATCTATTTGTTTGTTTGTTTGGCCTACACATGCACTAGGCACAGTCAGAAGCCGGGAGGGCGTCGCACTTCTGACTGTACCCAGTGCATGTATAAACAAAACAAACAAACAAACAAATAAATAAATAAATAAATAAAACATGCCTCTATTAAAAAAAAAAAAGAGCTAAAAAAATTAAAAAAAAAAAAACATAAAAAACCCTAGCGTTCAAAAGTACAATAACTGAAATAAAAAAAATACACTGAAAGGGTTCAAAAGCAGATTTGAAAGAGTAGAAGAGTGACTCAGTAAACTTAAATCTGAGAATAAAAGGGAGAAAAGTAAAGATAAGTAAACAGAGCTGAGGGACTTGTAGGACATCATTAAATAGACCAACGAGGGGAAAGCAAAATCATTGAATAAACAATTAATGAAAACTTCCCAAACTTAATGAAATACATGAATCTACACATCAAAAAGCTCAAAACCCAGCAGGATAAACTCAAAATACCCACACTAAGACATAATCAAACTGTCCAAAAGACAAAATCCTGAGTAGCAAAAGCTATTCCTTACATAAAAGAGATCCTCCATAAGATTTTCAACTGATTTCTCATCAACAGTCTTTGGAAGCCAGAAGACAATGAGGGTAAATATATTTATAATGCTGGGGAAAAAAATGTAAGCCAAGTGTTCTGTATCTGCCGCAACTACTTTATGCTTAGTGAAATAAGCCAGACACAGAAAGACAAATACTATATTTTCCCATTTACATTGAGATATCTAGAATAGACAAATCCAGAGACAGAAAGTAAAATAGCCTTTATTCAGGAATTGGGGGAAAAGGGGTAAAATAATTTTTGTTTAATGGATACAGATTTTTATTGGAAACAAGAGTTTTGGGTATAGATAATGGTGATGGCTAAACTATGCATATATTTAATACCACTGAGTTATACACTTATGAATGGTTAAAATGATCAGTGTTAAGTATATTTTCCCACAATTAAAAAATTAAAAGTTATCATCCCCAGCCCCCTAAGATACACTGGAATTAGTGAGGTAAAAGAGGGAGGGGAAGGCATTCAGAGAGTGAATTTGCTAAACTTGCAGTGCTAGTGGGTAGCACTAGTAAGTAGTGGAGTGGGGACTTGAACACATGATAATTCTTCCTTTTGAAGCCTCGAGCTGAGTTTACACAGAGACCTGCTACTTCCCTGGCATAAGGCGACCATGTGGATGCGCTCCACAGTCAGTGGCCCAGGAGTGAGCTACCATCTCCTTAGCTGCCTGGAGAAGATGGACTGTACTCCTTCCCCACGGAATACCCCCTGGACTCACCTTGGTGACCTGAGAAGCAGTGAGTTCTTTGGTGAGCTCTTCGAGGGCCTCCTTATCCCGGCCACAGAGCACCAGCTTAGCACCCGCAGCATAGAAGATCTTCGCACACTCTAAGGGAAAAGAAAGAGTCTTGACAGCTGAGGAAATTCAATGTCTTCCTTCCCCACTGTAATTCAGTTCAATCTTATCCAGTGTTTCAGACTATGTATTTGTTTCTTCACACACTCAACACACATACATTAGCTGCTACTGTGGCCGAGCATGGAGCTAGGAGTCAGGACCCCATTGATAGAGCTCTGCTGTTGCTCTTAGCTCAGTCAGAGGAATAAAGACACCCACTAGGCAAGACAAAGGCAGGGAGTGATGGATAGATTGGTTAGGTCCTATGCTCAGATCATTCCATAAATGATCTTCAACTCTGAACCACCCTGTGAGTACTGTCCCCATTTTCACCACTGAGGAAGCTCAGTGAGCTTAAATGATGTCCCTAGTGAACAGGCAGTACCAACTATGGTGATGCTGTGGTCTGCTAAGGTTTGTGTTTGAGCAAAACTCAGGTTGTTTACCAAGTCACTTCAATGCACATGTCTATTCAGGGTATTTGCATAGTTCTACAGAAACACAGGGCTATGGGACTCTGGAGAAGACGTGGGGAGGCCCTCCACAGTCTCAAAGTCTGAGGCCTGTTTCCCCAGAGTATTCAGGGTGAAGGGAGCAAAGTAAAGTACCCAAGGGGCCATGGCCAGATGCTGCCAGGACAGAAAGTGGAAAAATCTAACAGAAATGACACAGCTGGAGTTTAAAGAGGTAAGGCAGGGGTTGCAACTGTATGGGGAATATAAAAATAAAATTTATTTAAAAATAAATAAATAAAGAGGTAAGGCACGCTGAGTGTTTCCTATAACAGCAAAGGATCAAGGTAGTTGCATTTTAAAAGCTCCCCTCCAGCTGGGTAGGAAGAGGAAAGGAGGAGACCAGACTCTGCTACGCCACTACATCTCAGGTGACACCAGATGGGCACTTCATTAAGACTGGGGGGGGGGGGGGGGCAAGGGGAGAGGAGAAAAGCTCCTTGGGAATCTGTATCACCCAAAATTCTTCTGGTAGCAGAAAAGAGACTCGACTTACACTGGGACAAAATACAAAGAGGATTTATCAGAAGTCTTCTGGGAAAGCTCAAGAATGAAGAGAAAGGTCAAATGGCTAACACTTGGGAAGGACAGGAATGGCAGTGCCCAGGGTCCTGGCAGCAGGAACCGGATCTCTGTGTTGACAGGTCCTTTCTCAGCTTTGTTATCTCGGCCTGGCTTCTCCATAAGATGGGAACAGGCTGTGGGTGGCTTTGGGCTCACATCAACATAATTCACCTGCTAGACAAGAGAGGAGCCTCTAATTTGTCTCACACTCTGGTGGCAAAATCCCAGAGAGGGACCGTGATCAATCGTGGTGGGAGCAGCATCAATAGGATTAGCCCAGGGTCAGACATGAGATAAGGGGGGGCCAAGGAGGGGAGCAGAACCTGGGGCTAACCTGGCAGGGTGAGGGGGGAGGTAGCAGGTCAGGTACTCCTGTTTCATGCTCACCAATATATGACCTAACTAAATGACCAGTGCCTTGAGAACGTATAGCTTATGAAGAGCAGTAAGCCCAGTAGTCAAGAGAATGGACTTGAGCTAGCTTCCTGTGTTCAACTCTGACTTCCGACACTGGTTCTGTTATTCTTGGGTAAGTTATAATCTCTTTGTTTCTTACTTTCCTGTTCTGTAAGATAAAAGTAGCACTGTATTGAATGAGTTAAAGTAGATAAAAAGCATTATGAAAGTATGAATTGTTTTGTATTTCCATATCGCCACTGTAACTTAGAAAACTGACTGAAAACGGACTATTGGTGAAAATTGATATACGAGTGTTTAGAGGCCCTGCCTGCCTCACTAAGGTCTATATAACCCCGCAACCTCTAGAAGACTACTTAGTCAGTGAGCTGCCCATTGGGTTCCAGACTGAAGCTCTGAGGTCCAGGCAGTCAAGTGGTACCTAAGCAAACTTGGCTCATACAAGGGACAGGACTGCCCCAGAGAGCTGCAGCAAGGGGCCGAGGGGTAAAGGCTGTCAATGTCACTCCCTTCCCTGGAAGGGGATTGGGTAAGGTATATTGCTCTGACAAGCCTTCCCCACAAAGTGTCCAAATTTCTTAGAGCCAAAAGGGTTCAAAAATAAGAGGGGAGAAGAAATTCCAGCGACCTTCAGGAAACAAGAAAGCTCTTAAACTCTTCATTCCACAGCTTCTCCTTTAGCTTCTCTTATAGCTTTTACTTGCCTCCCTGCACGTCTCCAGATGCAGTTTTCTGAACATAAGTGCTAAGTAGACTAAATCTCAGGTGACACCAGATGGGCACTTCATTAAGACCGGGGGGGGGGGCAAGGGGAGAGGAGAAAAGCTCCTTGGGAATACATTTTCAGGCATGCTATATCATCTTTGAAAATCTGGTTGGTTTGTTCACTGGCTTACCTGACAAAAAGCACAGTCAGTAGCAGGTCCTCTGTGCCAGTCCCTGGGCAGTCCAGTAAGGGCCACAACCTGTGACCCTTTCTGCTGTGCCTTCTCAGCAAAGCAGCAAAGCCCTCCCAGGGCTGCTCTCAAAGCCAGATGCCTGCATTCCTGAGGCTAGAACTGCTCACCCAGTGTACTAACCATTCCCCAAGAATGGGGCTATTGGCTTCCTCACTCTATTTTGTCTTCCCCTGACCAATAATACAATGGACATTTTGTGAGATGCCACCAAAAGGTGCCAACATACAGAACCAAAGGTGGGAGAAGGCATACTGGTGTATAAACACCTTCTAGAAAATGCTGCCTATATTCTACTAAAGCTTTGCTTCCTGGCAAAGCCAAAAAGGGAGGACATTAGTTTGTGTGGGGAGTGACAGAAATGAAAACAATAGATTGAAAGGTTTCCACTTTCATTTCTTGAAAAGGCTGATATAGGGAGCCTGGAGGGTCAAAGGAAAACAGTCCCAAGGTGCCATCTATCTAGGGCTACCAGATGATTTTCCAGAACTTCTGGTTTGTAAATCAAGATAGCTATTCATGACCTCAGGCTTAGGCTGGCTAATGTGGACATCCAGAACATTCTGTTCTGTCAGTCAGTAGTCCCACTGTTATACAAGAACAAACTCATGTGGTTTAAATATACAAAACAGGAGAAATATAGAAGGCTGTGAAGACTCACGACATAAACCAAATCTTCAGGGTAGCTGACATGGCAGGCAGAGCCACTGGGGCAACTTGGAATTTCCCTCCTCTTAGAAGCTAAAGAACAGTAACCCATCCTTGGTACTCACCAACCAGGGGTGTCTGTACTTGAAATGGTCTACTTTATTGCTGGATGGGAAAGAGAGATACAACTCTTGTCTCTAAGGTGTTAAACGGGGCAGAATGATTTGGAATTCAGTAAGTGGCCTATACTCACGTGCGCACGTGTACACACACACACACACACACACACACATATGTGTGTGTGTGTATATATATATATGTGTGTGTATATATGTTTTATTTTTGTTTCAATCACATTTTCTATTCCCCTCACAGTCCTAGTGTCTGGAAGAGGTAACATGGAATGATGGAGAGGACAGTGTCCTTTTCAAACATCCACATATTGGAGTACCTGTAACTCACCTTTGTGTCTCAGTCAATTCTCAAATATCCTTCAAGGTCTTTTAAAAAAAAAAAAAAAAAAAAAAAAAGCTCTCTCTGAGGTCAAAAGAAGTGGCTGCTGACTCCCCTATATATAGTAGTTGACTAAGGTCAGAGGACTGACAGTGGCAAAAGGCCTGGAGGCAGCTGACCCCATGTAGGTCTGGATATCTAATGACAGACCCAGGGTTAGCTCCCAAAACCTCACCTAAACATTGCAGTGGTGTACAAATAAGTCCATGCTACCTAAAGCCTTACCAGGCTTCACTGGCCAACCATAGGCCACATACCCTGCAGACAAGCCCCATTGGTTCTCTGTGCTTCTGTTAATACTCAAGTGCTTACCAGTCTCTGCACAACCATGCTTCTCCTAACTTTGGCCTATGTGCACTGGCCTCTCTGCTGACTCACATCTGCCTTTTCCAGGCCATCTCCTCAAGAAAGATAAGACTGAGTTAGTTCTAGAGTCTGAGGTGTATGTTTTATCTTGGCTTCACGCTTTGTGACTAAAAGTCCAAGAGCAAGTCAAACCTCTGAACGTAGCGATGAGGATTCAGTGAGATGAAGCACAGAGCGATGAGGATTCAGTGAGATGAAGCACAACCCTACACTTACGAACATGCCTTACCTACTAGTGGAATACCCAGTACTAAAATGGCAGTCTATTGAGCTAAGTCCTGCTTCTCTCCCCTATTCGACCATGTACTACATGAGGGAAAGGACTGTCTTTCATTTGTCTGTCCCAGCACTCAGCACAGAGCCTTGCATGTGAAAGAGGCTGGATCTGTGTTGGCTGTACTGTCACCATCTGAAGACAAAGCAGTGGGCTTACCACAATGCAGGGTGCCTGTTGGCCTCCTCTCCTGACTAAGTGCAAGTATGGATGATGTGTGGTGTGGTATGGAGCATGTGTGCATGCTGAGAAAGATGGAAGAAAGCTCTACATGTTTGCATTTGCTCTCCACACACTCTGCCAAAGTCATTTTACCTCTGTGGAAGGGATGGTGGAGGCACCAAAGCTCATTTGGGCGGCTTTGACTGACTCTAGGCCTAGGCTAACAAGTAAGTCCTGGGAACTGGAAGTTCAATGTGTCACCAAATTAAAAGGGAACTAAACTGGAAAACCTGGTTAAGGAATAGCTGAGGCAATACTTGTTCTTTGTTCAACCTTGCCAAGACCAAAAACTGGGGATGCTGCCTAGATCCAGGAAAAGGCATGTTTTGTGTGGAGAAATAAGGACAGAGATTAAAAACACTTTTTAAACTAGCTGTCATTACTTGAAAATGTGGAGCCTTCATATACAAACCTCTATTTCAACAACTAGTGGGAGATGAGGCAGGCAGGGTAGAACAGGCGGTCTCCAGTTTGCCATTGTCTTTCTCACTAGTTTCTGTCTCCCAGTACTGAGGCTATCAGGGGACACTAAGAAGATTATTCTTGAGCTCTTAGTCTTTCCCAGTGGACCAGGGACAGCGACAGACTCTTATCCCTGAGTCATGCAGCCACTTTCCTTATTGCACCTGCGCTGGGGGTCCCTGTGCATCTGAGCTGCTCCTCATGCTCAGGCCAACTAACTACCCTCCCCCTGCCAGCACTACTCCCAGCACCCACCTAGCCCCAGTCCCGAGGTGGAGCCTGTAATGACCACCACTACATTCTGGAAATAAGTCTTAATGCGCATGTGCTGCAGCAGCTTGAAGAGGCTGAAGATTCCCACACAGCCAAACAGCAGGGGCAGGATGGCCGTTGATGTGGCAAAGTCCATGACCCTCATCTTCAGCAGACCCTTCCTATAAGAATCAAAACCAAATAAATTAGTGACAAAATGGAAGAACTCAAAGAGTCTTGTCTTGCCAACCCTTCCCCCAAGTCTGATACGAATCCAGCTCTCTCTTGCATAGACTTCAAGTCTAGACACAAGTATCTTTCCAGGCCCCATGTTCTCAGCTGACTGCTCAGCATTGGGAACTTGTTTTCTCTCACTGGACACCGAGCCTGAGCAGATAACAGAGCCACCAAGCAAACAATGCCTCTCAGAGACGCACAGAGCCCAGAACAATTGAGAAAGTCATCAGGACCTAGCTACCCAGAGAGAGTTACAGAAAGCAGTGCTGTCAGTACTCACCTAATTCTCCTTCAGAAACTTGTTTTGGAGAACTTAAGTAATACTAACATTTTCAGTCTCTGAAAATTTTACAAATTGAAATGAAACTAGAAACATTTTTTAAAAAGAAAATCATACCAATCCATATACTCCTCCCTGAGCAAACAGGTATTTCTGGGTGATGGTCTTAGTGAGGGCCCACAAGTATAGCCTTGGCCTCAGACCTCACGGATGCCCAAAGGGGATTCCACAGGACAGAGCTGCCCTTTGCCACGCATGGGCTCAGACCCAAACTGCTGAGTGAGTGACTGCCCTGCGTGCACTGTGGCCAGTTCTCGTTAGCAGGCATTGGAGAGCCACGTTCAGTCAGAAGCCACGTCAATATTTGTGCAACAGCCAGTCATCAATTCTTAGGAAATATATGTTTCTTCTACAACTTCCTCTAATTTCTTTATTTCTCCAAGTCGCCCCCATGCCGTGTCACTCACCCATGACCTCTGCCCAAAGCAAGAGTTAAGAGGAAAGACATAGGGTTAGAGGAAAGTCAAGGGCCATCTAGTGAGGAGTAACACCATGCCTGTCACTTTGGAAGATTTGTTGTATAAAATCATGTGACAAGTGGGCCAGAGCCTATCACACAAATGTCCACCCACAGTCCACTTCTAGGACTGACTGATACTGTGAGCACAGTAATCCTCTTCAGGAAGGAAGAGGCTGAAAACCAAACGCAGAGTTCCTGTGAACCAACTTGGAGCTTCCACGTACTCATCAGATGGGAAATAACTATGTAAAATCCTCACCCACCATTGGTATGTCCCATCTCAACTCCACGTGTTAAAAAAATAACTCTTCCTTTTTCCAAGACAGTATCAACTCTGTGCATGCCACAAAGCTAGGAACCTACTGACTCTAACACAGAACTACCTACGCACTGAGCTGCTTTGCTCCTCAGGTTGAGGTTCAGGTCTGCTTTCTATGGGAAGAGCACACATCTTCATTCAGTCTGGCGAATTCTTACAGAATTAGAATATAAATTAAATCCGGGCCTCCCCAGTGGCGCAGCGGTTGAGCGCTGGGTTGCGAAGCTGCCCACAGCCTCTGCAGTGCCAGTTTCGATCCCCGGCTGCTCCCCAGCCACTGGAGGAGGGTCCCACATGGCGCGCAGACCTCTCCTGCCGCCCGCTGCTCCCCTCAGCAGTGTACTTCGTCAGTCTGCCTGCTCTGCTCCCGGCTCTGGTGAATTATCTCACCCTCCCGCGCTTCTGACTGTACCCAGTGCTTGTATAAATAAATAAATAAATCTTTTAAAAAAAAAAAGAGTATAAAGTAAATCCAAAATCAGTGCCAACTTTCACAACTAAATCAGAATGATAATGATGATAGAAAAAGACACTTCAGAGCAAGCTATTCATTTGGGAGAAGCAGGTACCTTTTCAGGATAATTTTCCTGATCAGGTGAAGTTGGTCATACTGTCAACCCTGACCCTATCTGGGAGTTTTTCCAATTCTTTTTTTTTTTTTTAAAGATTTATTTATTCATTTACACAAGATCCGGGGTACAGGTCAGATGTGCAGGAGGGTGAGAGAATTCACCAGAGACAGAGCAGGGAACAGAGCAGGCAGACTGACGAAATACACTGCTGCGGGGAGCAGCAGGCAAGACAGGAGAGGTCTGCTGCGCCATGTGGGACCCTCGCCAGCCGGATGGGAACAAACCAGCGCCGCAGAGGCTGTGGACAGTTTCACAGCATGGCGCTCAACCGCCTGCGCCACCAGGGGAGGCCCTAGTTTTTGCAATTCTTAAAGCCCTTCCAACTTTTGTTCCACTCTGCATCGGCCACACCATGGGTCCCTGAGCCTCCCCAGGCTCTTAGAGATACTGTACCAACTTCTTCTTGTCTCACACTTAAAAGTCAGGATGGCATAAACAACTACACAGAGATGACTCAGCCCCATTACTGTGGGGTCTGGGAACTGTCTCTGAGCAAAAGGAACAGCACCTACGTGGAGGAAAGGAGTTGTGTCCCGACTGCCGCATATCATGCTTAAAAAATAACTTTATGTAAAAAAAGTTCAAAGAGGGTCTGTTTCCTTTGAAAACAGCAAGTACTGTAATATGTTTATAGAAGTTGCATATTACACCAAAATGCTTCATAACTACTAATTTCAGATATAACTAGGGAGACAAGATTGAGGGCATAAAAAAAGGAGAGGGGGGAACCTTGTTCACGATATGCAGCATTTGGAGATCAGCTTGTGTGCAGAAAGAAGAGACGGTCCCAGCACCACTGAGTCATAGCAGAAAGCAGGAAAGGGGTATGGAGAGGTCAGAAATAGAAACCACAGTTCCCACGGCGTCTGGAAGTACCCAGTATACTGCCTAAACAGCAATGTGTGCGCTCACACTGGTCATCCACCCTCTTCACTGACAGGGAAAAGACTTGAAACGCAGCCTTACACTAAACAGCCTCATTAGCAATGTGCGGAAGTTACAGTTCAGGTGTTAACACGCTGGGCCATTCTACTTGTATTTTCATGTACCACAGCCCACGGAGCTCTAGACCTGAGATAAGAGTGTCTAGGTATAAAGTCCCATTACCGGTGAGCGTTACCTGGGCTTAGGCAATCATAAAGTTCATGTTTTCTCGCTGCAGCTCTGGAATTCAGCTGCCCCATTACTTTTCATTGAGAGGTTCTTTAAAGGGGTTTTTGAAAACTCAAACTAGAAACAAGACTATCACCAAGAAATCAATTCTGAGCAGATATGTCACTCTTTATACCCCCCATTCCATCTCCTCCTTTAGTCAAAATCACATGGTACATTTCACAGATGGAATCTGACCTCAGATTCCTTTCACCTTTGAAGCAATTTAAAAAAATAAATAAATTGAGCCATCTATAAAAACAAGTGTTGAGGGCCTCCCCGGTGGCGCAGCGGTTGAGCGCTGGGTTGCGAAGCTGCCCACGGCCTCTGCGGTGCCGGTTCGATCCCCGGCTGCTCCCCGGCCACCAGAGGAGGGTCCCACATGGCGCGCAGACCTCTCCTGCCGCCCGCTGCTCCCCTCAGCAGTGTACTTCGGTCCTTCTGCCTGCTCTGCTCCCCGCTCTGGCTCTGGTGAATTCTCTCACCCTCCCGCGCTTCTGACTGTACCCAGTGCATGTATAAACAAAAAACAAACAAATAAAATAAATAAATAAATAAAAACATGCCTCTATAAAAATAAAAAAAAAAAAACTTAAAAACAAGTGTTGAAATCTACTCAGAAACCACACATAGACATTAAACCAATGACAGCCACATCTGAAAATCAAAGGAGGGGATCTGAAAATCCTCCCAAAGTTAAAAAAATAACAATGATTTCAGGTCTGTATGGATTAGTCATGAAATAATTTACCATGTTATGCACAGGAAAATCAGGCTAGAGGGCAGAGAGGGATTCCAACTGGAAGGAAGGACACTGAAATCATGCGGCAAGGGGTGGCTTGCTATCACCAAAAGCGGTGATCCGTTCCCACAACCAATACCCACTCATATTTCATAAGTGATAACCAGCTCTCAACAGCTGGTCTAGTAAAAGCGACATAAGTTACAGGCCATGCTTATGACCATATCTGAAAACACATCTTTTTTTTTTTTTTTTCCCAGAAAGGAAAGCAGAGTAAAACTGCTCTATTTGTTGGTCTCAAGCATATGAAAGGCTTCTTCAACTGGAAAGAAAGAATATCCTAACTTAAATGGTAGTTACCTTGCCAGTGGCAGGCCCTGGCACTAGTGTCTTCTCTGGTCTTTTGTCCTGTGGCAGAGTAACTTAGACTAGAGGCCAGAGGATACCTTCAGGTTCATAGGCCTTCCCTGCAATGCTGGAACAAGCCAGACATATGACCTGTAGCATGTGTATTGGGATGCCAGCCTTAGAGCCCCCAGATTAAAGGCATGCAGGCTGGCATTAAAACCAAACACAAAGTCACAAGGAAGACCTGAAAATATTTCAGAGCAGACTTAGTGTCCAGTCCTGGGAAGAACATGAAAAAGTAAGTGTTACTCTCCAGTAAGACACTGATCACCAACTCCACAGCAGCCCATCCAGGGCAGGCAGGAAGAGGTACCAAGAATGTTCCAGAGCCTGCACTGTGACTACAACTGACTCCTGAATATTTCGATTATTTGTTGGAGGTACAACAGTTATGAAGGGCCAAAGTCTTCAGTTTTTAAAAACAGCATTTATGATGGCTTCCTAGACATCTAGATACAAAAAGAGCAATTTTGGTTTTTAATGTTCTTTATAAAATGAATTTAATACTGGGGCCTCCCTAGTGGTGCAAGGGGTTAAGACTCAACCTATGAAGCTAGTTGCAGCCACTGCAGCATAAGTTTCATCCCCGGCCAGGGAGCTACCCACATGGTGCAGCAGGCTTCTCCTGTCTCGCCCACTGCTCCCCTCAGCAGTGTATTTCAGTACATCTGCCTGTTCTGCTCCCCACTCAGTCTCTGCAATTCTGGAACAAGCCAGACATATGACCTGTAGCATGTGTATTGGGATGCCAGCCATAGAGCCCCCAGATTAAAGGCATGCAGGCTGGCATTAAAACCAAACACAAAGTCACAAGGAAGACCTGAAAGGGGAAGACCTCTTACCCCCTGCATCTCTGGCCTGCACCTCAGCTCTAGTATGCATAAATAAATAAATATTTTTAAAAGATTTATTTATTTATGAATATAAGAACTGGGATACAGGCCAGAGGTGTGGCTGATGAGAGGATTCACCAGAGAAAAGTGGGGAACATAACAGGCAGGTTGACTGAAATACACAGCTGAGGGGAGCAGTAGACGAGTCAGAAGAGGTCTGCTGAGTCATGTGGGTAGCTCCCTGGCCAGGGATAGAACTCATACTGCACTGGCTGCGACTAGCTTAATAGGTTGCGTCTTAACCCCCTGCACCACCAGGGAGGCCCAATAAATAAATCTTTATAAAAAAAAAAATTCCTTCTTCTTAAAAAAAATTAACAACCACCTCTATCTCTCTATACCTTTCCAATCTTTAAAAAATAAATAAATAAAATAAAATGAATTTAGTACTACTGGAGGATGCTACAGTGACCTTACCCTCTTTCCTAGAAAAGACACAAGAGGCCTGGACTCCTGGACAGAAACAGGACAAGGCATTCATTGTGGGGGGGTAGCAGAAAAGCACCAAGTTAGTGATTGGAAGCTGGATTCAAGTTCACCTTGTTGTGTCCTGGCAGGGTGACACAAGAAAATTCACTTTCTGCAACTGTGTCCAAATTTCAAAGTGGAATAATGATTACAATGAGAAAATACATAGGAATCACTTTGTAAATGCCACATCCTAAACACAATGATGACTCATAAATCGAAAAATGGCAAATTCCCAGACAGAATTTCAGAAATTAATTGAGCAAAGGCAGACAAGTAGGCAACTTTAAGGGCTATTCATGTTTAAGTAAGTTTGGTATTTTAAAAGACCAAACTTAATAGTTTATATGTATACTTCATACACTGTGGATCATCTCTCCTAGATGTCACTTGCTCATTCATTCAACTATTATCAGGTGCCAGCTAGTACCAGGCACTGGCTAGAACTGGAGTGAAGGTGGTAAATGAAGCAGAAATGGTTTCTGAGCTCACAGCCCAGACAGGGAGACTGACAATAAACAAAGAAACACAAAAATTAGATAATTATAATTGTGATAATGAAAGAAATAATCACTATGAAACTACAGAGTAGTGGCCTGTCTAAAGGACAAGTATTGCCTGAAGCTTTAATTCAAAGTCAAAACAATTCAAGCTACTATGTTGTCCAAACAACAAGCAATCTGGCCTAGGGACAGCTATTAGTTTGTGACTCCCGAATTTAAATGATTACCTTAAAAACTTACATATACAGCATCACTAACACAAAATGGTGCCCCTATAAATATGAAGTCAGGACTCCATTGAGTGAAAATGAAGATGCTAGAGCATCTAATAGGAACTGTGCACAGACATCAGCTCTACACACTGAAGAATAAAATCATGTTACTCATGACATTTGTATTCAAGATTGAGCACAATTACCCACTGTATCTGCCACAATATAGATTCACTTGACAAATATTTACTGAGCACCTACTGTATATCAATTTTTCCAGGTTCTGGGGTACAGTGAACAGCAGAAAATAAATCAGTGTCCTCATGGAGATGATAAACCATAAAAAAAGATAAGCATATAAACATTTGAAGGATCCTAGGAAAATGGCAGAATAGAAAACATCAGGAATCTGTCTCTCCACCTATTGAATTATTACAATGGCAGAATCAATCTGATATAGAATTGTAGAGTCTATTGAAGGCTTGCAAATTACAGGAAAAGGCTTCAAGAGTAAATTGAGGTTAATTTCAGTTAACTTCAGCTCTAAGCCCAGTCCCTCCATTAGAGGGATAGGCAGCTGTGCATCTGGATCCTGGCACACAGTTGAGGATAAGGGTGGGCAAAAAGAACTCTGTCTTTCAAATTGGGGATCTGTGATCTGATCACTGATTACTGCTCCTGATCACAGAGGTACAGACAAAAAGGCAGGCAGTCATTATTACAGCAACTCCCCCAACGATAGTAAGCCTCCACCTCTGGAAGAGATCACTTCCAAGGTATACAAAGGACCAGCATCATTTTAGCCTCTCTTTATTTTTTCCTTTTTCCCCTTTTGGGAGCTAGTAATTAAACAGTAGGACATTCAAAAGCAACTTAATATACATAGGGGTAATTATAAAGAAGCACATATCCTTGGGTCTCCCTAGTGGTACAGGAGTTATCAAGCACTGCAGGAGTTATCAAGTGGTACAGCACTATCACGCTATCGCCAGTCACTGCAGCTTGAGTTCGATCCCCAGCCAGGGAGCTAACCCACATGGTGCAGGAGACCTCTCCTATCTCGCCCACTGCTCCCCTCAGCAGTGTATTTCAGTACATCTGCCTGTTCTGCTCCCCACTCAGTCTCTGATGAATCCTCTCACCCCCTGCATCTCTGGCCTACACCCCAGTTCTTGTATGCATAAATAAAACTCAATCTAAAAAAAAAAGATCAGATCTTAATATTTAAAAAAAAAAAAGTGAGTACATATCCAGATACAGGCACAAGTTCAGAAAAGACTTGAGGAGGTCTTAAGTTTGTAAATCAGGATGATCCTTGGCACAGAGACAGCCTAAAACTACCTCCCACCCCTCGCCCCCGGCCCCAAATAAAACAGCAAATCCTAGGGAATGAAGAAAATCTGATTTCCAGAATTATGGAACTGCATGTCTATTTTCAACAAATCAAAAGAATCAGGAAAGTATGACCCATTTAAAGGAAAAATAAATCAACAGAAACCAGCTCTAACAGAGATCTAAATATCAGACAAAGATTAAAACATCTAAAGATACTCAAAAAAACTAAAGGAACAAATAGAGAAAGTCAAAATGATATCTATATATAAAAGAAAGTATCAATAATGGGACAGAAAATCTAAAAAAGAAATAATGGAGCTGAAAACTGTAATAATCACAATGAGAAATTTAAGAGCAGATTTGAGCAGGCAAAAGAGTTGAGAACTTGAAGAAGACAGAACAATGTAAATTACTGCCTCTGAGCAACAGGGGAAAAAAGGATTGAAGAAAAGTGAAGAAAGCATAAGGGATTTGTGGGACACATCCAGCAGACCAAGGTATGCACTGTAGAGTCTCAAAAGGAGGAAAGAGAGGAAAAGGGGCTGAGAGAATATTTGAAGAAATATTAGCTAAAATAGTTAAAAACTCTCAAACTCTGATGAAAGACATGAATACAGATGATCCCTGACTTATGATTATTCAACTTTATGATGGTGCTAAAGTGATTTGCATTGAGTAGAAACCATACTTTGAATTTTGAATTATGATTTTTTTCTAATAATGGTGATGTGAGGCATCAGCAGTGACCTGCAGTTCCCAGTCACATAACCCCCCAAGGTGAACAACCAATGCCTTACAGTGTACTGTGTTACCAGCATTTTTTGAATATTGTATTTTGTGTTTTCACATCCCATTATGTATACAATACACCCAGTGAGACTCCTGCTTCTGAGATATTCAATACTTTATTATAAAATAGGATTTGTGTAGGATGATTTTGTCCAACTGTAAGCTAATGTAAGTGTTCTGAGCATGTTTAAGGTAGGCAAAGCTAGGTCATAATATTCAGAAGCTTAGGTTTATTAAATGCATCTTTGACTCATTATATTTTCAACTTATGATGGGTTTATTGGGACATAATTCCATTATAAGTAAAGAAAGATCTATATAGTCATCTAAGAAACGCAACAAATTCTAGGTAACAAAACCTATAACAATACACATTACAATCAAATTTTATAATAACAAAGAATCTTGAAAGCTGCAACAAACAAGTGACTCATCACATAGAAGGGATCCTCAATAAGGTTATAGATTTGGAGAATAGAAGGCAATGGGCCTGTTCAAAATGCTGAGAAAAAAACTGCCAACTAACAATCCTATGTCTGACAAAACTGTCCTTCAAATTAAGGGAGACATTAAGACATTTCCAGATAAAAGCTGAGTGGGTGGGAATCTAAAATGGAAGATAACTGCTATAAAAACACTATACAGAGTCCTCAAAAAATTAGAAATAGAATTACAATATGATTCAGCTATTCCACTGCCGGGTACATACTTAAAAGAACTGAAAGCAGGGTCTTGAAAAGGTAGCTGTACATCCATGTTCACAGCAGCACTATCCACAATAGACAAAATATGGAAGCAATGCAAGTATCCATCAACCAATGAAATGAATAAGTAAAATACAGTATATACATAAAGTGGAATATTTTTCATCCCCAAAAAGGAAGAAAATTCTGCAAAATGCTACTACATGGATAAACCTTGAAGACATTACGCTATGTGAAATAAGTCAGTCACAAAATAAGTCAGTCACATAAGTACGACTGATTCCACTTGTATGAGATACTTAGAGTAGTTAAATCCATAGATACGGAAAGTGGAATGTGGTTGCCAGGGGTTGGGGAGGGGAGAAGGGAAAGGGAATTTTTGTAAATATTTATTTTATTTATTTATGCATAAAAGAGCTGGGGTGTAGGCCAGAGGTGAGAGAATTCACCAGAGACAGAGTGGGGAGCAGAACAGGCAAATCCACTGAAATACACTGCTGAGGGGAGCAGCGGATGAAACAGGAGAGGTCTGCTACACCGTGTGGGTCAGCTCCGTTGCCAGGGATCGAATTTGTGCTGCAGTGGCTGCCGATAGCTCCATAGTGCTGAGGCTCAATCCTTTGTGCCACCAGGGAGGCCCTGGGGAATTATTTTTTAATGGATACATAGTTTCAGTTTGTGAATGAGAAGCGTTCTGGAGATGAATGGTGGTACAATATTATGAATGTATTTAACACCACTGAACTGTTCATTTAAAAATGATTAAGTTGGTAAATTTTGTTCTGTGTATTTTAGCACAATAAAAATTGAAGTATATTATGGATTAAACCTTGAATGCTGTCTAATTGCAAGTAAGCTAATGGCTGAAATCAGGTTATTTCAAATTTTAACAAATTACTGTCTTAATTTCCTTCTGGATTTAATAAATCATCTCCCTATGTCCACTGCCTCTCCCTTAGACAATCTGACTTACTGTAATTTATTTAGGATTGTTCATCCTGAATGCCAGGTTATTTTTACAACTGAGAACATTATTGTGAAATTTAACTAGAAATGTCCTTTACTTTGAAGCAGTTTTAAAGATTCCACTTTTAATGCACTGACTTTAATGCCAGTGAACATACAGGAAGGAATTTCACATTCTGCAAGGACTAAGGGAGAAGGAAAGCGTAATAATCTGAGAGGGTTTTTCCACTGCCAACTTCTAAGCTTTCATTTAAAAATAGCCTAGCAAGTGCCTTATCACTTTATTTTCCCAGTGTCCCAGCAAATATCTCACTGAGGACATGGCTAGGTCTCATCCAGACAGGTCTACAGTAAGCAATCTATTTATTTCACCCACTGTTAGCAGATTTCCCACTTCTCCCTATATAAATCTTCCCCCTTATTTCTCTCTGAAAGACTTTTCAGAATTTAAAAAAAAAAAAAGGCAAATTCAAAAGTCTACATTAATAGCCTCCCTGGTGGCTCAGGCAGTTGAGTGGCGCACCGTGAAGCTGTCCACAGCCTCTGCAGCGATCCCAGCCTGCCGGTGAGAATCCCACTTGGCAGGCAGACCTCTCCTGTCTTGCCCGCTGCTCCCCTCAGCAGTGTATTTCCTCAGTCTGCCTGTTCTGCTCCCCGCTCTGTCTCTGGTGAATCCTCTCACCCTCCCGGGCATCTGGCCTGAACTCCGGTTCTTGTATAAATAAATAAATCTTTAAAAAAAAAAGTCTACATTAAAAAAAAAAAAAACACCTTAAAATGAAAATGTCTTTTACACATTCACCATATATATTGTTAGAGGGTGTAACAGCACAGGACTATCTTTTTAAACTGCATTCAAACTAGAAAGTTAAGTAACAAAATTTTGTCTGGTCATAAAAGCATTAATGAGCTTAAGCACAGAATAGGGTGAAAGCCAGCATATTTTAACATCAAATTTATGGGTCAGGAAATGAAAGAATGAAGTTTCTTTCCTCCTGTATAGCAAAATGCCAATAGTTATCGAGTTAGGCAATGGATATATGAGGACTCACAGCACTATTCTACTTTTTTATCTTTGAGCATTTCTATAATTCCTCCTTCATGCTCAACTTTACTAAGATGAGGTTCAAAAAGTGAATAATTAGCTACTCTACAAGTATCAACCTCATAAAATAAAATTAACTAATAATTACCAACTAGAACAGCCCAAGGAACAAACTGACCAATGTAAAGGTATGGTAGCATCTGCATGGGGCAGCACGGTAGGTGGGGTCTTGATCTGGACTCTGTTGGACCTGAGACCAAGTGACTGCAGAATAAGTCACCAGACATTTCCCAGGTCTTGTTTCCTGACAGATTTTATGAACAAGCTGGCTCACAGCCATATTATTCAGAGTAGTCTAATCACTACTTCCATTAGAAGCACCTGTTAAATGCAGCTCCAGGGCCCCACCCAGTGCAGACCTTTGAAACAGATAATACCAGAAAGGGTGAGACCTAGGAATCTGTACCTTTAGTACCTTCTACTGATCATTTTAATCAGTACTAAAGTTTGAAGGCCCTGAAGATCTTTGTAGTTGTCTGCCAAGAGAAATATGCCATCCTGAGAGTGACAAGGCTTCCTGCCAAACTCCACCCACAAGGAGAGAGATAAATGCCTATCCTTCTGCCTCTATCAGGAGTCCACTGGAAGCTCCCAGCAAGGTCCTCCCACCTCTACCCCAATGGTCAACCTCACCACTTCTATCTACCTGGAAATCACTGGAACCAATCTTATTCTGCCCTTTTGTTTCTGTTTGTCAGCCACCACAGCAAGTCTAGATCTCCTGAGCCACCCCCTGGCTCCCAAACCCAAAACCACTCTGTGTGCTTTCCTAATTCCACCTTCTACCCCTCCACATATTTTGGTGGTCTTCTTGGTCTATCATCAGCAAAATCTCCTGTAACTTCAGTCTCACTCTGAATGGTCTGCACATAAAAGGTCTGTACCTTCCTGCCCCAACAATGCCTGACTCCTCTTAAGGACACATATTTCCAGGCAGAAGTCTGCAGTGCTGGTATTTTCTCTCCCACACCCCTCATATACATGCTCAAAGGTGCAACAGGGCAATCTTTACTCTTTACTATTCTCCCCACCCCTCCCTAAAACCTCACAGCTGTGACTCTCCTTGCTCCTGTCAGACTACATCACCCACTGTCCTTCCTTGTAATTATCTTCATTTATGAAGAATAATTTTAGATATAGAATTTAATATACAATTCTAGGCTGACAGATTCTTTTAATATATAATTGCGCTATTTTTGTGGACACCAGTCTTCATTTAATTATTTAATTAATAAACTATTTTTCAGAACAATTTTAGGTTCACAGCAAAAGTAAGTAGAGTACAGAATTCCAATAGATACCTCCCTACCCCCGCATGTGCACAATCTCCCCCACTACCAACTATGCTATGATTATATCTAAATTCTTTTGGTAAACCTGTGCCGCTGGCCTAGAATGTCACTAGTGTGTCTCAGTTTTTCCCCTCTTTACGTGGGACAGTATGACTACAGAGGACTAAAATAGGTATTTCCCTTTTCCCATGTATAAGGCTAGCGGGAACAGGAGTTGGCTATCTCCCTTTCCCTGGGTATGTAAGAACCACAATCTGTGTATCGTAATTTGTAAATCTCCAAGTTAAGACAAAAGAAAAAAAAAGCTCACCCTCTATAAAGAGTGACAAGAAAAAAAAAGTATGCTGCTTTCAGATGTTTTTTTATATATTACAGAATGTTACAAAACCTAATATCACAATCACAATCCTTCCTTCCTCTGAAAACGTGGTAGAAAGCATTATATATGCCAACTTCTTAACTCAGAAGTACATTTTTATTTCTAATATAATTAATCTTTTGCCTGTTTTGTGACTAACAACTTTGAGTGAAATGATAATAATATACAGATGTCCAAATCATACTTAATTTTATTTGATTTTTTTTAAAGATTTATTTATACAAGAACTGGGGTACAGGCCAGATGCACGGGAGGGTGAGAGGATTCACCAGAGACAGAGCAGGGAACAGAACAGGCAGACTGGCTGAAACACACTGCTGAGGGGAGCTGCGGGCAAAATAGGAGGTGTCTGCTGTGCCATGTGGGGTTCTCGCCAGCCAGCCAGGATTGAACCTGCTCTGCAGAGGCTGTGGGCTCAACCACCTGCGCACCAGGGAGGCCCAAAGTAATTTTAGCTTGCTATCATATATGGTTAATGGTTAATGTGGAAAGAAAAAATATTAATAACAATTACTAACATTTTTATTTTTATTTTTATTTTTTGATTTTTTTTATTTTTATAGAGGCATGTTTTTATTTTTTTGTTTGTTTGTTTTTTGTTTATACATGTACTGGGTACAGTCAGAAGCGCGGGAGGGTGAGAGAATTCACCAGAGCCAGAGCGGGGAGCAGAGCAGGCAGAAGGACCAAAGTACACCGCTGAGGGGAGCAGCGGGCGGCAGGAGAGGTCTGCGCGCCATGTGGGACCCTCCTCCGGTGGCCGGGGAGCAGCCGGGGATCGAACCGGCGCCACAGAGGCTGCGGGCAGCTTCGCAACCCAGCGCTCAACCGCTGCGCCACCGAGATTTGAACCAAGTATTCAGACTTGAAAGTGCACATTCTTTTTTTTTTTTTTTTGGCGGGGGGAGTCTTTATTAAATCTCTGCCAGGGACTAGGAGTGGGGGTCATGACCCACTAGCCCCAGTTTGTCCCAGACTTGCTGTGTTAGAGGAAGGAGGCAAGGAGCCAGCTCTCCTCTGAGAACAGCTTGGGAAGCTAGGCCAGCTCTGGGGTAGGGGACAGCAGAGCTGAGACGCCCCCAACCGAGCTATACTTCACACTGATGGGAGGGGCCAACTGTCCTGGCCAAAGCCTCCCACACGCAGCCCTTCTCTCGCTGCTCCATTCAGTGCCCTGAACTATTCATGATCTCTGCTCCCACAATTCACGTTGGCACTCCAAAAGCTAGCCCCATGCTCAGCCCTGCCAGGCCTTCAGTCCTGGGGAGGGCAAAAGTGGACAAGTTCATCAGGACAGAGGGCTCCTGTCTGGGCAGCTTCAAGAGCCTCTCCTTTCTGCCACCTACGCATACGCAGGTGCCTCCCTAGAGAGGAAAGGGGTGGCACCTTCAGACAGCACCCCCTTTCCTCTTACTGGCAAACCACTTTCCCCGCATAGCAGCCAAGAGCAAAAAGCGTGGTGATTATGGGGCCGGTGGGCAAGGAATCCTCACTGGCATCAGGCCAGACTGCCTGCAGCCATGGGTGGGGGCCTGCTCCCTTCCCTGGAAGCCGACAGAGGGGCACAAAAAGCAGAAGGGGCGAGTGGGTGTGCAGCCCCTGCAAGAGCAGGAGGGGATGCAAGCCTGGGCCCTACTATCATGCAGGCAGCTCCCAGCCGCTCCAGGCCCCTCTTCTCTTAGTCCCCAGGACTCCAGAGCTGCCAGACCTCCACAAAGGGAGATGAGAAGAGGATGGGTGGTCCTGGAGGAGGGGAAGGGTGTGCAGAGAACCACCTGGACACCTGGTATTACCTCACTTTTCCCCCAAGGCTTGTAGGCCCCAAACTCCTGGCCCCACCCACCCTGCACTCTGGGTGAGGAAGGGCCCTGAAAGTGCACATGTAAACTAAGTACTACTCATATAAGCTTGGAAATACTTACATCTCCCTTTAAAACTTACATGTTCCTGGTACAGACATGATCTTACTGAGTAAGCTCTAACTCAAACTACTGGTAAGCAATATTTAATCAATTCAACTGTCATCGGCATACCTCTCCCTTCCACTAAGCACTTTAGGAGCCAAATCTCGGGCAGTGCTGAACATAAGATGAGAGGGAGAGCTAGCTAGAATCCAAAGGTATTTGTTGAATTATTGACATTGGTTCCAAACTAAATTTTCATGCCATTCATCCCTATGCAAATGGTCTTCCAAGAACAGATTAATGAAGAGTTCGTTTCTGCAAAAATCATAACATTACCAAAGGTCTCCGGTGTGTTTTTACTGGACTGGAGTGAGAAATGACATTGCTGACACTAAACAGGTAAGTCCTGGAAGGGTTAACTACCAAAGACAAGAGTTTTGGCTAGAAAGCTGTAGTATATGGATCCACTGGTAACATTTTTCTTTAAATCAAATACACAAGAAATTATGTGTATCCTAACCATGCACAACCACACAGAACTCACTTAAAAATCATCTCCAGAATAATCCCCATATTGTGTACACTAGCACAACATTTTACTGCACGTGTCAGTAAATTTTTAAAAACTGAAATTTCTCTGTCACCAAAAGGAAAGCAATATTTTTTCTCCCTCCTTTTTGACCATACTGTAAATGCTCTGGGATCAACCCTCCCTGGCCTAGAAGGCAAGAGAAAAAACCATTCTGCACAGACTTTTAAGTCAAAACTGGCTCATTTCCTGTTCTATGAAGGGATCAAAACAGGGATAGAAAGAGCACAAGGGACCATGGTGATGGTTCACAGGTGATGTGGTGGTGGGATATTTACAGGGACTACACCTGAGGGGAAAAATCAAATACTGTACAAAAATGAACAACAAGGTAAGAAAATTAAAAAAAAAAAAAAAGTTATCTCAGATGTACGAGCCAGAAAATGAAGAATCAGCCCTGACACCTCTCTCCCCCTTCCTACCCGAGTGAACCTATTACCAAGCCCGCCTGATTCTAACCTCCTCAATAGCCCTCAAATTCATGGACTTCTGTCTTCACTGAGAAGCCAGAGTTATCTTTTATACACACAGCCCTATTGGTGCTACACCTGGCTGAAACTCTACAATGGCTTTTCACCATTCTTAGGATAAGCTCCAAATCCTTGGCATGACCTATAAGGCCTACATGGCCTGACTTCTGCCTACCTCTCCAACTTCATCTCCCTCTTTTCTGTCCTCTAGTCCCAAAGGAGAGCTTACATTCCATGAGTTCTGAGATGCATGCCTACTTGCTCATGAAGTATGTCTAGCAGCACCTAACACAAAGTAGATTCTAGATAAATGTTAAAGAATAAGATTGACAAGACTATTGTAGCATATAAATAGAAGGCAAAGGAAAACATTAACTGTGCATGGTGGGGGTGCATTTATACTTGCTTGTATCCCAGGTGGCTAGCACAGGGCTTAGAAACAGTGAGGCTAAAAAATGTTTGTTAAATCCATTTACATACCAGAGACAAATATGATGAAATACAAATACTGGTGCTCTATGTCTATTTAAGCTTTGCAGTGCTGATTACCAATGCCACTTTAGTATCCCATTTAGGTATTTATTTCTCCTCTCTTCCTCAACCCCCAATTTGTGGGTAACCAAAGATGTAACCCCATGTTTGAAGAAGGGTGGACTGCAAAACAGAGCTGGAAAATGGATATGATTTATAGAGTTGACTATCTGTTCTGAGAAGCAAATACATCAAGACTTGGGAGAAATAATGCTCTCAGAATAAGATCTCCATCTATATTTTGTGTCTGACTGCAACATTCTTTGTCCACATGGGTCTTCCAGTGACAAGACACAACCTCCTCCTATTCTCAAGGCTTCACACATGTCCTTCCCTCTCCCTGGTAGCTCTTCACCCTTCTCTTCATTCAATTTAAGTCCAATTCAGGCCTTAAGATCTCAGATAAATATTACTTCTTCAGGAAAGGTTTCCCTGTCTTTAACCCCACGCTCCCCTATCAAATGACCCCATTATATATTCTCATAGCACCCTCTACAGTCCTTCCTAGCATGTACCACAACTGTAATTATTTTTTTTTTATTTATGCATACAAGAGCTGAGGTGTAAGCCAGAGGTGGGGGAGGGGTGAGAGGATTCATCAGAGACAGAGTAGGGAGCAGAATAGGTGGATCCACTGAAATACACTGCTGAGGGGAGCAGCACATGAGACAGGAAAGGTCTGCTGCACCATGTGGGTTAGCTCCCTGGCCTGGGATTGAACTCGTGCTGCAGTGGCTGCCGATAGATAGCTCCATGGTGCTGAGACTTAACCCTTTGCACCACCAAGGAGGCCCCTTCACAACCATAATTAATAGTAGTTCTCTATTTGCTTTCTACCTCCTTTGTTGGATTTAAAAGCAATTTGTGGACAAGGATGTCTATTTTAGCCACACTTGTATCCCCAACACTTAGCACATTGCTGGTACAGAATATATGTTCAATAAATATCTGCTAAATGAAGGAATGAATGAAATACGTAAATAAGCACTACAAAGAACTG
The DNA here is from genome assembly GCF_964194135.1 of Talpa europaea. Taxonomy (NCBI): domain Eukaryota; kingdom Metazoa; phylum Chordata; class Mammalia; order Eulipotyphla; family Talpidae; genus Talpa; species Talpa europaea. The sequence goes on along the minus strand of NC_140074.1, from coordinate 101,031,634 downwards.
GCTCTGCCCTTACTAGCTCTGTGCCTTTGGATAAATTTCTTACCATTGCTGAGACTATTTCTTCCTCTATAAATGAAGATAATTGTTCCTACTTTACACAGTTATTATGAGGATTGAATAATCCAGTAAGTGCTTAGCATAGTGCCTGGCACATAAAAATGACTGTTGACTCTTATTATAATTCTTAGAGAATGGAGAGAAAGAGCAGTGTGTATGGTAGGAAAGACACGTTCCATGTTCTTGGCTAGGGCACAAACAAAGCTCCCATTATGCAAACATACAGTTGCAAATCTGAATAAAGCGAGTATTTTAAGTATTCTATTGGAATGTATTATCTAAAAGAACTCTGAAACAAATCTGTTTCTAAAGTCAAGAATCTTTTTTTGAATATGAAGTGATCATGCATTTACATGGCTTGCATACTCTTATGTACAATGTTAGGTTCTTTCGAAGCAAGGCATGTCCAGAATCCATTATGTCAGGGCAGCAAGGCTCCAAACCTGGGTTTCAAAACTTACAGGACCTTAGTCGAACTATGCTGACCTTCACCCAGGACATTGAGCTAAAGCAACAGGCTTTTGAACTTAACACAACTCTCCTTTCCATGTAGAAAATTCCATGCCTCAATGAGAAATTGTCCCTTCACTCTGGTGTTCTCCAGCATCACAGTGCCACCTCCCAACTCTTCCTGGTACATTCTGCATTCCCCAAAACATTCCCTTTAACTTTGGGTCCTTTCTTAGATTTTCCAACTTTGAACAAATCTTTTAACTTGTCTACGCCTCCATTTCTTCACCTGTAAAAATGGAACTAAAACAGTACCGAAGATAGTTCCCTCTTGGCTAAAAAATGACATAGCACATACATGTGCATTAGCACATGGGAATTATTGTCTTACTGTTTCAATCAGATCTCTAATCAATCTACAATCCAGAAAAAATTTACAATAAAGACCCTTTCCAGTAGTGTAATTTTTTTTTTTTTTTTTTTAGTTTGTGTCTTCTACAATCAAAGAAACCCCCACCTACCCTATTAAACAACACTGGCATAAAAAGTATAACCCCAAAGAAGCTCCAAATGTTACAACAGAAAAAAAATTTAACAAGTTAGGTAATCAATCCTCTTATAAAAAAGATTAATTCAGCAAAACACAACTTACATATATGACTTTATAATGCATCCCTTTAAAGATGATGTAAACATCAGGCAAGTGTTTATCTGGAAGACTCACTACATCATTTTGGGGAGTAATAGAGTACCATCCCAGGGAATCCCATCAAGGAGAAGCATTTGGTCATAGTAATCACCCCTGACCAAGGTCCAGTTATGACCCTACTCCCTCATTATTTCTCCATTCCCTCCCATAAGCCTCAAGAGAAACAGAAAGCATCCTGACCTTAGGAAAAGTTGAGAGAGCTCTGTATGTTGATAAACTATGCTATTAAAAGGCTCCAGATTACCTTTTGAATATAAATTCTTTAACAAGGGCGTCTTCAAAGGCAGCCCCTGTATGAGAATGAGCACAGGATTTACACAGAGGCCTGGCTCTATAAGGTTACCTCCCCCACTTATTTGCTATGGGTAATTTCAACTTCTATTACTCTGCTGAAAACATTTGGTGATACCACCCAATTTACTCTGTGGTGGTAAGGAGTAGGACATAGCTACAACAGCCATTCTGATGGGTCCACAAAAAGCTAAATTCTGCTCCTTAGCCTTCCAAAAAAACAAAACAAAACAACAACAAAAAAAAACCCTGAATCATTTTTGCTAATTCTAACTTGGTATCACCAAGTCAAGGATCTCTTTGTCCAGCTGCCACTTTCCTAGCAAGCAACTTTATCTTTGCCTGTTTTAGGTATCTTACTCCTTAAATCCCTGACCTTCCACTTCTAGTGTGTAACTTTGGACAAACGTCTTAAACTTCTTAGCACTTGAGTCCTCAGGTGAGGCTTCCCAGGTTAACAGTTGACCAAAGTTTATAGAGTCCTTAGAGGGCTTGTTTTAAAGGACGGCATTCTAAAAATATATACATAAATTGTGTTTTGCTGAATTAATCTTTTAGTATGACCACCTTTTTTGTCAATTTTTTTCTATTTTCCATCTGCCAGGTTGGAAGATGTGAAGAGCACTTCCTCTCAACTCCCTAAGAGAAGCAAGAATTATGCTAATGTGTTTACATGAAAACCAGAAGTTACTTCAAAAGTAACTGTTCAACTCTCAGATTACCAATAGCTAAAGGACTGAAAAGAGAATTCTACGGGTACCGTTTGAGTAACTACTCTCCTCCAGACACTGGCGGAGTACCTTATTCTTGCCAACAATCTTATTAGTGGTGGTATTATTCACAAACTTACACCTAAGGACACAAGAAGTACAAGGTAATTGCCTAAAATCGCACAATCAAGAAGCGAAGAGCGAGGACTGGCCGATATCTCCAACGGGTAGATATCCCGCGGGGGCTTCTAATCTGCACTCTCCTCTGCCTTCTGAAAAATGATATTTCCCTTACAAATCTAGACTCTAAACAGGAGAGTAAGGTGCCCCCGGCCTCCAGGGTTGGAGCCTTGGTCACGCCCCCCTGCACTCGGCGGGGCTCCGTGCTTCAGGCCGGGGCCGATCCACACGTCTCGCCCCCGCGAATGCCAGGGCCGCCTCCCTGACCCCATTTCCAGGGCAAGCCCAGACTCCTAGCTCTCAGCGCAGGCGCGGCATCGCCAAGGAGAAACGCCAGAGTCAAGGCTCTAAGTCCTGAACCGAACCCTCCTCAGTTGTGACGCCGGGGCAACCGGCAGCCGCCCCTCAGGGTCAGGGCCTCCGCTCGGCCTCCACAGCGGCGTCCCTCCCCGGGCCAAGAAGTCCCTCGAGTCGGGACACGCCCCCGCGCCTCGGATCTAGGCGGGATCCTAAACCCCTCGCCACACAGGTTTCTACCTTCCCAGCCCCTACCTGACTGTCGCAGAGAACATGGTCAATCAACTCCATCCTCCCGCCTCGGAAGTGACGTACCTCCGACCGCGCGTGGCTCTGTCCAATCCCGGTCTTCAGGCTGCGCGTGCGCGTCTGGTGGGCGGCCCTCGACGTACAGGTAAGAGGGGCGGGTCGCTGAGGTCTAAATGGCGTCTCCTAGCTACGTGCCTCCTTCTGTCTTCTGGAGGCGAAGTCGGAAGGCTCTGCTTTGGGTTCTGAGTTTTAGCGGTGGCGGGGGTGAGGAGGGTGGTAGTGGGGGACAAAATAGACCCTAACGCTAGAGTTATCAAAAATTATTATAAAACCACGATAATTAAAACTAATTTAAGGACAAAGAAAAATTAAAAATCAATGAAGAATAATAGAGATGCCAGAAACAAGCCCACAAGTAGGTAGTCACTTGCCCCCCGCCCCAAAGAAGCCACTATAATGCAATAGGAAAATTATTTTCTATAGATAGTGCCAGCAATTGAAGGTCAATTGAGAGAGGAAATGAACCTTGATCACTACATCATACAAAAAAAAAAAAAAAGTAACTTTGTTATAGGACAGGGAGAGGGGCAGCCCAAACCCCCGCAAACCTGCCTATTCTAAATGGGTTCTGCCATCCGCCGCATCAGCACAAAACATAGGAGACTTTAATGGGAAGGAACATTAATAAAACTAGGAAACAATACAGGTAAGGCAAAGAGTCTAGTTTCTAAATGAAGCATCCAGAGTTACCCGTCCCCTTGTGGGTAAAAGTCCATCCAAATGGGATTGGCCCAGAACAAGGCCCCAAAGCCTGCTACAAGTCTAAAGCATCTTTCAGTGGGGACCCACAGAAAAGGGTCACAAACAACTGGACAAGCCCGGAAGGAAAAGAACAAAATCAACATTAAGATAAAAGCTGCCATTGTCACCTCCCCACGGATCTCACCCACATTTGTGTTACCCAGTCCACGACCAAAAGACAAGCACAGTTTCTTCACGTGTCTCTAGGTTTCATGCGCCTCCTCCAGGTCTCCTTGCCCCATCCTGCTTCCTTCCTCAGTCTCTTCCGCAGCTTCTCCTCTTCCTGCTCAGCTCCACCCTCCCTTGGGTGGGGCAGGGAACCTCCCCCTTTCCTGGGGACCACCCTGTTTCAACTTCAACATGGATTATAGACCTAAGTGTGAAAGGTAAAGCTCCGGAAAAGAAAGAACAGCAGAATATTGTGATCATGAAATGGGAAAAGAATTAGAAGGACATAAAAAGCATCCATCATGAAGGAAAAGTTGATAATTGGATATCATTACATTTGAGACCTGGAAAGACACCATTAAAAGCGTAAGATGGAAGATGGGGGGAAAGCAAACATAGTTTAAAAATGAACAATGATGTAAAATATGTATAAATAAAAAAATTAAAAATTTTAAAAAGTAAGAGCACAAGCAACTGAATAGAGAAGATATCTATAGTACATATATCTGACAGTGGCCCTTATTAAGAAATACAATTCTTACAAATATATTTTTGTTACATAAATTAACCCATTTATTACCAGCATTTCAAATGGTGGAACAGTATTTCAAATCCTTCCTCTTTTGATGGCACACTTGACTGTGACAGCAGAAATGATGTAGGTCTAGGTACCACCAGGTACTGTTTCCATATAGGAAAAGATCTTCACAGCTCATCTCTTCATCTTGGTTTTGGCTCAAAAGGAGCAATACTTGGGGTGCTGGCTGATTTCAGTTTTCTTCACTATTTTCCTAAGGAAGCCACCATAAATTCTAACCTTGCTACATTTGGCCATCACACCACAAACTATGTCCCAAACCCCAAGAGAATGAGGAAATACATTTTTTTCAAAGACCTGAAGTGGCAGAAGAGGAAGTATGGAAAGAGGGTGGTGAGAGAATAATGGGTGAATGCTCATAGTTCAAAACCTAAAAGATGGTAAAAACATAAAAATTGAAATATCTCCCTTTACTCCAGATACCCACTTTTATGCCCCCTAGGTATGCTCTTAGTTATATTTGTCCTTACAGATTTATCTTATGCATAACAATTATGCATATATTCAGCAGTATCCCTTGTTATGCAAGCACTGTAGTGTCACATTCTGTGTGTTGCTTTTATTCACTTTGGTCCATTGATATATCATGGAAATCCTCACCAGTTATCCAGAAATTCTAGAAACAGGAAATTTTATTTTTAATTAATTGTTAATTAACTTTTCAAATAATATATTCATGTTTTCTATTAATATCTTCAGTTTATGTACTCTCCAGTCCCTCTTCACTGTTCTGGAAATGTTAGACTTCTGCTTGCCAATTTGCAGAGTGTGGGTATCCCAGTAATAAACCGAAGATGATCCTTAGTCCTTTCTGCAAGACTGAGCCAATTTCCTGGGAAACATTTTCCAGACCTACTATCCCATTAGCCAACGCACACTTCACTCCTACTTGGAGTTGTTCTGGAAACAAGACAAAACATTTCAATGTTTTTGTAGCCAGTTTGAGTTGGATCTTATTCAAATGCAAGTGTAAGAACTCTAATTTCCTGGCCAGGATATTATACAAATAATCCCACTAGTTAACATAGTACCATGACCTTCCATGAAAATAGGACAAGGAATTTCTGTTCCCATGACGATAGCATAGACACAGTGTTCCCTAATCCTCTTGCTAAGTGTAACTAAAAGCCCTGGACATTATATATAAACAAGCATAAGAAAACTATGAAAAGTGGAGAGAGGATAGACTGGCTAGGGACTTTGGGACCCAAAGAATAACACAGTGGTAAGTTCCCTGGATTTTTGTTTTGTATGATTATCCCAAATCAGGTCATGGAGGAGTAGGTAAGCTGAAATGCTAACAGGTAAAGACAAAACCCCCCAAAAAGCCTGTTCTCTCTAACCAAAGGATCAGGAAAGAGGAAGCCTAGGAAGACAGAAAACCTTTACCCAGTAATGACTCCCTGCTACCAAAACTAGATTAAGGTACCTCCCTTGTGGCACAAGGGTTAAAAATAGTGCTATCAAGCTATTGCCAGCTATTGCAGCACAATTTCGATTCCCTGGCTGGCCAGGGAGGTGACCCACATGGTGCAGCAGACTTCACCTGTCTTGCTCACTGCTGCCTTCAGCAGTGTATTTCAGTAGATCTGCCTGTTCTGCTCCACACTGTCTCTGGTGAATATTCTCACCCTCCCCGCAACATCTCTAGCCTATACCTGTTCTTGTATGCATAAATTAATAAATCATTTAAAAAAAAAAAAACTAGATTTAAAAACCAAACAAACAAAAAAATTAAGCCCCACAACTTTCCCTTCCAGCAAAACTTGAGTAGAAGGCCTAGACTTTCACCCAAGATAGGCTATAAAGAGTTGTCACTACCTCTTTCCTACTCTGTGGTTATGATGCCAGAGGAGGCCAGGTAGAGAGCTGGAACTTTCATTCCCATTGGTAATAAGGAGGCTGTCATCCAGCATGGTATTAGTGGAAACCACCTGGAGAACCTGGACTTCATCTCCACTTGATGGTAAGGAGGCACTCCCCCTACTTTTGGGGGGTGATATCAGAGGGAGCCAAATATAGAGTCAAGACCTTGGGCCTCCCCGGTGGCACAGCAGTTGAGCGCTGGGTTGCGAAGCTGCCCGCAGCCTCTGCAGCGCCGGTTCCATCCCCGGCTGCTCCCCGGTCACCGCAGGAGGGTCCCACATGGCGCGCAGACCTCTCCTGCCGCCCGCTGCTCCCCTCAGCAGTGTACTTCGGTCCTTCTGCCTGTTCTGCTCCCCGCTCTGGCTCTGGTGAATTCTCTCACCCTCCCGCGCTTCTGACTGTACCCAGTGCTTGTATGCATGTATGTATAAATCAATCAATAAAATAAATAAATAAATCTTAAAAAAAAAAAAAGACCTTAACCACTGATCAGCAGCATCAAAGCCACCTCCCACCCCACAGATTAATGGAAACCATGAAGGAAGCAATAACTCAGTACCCTATCCTCTCCCAGCCAGGATAGTATCAGTGGGGTCCTACTGGGAAGCCAGATCTCCCAAGTGCACCTAACAATGATAAGTCCCGCCAAGTGTTGATGAAGGTCAAGTGGGAAACCTGAACTTCCTTACCACATGGCAATAATGAAGAGGAACCTCCCTTCCCTGCCAAAGTGGTAAGAGAAGTGTACTAAAACACAAGATTTAAATGAAATCCAGAATTTTTGATTCCCCCCAAAAGCCCAGTTTTCATCAAAAAAAACTCCCATCACAAGCAACAGTTGCCAATACAAAGATGACACAGTGTTTAACATAACTGAAAAGGATTTTAAAGCAGCCACCATAAAAATGTTCCAATAAGAAATCACAATAATGTTTGAAACAAATAAAAAAAGAATGTCTCAGCAAAGAAATGTGAAGGACAGGGAAGAACCAAATATGAATTTTACAACTAAAAAATACAGTAACTAACATTAAAAACTTAATGGATGGCTCAACAAAAGCATGAAGAGAACAGAACACAGGAAAGATATTTTGAGGTTATCACAATAGAAATTATATAATCTGAACAACAAAAATAAATTAGATTGATGGATCCTCAATACATGGAACTAAAAAGATCTAGCATTTGTGTCTTTAGAGTCCTAGAAGAAGAGGAGAAAGAGAGTAAAACTGAGAAAGTATTGAAAGAAATGATAGCTGAAAATATTCCTAAATTTGACAGTAGACAATCCTACAAATTCAAGAAGCTGATGAAACCCCAACCCAGTAAGCCCAAAGAACCCATGCCAAGACACATCATAATCAAATTTATCAAAACTAAAGACAAAGAAACAATCTCAGAAGCATCCAGAGAGAAGCTACATTAATTATAGGAGAAAAACTGTTCTACTGACATCAGTCTTCTCATTAGAAATACAGAAGGCCAGAAGAAAATGGCATATTTCTCAAGTGCTAAAGGAAAAGAACTATCAACCCCAAATCTTATATCCAACAAAATTATCCTTCAGCTTCCACCAGGGACCAGGGCAACCACTGTTGGTCAGAAGCCATGGTTCTGCACTAACCCCATGGCTGTGGGCCTCAGCAGGAGCCACAAGGTGACCAAGAACATGAGCTGAGACACAGCCACCACCATGGGCACCCTTACGTAACAAGCCCAGAAAATTCATGCAGGATATAATCCAACAGCTGTGCCCACTTTGGGCAGTGCATGATTGATCTGCTCAAGGTCACCAAGGACAAGCACGTCCTCAAGTTGATCAGGGAAAGGGTGGGAACACACATGCAGGCCAAAAGGAAGAGAGAGGAGCTGAGAAATGTGTTGGCTGCTGTGAGGAAGGTGGGTGCCAAGAAAGACTGAGCCCTCTACCCCAAATGCATAAATAAAATTTTCCAAGGCAAAAAACATCTTTCAGGAATGAGAGGAGTATAAAGACATGAAAGGAAACTATGAGAATTTGTTGCCAGTAGACCTACTCAACAAAAATGGCTGAAGAAAATGTTCAAAATAGAAAAAAATAAAGATATTCTTAGGACATCAGATTCTAGCATGTAAAAGAACAGAGTAAAAACATGGATAAACAAAATAGGCTTTTCTTTCAAATTTTCTAAATTATATTAAATTGTTAAAGCAAAAATTATTGCCCTTTCTTGAATGGTTCCCAATCTATGTAAAAGAAATATTTAAAACAATTATAAGTGGGAGACAATAAATAGAAATAAACTTTCTGCACTTCACCCAAATGAGTAAAATGTAGATTTTTTTTAATTACAACCCAGTAAGTACATTTATCCCAAAGAACAGAAAACCTGTTGTTGTAGAGTCTCCCCCTAGACAGATCTATACTGAGGACCCTAGAGCAACCACTTAAAAGACTATATGCAGTGATAATATTTTAAAAAATACTACAGATAAATTCAAATGAAAATTTAAAAATGTTCAAATTACCCACTGGAAGACAAGAATAAAATACCAAACAAAACAATCATAAAAATAAAGAAGATAGACTTAATAATTACATCAAATGAAAGAGGTCTAAATACAAAAACTTAATGTTTTTCACTTATGGACGTAATACTAGAAGTTCTAGACAGTGTAATAAGGCAAGGAAATGAAATAAAGACTATACCAATTAGAAAAGAAGAGATTTAACTCTCCCTGTTTTGCAGATGACATGATTGTCTACATAGATAATCCCAAGGAATCAGTAAGGAAAAAGTCCTGCAACTATATGAATTCACTAAGTGAAACCCTCAGTATACAAAAATCAATCATATTTCCATATACAAGCAAAAAGCATGTGAAAATCAAAAAACATAATACCACTTATTCACAAAATGAAAATATATAGTTGTAAATATAACAAAATCAAGTACAGGACTTACATGTTGAAAACTACAAAACATTAATGAAAAAAGATTAAATGGAGAAACATACCAGGTTCATAGACTGTAAGACTCAACATAGAAAAGATGTAAGTTCTCTCCTAATTTTATGTTTAATACAATTTCATGAAAATACATCAAGATATTTTGAGGATATAGAAAAGATTATTTTATTTTTCTTTATTTTTTCTTTATTTTTCTTTATTTTCTTATTTTCTTTTTCTTTTATTTTTCTTTACCTTTTGCCCCCTTCACCCATTTCCTGCACCCTTCCTCTCCGCCCCCCTCGTCTCTGGCAACTACCAATCTGTTTTTTGTATCTATGATCATGTTTTTAGTTTTTTTGATTTAAGATTTTACATATAAGAGAGATCATACACTATTTGTCTTTCACTAGATAAAGATATAGAAAAGATTGTTTTTAAGGGTATATTGAAAGGCAAGGGAACTAGAATAACTAAAAAATTTGAAAAATAATAATGGAAGGAATCACTCTACCTGATTTAAAATTTTATTAAATAGCTCGAGACTTGGTGGTGATGTCTGAGGTTAGAAAATCCATAGGTCCTCCCCTGTGGCGCAGCGGTTGAGCGCTGGACTGCGAAGCTGCCTGCAGCTTCTGCAGCGCCGTTTTGATACCCGCCACCGGCGAGGGTCCCATATGGCGGGCAGACCTCTCCTGCCGCCCACTGCTCCCCTCAGCAGTGTACCTCGGTCCTTCTGCCTGTTCTGCTCACCGCTCTGGCTCTGGTGAATTCTCTCACCCTTCCAAGCTTCTGACTGTACCCAGTGCTTGTATAAATAAATAAATAAATCAAAAGAAAAAGAAAATCCATAAACAGGATAAAGAACCCAGAAATAGCTACAGACAATTGTGTGAACAATTAGAACTATTAGAGAAGCTAAAATAAAAATGGTAAAAATACCAAATGCTGAAAGAATGCAGAGAAAGTTGATTTTTCATACACTACCAATCAAAATGTAAAATGGTACAGCCCCTCTGGAAAAGTTTGATGGCTGTTAAAATAAAACTAAAGAAAAATTAATTACAACCCAGTAAGTACATTTATCCCAAAGAACAGAAAACCTGTTGTTGTAGAGTCTCCCCCTAGACACAGACCCGAGTCTGAATCAGATTTTTAAAAAGTCTTTATTAGCCAACCAGTGACTGTCTCTCTAGTAGGGAGCAGCCCCGAGCAGGGGGTGATAAGAGTTTTTAAAGCCAAAAACCGCACCTGGGAGTTTGTGGTTGCCACAGCAAGCGGGAGCACAGAAGCGAACCTGTGCTGTTACAAGCAGCAGAGCATTTCACCACATCCCATGTTTCAGGTACAAAGGGTACATACATCTTATTTTTGACAGGAACCCGGCCTCTATTGTTTTGGCCTGAAATTTTCCCACAGCCCTAACTTGTCCTCCCGAGATAGCTCAAGCTTAGGCCTTGTGTGGTAAGCTACATTTCACATTGCCCCCATTTCACACCATGAACAGACCAAAAGCTGAACATAATTGTTCAGAGAAGTTTTATTTGTAATAATGAACTGGAACCAACCAAACTGTCCCTCATGTTTAAGTAAACTATGGCACATCCATACCAAGGAATACAACTCAGCAAGGAAAAGGAATGGACTATTGATATACGCAATAGTTTGTATGTTTTTTTTTTTTAAGATTTATTTATTTATGCATACAAGAACTGGGGAATAAGCCAGAGGTGCAGGGGGGCTGGTGAGAGGATTCCCCAGAGAGGGTGGGAAGCAGAACAGGCAGATCTACTGAAATACACTGCTGAGGGGAGCAGCAGGTGAGACAGGAGAGGTCTGCTGCACCATATGGGTTGCTCCCTGGCGGGCCAGGGAACAAACTCATACTGGCTGGCGATAATTTGCTAGCTCTGTCTTTAACCTCTGAGCCACCAGGGAGGCCCGACATATGCAATAATTTGAATGAATCTCGGGTACATTATGTAGAGGCAGGAAAAAAGACTATCTTTGAACTCACCTCCCCCGGGATGATGATTTAATCAATTGAACCAATGTAATGAGCCCTTCATAAGAACCTATAAAGGATAGGGTTCAGAGAGCTTCCACAGTGGTGAATGTGGGACCTACGTGTGTGGGGGGCAGTATTTTTTAGAGTTAGGCATTCCACTGTTCAGCCATTTTGTGTGTAGCTGCCATTTTAGAGTTTTAGGTACCGCTGATCTGCTGTCCTGAGGATGACGACTGCATTCCAGAGATAGCTAACTCCTTGACTCATCCTCACCCCATCTCTAGTGACCAGTAGTGACCAACTTGGACAGTTCCAACCATCAGTGGGGGCAAACTAACTATAATTGGAGCTGCATCTCAGCCCGAACAATCAGCTTAGAATTATAGCCACGGGCATGCCAGAGTTAGTAAATGCACCCTTGTAGCCAATAAGTGATTGCCAACATGATTTAATTTTTTAACCTGCTTCTAACCTTATAAAAGATCTCTGTTTCCTTTGTTCGGGGCTCTCGATATCCGACGCTGTGTCGGTGCGTGTCATGAGCCAGGACTCGAGCCCGTAATAAACTCCCTTTTGTTCTTGCATCGGCTGTTATCAACTTCTTGGGGGATGCGCTGCTCGATCTTTGGGCACTATAGAGAACACATCCGAGTGTTGGGAAACCTGTGTGTGTGGAGAGAGCACAGAAGCTCCATGCCCTTTCCCACATACCTTTCCCCATGCATTTTTCCACCTGGCTCTTTCTAAGTTATATCCTTTTACAATAAACCAATAATCTAGTGAGAAAAAGCCAATCTCAATAGGTTACATACTTAAGATTCCTTTTATACAACATTCTTGAAATAGATTAGTGGTTGCCAGGGGCTAAGTAAAGGGGCGGGGGTGAGGGAAGGATGGAAATGTGACTATAAAGGGCAGTAGTAGGGAGATCACTATGGTGATTGTATCTGATTGCATTGGTGGCTATAGAAATCCACACATGTGATATGGAAATGAACAGACATTTGCATGCACACTTAGATCATATTTTGATATCATACTGGAATCATCTTCACTGCTCTGTACTACCTTTGCAACTCTTCATGAATCTATAACTCATTCAAAATAAAGTTTAATCTAATAAGGACAGATATTGGGGCCTCCCTGGTGGTGCAGGGGTTTAAGTCTCAGCGCTATTGAACTATCACCAGCCACTGCAGCATGAGTTTGATCCCAGCCTGAGAGCTAACCCACATGGCTCAGCAGACCTCTCATGTCTCCCCTCAGCAGTGTATTTCAGTGGATTCGCCTGTTCTGCTCCCCACTCTGTCTCTGGTGAATCTTCTTACCCCTCACACCTCTGGCCTACACCCCAATTCTTGTATGCATAAATAAAATAAATCTTAAAAAAATAAATAAAAACAAAAAGGACAGATATTGACTTTCTTAACACAACTACACTTCAGCCTTTTCATTCTTAAAGTGAAGATAATTAAGTATGAGACCAGTGGTGATAGCACTTATACACTGCCACATAAATTAGTGCTCACTAAACTGGAACTGTGGTTTTTATTGCTAGTGGTGGAATTGTTGTACTACTATTAGGACACGTAACCGCATTTTCCTCTGATGAGGGCAGAAAAAGCAACATGTTTCAGTGGTAACTACACAGGTTACTTATAGCTCTAAGAACTTTCCTACTAGTGACAGAACACTAACATCCACCCCAGGGATCTTTTAATAGAATCTGTTTACTTCTGGTATGTGCTTTGTTTGATGCTGCTTGGAGACTGGGAGATGGGGTGGGGGGGTGGAAATTCCTCCTAATTGAGGGGCAAGGAAAGATCGCCACCTTCCCTCAGCATCTGGAAGAAAAGATGGGAAGTGAAAAAAGAAGAAAATGAAATTTTTAGAACATTTGTTGGTATAAGACCAGAGAGCACAAAGCTGTGACACAGACAAAATGTTCTGTTATTTGTGGTTCCTGGAAAATGCTCAGCTTCCTGGCAGGATGGGAATTTTATTGCTACTGAAACTTAAGAGAAATGCCAGTGATGGTGTCTGCCTCCAGAAATTATAACTCTCAGAAATCAGAAAGCCCATATTTCTTTCCTTGGAAGAAGGATTTATAAAATGTTTTTATTAAAATGTTCTTTAGAATCTTGTTGCCTAGTCTAACAAATAATTCAGACATATTGCTTCAAATCCTTAATTGGATATTTTCAGGAAGAATATTCATAAAGGCTGAGTGTTACAAAAAGCATTCTATTGATAATAAAATTAACTTTTTCACAAGAAGTTGGTAGCATTTGATACTAGAATTGTGCTGTCCAATATAGTTGCCATTAGCTACATGGGGTTATTTAAATTTATTTTAATTATATAAATTTAACATAAATGCAGTTCTTATTCACATCCATCACATTTCAACCACTCAGTACAGATGTAGATTATTTCTATCATCTCACTTCTACATGACAGTGCTGGATGAGTCACAGCAAAGATACATTAATCTTGAAAATCAGTCCTTCTGCACGCTGTTATTTCCACCAACTATTTATTCTGCTGAAAACATCTCTATAACAGATAAGGACCTGATGAAAAATGAAAAAAATTATCCCTCAGACACTGGAATTCAAACATGGGGAGTCTGGGGTCTGAATGCACCTTTGGAAGAGTTACATGCCTGGCTTTTCTGGTGAGAGAGCACAACTCTGCAGAAGGACATGGCTGTCTATGCTTCTAATTAGAGAGGGAAGTTTCTGATGCCAAAACAGCACCCCCCCCCACACACACACATGCATCCAGCCTCAGATATGTGAAAAAATTATAGGAGACCGCCTAAGAAACCAACTCCATTTACCTGAAACTGGGTTTTGTTTGAATTAAAATGTGTCAATTTTATGCTTACTATGTCTTAATTGTGCCTTGATGAGAGATGGTCTTATTTTCTTTTTTGTAGTCAATCCTAGGGCTTCCACTTTCTGAGGCTCCTGGTGAATTTAATAAATGAAAAAAATCCCAAAATTAGTTTTTACAAGTCAATGATTTTAACACACAAATGCAATGTAACATATATGTGGTGTTTACAAGACAATCCAAGAATTCATGGGAAAATTTATTGTGAACATATTGTGGATGTTCTGGAACACTTCTTCCTCCCCCACCTAGCTGACAAGAGAGCAAAGCCATCTGCATAGACTTAAAGTCCAGATAGGCTCTGTCTGTTCTGTGACACAACCATACAGAAATCTGCTGCATGCAACTAAACCAACCTTTCAATCCCCATTAATGACCAAGGAGTCAGATAAAAATTTAAAGAATAGGTACCTAGCTTTTGTATCTCCACAGTGCATTCTTTAGAAATCAGAAAAGTGATTAAACCCCAGCATTTGCCTTCCTTAGCGCACAGCATGAAGATTTCTCTAAGTCAAGAAAACTGAGGAAATCCAAAGATTTAAACCTATAGACAAAAACCAAAAATTCCGTGTCATGAATAATTCCACTTTTGACATCAATGACTCCCTATCCTATTTCTTCAGCATGAGGTACATAAACTGAATTCAAACTTGTGACTGTTAGAGCTGTTTTCACAGAGTAAAATCAGTAGGATTTTGCTTCCCTGGTTCAAACCCTCAATTTGATTATTTAGTAATCTCTTTGTCTAGCTGTCATTGAGACTTTTATTTCCGCCAACACTACTAATTGACAGTTGCCCCAACTTTGGTGCATGAGCATAGCGTGACTGACATTTTTTTTCTCTCTCTGGTCAGTGTCTCTCTGTGATGTTGTGACCTCGCATGACAGTAAAGTTATAAGTCTAAGGTTAAGGACCCTTTTGAATTGAAGCTGGGGACAAATGTCTTGCCACCTTCACTCAGCAGGATTTCTGCCTTTCATGCAGGGAAAGTAGTACTTGCAGAAAAGTATGTTCCAAATACTTCCAGCAGATGGCGCCTGGGACTGGAGCGCTGCCTCCAGAGGCGACATCTTGAGCTGGCTCTTCCAGCTTCCATTTTCTCCCTCGTTCATTAGGAGGCATCTGTACTGATATTTCCAAGAGGAGTGACTTCGTTTGTCTCTTTCCTCCCTTCTTTCCAACTATCCTACCTCTTAAGCTCCTCTTTTTAGCTTGTGAATAAATAATTATGGCTAAGAGTACATTTCTTTGCATTCTTTTTATTTCCTTCAGGAAACAGCTTGATAAAGCAATTCCATTTCCCCTACATTATAATGTAATAAATAGACATTTAAGGGAATAGACAATTTAATAAAAGTCATTTAAGGGAAGAGAGAGAGAGAGAGAGAGAGGAAGCGAGAGAGCTTGTACAACAATTCAACATTTCTCTATTCCTATAGCACAGATTCATCCAAAAGAGAAGCCATGAGTTTCTGAATATCTTTGTATTGCTGAGGAGGTCACATCCTTCTTGAAGCAAGGAAATTCTGCCTCTGGAACAAATTAGCTTTGATCTCAAGGTTTCTCTCAGGAAGGAAGTAAACTGTCAGAGCTCAAAAAAAGACATCATCTTCATCTTCCATTTAGTACCTTAGAGACTTTAGACCATCAAGAAGGCCTTTTGGGTTTTGGAAAACACATAGGATTCTCAATATTCTGCTTGAGGATCCGTAAAAAACCATCCATACCCCTACTACCCACATACAACCCCCTAAGTCATGGAACAGCAGAGTCCATGACATTTCTGTATTAATACAGAAATTATAATATCAACCATCTGATCTGGAAGACAAAATGGGAGATGAGGTCTCCCACTGCTGCCTACCCAAGAGGGTGTGGAAAACCCTACAGTGAGAGTCTGAAAGCCTGTGGGTTCAGCTACTTGGAATGCAGGAATTCAGCCCTAGGCTTGGTATATTGTAGGCACTCTTGTAACAGGGTGGTCCCCAGGAAAGGGGGAGGTTCCCTGCCCCACCCAAGGGAGGGTGGAGCTGAGCAGGAAGAGGAGAAGCTGAAGAAGAGACTGAGGAAGGAAGCAGGATGGAGCAAGGAGACCTGGAGGAGGCGCATGGAGCCTAGAGACACGTGAAGAAACTGCGCTTGTCTTTTGGTCCTGGACTAGGTGACACAGATGTGGGTGAGACCCGTGGGGAGGTAACAATGGCAGCTTTTATCTTGATGTTGATTTTGCTCTTTTCCTTCCGGGCTTGTCCAGTTGTTTGTGACCCTTTTCTGTGGGTCCCCACTGGAAGATGCTTTAGACTTGTAGCAGTCTTTGGGGCCTTGTTCTGGGCCAATCCCATTTGGATGGACTTTTACCCACGAGGGGACGGGTAACTCTGGATGCTTCATTTAGAAACTAGACTCTTTGCCTTACCTGTATTGTTTCCTAGTTTTATTAGAGTTCCTTCCCATTAAAGTCTCATATGTTTTGTGTTGATGCGGCAGATGGCAGAACCCATTTAGAATAGGCAGGTTTGCGGGGTTTTGGGCTGCCCCTCTCCCCGTCCTATAACACTCAGAAGAGTACTGATAAGCCATTCTCCTGGTTCTGTGGTCAAGGTGTCTTTTGGAGAGAAATGCACCACACTGTTTTACTTCCCACTTCCTTTCTATTCATTCAGCAGATGCTTGTGGAGCACTTATTAGTGCAATGGACTGTAGGAGCACATGGATAAAGTGAGACAGCTCCAGCCCACAAGAAACTGGCAATCTGGGAGAGAGAGGAAACATGCACAAAATGAGCTTGTCACAGAAGGAAATGTGGTATGGAAGAATTTCAGTCACACTGCGGTGGAAATTTAGGAAAAATAGAGTAAGGAGGGGCATCCAGAAAAGGTGATGTAAGAGTAGGCATTTATGTGGGAACTTGAAAGACAAGGTTGAATTTAGACATGTCCATTTCTCCCTTAGTGACATTAACAAGAGCACAGTGGAACAAAAGCTAATCATTTGATTTGGTTGCTGTGCGGAGTGGTTGAAGATGAGCATTGAGAAAATAGAATGGGTCATAAGGGGCGGAGGCACGGATGGACTCAATTCACTTGACAGTGAGGAGCCGCATTTAACTTTTATAGCAGGGAACTGGCCAGCTCTGTATATGGTTTCATAAAGATTTCCACAGCTGCTCTCTGAAAGATAGAAGAGGACTGAGAATAGAGACAGAGAATCTAATTAAGGAACTGGGGTAATACTATTCGCAAGTGTAGCCCCAGCCCCAAATTTATTGCAAGTTCACAAAAATCTTGTGGAAATATGGGGAGATTCATTCATTCATTTAATAAATGTTCCTTGAATTCCTTCTATGTGCCAGGTTTGGGAAAAATAAAGGGAATGAATTTCAAAATTAGGGACCTCAGGGCAGAAATGGAAATGGAAAGACGAGAATTAAGAGGTGTGTAAACATAGACTCAGTGTGATTTGGTAATGGACTGGATGGGAGGGAAGGAAACAGGGGAGGCAAGTATGATTTGGGCAGGATCCAGGGTGATATTGGGTATCACAGAAGAAGCTGGCTTGGGTAGGAGATGAGATGAGTTCAATTTTGGATGTATTGCGCTTAAGGTTGTGGCGAGGAAGCCCATTAGAACAACCAAGCAGACTTAAATTTTTCAATTTCTCGGACCTGGAGAGAGAGCAGAGACAGGATTTCATGAGTTCACTCTGAGGCTCCAGGTCTACATGATGGGGTAAGGAGAGAATAGGACTGTGGTGGATTGAATTATAATTCACACACAAGTGGTAACATACCTTGCAGAAGAATTAAGCATCCCTGCCCAATAAATCTCAGAACTGGTCTTGAGATTTGCATAACCAATGAAATATGGGCAGAAGTGACATGTATCACTTCCGAGCTGAAGCTTTAGGATGTTTGCATGTTTTACCATGTCTCCTTTATATTGTCTTAAGCCAGAAATGCCCCTAAAGGAGGTTTCTTCAACAGCCTGAGTCCTGAAACTGTTACAGGGTGGTCCCCAGGAAAGGGGGAGGTTCCCTGCCCCACCCAAGGGAGGGTGGAGCTGAACAGGAAGAGGAGAAGCTGAAGAAGAGACTGAGGAAGGAAGCAGGATGGAGCAAGGAGACCTGGAGGAGGTGCATGGAGCCTAGAGACACGTAAAGAAACTGCGCTTGTCTTGTGGTCGTGGACTGGGTGACACAGATGTGGGTGAGACCCGTGGGGAGGTGACAATGGCAGCTTTTATCTTGATACTGATTTTGCTCTTTTCCTTCCGGGCTTGTCCGGTTGTTTGTGACCCTTTTTTGTGGGTCCCCACTGGAAGATGCTTTAGACTTGTGGTAGGCTTTGGGGCCTTGCTCTGGGCCATTCCCATATGGATGGACTTTTACCCATGAGGGGATGGGTAACTTTGAGTGCTTCATTTAGAAACTAGACTCTTTGCCTTACCTGTATTGTTTCCTAGTTTTATTAAAGTTCCTTCCCATTAAAGTCTCCTATGTTTTGTGTTGATGCGGCGGATGGCAGAACCCATTTAGAATAGGCAGGTTTGCGGGGCTTGGGCTGCCCCTCTCCCTGTCCTATAACAAAACAAAGAAAGGATAAGAGTGTAGCAAAACCCAAAATGGACATGTAATATGAACAAGGAACAAACTCTTGTTGTCGTAAGCCTCTGAGATACAAGGGTCATTTTTTACACAGCATAATTTAGCCTTTTCTGACTCAAGAGAGAATTTAGGGGACTAGTAGGAGAAGAAAAGCTGTCAAAGGAAACCCTCAGAGAAGGAGAAAGAGAACAGGGATACATGTGATACCAAAATTAAAGTGTTGTCCTCATCTCACCCAGTTTTGATGATAAACTTCTCCTAAGTAAGGGAAATGAGCAATATCTTTCAATATTTCAAATTCCATATTTCCTCCATCCCAGCAACTCCATGATTCTATACATCTCTTTGCACATATGCAAAATGATATAGGTATAAGACTATGCAATGAATCTTTATTTGTGATAGCAAAAGACTGGACCAACTCAAACACCCATTAATGAAAGGCTGATTGTTTTACACTGGGGCACAGCCATATGTTGGTATATCGTGAGACTCAAAGAAAATTTATGAACCAATATGGGAAGTCACTATATATCTTGTCACTGATTATCCTTTCATACTTTCTGTTTGTTGAGTCCTATTAATACAATAAGTTAATGCCTTTGAACCATGTGAACAAAATTTAAGTAACTCAGAAAAAAAATCCACTGTGCATTATACCTTGATTGTGTACTCCTAGAGGTCAAGGGCTATATCTTCCTGGTTTCTTTAGAGTAATGTACTATTCGTACAGGCATTGAATGCATGCAATATATAAATGCTGATGATTGATGCCATTTTTTCATACACCACCCCAGTGAAACCTGTCCAACTCTATACTCCCACCCCAGGTTGAAAAAATTTCCCCATTCTCAAGAGCTATTCCCATAGCTCCAATCATATGAAATTTTAGGGTACAAGTTAGCCTAACTAACTTGTTATCTTAATTATCCATACTATACTTTATCTTGCCCTACCTCAACTATCAGGTTCTTGAAAATAGAAATTGTATTTCTCCTATCTCATCCTTTTTTTTTCCTTTTCTTTCTTTCCTTTTTTTTTAAGCACAGATTAGGTGTTAATAGACTTTTTTTTTAAAGATAATTTTTTACAGGAATTTTTGATTTACAATAAAATTGAGAGGAAGGTAGAGATTTCCCTGCCCTCAACACATGCATAGCCTCCCCAATTACCAACATCACTTGGTACATTTTTTACCAAGGATGAAGCAACATTGACACATAATAATCACCCAAATCCGGTCCTCCCGGGTGGCACAGCGGTTGAGCGCTGGGTTGCGAAGCTGCCCGCAGCCTCTGCAGCACCGGTTCGATCCCCGGCTGCTCCCCGGCCACTGGAGGAGGGTCCCACATGGCGCCCAGACCTCTTCTGCCACCCGCTGCTCCCCTCAGCAGTGTACTTCGGTCCTTCTGCCTGCTCTACTCCCTGCTCTGGCTCTGGTGAATTCTCTCACCCTCCCGCACTTCTGACTGTACCCAGTGCTTGTATAAATAAATAAATAAACAAACAAATAAATAAATAAATAAATCTTAAAAATAAAATAATCACCCAAATCCATAGTTTGCATTAGGCTTCACTCTTGATCTTGTAGACAGGTTTGGACGAAAGTATAATGACATTTTATATCCTTTAATATCATGCAAAGTGTTTACGCTGCCCTAAAAATCATCTGTGCGCCACCCAGTCATTTTTCCTTCCCCTCACCCATTAATAACACTTTGTTGAGGAAGGTTTGAGACATGAAACTTTAGAGCATCTTAGTGTAATTTGTTTATGAATACTAAACTTAGGTACTGACCTTTGAAGTCATAGGCGTACTTATCTATAAGGTGAATTTGGATGATATTAATCAGAGTTATTTTGGGGTTATAAAGTGTTATGGGACCCAAATGTCAACTAGTGTTTTATGTAATGAGGGCAGATGGTGGCAAGCCTCTTAACTGAGTAACAGGAAAAATACTTACTGTCTGGAATTCATTTAAATTTTCATTTCTTTCCTCTCTCTAGGTTTCTCTGTGTGTGTGAAATGGATACTGTCCTTCTGGTAACTTGGTGGAATGAGAGGTCACATTTGGATCTCCATGGGTTATTTTTTTTTTCTCCTTTTTCACCTTAAATTGAAAGAGAAGAGATGCAAAGTCTCCTACCTCGGAGGCAGCTCCTTCCGTCTCCAGCTCCACAGCTAGTCAGGGTCCTCCAAAAGTTCCTCGCGGATCTTCCTGAAGTGCCTTGCAGGAGAGGAAAGGATGGTTTACGTTTGGGTTTGGGCCTGGTTTGTGTTTTTCCCCTGCATCCAGAGATTGGCAAGGCTGTCAATCAAGAGGTCTTAATCAAAGGATGGGGTAATCAAAGGTCTTAATCAAATCAAAGGATGTGATTACTGGGTCAATCCATCTCTGCCTCTGGGGGCTTTTGGGTGAAGAGTTCAAGTTCCAAAAATAAAAGTGGTGCAGGTTGTCAAGGCATTCTAGCAGTTCGTCCTGGAAGGTCCTCCATTAACTGCTATTTGAAGCCCTGCTCTTCCCCACTTATAAAATCCCTTTTGTCACTGTAACAGGAATAAATCATAGCCCTTTAGATCAATAGTGGTATAAAAGACCCTGCTTTTCAGTTGGTCACACAGCTCCCAACAAAAGACTACATTTCCCAGCGCCCTTTGCAGATGGGAGACAGGAAGGCGATATCTGTGACGGAGTCTGGACGACTTCAGGTCATGTGCGGGGCACCTTCCAGGGGTCTTTGGCCTACTGGGGTTCCCCTTTACGAAATACTGATACTGAGGGTAGCTTACATTTAGCAAGTAAGGCACTCGGGGCTCCCTGGTGGCATAAGGGGTTAAGCACCACACTATGAAGCAATCCACAGCCTCTGCAGCACGAGTTCGATTCCTGGCCTGCTGGCGAGAATCCCACATGGTGAAGCAGACCTCTCCTGACTTGCCCGCTGCTCCCCTCAGCAGTGTGTTTCGGTCAGTCTGCCTGTTCTGTTCCTCGCTCTGTCTCTGGTGAATCCTCTCACCGCCCCCCCTCATCTCTGGCCTGTACCCCAGCTCTTATATGCATAAATAAATAAATCTTTAAAAATCGAAAAGTAAGCCACTTTTGGGGGATTGGACCAGGACTTGCCTTTGGAAAAAGCAGAAATGAGTAAGTGAAGGTGTAGCCCACCCTGTGACCTAGTTACTCTACTCCAAGGTGTAGTGCCAATATTGTACCAGAACTCGGTACCACTTTACTCCTAATTGCAGGAAACCACCCAAACCATTCATCAGTAGACGCTCTGTGCTATCAACATAGGATGGGCTGTTAACAACGCAGTGGGAAAGAAAGAATTGAAGCTACAGGTGACATCATGGAATGGTGTCAGACATCTAATCAGACAGTGCCATCTCAGGAAGTCCAGCAATAAGTGAGGGAAGTGTCCAGGCCAGAATAGTGGTTACATGGGCCTGGGCATAGTGACTGGGAATTTTGTGGTATGGGAATTAGTCTATATCGTGAGCTGACTAGTAATTGTCTAGTGTACACATAGGTAACAATTCTTAAAATTGTACATTTAAGTGCACTCTATTGTGTATATATCATACCTCAGAAATAAAAAGTGAATGGTGTAATATTTCATTCTTGAATTCGTATTTTCCAGAGAATTCAAAATAAGACCAGATGAGTGGAAATTCTCATCTTTTGGCTTAATAAAATTTTATTTTTTAATAAATCACTCCTTATCATCTTCAGGTTGAAGTATAAATCTTGGTGAGAAACATAACACTGTGGTTAAAGGGGCAGGTTTGGGGGCCAGACTTCTTAGGCTTAAATCACATTTCTGCCTCCTCGCTTGTAAGCTTGAAGAAATTATTTAACTAGTTTTCATCATTTGTAAAATTAAATAATCACAGTATTTACCCAGAGGATTGTTGGGTGATTAAATGGGTTTATATATGTGCAATATTGTGGTTTGTAAGAAATGTTTTGGTCATTCTGATGATATTGTGTGTGTGTGTGTGTGTGTGTGTGTGTGTGTGTGTGTGTGTGGCATGGGGAAGGCATGATAGTCAGGCACGGGACTGTGGGAGTCTGGGTGCAGAGCGCCTCACCCAGCCTAGAGGTCAGAGAAGGCTTCCCAGAGGTGGGATACTAGAGCCATGTTTGGGAAAACAAGCATTGTCCAGATGTGGAAATGGAGGGAGGGAGCAGCCCATGAGAACTGTTCCATATTTCGTCTTCTACCATAGTTCCTACCTCATAGCTCTCAAAAACCTTGGAATTTCCTAAGTGTTGAAAGTGACAAAGGTATCTCTTGTGGTGACTTTTGGAAGCATGGAAGGATGGGACTGGCCAGAACAATCAGTCAAGTGACTTGACGGTTTGGAACTTCTAGTCACACCCCCTGACCTTGGGTGCTGGAGACTGAGTTCAATTACCAATAGCCAATGATATACTCAATCATACCTGTGTGATGAAGTCACCATAAAAAATAAGAGAGAAGGGTCCTCAGGGAGCATCTATGCATCTCTTCCAATTGGATAATTGAAGATAATTATTCTTGAATAATATCCTTTGAAATAAATCAGTGAAAAAATGAATTTCCTGAGTTTCCAACCACTCTCTCAGATTAATCAAAACTGAGTTAGTGCTGGTAGGAACTTCTTGTAAAGGACGAAGCCAGGTCTTTCATTGGCCCCAGAAAATCAAACTAAACCATGAGAATGTAGTTGCACAAAGGAGTTTATAGTTCTAGGCAGCCACCAAGGGAGTTTGCAGGATTAATACCATAAAAGAGCAGGGGTGCTATGATTATATCCAAGGGAAGTGAGGAAGTACAGGACCTGAAAGAGTGAAGGACTTTGCATTCCCAGCTCCAACGAGGCATGGAACATGTTTATCTTTAGCAGAACATGTTCCTTTGGGGCTGATAACCCATAAAGACCAGCAGATGCTTGCCCTTGTGTGATCAACCTTGGAGGGGCACAGAGAGTTTTGTTAGAGATGTAACATAGTTCTCAAGGTTTCCTGGGAATAAATCCTGGGGAAGGAAGGGGGAGAAGGAAGAACAAAGGAAGCTTAGATTTAATTCTGCTTAGTTCTGCTGGAACAGTTTTCATGGACTACTCCCTCCCTCCATTTCCACATCTGGACAATACTTGTTTTCTAAGACATGGCTCTGGTATCCTAACTCCGGTAAGGTTTCTCTGACCTCTATGCTGGGTGAGATGCCCTGCACCCAGACACCACAGTCCTATGTGCCTGCCTCTGTCATGTCTTCCCCATTCTCTGTAGTCACTGTCTGTCTGATGCCCCTGCATAAAAATTTGAAATGAAATGGACAGTGGCTGCATTTTTAATTTTTAATTCTCTCTATTCCCAGTGGCTAGGACAGAGCCAGAAACAAAATGTAGGAGCTATTAAATTGTGTTGAAAAAACAAGTTCTTGGGCTTCCCCGGTGGCGCAGCGGTTGAGCGCTGGGTTGCAAAGCTGCCCGCAGCCTCTGCAGCGCCGGTTCGATCCCCCGGCTGCTGGGCAAGGGTCCCACATGGCGCGTAGATCTCTCCTGCCGCCCGCTGCTCCCCTCATTAGTGTACCTCGATCCTTCTGCCTGTTCCGCTCCCCGCTCTGGCTCTGGTGAATTCTCTCACCCTCTTGAGCTTCTGACTGAACCCAGTGCTTGTATAAAATAATAAATAAATCTTGGGGGGGGGAAAAAGAAAAGAAAAAACAAGTTCTTCAGTAGAGTGGGGCTTACAAATCAGTAATAGTGGGGCACTCTGAATGGACTTAGGGACAGAAGGCCTGCTTCCCCATCCCAGCTGAGTAACCTTGCACAATATGCCACTTCCCTCGGACTCAGTTTCTGGAATACGGTGATGGCAACAATCACATGTATGAGTTTTGTTTCCCTGGGTTCTATGAACTCCTCTAGCAAATTAATAGAACCAGAGGAGGGGGCCATGGAACCGTCCAATTTGTAGCCATATTGGACATAGTTGTGGAGAACCTGAGGACCTCCTCCTCATGATTGTCTTCTGAAGTGACGGCAGTCTTGTGGGACTAAGCCCACAAGATACTGATACTATCTCCATGTAGAGAGACTCAGAATTGAGTTAAATTGTAGGACACCCAGTTGATGTTGCAGAAAGTTGCTGGGGTGGGAGTGGGTAGGGGGAGAAGAGAGCCCCCACACACTTGGTGACTTAAGTCTGCAAGTAGTAAAGGAGATTCAAAAAGCAAGAAGCACACAGCAAGGAAATCCCCACTGTTTTCTACATAGAAAGAGGAAAGCTGAGATTTTCCTTCATAGTAAGTATTCAATAAATGTTATCACTGTTGTTCTCACCACCGTCATGACAGCAGAAAAGCCAGGTTTCCAGTCCTTACTCTGCCACCAAAGCTGTGTGAGTTTACACCTCTGATCCCCGGGTCCTTCATGAGCAAAATGGAAGGTTGTGGCTGCTTCACTGTGCTGTTGTGATAGTTACACAGAAATACAGATGGACTCGTGGTTGTTTCAAAAAGCATGAGTGAATTGATGTCTTAAATGCTTATCCCAAGACAGCTAAGATAGCCTCATTAATTTCAGAGAAGAAGTCTATACTCTCTTCATTTCCTTTCACTGTTAAGTAAAATTATATTCAATCTTTTCTCCATTTCCACCAGCAAAAGGGCACTTTGCATATGACACTGAGTAATGCCATTTCAGAGACAGCCCTTAAAAATTTAAACCTTAATAGCTAACAAAGGGAGTCTCAAAAAGAGCAGAAAATGTCAGGGTAGAGAGAGTGTTCTGCATCACAAACTATTCCAAAACAGTTTGACTATTTAAAATCATCCATTTTAAATAACTATTTAAAATCCCCAAGACTATTTTAAACAATCTATTATAATCATAAGCAAATTTAAATAATCTGATTTGCTGAGATAGTGAATTGAGAGTGCTTACAAGAGCCTATGAAATGGGAAGTGGTGTGACTACATATTACCAACTTGTGTTTAAAAAATCAGTCTTTCCTTGCAAGTGTTATTTCAACACAGAAGACTGGAAATTGTTGCTTTGTTCTGCAAAGCCAAACCAAACCAAAAAAACCTACAAAGAGAACAATTTCTACATATTTCTATCTTAGCTGATAGTTTATTGCTCTGATAATAGTATTAAACCTTTAGAACTGACATCTCTATTCTAGCAGTTATGTAAAGATTTATCTGCCGCATCTGAAGATGGCTCCTATTCTCAGCCTTGACTATGCCATTGAACTTACCAGTACTGGAACACGTAGATCATGTAGTTGAGGTAAATGCAGGGGTCATTGATGACAACAATATCCACTTTGCCAGGGATAAAAGTAGCCCCAGTAAGCCAGGCCCCCAATCCAGCCATGTCCCTTCATTCTGATCTTCACCATCATGTCTCAGGGACATGATTTGCATGAGAAGAGGCTGCATCCATCAAATGTGGAGGAGCAGAGAGCCAAACAAACCTATTTAAAAATGGACAAAGGACTTGAAAAGACATTTCTCCAAAGAAGACATGTGAATGGCCAATAAACCAACAAAAAATGTTCAACATCAGTAGTTATTAGGGAAATGCAAGTCAAAACCACAATGAGATCACTTCATTTCCATTAGGATGACCATAATTTAAAAGACAAAAAGAAAACTAAGATGTGGAGAAATTGGAACCCATGTGCATTATTGGTAGAATGAACAATGGATCAGCAGCTGTGGAAAACATTTTGGCAGTTCATCAAAAGGTGAAACAGAATTTGTACATGATTAATACGTTACCTCCTTGGTATATGAGCCAATGGATTAAAAAGGAAACTTCTAGGGCCTCCTTGGTGGCGCAGCGGTTGAGCGCTGGGTTGCAAAGCTGCCCGCAGCCTCTGGAGCACCAGTTCGATCCCTGGCTGCTCCCCGGCCACCAGAGGAGGGTCCCACATGGCGCGCAGACCTCTCCTGCCTCCCGCTGCTCCCCTCAGCAGTGTACTTCGGTCCTTCTGCCTGCTCTGCTCCCCGCTCTGGCTCTGGTGAATTCTCTCACCCTCCCGCGCTTCTGACTGTACCCAGTGCATGTATAAATAAACAAATTAATTTTTAAAAAAAAGAAAAAAAAAGAAAACTTCTAACAGATCCTTCTGTAGCAGTGTTCACAGCAGCATCACTCACAATAACCAGAGGTGGAAACAGCCCATGTCCATCGACAGATGAATGGCTAAGCAATGTGTACACATACACATGTTTTTCAGCCACAGAAGGGAAGTGCCGGCACCTGCTACAACATGGGTGAAGCTTGAAGTCATGCTGAGTGAAAGAAGCTGGGCACAAAAGGACAAATACTCTAAGATTCTACATATTGTAGAGTAAACATTGTGTTTATTGGCCATTCACATGTCTTCTTCGGAGAAATGTCTTTTCAAGTCTTTTACCTATTTTTAAATTGGATTGTTTGGTTTTCTGCTCCTCGACGCCTCTTCCCGTACAGATCATGTCCCTACATATTTGAAATGTGTAGCAAGAAATCTGGACCCTGGTCGAAAACCCTTGTTTGACTCTTCAGAATTGACATAGGTCATAGCATTGGCTTTCTCAGCCTCAAGAGTCCTCCCTGCACCAGGCTTGGGGCTCCTGCAGGTACTGCAGGCTCTGAGGGGAGTTGCAAGGACCAGGGTCCTGGCCAGCCATACTCCCTGCTTATTTGCATTTCTAGCCCTGTGTCTCCATCCCTAGGTCTCTTCATCTGAGACCCTGTATAGGTGTATTCTGCACATACCTCTGAGAGTCCTCCTGTGCAGGGATGAGGGGAAAACATCAAAGACATGTTCCCTCTCTGACTCAGTACCCAGGACTTTCCCCTTCATGTGCACCCTCCTCACACCCACCCCTCACCCTTGGGTCCATAAGACTGCTCAAGCCTTTTGTTGGGATTCTCTCTTCAATAACATAACCCCCTCACCAGTGCTACCACACCACAGAAAAAATAGAATGGTGGAGTAAGTGCTTTCTGTGATGAAAACTTAACTATCTTCTTTTTGACTTGTTACTTTGACTACTCTAACACCTGACTCCAAAGCTTGCTCTCTTCCAGCTCAGCTGAGCACCAATTGTCTAAGAATAGGGAAATTCTTTTTTTTTTTTTTTAAAAGTATGCTAACAGTTGAACAGCTCACTCTCTTTTTTTTTTTTTTTTTTTTATAGAGGCATGTTTTATTTATTTATTTGTTTGTTCGTTTTTGTTTGTACATGCACTGGGTACAGTCAGAAGCGCGGGAGAGTGAGAGAATTCACCAGAGCCAGAGCGGGGAGCAGAGCAGGCAGAAGGACCAAAGTACACTGCTGAGGGGAGCAGCGGGTGGCAGGAGAGGTCTGCACGCCATGTGGGACCCTCCTCCGGTGGCCTGGGAGCAGCCGGGGATCGAACCGGCGCCGCAGAGGCCGCGGGCAGCTTCGCAACCCAGTGCTCAACCGCTGCGCCACCGGGGAGGCCCAGAATAGGGAAATTCTTAAAGACAGAAAGTAGATTAGAGGTACTGGGACAGGAAGAAGTGAGGAGTTGTTGCTTCATAGGTATAGAATTTGGGGTGATAAACACTTATCTTACAAAAACTTATAAAAATTTATCAAGATTGAGAATACTACCATAACCCCAGGAAGTATCCTCTGCACCTTTTCTATTCAACCTCCATCAACAATCTCCCCAAGGTATCTACTGTTCTGATTTTTTCCCAACATAGATTTGTTTTGCTTCTTCTAGAACTGCCCACCGGTTGAGGCTAAGCACAACTGAAAATTGAGCTGTGTCCTGAAGTGTTCTTTGAAACGTCTCTCCTGTGACCCCTCCTAACCACAGCCTGACCTGCTTTTCCTGCACCAACCACTCACCGCCCACATGAGCTGGCCAGGTAAAAGACATTTGCATCCCTGGGCATTTGCTGTCCTTCTGCCAATGCATATTGCTCCCCAACTCCTTCCAGGGACCAGCCCATGGGCTGTTTGTATCCCCATGACTTATTCCAGGGTCTTATCATAAAGCATTGCCCACTCGCTGTCTGCCAGATTCATTCTGTGTGTTTCACTGCGTCTCTTGCAGTTTGCCACTTGTAAAGAAATAGAATGATGAAGAGTTCATTGGCAGGTGTGCAGATTCTTTTATTCTCAACTTCGTAACCATCCCACAAGATTCTCCAGCAGTTTATCTTGGAGAAATCTCACTTGGCATATGTGATATTGCAATTTATAGGAAATATATATATTTGGGGGAGGAATGAGCAGGATTTGGTGATAAACAGAAAAAAGAAGCTCTAGAAGGCCCAGGAAGAGCTCCTCAGAAGTAGAACAGCCAGGCAGAGACCTGAAGAGCTGGGAACTGCAGCTTTGGAAAGAAGAGGCCCACAAGGGGGCAAGGTGGACTCTTCAGCAGGCAGCAAATCCACTGATCCATTCACAGGTATTTACTGAGTGTTGGGCACAGATTTGGTCCTGAATACACATCAGTTTTTTAAAATTTTACCCATGAGAAATTTACGTTCTAGTGCAAGGAGAGAGAAAGTGAACACAATTATAAAAAATAATAATGTGTTGGGCCTCCCTGGTGGCGCAGGGGGTTGAGATGCAGCCTGAGAAGCTGTCCGCAACCTCTGCGGCCTGGTTTGATCCCCTGCTGGCCAGAGAGCAGCTACCCACATGGCGCAGCAGACCTCTCCTGGCTCGCCCGCTGCTCCCCTCAGCACTGTATTTCAGTCAGTCTGCCTGTTCTGTTCCCCACTCTGTCTCTGGTGAGTCATCTCACCACCCCCACGCCTCTGGCCTGTGCCCCAGCTCTTGTATGCGTAGATGGATAAATCTTTAAAAAAATAAATGTGTTGGGCCTCCCCTGGTGGCGCAGCGGTTGAGCTCTGGGCTGCGAGGCTGCCTGCAACTTCTGCAGCGCCGGTTCGATCCCCGGCCACTGGTGAGGGTCCCACATGGCGCGACAGACCTCTCTTGTCATGCCCACTGCTCCCCTCAGCAGTGTATTTCGTCACTCTGCCTGTTCTGCTCCTCGCTCTGGCTCTGGTGGATCCTCTCACCCTCCCGCGCTTCTGACTGTACCCAGTGCTTGTATAAATAAATAAATAAATCTTAAAAAAAATTATAAGCTCATAACATTTAAAAAAAAATGTGTTATGAAAAGACACAAAGCAGGCTAAGGAGGATCTGAAATGCTGAGTGATGAGAGGTTTGTAATTTTAGACAGAATGGTTGAGTAGAGTTTACTAAGAATGTGACATGTGCACAATACTTTGTGAGGGAGCAAGTTATGTTTGTAGTAAAGTCTTCTAGGCCCTGAATAGTAGGTGCAAAGGTCCTGAGGTGGAAGTATTCTTCATGTGTTGTTGGAAGGAGCTGAGTGTTATTGGCATGGAAGAGCTAGGGGAGAGTAGGAAGAGATGGCCAGGGCCTATTGTAGGGACTTAACTTGTTTTATGTGTGTGGTAAACTGCATCATATATGATAATATTTGCTACTTTAACAATTTTTATTATTTTAATGCAATGTATAAAATGTATAATTCTGCAATATTAAGTACATTCACAATGGACAACTACCACCTCCGTGGAGTTCCAGAATGTTTTTGATCAATCTCAATGGAAACATTTAAGCAGTTTCCATTAAGGAGAAACTCCCCATTCATCCTCTCCCTGACCCACCCCCTGCACCCCTCCAGCCTCTGGCAGCCACTAATCTATTTTCTAATCCTGTGGAGTTGCCTGTTCTGGGCATTTCATAGGCATGGGATTATACATATATGGTCTTTTTGTCTGACATTTTTCAGTTCAAGTTTCTTGCTTAAAAGTGTGTCAATTCTTCCTGCCTATTTATTTATTTATATTGATACTTATTTATTTTCTTACAAAAAATGTTCATTTTTGTATTTTGTTTAGCCCCTCAGGTGTAGTCCTTGTAGTTCTCCCGCCACCACAGCACCCATGACCCATCACCACAGTCCCTTGTGTTCTTCCTCCCCTGTTCTAACTCCTCCTCCTCCCTTGCTGTGTGCCTCAGATCTATGATCTGCTTGAAGTTTTGTCTTTTTTCTTGAACTTTTTTCCATTTCTCTATAGTCCACATCTAAGTGAAACCATTCGATATTTATCTCTTTCTTCTGACTTCCTGCCTTTTTACAGATGAAAAATACGCCATCCTGTGGACAAGCTACATGTGCAGACTACACATTCCTCTGTTGATGGACTTTGGGTCGTCTCGGGAACTTGCTTGGACTCCGAGTAAGGTCGGGGATGTGGCAGGCACTGATATGCGTTTGACAGAATGCCTCTGACTGCTACAAAACAGATAAGGAGGACATCTCTTGGGCTTTAGAGCACTCGTCCAGGTAAGTGATAGCAGCTTAGCCCAGGGAGCTACTTCGCAGTGGAGGTGCTGGCCTTCCTCTGTGGCCACTCTGGCCACCTCGGTCAGGAAGCCACAGAGGTGGTGGGGAGGG
Source organism: Talpa europaea (assembly GCF_964194135.1). Lineage (NCBI taxonomy): Eukaryota > Metazoa > Chordata > Mammalia > Eulipotyphla > Talpidae > Talpa > Talpa europaea. The sequence continues at coordinate 101,000,348 of NC_140074.1, read as the reverse complement.
AAGGGCTGACATCCTGCAGACTAGCACTCTGTCTTACTGGGGTGCTGGCTGGGTGCAGAGAGGGTTTCCTTGTACAGCGGGAGCACTGGAGGACAGATGGAAAACAGCCCTTTCTCGCCTGAACAGGAAAAATCCATAAACTAGGAAGCACATCCCATGGATAAACATGAGGGTTTCTGCCTCCAGCCCTGGGTCAGCAGTGCTTGGCTTGATTGGGCAGTGGTGGCCTCCTTCTTCCCAAGCCCAGCAAAGACTTAACAGCTCCTCAGCTGAAATTTGACTGAGTTGAGCCTGAAAAAAATCTTCCTGAATTTTTACTCCCTATTCCTGGGTCGGAGAAGCAACTCTCTCCTTCTCACTGTCTTGCCAGAGGCTTGGGGGTTAGCTTGCATTAAGACAATCTAATTTGTTTTATTGTAAAACAATAATGACATTAATAGGAAGTATGAAAATCAAGGGGAGTCTACTTCATGGGTGGAGCAGCAGGATACAATGGGTAGAACTTGGTCTGGAGCTTAGAAATCATGTGATCTTGGACAAGCTGTTAGTTCAAATCCCCTTATTTGTAAGGGAAGATAACATCACTGCAGGAGGGTGGGTCTCATACATCCAACATGATCTCCAGCACACAGTAGGCATTCAGTCTCTGCTCCACTGGCAGTGATGGTGTTCATCACCGTCTGATCTGTGTCCTCGTACCTCTAAATGGTGCAGCACATATGATGATTGGGTCAAATGCAGGATTCAAGTTTATCACATGCTGGAATAGTCCTAAATTCTTTATTCGTGGTAACTCATGTATCTAATCCTTGTGACAGGGCCCTGAGGTGGATACTCCCAGGTTACAAATAAGGAAAGTGAGGTGCTGAGTGATGAATTAGCTGGCTGGAAGTCACATCCCATAAATATCAGAGATGGGATTGAAGCCAGGCGGTCTGGTCCCAGACCTATGCTTTTCACAGTGCTCTGCTGCTTCTGCTCAGCAAGGAAAAGGAAGTGGGAACAGTAGAAGGGGAAGGACAGGGATTGTCTGGTTCGAGCCTTTGGTACCTTGATGGACTTGAACACGCACACACCCCTTTCTTTTGCAAGAGGAAGAAGGGGAGCCTTTTGGATGATCTGGCAGCTCCTTCACTTAGGGAAACATACTTGGCCAGCCCATAGCCAAGCCATCTTGTCCCTGGCTTCACGCCTCATCAGTCTTCAAAATGCCGGTCATCTCCCTACACACCAAAGACAGACAAAAAGGACTTGTCAGTGACCACAGATATGTGGAAAAAGGAATACATATTTAGAAAAAGAAAAAGAAAAGAATGATGGCCTTATAAAGGAAGGGCCGCTGTCCCTCTCCCACCCTTCAGAGGTGGATGTGGTTGCTAGGATACAGGGCGCCTCCAACCCTACCACAGTGAGCTCAGCTTACTATTGGGGCTACCCTCCTCAGAACACAGGGCCTCCTTGAGTCTCCAGAGCCATGGGCTAGAATTGCTTTCTGGAGTCCCTGGCAGGCTATGCGTAGCAGAGCTTAGTTGTTTAAAAAGTATTTCTCACTGAGGAGATTAAACATTTGATGAATTCCAAATAGGTCATTGAAATTTCTGACTTTAATGCTAAGAATGCCATATTTTGTCACCTTTAGAGATGGGGGGGAAAGCTGTCTTTTATGGTTTCTTTTATATAGAGGACACTTTTAATAGCTATGTTATTTGAAGAGACCCCTAGGTGAGAGTCACATTCCCAATGACTAATTTCAGGCAGTCATTCAGGTTGCATTCTGTGTGAATGACACCTGCACATGCACTGTGACCCTGAGTGGGTGATTTAAATTTCCTGGGGCTCAGTTTACTTCTCCCCCCAACTCGGTGAAACTACATACCTCATAGGGTTATGACTGGTCAAATGAGATAATGAGTGTAAAATTTCTTTAAAGTCTATCAAGTGGGTAATACATGGACTAGTAATATTATTTGTCTTCCTCCCCTCCCCCACCTTTTTTGTCTTCTTAGTTGAAAATAGTATACAAGGTGATACGTGGTGATCTCTACTGAGACACTCTAGATGACTCACTGAAAAATAAATCAGCTAACATTACATGTGCGTAGTAAGCACCACTCTTAAAAAAAATCCAATACCTAGAAATAAGGTAAAAGAGATGCCAAGACTTTACTGTCATGCTAGACATTGTAGTTCATCTGCTTTCTGAGGGAATGTAGCTCTGCTTAACCTATGATTTACTCTTGATTAGGACAAAGTCATTTCACAATACTTTAAACTTAAAGGTTAACGGATAGATGACTAATAAGGTGCAATGATTTTCTTGTGACCAGCAGAAAACACCACCCCATGTTTATGTTTGCATTTCCTTGGGAAATAGCGCTTGCCCAAGAAGCATGTGATTCTAGCAGCAGCACCACCTAGGAATGCATATGAAATGCAGATTTTTAGGCTCCACTTTGGACCTATGAAATGGCAAACTCTGAGAATGCAGCCCAGCACCCTAAGTCTCCTCTGTTGTATGCTCAAGTATGAGAAGTATGAGAAGCATGGTTGTAGGACAGAACTAAATGTTCTCATTGGCACACCTTACCGCACCTTATCTCATTTTTCCAGTATGATATTTTGACCTATCTATGTCTTCCTGCTGGCTTCCATTATATATCTCACATCTTTATTCATTTACTCATGGATGGACACTTACGTAGTTTCTATATTTTGGGCATTATAAATAATGCTGCAATGAAAATGGGTTTGCATGTATCTTTTCAAGTTAGTGTTTTTGGCTTAGGAGAAAAACCCAGAAGGTAGAATTGCTGGATCAGAAAGTAGTCTTTATTTTTAAAAGAACTTCCATGCTGTTTGCCATAGTGGCTGCACCACTTGACATTCCTAACAGTGTGCAAAGATTCCCTTTTCTCCACATCTCTGCTGTCTTCACGTATTTGTATTTTATTCAGAGTTCACTGTTGTTGTATGAAGGATTATTGACCTAGGACATTATTTGACTATCTTAGAATCATTTCCATGGGTGTTCTAAACTTTTTCAAAATATGAAAACAAAAATAAAAATTGATAATATTTTAGGCTATATTAGTCCCATGGCTCATGGAAAATGCCTACCGTGCATCTTCACCATGTCAATTATTTTTAAAGGCTGGTCAACTCCTATTCAACCTTCTTTTTTTTTAAGACTTATTTATTTAGGGGCCTCCCCGGTGGCGCAGCGGTTGAGCGCTGGGTTGAGAGGCTGCCCGCGGCCTCTGCGGCACCGGTTCGATCCCCGGCTGCTCCCCGGCCACCAGAGGAGAGTCCCACATGGCGCGCAGACCTCTCCTGCCGCCCGCTGCTCCCCTCAGCAGTGTACTTCGCTCCTTCTGCCTGCTCTGCTCCCCGCTCTGGCTCTGGTGAATTTTCTCACCCTCCCGCGCTTCTGACTGTACCCAGTGCATGTATAAACAAACAAACAAACAAACAAATAAATAAATAAAACATGCCTCTATTAAAAAAAAAAAGACTTATTTATTTATGCATACAAGAACTGGGGTACAGGCCAGAGGTGTGGGGTGTGTGTGTGCATGAGAGGATTCACCAGAGACAGAGTGGGGAGCAGAACAGGTGGACTGACTGAAACACACTGCTGAGGGGAGCAGCGGGCGAGACAGGAGAGGTCTGCTGCTCCATGTGGGTCAGCTCCCTGGCTGGGGATTGAACTTGTCCTGCTGAGGCTGTGGATAGCTTCACAGTGCTGTGCTTAACCCCTTGCACCACCAGGGAGGCCCTCACCTTCAGATATTCCTTTCTCTAATGTGTCCATAGCATGCCTTCCTTAACCAATGTTTTATTCTGAGAATGGTCTTAATAGAGCCCTCTATAAATGTTTCTTTGGGTTAATTTATTAATACAACTTTTTTTTGTATTTCAGATACTTTTTTATTTATTCAAATTTGTTATTAATCAGGAGTAACTGAAATAAAAAATATAATTAAGTCCCATCATCATTATCATCATCATCAAGGAAATGGCTTTAAGAGAAAACTGGTCAGATGAATATTATTGCTTCCCATTTCAACCAGTAAATAGTTGCCACTGATAGACAACTAACAGTTTTTTAAGAATTCTCAAAATATAAATACAACTTATCTACTCACAGAGAAGGGAGGGAAGAACTAGGAAATAACTTTCGTGAACTTCATGATTTCATACAAGACAAGCACAAAAGCAGCACCCACGCCTCTGAGCACACTGGACCATGCACCCTTGAAAAAAGCACTTTTTCCGTCATCACATGTAATCTTCCTCCGGCAGCCAATTGTGCCCATGTATATAATATCAGTTCCTTTGTGCCCCAACTGCATCATCATGTGGCAACACACAGTTGTTAAACAGGTAAGAATTCAACCTGGCCACAGCCATGACCCACTGCAGTCATCCAGGTGATAGGGATGTGAGTGTGAGTGTTCTGGCAGTGTCACAGATAGTAGGCAGCTAAGTAGCTAATACTACCCTGCAGAGACACATTAAATCCTTGTTATATGCCCTTAAGCCCACCAGATTTGGAGATATCAATCAGGCAGTCACCAGGGCCTTTGAATACCCTTTCAGCTCCAGCTTTACCCACATGAGCTGCTAGATGGGTCCAGGCAAAATCAAGAGGGTACACAAAACACAAGGATGTTATCCCAGTAGCACTGCTGGGTCTTGGGGACACTGCCACTGCACTTGCTAGGAAGTCTTTGGTGAAGGACACAGCAGCATCTGTCATGTTGAAAACAAAGAGGAAGTTGGTAAGTACAAACTGGACAAGGAACTGGCCTGGGCTGGGGGCTGGAGACAACTGTTGTTTTTTGTTTGTTTGTTTTTTAAAACAACCTGCTGTAGCCAAAACTATTCTGGGCACTGGGAGATATGGAAATAAATAAAATACACAAAAATCATCACCCAGATGGAGTATCCATGCTACTGAGAGAATAACTAATAAAAAGTAAACACTTAAATAAGTTCTTTGGGAAAACTTAAAGCCAGGTAAGGGGATGGAGAATTGGGAAGAGGTTGCAATTTTCACAGGGTGGCAGGGGAAGGTCTCGCCCAAAAGAAAATGTGATTAAGGCCTACAGGAGGTAAGGGAGTTTAAACTATGGAACATGGGGGAGGGGGACTGCAAGCACAAAGATCTGAAGCAAAAGTGTGTTTGGCAATTTGTTTTAACCACAAATGCTTTATTCCAGTCCCTAGCCCATTAAATGCAGCAGCTGCAACTGCAATGAGATTATCTTTATTTATTGTTAAATCTGTGGGAACAGCCTTTCTGGGAATGCAGCACAGCAGTTAGCAGTGTAATAAGCAGAGTTGGGTAACACACTGGATGTCACTTGTTTATCAGTTAGACCAGCATGGTCCAAATGGTAGTCACTAGCTCTTTGACTATGACTAGTATCAACTGAATGTGTTGTTAGTGTAAAATACCAGATTTAGAAGAATTCACACAAAACCAAAATATTTCACTTAATTTTACAGTATTGCTTATATGTTAAAATGATATATTAGGTAGGATTAATTAAGGTATGTTATAAATTTCAGTTGTTTTTATTTTTTTTTAAAGATTTATTTATTTATTTATACAAGCACTGGGTATAGTCAGAAGTGCGGGAGTATGAGAGAATTCACCAGAGCCAGAGCGGGGAACAGAACAGCCAGAGTGACGAAATACACTGCTGAGGGGAGCAGCAGTGGGACCCTCGCTGGTGGCGGGGGATCAAAACGGCGCTGCAGAGGCTGCGGGCAGCTTTGCAGCCCAGCGCTCAACCCCGTGCCACCAGGGGAGGTCCTGTTATAGAGCAGCCCCGATATTAAACGGGTTCCTGGCTGTGGGTCCTCACCCGCGCGCTTTAAAGAGACTTATGAATACTCTACTACAGACACACACAAAAGGGTTAATAAAAGGTTTATTTACAAGAGAAAAAGAAAATAAGGAAAAGGTACAACTCAGGGAGAAGATAGGGAAATAAAGTCTTTCATGCGTCCTACCCGATCCGACGACCTGGAAACCCAAAGTCACTCTCAGAGCTGACCGGACGCTGCAAGCTGGCCGAGAGCCCAAAATGGAGAGCCCCCAAAGCCCACGTGTCTGCCTTTTGTATCCACCTGGCTGCTTAACCCCACCCTCAGGTCCCAGCCACCTTCCCTTTGGTGGTGATGGGATTTGGAGTTCCCAGTGTCTTTGGCTTTGACCTGGGGTGGGGGTGGAGTCCACAAAGCCTATATGGAATTTGCTTTGGGACATCCTTTTCCCCCTAACAGTCCTATTTTTAATTTTTGTAGCTAACAGAAAATTGAAAATGGAAGGTGACTCGCACACCATTTCTTTAGATAGGCAGGGAGGAACCCCAGCCTACTTCCTTGAAGCAATGTCCAGCACGCAGTGGCAGTTTCAGTACCTGGAGCTAGACTGTAGTGTCTAGGATAGGCTACAAAAATGAAAGAGCCCTGCAGTCTCAGATGAGGGACTTCCGTGGCCAATGGAACTGACAGTTGTAGACATACTGTAAAATGACCCCACCTTGCTCTAGCAGACAAGCAAGTAAACAGCTATTGAAGTGAAAATATATTATTGAGCAAATGAATATAATAAAGATTCTAGCAGAACTTTCAGCCCAGGTGCAATGAACATTCCACTGCAGGCATAATTAACACGTTTGCTTGCTTACAGCTCCTTCCCTTTTAGGATTCATGCCCAGGGCTTCAGCACTCTTATCTACAAGGTCGGACATGCAACTAGCTGGGCTCTCTCTCCAAGGCCATACCGGAATGCCTGCATTCTTTCCGCCCTTGCCTTGTCCACCTTGTCTGGGGACTTTGCCACAAATGGTTGTGCCTGCTGAAAAACAATGTTATGAATGTAACAGATATGGACACAGTTGTATATAAAATGAACTCTTGGTCTTTAAACTGGTGCTTAGGCCTTAGGGACTACCCTCGTCTGGGACCTTGTGCATGAGTAATAAAGCTTCTCCTGACCTCACCACTCCTGAAGTACCGCTTGTTCTTCCTCTGCCTGGGTAAAAGGCTAGAATTTATTTCCACAACACTATACAAAATCTGCCATCTGTAGGTAACGTCAGCCTTTCTACCTGCACTCATGACCAAAGAGCCTGATAACAAAGATTTAGACAATTAATACCCAGTCTTTACATCTCCACAGTGCAGGCTTTAGAAAGGGTGAGTTTAAACCCAAAATTGCCGCCTTCTGTGCATAGACATTCATCAACACATCTTTAGGTCAAATTAACTCAGAACCACAACTCCTCCCCTCCCCCCCAAGAATAATTACATTCCTAGTGTCAATGACTTGCTATATAAACTAAATTCAAACTTGTGATTTGGGGGGCAATTCTCACAGGGTAAAAGCTATTGGCCTGCTTCCCAGGTTCGAATCTTCACTTTGAAATTAGCTCATAAACTCTTTGTCTGTGATTCCAGTTGAAACAGTGAACCAAGGGAGTGCTGCCTCCAGTGGGAAATCACAGGCTGCGGCTTCAAGAACCATTAGCACAGCCCAGGCCGTGGCTCCGCCTCTTTGCGGCAAAACTCAGACCGGTGCAAACCAGTTCAGGGTCCTGACGGACATCCCGCATCACCCAATCCTCCGCAAGCCCCGGCCTCCCCAGCTCTCCGTGGAAGATCGGGAAGGCCCGGTGACCGGCGTGCCAGGAGGCGGCTCTGAATCTGTTGGACAGCCAATGACCGGGCTGCTGAGGCCCGAGGGCGGGGCAGCGACCAATGGTGAGGGCGCGGGGGCGGGCCCTCACTAGCCCCACCCCTCAGGGCCGCGGCGCCCGGGGGAGCGGGCGGGCGAGGCGAGGAGGCGGGGCCTCGGGCAGCGGGAGGCGCGTGCGCAGTATGGCGCCCGCAGGAGGCGGGGGATGACGTCGCCGCCGCCGCCGGCTGCCGCGCCCCGCCCCGCGCCGCCCTCAGCACTGAGGTAGCTCGGCGCGGGCGGCGCCTGCCTGCCGCCGCCTCCACTGCGCGTCGGTGCAGCACCAACCATCTTTGTCTGCCGGCCCCGCGGCCGCCGAGCTTTGTTGCCGGCGCCCGTCCCCCGGCCGGCCGGGGCGCGCCGCCGAGCAGCCCTCTCACCGCGCTGGCGTCGTCCTCGTCCCCCTCGCCGCCCCCGCCGCCCTCCGCGCGCGGCCGGGCCCTGCCCCCCATGGTCTCGCGGCCCGAGCCGGAGGGCGAGGCCATGGACGCGGAGCTGGTGGTGACGCCGCCGGGCTGCTCGCACCTGAGCAGCTTCAAGGTGGACAACTGGAAGCAGAACCTGCGCGCCATCTACCAGTGCTTCGTGTGGAGCGGCACGGCCGAGGCCCGCAAGCGCAAGGTGCGCCGCGCCCCTCCCCCGACAGGTTGCGGGCGGCGGAGGGCCGGAGGAGCCCCCTCCTGCAGCCCGGGGCGGCCCCGCTGGCGGGGGGCTTCTGGGCCCCGCCCTGCGGGAGGAGGGGGGAGGGGATAGCGTCAGGCCCTGCGGACCCTCCTGACTTCCCGAGCCGGCGGTGGGGGCGGGGGGCGCGCCGGGCTCGTCACGCCTCGTCCCCTCCCCCACCCTTTCGCTGTACTCCCCCCGTCTCCATCCTCCTCCCGCCCCCCATCTTCCTCAGTCAGTCCTCTGGGCCGCGTGGAAGGGGCCGGAGCAGGGGCGGGGTTTCGGTGGGCACCCGAATTGGGCCGGGGACGGCTTTGTCTTGCAGGGTTGCTTGGAACCTTGGTGCTGCGAAGGGAGGTCCCGACGTTCCAGCGCTAGGCCTTGCCTAGGAACCCTCCGGGGTGCCAGGGCTCGGGGGTCGCGATCGGTGCGCTGAGTTAAAAATAAGGCAAAAAAAAACTAAAGAGACAAAGGCTATCCGGGGCTCGTCCGGTGGTCTGCTGTGGGTCAGGCCCCCGCCTCCATCTTGAATGTGTATTTATGTTGGGGTATCTGGGCCAAGGAAATGGTGCCGGATGTCTGCACATGGGGGGTTTAGGGTGCAGTTGTAACTGCAGTGCTTGGACAGAATACTTCACGGGGTCCAGAGTCTTAGGGAACAAATTTAGGGAGATGGCATCCCCCGCCCCTATTTCAGATTTGTGCCCGGGTGGAAGGGGTGTGTGGGGACGGCGAATCATTCCTCCGTTTAGAGTCAAACCTAAGAAAGCTTTGTCGTTATCCAGCGCGTTTAAGTTTTGGAATCACTTGGAGTTACCCGGGAGTGGATTTAAAAGAAGAAAGCACTCAGATGGGGAAGGTGGAAATTGGCTTGCCTTCTGCCACTAAGAAAGATCTCCATGAGACAGTGAGGATTGTAACAGTTTGAGTGTTGCGTTATTTTTTAGGTACACACCCCATCTAAGCCTTAGGCTTATTAATGGTTTGGAAATCAGAAAATTCCTCTCTATGCTGTTACCAAAAGAAACCTCGTTTTTACAGTGTAATGTGATTTTGCAATTTACAGTCTAACTTTGGGAGTTAGGCAATTTCACCTTTTATAGGAAAATTAACATCCGCTAAGATTGTAGGGGATGTTAGGCATTAGTTTTCTTTTTTATCATTAATGGTGTTGGGAAGCATTGTCCTTGGGGATGAACTAAAATCAGAGCTGAAGCATTTTTATATTCGGGTCAGAGTGAGATTCTTGCCAGTGGAATTGTGTGCTCTTAAATAGCTTGACATTGGGTAAGCAGTAGGCAGTTACCTTGTTATTGCTATACATCCTTAGTTTCTTGGTTAAGTTTATGTGATGTATGTGAGATTCACCTCTAAATTGGATTAAGTAGGGAATTTCTTGTCTTTCCCCACCCAGCAGTCTCTCCTTTCCCCCTCCCTGCTCCCCTGTAATTTTTAACAAAGCTGGAGCCAGGCTTAACCCATCATTAACTAATTTCCTAAATGGAGGGAATTTGGGGGTGGGAGGGGCTTCATGTGGCTTGGATTAATCTTAATGTCACTAGTTTAGTTTGAATGCTGTTAAACCACATCTCTGTTTTTCAGGGGTAGGAATTTGAGCTATAGACAGAGGTGGTGATACCTGTTTCTTTCAAAATTAAAGTGTGTCAGTATTGCAGTACCTTTTGGTAGGGCACCAACAATTTCCTTTCTCTTTTACTCTAAATTTTTGAAGGATCGTTTGCTACTATCAGTTCGGGTTCTTTGTGACTGTGTTTCTAGCACACTCTAGTGGCCAGCCAAGAAAGAGTTAGTGTGAGAAATAGTTTAAACCCTTTAACAGTACTTCTTTGGTTTTAACAATATGAAGTTCTTATAATAATACTTCAACTTAAGATACAGTTAACAACTTTGTAAACAAATAATGGTGCCTTTTGGAGTTGATACTCTCTAGTATAGCTACAGTAACGAATTCCTGGATGAACAGAGTTTTCTCATAAATAGAAGTGGATTATGGTTTTTATATCCAAAGTTTGATTATCTTACCACTTTAAGATTTGTGTGTGAAAATAGAAATTGGCAATAAGACATCAGAAATTTTCAGTTTCACTAGCTCTTAGGACTTAATAGTTTGCACTATATGTTGAAATTACAGACACATGTAGTGTCAGGACTCTGTATATGTATGTGTATAGGGACAGGTAATTGTTTTTAAATAATCATTTCTCTTTGAACTGTAACTCCAACATTTTGCAGTAGCTTATCTGAAAAACACAGAGCCCTTTTAGTAGCTATAGTAAATATGTTTACCAAAAAATACTTTTTACCACAGTGATTGAGTTTTTAAACATTGTTAGTAATTTTGGACCATTAATGATTATGGTTTAATTTAAGCAATAAGCTGGAGGATTGGAAACTGCTTTCAAAGATTTCTAAGGCACAGCCTTAAAGTAGAATAATTTCATCCTTTTGAACGTTACATTCAGTCCAGGATCAACTCTTACTCCTTAGTTTCTGTCTCTAGTAATTGAAATCTTAATTGTCAGAGGGCCATTTGAATAGCAGGTGTCAAGATAATAGCTGCTTTAAAATTCAGAGTATTTGTAGATAATCTGTAGAAATCCCTACATAGGATATATTCCTATGTAGGGTAAGCACATGTAAAGGAATACATAAGTAATTTAGGGGCTGAAATTGGTAAGTTTTACTGGATAAAGCTTGAGATTTGTGAATCCATATAGTTTTCAAAAATAATTACAGAAGTGATAATATGAGTATGTTCTCTGTGTGTAAAAATGGAACACCTTAAAGGTTTAGGGAACAGACAAGTGAACTTTCCCTGGTCTCAGGTAATCACTGTTAAGATCTTTTTGCTACCTGGGTCTTCTAGATTTTTTTTAAAGTTGAAATGCATGTATACATATAAAGCAAAGTTAAATATTTTTGTTTCTGTCTATGTACATGTTCTTACTATTTATATTGTTTTCATTTGTTGCCTACTCATGGATTTCATTTCTTAGCTCTGCAATTAATAGTTCACTGAATAGAAATAGCAGTTTGTATTTTCCTTTTTAACAAGGTTTCAATTTGGAGGACTTAATTTAGAATTTGTAAAATTTAAACTTGGTAATAGTTTAAAAGATGAATAATCTTAGGCAAGATAGTTTTCACTGTACATCTGTTTGGTTTGCTGAAGGATTGAAATGTGATTTGTGTACTTGACATCAAACCTGTGGTACATTTAGAAAGTGCGATTTTATGTACAGGAGGTTGCTGAAAGAAGATTAAAAACTGAATGTAAATTATAAAAATTTAAAGTAATAATACCCTAACTTCCATTTTGTTTATTTTGGGGATATGTCCTTTTTTAAAGTAAACTTAATTCTTTTCCAAAATTTTTTTCCTTTGAGGGGTTAATATTTTGTTTCATTTAATTGAGGAATCTTTCAAATAATTAAAACAAAATACTACATCATTCATACAAAGTAAGGAACAGTCCTAACAGGCCTTTTCAAATGAAAGGTTTAAAATGGGAAAAGTTTTTAATTGTAAAGTTTCAATTTTAAAATAACTATAGGTTGATATGCAGTTATAAAATATAATACAAGGAGAACCAGGGTACATTCCATCTTTGATGCAATCCACCTGTCTTATTCAGATTTCTTGTTTTACTTGTACTCATGCATGTGTGTGTTTAGTTCTATGCAAATTTATATTAAAATAGCTTTAGACATAAAAACTTGTAAGAATAATAATACTCTCTTACCCCTTTTGAAAACATCTATGGTGTAATCATCAATATTGATACTATGAACTATGAACTTTAAATCAAAGTAGCCATTATTTTACGAGTAGAATGAATTTATTCTGAGTTTATTGGGGAATCACCAGAGGAATTGCAATTAGGGAAATGAACGCTGTGGTGAACCATAGGCAAATTCAGAATACAAGCTAGAGGGGGTTGCTTTTATAGAGGAAAGTAGGGAATTGGGAGAGAGTTTACCCCAAAATAATCCTTTGTACTTTGCTCACCTCTACCCTAACCAAACCCTTGGATCCAATGAGCTCTACTCCATTTTCAGAATATCTTATTTACTTAAAAATAATGGTCACCAGGGACCTCCCCTGGTGGCGCAGTGGTTGAGCACTGGGCTGTGAAGCTGCCAGAAGCCTCTGCAGCGCTGGTTTGATCCCCAGCCACCGGTGAGGGTCCCACATGGCACAACAGACATCTCCTGCTGCGCCCACTGCTCCCCTCAGCGGTGTGTTTCATCGGTCTGCCTGTTCCGTTCCCCACTCTGGCTCTGGTGAATTCTCTCGCCTTCCCCCGCTTCTGACTGTGCCCAGTGCTTGTACAAATAAATAAATAAATAATTAAAAAAAAAAAAAATGGTCACCACTGTAAGAAGAAAATGAGTATCATATACTGCTATCTAAATTCATCAGTTTTTCCATTTGGGTATGCTTGGCTAAGCTGTTCTTGATCAGAGTTCTCTGCCGTAAAAGTTACCTTTTCACTTTTTAAAAAAAATATATTTATTTATTTATGCATACAAGAGCTGGGATGCAGGCCAGAGATGCGGGGTAGATGGGAAGTGGTGTGAAAGGATTCACCATAGACAGAGTGGGGAACAGAACAGGCAGACTGAAATACACTGCTGAGGGAGCAGCGGGAGAGCCAGGAGAGGTCTGCTGCGCCATGTGGGTTGCTCCCTGGGATTGAAGGGGATTGAACTCATCCTGCAGAGGCTGCGGATTGCCTCATGGTGCGGTGCTTAACCCCTTGCGCCACCAGGGAGGCCTACCTTTTCACTTTTGATTTAAAAAAGTAGTTTCAGGCTATTTTAACATTAAATATCCAGTTTATTTAAAATTGTGTTATTGAGGTGAAATTCACTTAACATAAAATTAACCACTCTAGACAATTTTGGCTATACAGTTAATATCCCACCTCTATGGCCTCCCCTGGTGGCGCAGCAGTTGAGTGCTGGGCTGCGAGGCTGTCCGCAGCCTCTGCAGCACTGGTTCGGGAGGGTCCCATGAAAAAAAAAAAATCCCACCTCTATCAAATTTCAAGTAATTTTCATCTGCTCTCCATTGTCTTTCTCTTCAGTCCCTGGCAACTTCCTCGATTTGTATTATCTGTAGATATACCTATAATGAATATTTCATATTAGAATATTTCATAATATTCACTAAATCTTGGTGTGCAGCTTCTCCCAGCATGTTTTCAAGGTTCATCTGTGCTGTAGTCTGTGTCAGTACTTGATTCCTTTTATAACAGCATGATATTCCATGGCCGATACACCACACTTGCATATCTGGTTCATTCGTTGGTGGATATTTGGATTGTTTCCATTTTTTAATTGTTATATATTACTCAGGGTTTTTTTTTGTTTGTTTGTTTGTTTTTTTGGCCCATGGTTTTAGTATCCATGGGTGATTCTTGCCTGAATAAATTGTCACTATAATGATTTTGAAATTATTTGGGCTTTTCCTTACAACATTTAAGAGATGAACTTCTTTTGTGAAGAAGACTAGTGAGTATGTGTATGTTCTTTTATCTGATGTATAGTAGCCTACTCTTTTTTTAAAAAAAAGATTTATTTATGCATACAAGAACTGGGGTGTAGGCCAGAAGTGCAGATACAGAGTGGGAAACAGAACAGGCAGATCTACTGAAATACACTGCTGAGGGGAGCAGCTGGCAAGACCTGAGAGGTGTGCTGTGCCATGTGGGTTAGCTCCCTGCCTGGGGATTAAACTCATGCTGAGCAGTGGCTTGGGATAGCTTGATAGCCCTGAGATTTTAACCCTTGCACCACCAGGGATGCCCAGTAATCTACTCTTATACATTTTCATGCCCAAATTGAGCTAGAATGGCCCAGAATTGTTCATGCCTGGGATATGTGGCAAATCACTGATGTTTATGTATGTATGTCACTTTTGTGACATATACATCACTGGGGTGCTTGAGACTGCATGTTGGGGAGCCCCAGTTATGAAATCTGATTCACTGCCTTAAAATAAATACTGAGCATGGAGTTTAGAGATGCAGTTGAATAGTGAATATGTGTGTGCATGTACTTGTATTTGAGACTTTCTTCTCAACCTGATAGTATCAGGAAGTGGTAAATTTCTGTGATTGTAATTGTAGCTGTCCTGCCTCTACTTAATTGTTACAGTTCCTTTTTCTGCATCAGAATCCTTGAGACATTTTTCTTTAGGCAGAATATTTTTCTTACATCAAGTTCTATAAAAGAACAGGTGATAGTTTCAGATTTAAATTACAGGGCTTACTTTTAATGATTTTTAAACGTTTGTGTATTGTACAGGGGGAAAAACCGTATTAAGTGCTGAAATTTTGTACTTACCCTGATCACTTTATATTTTCAGAGTATTGTTTGTCTTGATAGTTTCTTGTTACATAAATGTAATTAGATTGTTTAGTAAGCTCAACAGGATTTTTTTTTTTAAGATTTATTTATTTATTTATCTATTTATTTATACAAGCACTGGGTACAGTCAGAAGCGCGGGAGGGTGAGAGAATTCACCAGAGCCAGAGCAGGGAGCAGAGCAGGCTGAGTGATGAAATACACTGCTGAGGGGAGCAGTGGGCGGCAGGAGAGGTCTGCGCGCCATGTGGGACCCTCGCCCGGTGGCCGAGGATCGAACCAGTGCTGCAGAGGCTGTGGGCAGATTCGCAACCCAGCGCTCAACCGCTGCGCCACCAAGGAGGCCCTCAACAGGATTTTTTTTTTTGAAAATCATGATCGTGCCTTTAAAATATTTGAGTGGTAAAAGAAAGAACATCTCTTAAACTTTTCCATTCTTTACATCTGTATATGTGATGAACAGTAAATAGATTCTAGCTTGTGGTTGTAACTAAGAATCTTCAGAAATCTGTAGCTAAGGGAAATTTTCCATGATACTTGAAAGTGTCATTTATTAGGCCTCCCAGGTAGTGCAAGGGGTTAAAGCACCGTATTGTGAAGCAATCCACCACCTCAGCAGCGTGAGTTCGATCCCCAGCCGGCCAAGGAGCAACCCACATGGCGAGGCAGACATCTTCTGTCTCGTCCACTGCTTCCCTCAGCAGTGTATTTCAGTCAGTTTGCCTGTTCTCTTCCCACTCTGTCACTGGTGAATCCTCTCAGCCCCCGCATCTCTGGCCTGCACCCCAGCTTTTGTATGCATAAATAAATAAATCTTTTTTTTAAGTGTCATTTATTATACATCAGCTATATCTACATGTGTAACGTAAATTTCCTCTGTATTACTGAGAGCAATTATAGTTAATTCTTGGTTTATCATTGGGAGACTAGATAGTACAACTATTTTAGAAAAGTCTGTAAAATAAGCCTCTGCCTCCTGTGCCATTGCCTGAGAGCGGTGATTTTCAACTGGGAGGGGGTTCTGGTAGGGAGAGGAGGGGTGCTGCTCAACATTCTGCAATGTACAGAAAGCCAGTGCCCTTGTTGGTTCTCTCTGTCTCTCTCCCTCTCCGCTCCCCCCCCCACACACACACACAGACAGACACACATACAGAATTATCAGTCCCAGATGACCATTGTGCTACTGTTGAAAATCCCTCCATTGGGACTAAAATAAACGCTTCAAATTGCTTTTTTTTTTTTCAAAGTAGTCTAACCATTGGGAATAATTGTTTAATCAGGAAGAAAGCATTTTTAAAGGTCTGATTGGAATTTTGAGTAGAGATAAAATTGTACATGGAATTGAAAGATGACTAACCTCAGTGTGCAGGTTCTTGTAAGGCTGTGATTCTGGAACCAGAGCCCTGGGATCTGCAGGACTGCCTAAACCCTTTGGCACTGGGGAGTTTGCAAATTCTCATAGGTGCCAGCTTGGGCCTGCACATGAGAGCCCGCTGTCACAGAGCATCTGTAATCTCCTCAGAGAATGTGTATGGTTCTAGATTGCCTAATTTTCTCCTGTCCTAGTTCTTCAGCCACAGGCTTTCATCTTCATGCCCAACTCATCTTTTGTCAACTCTGCCTCTTCTAAAGTGGCTGAAGATGTTACTCACATCCCCATGCAGCGTTCCTTAAAGTAGCTACCATCTCAGTAAAGTCCATGATTGATGTTTATGTATTAATAGAGTTTCAAGGCCAGTCTCAGGCCCTGCCCTCCCTGTACCCTCCCTTCTACGTGGATATTCAACGGTCCCAGCCAGGCTTGGCACTTGCCCTGATATTGTGACATGTGCAGAGTTCAGAAGGGGCTGCTTCTGATAAAAGTGGGAGATGTGGGCCTTTGGGGTCCATAGGACCCCTTCTAGCTGTGTCCTTCCTGGCTGTGGGGTCACAATTGTCTGTACTCTTTCTTCATACATCAGAAGAGCTCGAAACCTTTATGGGATGAGTGTAAGGACTGAATGTGACAAATTGGTTGAAAGCCCCAGTACCAGTGTCCAGTATACATTCAGCACATTCATAGTACATAATATTCATGTTGCCAGCCTTTGTTTTTTGAGACTTTTTCTGTTGTAACCCCTGTACTCTTTATTTTCCACCATCTCCCCCATCTGCCTCCCTCCCCATCAAAACAAGCAAATTACATACTGTGGTATCATCCCAGAGAGTCCAGTCTGATTGCCTGAGGGACTTAACACAAGAGTGAATGGCATACTGTGCTGGAACACAGTAGGTTATCGCTTGGGTTGGGTGTGTGAAAACTACATCCCGCTGTGCTGCATTTACAATTGTAGGTTTCTGTTCTTGGTCATAAATGTTCTTGTAGGTTCTGGTTCTTGGCCATAAATGTTCATTTTTCTTATTCTTGTATATTGCTTTGAGTCATGTTCCACTTATTTATTGCTTCTGAGTTTACTTGAAGTGATGCCTTGTTAAGGGTGCCAAGGTTGTGAGTTGCTGGCTTGGACTGGGGCAGGAGCTGGGAGTTGGGACATCTACTGGAACTCTGACGAGAACCAGAGTAAACATCCCAGCAGTTCATGGATTTTATTTTATTAACTTAATTTGTGGCTGTAGATAGAGTTTTCCTCTATGGAGCTAGCTTTGAGCCAGGTGAAGTCAGTATCTTTTGGGATGATTGAAAGCATTAACAAAATGACCTTTTGGTATGGTAAGACTTAGAGACAAAATCCATGCTTCCCTTTTCTCATAACGGTAACCATTGTGGAACTCCACTGGAACAGTTTTCTCTGAGCACTGGCAAAACATGTGCTGCTGTTTAATTTTCTTCTTTGAATTGCAGGCAAAATCCTGCGTCTGTCATGTTTGTGGCGTCCACCTGAACAGGCTCCACTCTTGCCTCCACTGTGTTTTCTTTGGCTGTTTCACAAAGAAACATATTCACGAACATGCAAAGTCGAAACGGCACAATCTGGGTAAGGCACCCTCCTGAGCTGTCCTGCTGGATATTAGGAAGTCATTGCCCCCACTTTCTGCTCTTTGAATTTTGATTTGCAGTTCCACTCTTCAAAAAAAATCCACTTCTTTTATCTAAAATAATATGTGACCTCCTTATAAAACTCCACAGGGAAAACAAGCAATAAACTTGAGCTGTGAAATACCAGTGTAGCACTGCTTTCTAGGTTCCTCGACCCTTGGTGGGAGCTTTCGGAAAAAAAAATACACCTATCTCATCTGCTTCGGATAAACTATCTGCAGTGGAAAGAAATCCCTTTGTAATAGTGGTGCTCTGTGATTTCAGAGTGGGACATGGTGCAAACAATCTCATTTCTCAAAACCTTTTATTTACATCTTCAATTGTGTTAAGTTCTATTTTAAGGTGATGTAACTTTTTGAAAAATATTTATTTTGTGGGAGAACTGGACAGTAGGCCAGAGGTGCGGGGGTTGAACGGATTCACCAGAGACAGTGTGGGGAGAAGAACAGGTGGATTTACTGAAGTACATTGTTAAGGAGAGCAGTGGGCGAGACAGGAGAGATCTGCTGCTGCGCCATATGTGGGTTAGCTCCCCAGCTGGCCTCAAACTCAGGCCATAGTGGTGATAGCGCTGAGACTTAACCCCTAGGCCACTAGGGAGGCCCAACACCTTTTCTTTCTTTCTTTTTTTTTTTTTTTTGTGGGACCCTCGCCGGCAGCTGGGGAACGAACCGGCGCTGCAGAGGCTACAGGCAGCCTCGCAGCCCAGCGCTCAACCGCTGTGCCACCAGGGGAGGCCCAACATCTTCCCATTTTTAATTAAATTTTGACTGCCTTCCTTTCTCTCTTCAGCCATAGAGCTTATGTATGGAGGTATCTACTGCTTTTTGTGTCAGGACTATATATATGACAAAGACATAGAGATAATTGCCAAAGAAGAACAGCGGAAAGCTTGGAAAATGCAAGGTTTGTTTTTACCTACTTTTACACACGTGATTGCTCTCTCACTTCCCTCTAGTCTGTCAAGGACAAAATTCACCAAGAGAAAGAAAATATCCAGGGAGATAGCAGCTGGGTTTTTACAGATTGGGTTCCAATTGGTAGAAGGTGCCCCCATACCTCCTCCATCCCTCCTGTGGTTTAGTGGAGCCAGGTGAGGTGACTGGCTGCCACTAGCATGTCCACAGCATCCTGAGTGACTCTGCCCAGGCTACCGTATGAGCCCCAGGGAACCCCATATGTCTGCAGGTACTATGAAGGGCTCTGCCAAGCTAACAGGATCACTGTTTTCAAAGAAATGTAAACCCAGCATGTTTTATACATTCTTGCCTTAAGTACTGCTTTAAAAACCACTCATTGTTTGAGAATGAAGTAATAGAAATAAAGACTCTCTAATCAGAATGATTTTATATTTAATAAACCTTCTCCCAGAGAACAGTCTCTTTAGCTTTTTATTCTTTCTCTCAAAAATCTAATTACATTGTAACTAAGTCATTATTTCTTGGTGCAAAATACTTAAGCCACAGGGCTAAGTGATGCATGTCATGGAATAAAATGGAACTCTCCTAAAGTCATTTCAGAAAGTCTGTCTATTGGTGATATGCTCTCTTTTAAGTGTATTGAATTATGCAGAAATTTTAGGTGGCGTAAAACCAGTGCCTCTGAGTGAGTAGGGTGTGTATTGGGATAAAAGGTAATTCTTAGTATTTACACCTTTACTGTCTTTCTTTTAAATCTTTTGTGGGTGCAGATGTTCAAGAAGATATATATTTAAAAATATTTATCTTCTCTCAGTTTCACTCATTCATTGGAGGTACTTCCCATTGGCTCTGAGGTTACTGTCTCTCTATATTCAAGGCAAGAGTCTCTGAAAAACAACCTAATATGATAAGACTATCATTAGTATTAGCATAGCTTTAATTAGAGGTATTGCTTTCCTTGCAGGAAGCATAGCTCATGCACAGAACATTCTCCAAAAGAAAACCCTTTATGTGTTCTCTTAGCCCTCCCTGGTCTTGTTGGGTTTTAGACGACTTCATGTTTAATGTTCTCTTTGAAATATAACCTCACAAATAGTGTATCACTATCAGTTTTTACTTAACAATACTCTTGATAAAAATGTAGCTAATGGTACCTGACTGTCCTTCATCTGCTTAGGTGTTGGAGAGAAGTTTTCAACTTGGGAACCAACCAAACGGGAGCTTGAACTGCTGAAACACAACCCAAAAAGGCGAAAGATCACCTCTAACTGCACCATTGGTAGGTGGAGGCCATGCTTGAATGTTCGTCTGATTAGACTAACTTATTTCTCACTTACTACTTATTTCTTATGTGGGTTTCATAACACAATTCCCTTTAAGCACTGAATGTCTGTCCTTCATCAATTTGCTCACCACCCACTTCTTGAGTACCTGTTTTCTGCAGCAGGCTTGGGGGCAGTGATTGGGAGAATGGCCATGGCCCTGCCTCATGACCCTCAGAGTCTACTCTTGTAAAAAGATTCAAGTGTACTCTGGCCAGGTTAAGGCGGCATGCAGCCATTCAGGGAGAAAAGTGTGTTAGTGTTTTCTGACTTGACTACATTTATATATTTTAGAAACGTGTAAAACGGAGAGGCTCCATTTTGACCTGGCCAGTTGTAGAATACCTTTGAATGAGTCTGTGAAAGCATGTAATGGCTGGAGAGAGAGAGAGAGAGAGAGAGAGAGAGAGAGAGAGAGAGAGAGAGAGAGAGTGACAGTTACTCTGTAAGGTTCATATGACAATGGCAGAGGGGGGCCTCCCTGGTGGTGCAAGGGGTTAAGAAGCAACCTATGAGGGTGTCCGCAGTCACTGCAGCACGAGTTCGATACCCGGCCAGGGTGCAACCCACATGGCACAGCAGACCTCTCCTGACTTGCCCGCTGCTTCCCTCAGCAGTGTATTTCAGTCAGTCTGCCTGTTCTGTTCCCCACTCTGTCTCTAGTGGGTCCTTTTATCCCCCACACCTCCCTGGTCGCACAAGGGGAATTCAATCCCCGGCCAGCCAGGGAGCTACCCACATGTGCAGCAGACCTCTCCTGTCTCACCTGCTGCTCCCCTCAGCAGTGTATTTCAGTCAGTTTGCCTGCTCCCCACTCTGTCTCTGGTGAATCCTCTCACCTCCCGCACCTCTGGCCTATACCCCAGTTCTTGTATGCATAAATAAATAATTCTTTTTAAAAAAACGAACAGTGGCAGAAAGGTCAGACAGTTATTACCATTACGTTTCTTGCTCTTCTTGAATGAATGAGTAAAAAAAATGAACAAAGTAAATATAAAGAAGCCTGCAGTGCCTTTGGTTTCAGAGTTGCTCAGGTGCTAGTGTGCCAGCCATGCCCACTCTCCTGTCTGCTTCCTGTCCCAGGTCTGCGTGGGCTGATCAACCTGGGAAACACGTGCTTCATGAACTGTATCGTGCAGGCTCTGACCCATACACCTCTGCTGCGGGACTTCTTCCTCTCGGACAGGCACAGGTGTGAGATGCAGAGCCCCAGCTCCTGTCTGGTCTGTGAGATGTCCTCGCTGTTCCAGGAGGTGAGTTGGTTGACTTTTGTTATGACTTCTTCCTCCACGTCCTACCCTCATTAAAAAAAAAAAAAAAGATTGACTATAATAAAGGAGGGCACATTTCTAAAATCTTCTATGTAAATATTTAGTGTGTGCATTTATTATGGAAGAGACACATTTTTTTTCCCCCAAAAGGAATTGTTAGGTAACCACATCAGTTTTAGAGGCACACTGCTGGCTTAAGGGGTGAGAAGGAACCCTTTGAGGGGTGTAACAGGTGGGTGGCATTGTCTCTGTATTATACACTTGGTGATTTCACCTTCACCTCCATGTCTGCCTTCCTGATCCTAGTAAGGCATGTAGGGGTGCATGTGCCCCTTCCTGCTCTGTTCTCAAGCAGAGTGAGGTCTTCTATGGCCACACCTTCTCATGTGCTTCACTGGAAGGGCTCTGTCTTTCTGAACCTCTGCCTTAAATATCAGGTCTGTTCCTCTGAGGGACCATAGGGTGTACTCAGGTTGTGCCTGTCCTTATGTGTCCCCCAATAGTGCTTCCCTCATTGCTCAGGCCTAGGCCCAAGGTGCTTTCAGATCAGTGACTTCAGAAAGGCTCTCAGCTAAAGTGGCTTGGACTCCCAACTAAAAACCAGGGTTGTTCCTGCCCTTAGGCTGCTGACAGGATCTGGGTTCCCTTTACGTGTCAATGTACCAACAGACCTGGCCTCCTGTTTCTGTCATAACCTTTGCTGTAACATAGGCTCACCACTCACCTGTGTGTCGGGCCCAACAGTGGTAGAGGGGTGTCACAGTACATTTCAGAAAAAGTGTGCCAACGTCTTTTGGTCTAGCCTAACCCATTTCCTTAAGTACCTATACCCTGCCAATAACTGCTAAGTTACAGCAGCAAGTGCACCAAAATGGGAAATGGATAGACCAAAATTAGGAAGGTAGGTGTGCACTCACACACATGTATTTTCCTGGCTCTATTGGGAGATAAATGCTTTTAGGCTCAAGTTTGTTAATGTATAATTTAGAAACAGTAAATTCACCTTTGAGTGTATACATTTGTTTTGGCAAACTTGCATGTCATGATTCATCAATCAGGCATAATCTGTAGCAACTAAATGGCAGGAAGGGAGAAAATTACGCGCAGCCTCAATAAGTGCAGCGAGTGCAAATAAAAATATTGCTTGCCCACAACAATTGAGTAAAATTGAGTTATTCTGGTCAAACTACCCATAAGAAATTCTTGGTAGCTGTTCAGTATCTGTGTGTGTGTGTGCTTTGTGTTCAGAGTGTAGTATTTATTGCTGATGGGCATTTTCCTTTCCCTTCTCTCTGAACAGTTTTACTCTGGGCACCGGTCCCCCCACATTCCGTACAAGCTGCTACACCTGGTGTGGACACATGCCCGTCACCTGGCGGGGTACGAGCAGCAGGACGCCCACGAGTTCCTCATCGCTGCACTGGATGTGTTGCACCGGCACTGCAAAGGTGCGGCCGCACCTTTGTTCCTCCCGAGGGTGTGGGGTCAGGGCAATGCGTGTTCTTGCCAATAGAGTGGGTGTGACCTGTTAGATTTCATCAGTGTATCATATTTTCCCCCAATAAGGAAAACACCATAAGTACCTCAAAGAAGTTCTTTGTATTTTGCTTTTCAACCAGGAGGAAACATTGCTGGGTGTCCTGACCTTGCGAGGTGGCATGGCGTGGCACTGCCTCTTCTGTAGCTCAGAGCAGGAACCGTTAGTTCTCAGTTCTTGACAAGCCTTCACCTTGAGTCCTATCCTCCTGGGTTCTTCTTGGTTTGACCTATGAGGGAGCTAATTTGATGTCCCTCTGTGTTGTCATGGCTTGTGGAGCCCAGAAGCTTCTGGACACATACAACTTAGCCATCAAACCATCTTTTTTCCCTTGTGGAGCCCCCGAAAGGGCCACTGAAGTAAAGTAGCCAAAGAGCTAAGAGTGCAAAACTCAACTTGTACACTTGCTGCTCCTTCCCAGGTTCATTTCTGGCTGCAGCTTCATTTTAAAATGTAAGATTCTCACTGCAACTTGGCTCTTCTGAGTGTGGTCTTGCATCCTGGTGCCCTCACCAGGGTTCTCAGATGTGTGATAGTTTTGGGGTTTGGGGGGGAGGTGTGGAGCGCATGCAGCAGCTCTGAGGGTTAGAAATGGGAGATTGGGCCTGAAAAAAAAGTTTTGGTGGGTTCTTCCCCTGTCTCCCCCCTGCAAGCCCCCCAGTTTGAAGGCCCTATGCTGAAGTAACATATACAGGTTGTCAGCTAAAGGGTGTCCCTCAAACTTTGGGTCAGTCACCCTCGGGGCTTCTTAAGTCCATTGCTAGTGCTCTGTCCTGTGGGTCTGGGGTGAAGTCTAGCAGGCTTCATTCCTGCCAGGCTTGGTGATGCTGCTGCTGCTGCTGCTGGTTTAGGAGTGCTGGTCAGTGTGACTCAAGTGTGCCAGGGTGGCAAGTCCCCCCCTCACCTCTGACCTCTGTGCTGATGTCCTTCTGGCTGATTTTCTCTTCAGGGAACATTATCTTTCCAGGTGACTAGCCTTTAGCTCCTTCTCAGCCTCTTGGGTAGTTGGGCTGCTTTCACAGGTACCCTGTGGAATCTGGAATTACATCTCAGGCATGAGCCAAACTTGAAATTAGGCAGCTTGTTCTGATCAACGTCATGGCTTTAGGTTCTAGCTTTTTTTTTGTACTTAGATTATTTTTGCTGGAAACATAGATGATCCTATGAATATCCTAAGAATCAAATCAGAGTAGCTTAACAGCTTAGGTAAAGTTTGGTTTCCCAGCATAAAGCATAACATACAAACAGAAATGAGCCACTGTGAGAGATTATTAAATTATTCTGAGCATTTGAGAATTAGGAGACTTCTGTAACCAGAAGCTGAAAATGGATTACTGTTAAACTTAAGTTCATACCAAAATTGAAACCACTTTGGTCTACTTTTCTGACATCATTCCATTTGAAACATAAGCCTCTTATTAGAAACAAGTTCAATATAATTCTGAAATTATAATTTAAATACATAAATAAGCAAGTAAATAAATAAAAGAGGAGGAAAGACAATCATTAAAATTCTCTAGATTCATCAGCAAATAGTTCAGGCACTGTGGGAGATGGGTCAGCCAGGCCCAGGGTGTGCTTGATTGAGTGTTGCTTTTTTATGTGGTGGTGACCTTCAGGTATCTTTTGGGTTTCCTGTATATTCCCATATCCTAACATTTTGTTCCATGAATTTGAGCTCACTCTGGGTAGTGTTTTTTCCCCCTAATTTCTAGGGCAACTGCTGTCAAAATCTAATAGCCATCTTTTATTTCTCTGTAATGTTTTAATTTATGCAAGAAGGATACACACTATCCTCATTGACTAGTTGAATGAAAGTTACTAAGAATGTAAATAGAACATTACATTCCATCCCGTAAGTTTTATGTTTATGTGCCCACACTCTTATATAACTAAGATTTGTATTGAAATAGGGAGGTGGGCAGTGGCACTTCTCTAGTTACAACTGACTGGAAGACATAATGTTCCTGAAGTTCCAGAACTAGGGGCTGATGAGGTAAACAGGCTGAGTTGAGAGTCCTTCAGTGACCTTTCTGAAGAGAGGACTCTGTTTGCAACCAGCTTAGGGAATAGGGGCTCCCCTAAGAGGATTTGATCTACAGTATGTTGGGCCACTACCTCTCTGGAAAAATTCACTTTGTACATGAAAAGGAAATCAATAATTTGCCCCAGTTATTGGGCTTTTGATACATTTTGGTGCCAAGATAGAAGCTAAGGAGAGCTTAAGAAATGGAGAAGAAGAAAAAAATTAAAAACAGCTATCTGAGTCATGCCCCGTTTGCCCAGCTCATCTCTGAATAAGTGTTTTCGTGTGCCCTTGGAAATAATTGGCACATCTGCCTTGGTTGTGGCTCTGGCATGGACGGCCACATTCCTGAGTCTCTGGCTCTTGGAAACCTGCTGACTTGGGGCTGCAGATGTTAGTCACAGACCTGTGCTCTTTCTCCAGGTGATGATAATGGGAAGAAGGCCAACAACCCCAATCACTGCAACTGCATCATAGACCAGATATTCACGGGTGGGCTGCAGTCTGATGTCACCTGCCAAGTCTGCCAGTAAGTGCCAGGTGCCCGCCTGGCACCCCAGTATTCTTTTGGGATCTGTGCTGACCAGGACCTAGTTCCTATCAGAATGACTTCACTTTGGGTGCTGCTTATTGACCAGCATAGTTCATTTTCAGTTAGCAAAACTCTTGTATTCTGGCAAGTTTACATCTTTCACATTTTTTTTTTAAAAGATTTATTTACACATACAAGAACTGGGGTACAGGCCAGAGGTGCGAGTGGTAGGAGGATTCACCAGAGACAGAGTGGGGAACAGAACAGGCAGATCAACTGCAATACACTGCTGAAGGGAGCAGCGGGCGAGACTGGAGAGGTCTGCTGCGCCATGTGGGTCAGCTCCCTGGCCAGGGATTGAACTTGTGCTGCAGTGGCTACAGATAGCTTCATGGTGCAGTGACTTAACCCTTGGCACCACGTGGGAGGCCCAGCTTTAAGATTCTTTATTCTAATGTTTACTTGGTACCTCCCCAGTTGTGCCCTTAGTTATGTGTCAGCAGGATATTTGGCTGCTGCTGTGGATCCTTTGCCACAGCAATTAGATGAGAAGCAGAAATGCTGTTTGAAGCCTTGGCGTATATTGAGATAAAATAGTGCATGTAGGAAAGACATTGGAAAAACTGCAGATCCCCTGTGTGCTGAAGGTTGTCAGGACGGTGTCCCACAGGCTTGCAGCCCTTCATGTGAGGCTTCCTTGTTACTGCCCATGCCCAGGAGTGTGTTCTTTGAAGCTTTCCTCCCATCGCTCTGCTTTCCTTAGGGTGCTTGACACCGGGAATCACATAGAAGAGTCCTCCTAGGAGAAGGAATGGATCTCAGATGGCAGATTTTCGACATGTGCTCCAAAATGTCTTAATTTTAATTATTTCATGTTTTCTTTTTCTATGCCTCTGAGCTAGTGTCCTTAACTATTTACAGTTATAGTTTCTGAGCTTGGCGCACAAAGCTTTCAGCTCCAGGAGGGAGAAGCACTGATGGTGAAGTTAGCTGAACCCTTCCAGTCTACCTCGTGCACACTGATGTTTTCTGTGGTTTCTTTTTTTTTTTTTTTTTGAACCCAGTCATGATCCACAAAGATGATCTCATAAACTATGGTGAATTACCACTTGCATTTGTGTAGGATAGATCACACATTTGAAAAAGTTTTGCCTGTGAATGTTAAAAATAAAAGCAAATCCTGTTAAGTAATATAGACCATCATGGGCTATGTGGTGGTGTCCTTCTGGGCAGCTCAGACTCATAATTTTGGCCTTACAGACTGAATTCCATCCACAGGATATTATCTGGGGCTTATGTCCTATTTGATATCTGGTAGATTTTCCAACCTGCATTTTCTTTCTTTTTTTTTTTTTTTAATAGAGGCATGTTTTATTTATTTATTTATTTACTTGTTTGTTTATACATGCACTGGGTACAGTCAGAAGCGCGGGAGGGTGAGAGAATTCACCAGAGCCAGAGCGGGGAGCAGAGCAGGCAGAAGGACCGAAGTACACTGCTGAGGGGAGCAGCGGGCGGCAGGAGAGGTCTGCGCGCCATGTGGGACCCTCCTCTGGTGGCCGGGGAGCAGCCGGGGATCAAACCAGCGCTGCAGAGGCTGCGGGAAGCTTTGCAACCCAGCGCTCAATCGCTGCGCCACCGGGGAGGCCCTGCATTTTCTTTTTGTATATTTTAAAATAAATCTCTAGGAGGGAACTGGCTTTGTCAGCTAGAGCACAAACTGCAGCAGCTATGGCTGGGAGGTGCCTTGCAACTACAACTGTTACCTAGGGTAGCAGTTCCCAGACTGACAGTCTGTAGTTCAAGATGCTGCTGAAATGGATACTTCAATTCAGAACCTCTAGACATGGGGCCAGGAATTTAAATTTTTCCAAATACCCTAAAATGATCATGATGATCTTCAGGTCTGGGCATTCATTGTTTTACAAAAACCTTGGCTGTGAGTGGTTCACACACTCTCCTCCATGGGACCATGAAGGGCGTGAGCTCAGCTTTACCTGACCTGAGATGTCATTTGGACAAAGTACAGAGCTGTGAAAGATGCTGAGAAGCACCCTACCGGTGGTGCCTGTAGCCCTGTCTGTGGATGTCTATTCTCAGGTGTGTTTCTGTCTTTTTCTTTTAGTGGTGTCTCCACCACAATAGACCCCTTTTGGGATATCAGTTTGGATCTGCCTGGCTCTTCCACCCCTTTCTGGCCCCTGAGCCCAGGGAGCGAGAGCAGCGTGGTGAACGGGGAAAGCCATGTGTCAGGAACCACCACACTCACGGACTGCTTGCGAAGGTAAGAAACCTGTCTGGGAAAAAGGCCCTTCCTTGTAGGCACTCTCTTTGCCTTGAGATTGTTCAGAGAAGTATTTGATTAGGGTAAAGCCCCAATAAATTGAGGTCCACCCACGGGCCCAGCAACATTTCCTTTCACATGTCCAGTGTCGAGTATGAGAAAAGATAGGGAAAGATGGCCATACTGGTGCCCAGTTGCTCATACTGATTTGTCAGTTTTGTGAGACAGCTGGCTATTTCTCTTCTGCACCCAACCCCCCATAAACCAGCAGAGACCCAGAAAGCAAAACTTAGAAATTGCTCACCTTTTGTGGCTATACATACAATAGAGTATGCCCTGAGAAGGACTGCCTTTCCCATGGGGCATGGCCTTTTCTGTGGGTGATGTGAAAATCTGGAGTTTTGCACTTTTAGCTGTCCAACTACAGGATCAATTTAACAAGTAATGAGGTTTGGGTGTAAGTGCTACAAGACGCATTTGAGTAGCTATTACATACCACTATGGAGCAACCAGAGACCCTTCCTAAATTTGATTTTAATTAAGCTTAGTGTTTTTGCCACCTTTGTTTTCTTTCATTCATACTAAATAGAGGTCACTGCAGATAAGTCCTTGTTGGCTGGAAGTGTAGTCCATCTTTTTATCTTAATGTGGTCAGCAGGCTCAAAAGTTCATGTTTAGAATTTTAAAATACAGGAATTTTATTACACTGATAGCTCCAGATAGTGTGGTGAGAGGCAGCTCATAGGTGCAGTGTGTGTTTACCTGCATTTACCAGATCAGAGTTCCTGCAAGGTTCTAAACAACAGAAACTGACTCTGGTTAACTTATTCAGGTGGGGGTATTGCGTAACCCATTTGCTTTCAGGAATTCTCCAAATGTGGTGGGAGGGGAGGTAGATACAGTAGATGCTTGAGGAGGGATGAGTCAGCCTCTATTTTCCTTCCTTAATTCCTTTACTTATAAGTCTGTCTTGTAATCTCTTGGTCTTGTAATCTCCTTCAAATCCATAGGCTTTCGCCCCCTCGTTTTCTTTCCTTGACATTTCTGTGGTGAAAAAACAAGGCCGTTGGTCCAGAGAATTCCTCACACTTGGGTTTTGCATTCATGGGTTCATTCTTGCATATTGTGTGAATTTGCTCAGATAACCTTGCCTGGCCTTCCTCCTCCTCCAGTTGCTCACTTGGTCCGTACACTCCCACTTTTGGACTTCTCACAGGTCAGGCAGTGTCAGCTTTGCTCAGAAGGGGGTTCATTTTGCCTGAGGCAAAAGGACAACATTTCCAAAGGATAAACAAAGATTTTCAGACCCATGTGTGAAGAGATTGAATTTTTGGTTTTTTAGCCTTAAAACCTTAAAATTTTGCATATATTACAGTGGAATATTTGTGTTAGGAATTTTTATCTTTGGTAGCTACCTCCTATACCAAAGATATTTACTAATTTACCTGGGCATCTTTCTGACTATATTGTGATACACCTTACCATTAGAAAATTACCTTTTCCGTTTTTTTTTTAATTGAGCTTTTAATTTGAGATAGTTGTCATTTCCCATGTCATTGTGAGAAATAAACCCAGTTTCCCCCGAAGTTGATATCTTGTAAAATTATGAATCAGTATCACATCCAGGATATTGATGTCCATGCAGTCAGGATATGGGGCACATCCATCCCCACAAGGCCCCTCGCCCCACACCTGCCTCCCACCACCACTGACTCCGTCACCTCTGGCAACTGGGAGCTGTTCTCCATTTCTGTAAATCCCACATTTCAAGAATGTACTGTGAGTGGAATCATCTGTAACTTGGGGGTTCGCTTTTGTCACTCATAAATTCTTGGGAGATTCAGCCAGGTTGTGTGTGTCAATCATATAGCCTTGTTAGTGCTGAGTAGTATTCCATGAGTCCATGCACCACAGTGTGTTCAGCCATTGGCCCATCCATGAGGACACCTGGGCTGCCTCCAGGTTGACATTTCTGTTATAAGTAAAAGTAATAACAGTACTGCTCTGCCCTTTGTGTGTGAATGTATGCTTTCATTTTTCTGGGGCAAATTTGATTGATGGGTCTTATGGTATGTAGAAAATTAATACTATTTTACCAGACTTGCCATTAAAAATTTTAAGATAGGGGGCCTCTGTGGTGGCCTAGGGGTTAACTTTCAGTGCTACCGCCTCGAAGGCCTACCTTGACATACTTAGTTCAATTTCCAGTCAGGGAGCCAACCCACATGGCACAGCAGACCTCTTCTGTCTCGCCCACTGTTCCCTTAACAGTATATTTCAGTAGATCTGCCTGTTCTGTACCCTACTCTGTCTCTGGTGAATCTTCTTACCCCCTACACCTCTGGCCTACATTCCACTTTTGTGCAGATTAAATAAAAAAAATCTTTAAAAAAGAATAATTTTTTAAAAAAAATTAACATAAGTGTTTTGAAAGTGATAGGGAGGAAAAAAAGAAAATATTTCTTTCATTATGAAATTACAAACATCCCTAACTGCATTATGTGCTTTTTAGTAGGGAAATTAACCCTTTGAAAGTAATAAAGTGTTTCTTTTTCTCTCCTTACTTTTTACCTCTTCCATTTTTTTTCCCTAAACGTACTTTTTGAATACCTTGTAGATTTACCAGACCAGAGCACTTAGGAAGCAGTGCCAAGATCAAATGTAGTGGTTGTCATAGCTACCAGGAGTCCACTAAACAGCTCACCATGAAGAAGCTGCCCATTGTGGCCTGTTTTCATCTCAAAGTAAGTTTTCCAGAAAATAGACTCCACTTATGACTCGATTTTGCATCTCTAATACAGGTTAGAGCCTATTGATTTGGGTAGAGTGCTTTTATAATTGCAGTGGGCTCAGTACCAAGCACTGAAGAGACAAGAGGCTAATCAGCTATAAACCCTTTTCCTGTCTATTTCCTATAGAGGATTGTTGTAAATAAAAGGTAATTTCCAAATGAAATAGGATGTGAGTTACATACTGCACTGGGAAGGAAGATTTTTAATACGGTTTCACGACTCCTCGTACCTCCTTCCTCCTCTCCAAGCTTTCTCTTTCTCTTTTACTTTTAAAAGCAGTGACCCTCAGCATTATGATCTAGTCAGGGGTCAGCAGGCAGGTTTTTCCTGTAAGGGTTCAGATAGCATATATTTTGAACTTTGCAGCCACATATGATCTGTTTCATAGTCTTCTGTGTTTTATTGTATAATCCTTTAAAAATGTAAAAACAAAAAAAGGCATTCCTAGCTCAGCAGCTGGATTTGGTGGGCCCTGATCAAGTCAAAGGAATGCACCGTCTGGTCAGAGGAACCACGTTTACTTTTGCTAGTGCCACGTTTACTTTTTTTGTACCCCTGATGATTATGACTTTGAACATTCATCTCATTTCAAGACATGACTCGAACCCCATATGTTAGAATTACGTGGATTAATAGTATGTTATTTAATTTATAAGATCTAATGTGGCCAAAGGCAATTCAGAAAACAAATGAAAAGTCCAGTTTGGGGACTGCACAGAGAAGCACTAGGGGGAGTCCTTTACAGCTTCCATTTTTCCCTCTCCCTTTTGTCTCCATCTTTCCCATTTCTGTAGCGATTTGAACACTCAGCCAAACTGAGGCGGAAGATCACCACCTATGTGTCCTTCCCCCTGGAACTGGACATGACCCCCTTCATGGCATCCAGGTATGTACAGGCTTGTCAGCTGGGTCTGGTGAGGGTTGTGGCTCCATTAGGTATATGATTGCCACGGGGCCCTGAGGAGGTGGTGATAATGTTAATGTAACCCGACCTGTCTAAAACTTTGCTGGAAAGTGAAGGCACACTTTAGTTTAATGAATTGCTTTTCTCCAGATATATTTCAACTTTGCATTTTCCTTAGTAATCATTTGTCAACTTTCAGGCTGTCAAGATAGGATCACAGTGAGAGAGCAGCATTTTTAGCTGATGAAATTGATTATAGATACAGATAAACTGAATTGATTTTGTAGTGGAAGATTCCATTTCTCTTTTTCAAATCTTTGTGCCATAGACCACTTGTAATGTACCCTCCCACAAAACCGCAGGACCATACTTCCTTGGAAGGGTCTGGGGATGGTCACACCTCAAGAGTGGCAGCAGATAGAAGTAGGGGCCGGGCTTCATGCCAAGGCAGTTCACTTAGCCAGCCTGATCTCGGTTTCCCCGCTTCATCTCAGGGATAACCTATCTTAAAAGGAGAGTCTTTGGAAGAGCTGGAAATCATATCTAAACCATCTCTAGCACAGGTCTGATATAGTAGACCCCCAATGATATTGATGTTAATTTTCAAGTCCTGTGTTTCTGACTCATTTTAAATGATACTGAGTTTGCTGTTTTGTGTTACAGCAAAGAGAGCAGAATGAATGGACAGTACCAGCAGCCAACAGATAGTCTCAATAATGACAACAAGTAAGTGGCATCTGCAGGTGTGAGCTGAGGGAGCATACTTTCGGGGAGCCCCCAATAGCCTTTCTCAGAGACACAGCTATGTTTATGAGTGACAGTGATGGAGCTCTTACTTCTTTGGATTACTGACTGACTTCCGGTCTGGCTGTCCATTGACCTATGTTAAAAGTACTTAGCCCACATTAGGAGAGGACTTTCACATCTGCATCATAAAGATTCCCTCCTCTTGTGGGGTGTGATCCCTCCTCCGCTGGCTACATTTTGCCCTCCCTCACTATCCTTCCCCCATCATCATGACAGGGAGGGTGAAAGGGTAAAGGTACCACAGTCCCTGCCAACTCCATTTGCCATTACCACTCTACTTACTACAGCGATGCAGCTCAAAACAGAGTAGTGGGCAGGCCTTTTTGCCCTCTGTGTGTCGGCTTTAACTCCTAGGGTGCTATATCTGGGGTCAGCGGTGCTACTCCTCGCTGTGCAAGCTCTGACTGCATGGTTTCTGATGGTGAAAAAGTTGAGCTTTCTGCTTTTCTCCCCACTCTTTTCCTTCCAAACTAGGTATTCCTTGTTTGCAGTCGTTAACCACCAAGGGACTCTGGAGAGCGGCCACTACACCAGCTTCATCCGGCAGCACAAGGACCAGTGGTTCAAATGTGATGATGCCATCATCACCAAGGCCAGCATCGAGGACGTGCTGGACAGTGAAGGGTATGTCCAAGTGGCACTTGTCTCCTGCTTTTACAGCCTCATCCAGTGGCACACTTTTTCAGTGTACCATTTGGAGATGTTGCCCTCTAGTTGCTGAAGTAATGAGTTAATGAGGCCTGTCTGCACAGCACACCAACCTCCATCAGTTGTCAGGTAGGAAAGAGACCAGGGTGCTCTGGATAAGATAGTGGGTTTGCATTAACCACAGAACCCCTCTCTTCTGTGAAAGCTCTTCTCTCCTTTACCCATTCTGTTCCTTCCTGGCTTTCTTCCTTAGCCTTGCCAAGTCCTTGTTCTTGAGTTCCAGGATGAGCTGCCATGAGCTTTGAGGCATCTGGACTTTGTATTTAATGGGGCCACCCCTTTAACATTATGCATAGTGGTATTTGAGAGGACAGACTTGGCAGTAAGGAAGCCAGAGTGGGGCTGGGTTTAGACTGGACCCCACTGTGGGAGTCCTACAAATAAACAGTCCCGCCCCCAAAGGCAGTGGCAGTAACACATAAGAAGCCAGGCTCTAGAACCATATGGAGGCAGGGCCCTGGGGCAGACAGAATGGAGTGGCATAGGCATTAAGTGGAGTGCTTTACCACACGTTTTGGGAACTAAAATCCAAAGCCATCCCACCAAGAAATCTGACTACACACCTGTGTAGAGGCCACGGTTCCTGTGTTCTCAGTTGGGGAAGGGTGGTTCTTTTGTAACTCAGGAATTTGAATGTAAGTATGCTTCTCTCTTCACCTTTGCAGATACTTACTGTTCTATCACAAACAGTTCCTGGAATATGAGTAGCCTTACCCACAGCTGGTCAGAAAAATGAAGGCGATGAGTTGGCAAGTCTCAAAATGATCCCCAACCTCCCCAACAACGTGATTCTGCCATACACAGAAGCACCCTCGAGAGCATGGGGGTCCTCTGTAGCCTGGGTCCCAAGGAATCATCACGGTGGATGCCCAGGATTGTGGTATTGAATGGACAAACCCCATGCTTGGAGAACAGCTCCAGGAAACACACAACAGAACAAATAAATGAAGGGTGTGCCCTGAGTGGGAGGAGCAGAGTAGATCTGCACTAGCACATCTCCTGTGCTCCTCAAAGAGATGGGGGGCACAGCAGAGCACCTGGCCCCTGTGCTTCCATTCAGCCCACCGTACAGTATAGACTTTAAAAGGCACCAGTTCATTTTAAAGCTATGGGTCCATTAAGGCAGCAAGTAGGAGAGACAACGATAGTGTGTAAGGACAAAATATCTTTCTCTTGTGAGTTTAGTATTAAATATATATAGTAATGGAACTCTTAGCCTCCATACTGTCAGCAGATACAAACAACCCACCCTATCCCAAGCCTGTGGGACTGAAGACACTGGGGTTTCCAAGCACGTCTGTTCTGCAGGTAACTTAGCATCAAATTGCATGTGGCCACATCAGCCCTGGTGGTCTTTCGGTTTTCTAGAAATAGGCCTTTTCTTACCTCCTCCCCTTTTCTCTCCATTTCCACAATGATGAATTTCATAAATGTAATGATAGTAATGTGAAAGGATTATTGAGTTTATACTGAAATTTAGATTGTTTCTCCTTTATACTCGAGTGAATTTTGCTTTCTAATTGGTGCTGGTTGCCTCCTCCCCCTTTCCCTGCCTTACCTTCTGGAAGCATCCGTGTCCAGGTTACAGCTGGCGGGCGCAACAGAAGGATCAGGCTGCAGCTATAAATGTGTCATATTAATTAATTTTTTGAGTATATGAAGCATTTTTCAATGGTTTTATTGTTTCCCTTATATTTTCTTGCTGGCTACCTGTGCCACCACCATGGTGGCCTGTGTGTTAAACTGAAACTGTAGTGGCTTCCAGCAGAGACTGGATTACATTGCTGAGTGAATCTGATTCACATTTAGTGTCGTTTCAATTATAGGGGGAGAATAAACGGCTGTGACACCTTGTTGGCAAGCTGATGAAGGAGATGGAACAACACGAATTGTTCCTTGTAAGATATCTTGCATGCTTCTATTTGTTCAAACGCAAACTTAAGATTGTTTGTACCTTTCTGAGAAATTACAGCCCAGACATGAGGGAGGAATAGTTTGCTGTTTTTTTGTGAAAAACCCACTTGCAAGCTGTGTCTGTCCTGGGGGCCCAGGTGCATATGAAGGGGGGTCAGCACATTGTTTTCATCAAGAGCCAGGTCGTAAATGTTTTAGGCTTTGTGGGGTCTCTACCATAGATAATACAAAAACAAACGATCATGGCTATGTTCCAGTAAAACTTTTGGACACTGAAATCTTAATTTCATATGATTTTGATGTGGCACAAAATAATCATTTTTCTCCCCCCTCTTAAAAAATGTGTAAACTATTCTTAGCTGACGAGCCATAGAAAAGCAGGCAGTGAACAGGATTCTACTCAGCTGGTTAGGTTAGGAAGGGATAATAATAGCAGGAGTGGAGTCCTACCACTCTCTGGAAAGTACTGGAACATGTGAAACAACAGTCATATGCAGCAAAATCCTTAGTGATATAGATTCTTAAGCACTTGCTCATTTCATTATTAGTTATGTTGCTGCACTTTTGGAATATTAAGTTTTAAAGCATTATGAAACAGCCAGCATTATTAGAGAAACAGGAGTGGGCCTCCGGTGCCCAACTTAGTTGTGTGTGACACGGCCATGAAGACTTCTTGCAGAGAGGGGTTCTCTCTTAATAGGATCACATCTAAGAGAAGGAAAATTGACTGACATTGGCTTGCAGCATTGTGAGCCACAAAGTCTCTTCCTTTGTTTTGCTTATGGTCTCCCTTTATCAGAGTGTCCAGTGCAGAGTGGGGGCAGGGCAGCCATGTGGGCCTTGGGTTTCCTGGCAGGTTGCCTGTGGTATGGTGTTCTGCCCTGCTTCTCACATCTCTCTCCTCTCCACACCCATCTCCTCCCAACTCCTGTTCAGGGACTCAGGCGTGAGCACTAGGGTAAGATAGCAAGGCTACATTAAGTTTTTGTAGGCATTATTGTGAAACTTCATACCCAAATTCATTGTATTTGTTCCTTTTGACATTGGCATTCTAAGCACTTACTTGTGTTCCGATCACACAGAGCATTTCTCAACACTAAGGAGACAGACTAGGGGACTTCCCTCCTACCAGTGTATTTAAAATAACTTGTATTCCCAAGATGGCTGTCTTCACAGCAGTTGGCGCTGAAACAAGAGGACTTTCCCTCCTGAGATGTCTGAAGAGAGGTGGGTGCGGGTCCGGGTAGCCTGTAGTCCTTCCAGCCTGAGTGGGCGCTCCTGTGGGCACCAGCAGCACCCCAGGACTCCTCTGCAGCAGTCCCCTGCAACATACAGTCTCATGCTCTTGTACCTCGGCTTGCTGTGTATGCTTTTCTTTGTGTAAACTTGCAGTTCTTTTGACAGTTCCAAGTGACTGTTTTGTTTACTATAACTTTGAAGACAAAAATTGTAAAAAGACGATTCCAATGATTGTGCTGTGGATTTTATTACGAAGATGTTTACACCTCCCTTTGACCTGCCTTTTGAGGAACTGTTTGACTCTAATCCCTTCCCTTAATGGCTTGTAGTATTTCCTATGTCATAATAAAGCTACATTTTATTCTGAAACCGGCCAACTCTCCCCTTACTAATATGGCAGCCAAAGAGGGGCCCTTGGCTGAAGGACCCTGCCTGGGGGCTCCTGCCACCCCCTCTGGCCCCAGCTGCATGGAAATCAGCACAGAGCTACAGATTTGCTCTGGCTAGCCATAACCATAACCACTCTGGGTGTTGCCATCTGGTCACCCCGTGTTCCCTTGTTTCTATGTTTCCTCCTTTTAAGGGCAGAATGGTGGGGTATCTTGGGGTATCTAGGATTCAGGACGGTTATGGCCTTCAGACTGGTACACATGAAAGTCCCCTGAGAGTCTTCTTGCAGGAGTCCTGGGCCGAGTTTGAGTACAGGAACTGGGATGGGGCGCAGGGAGATGAATTTTGTTATCAGGTGCCCACAAGTGAGGAGAAAAAGCATACAAACAATAAATAAGCAAGGAGAAAAATACAGTTCTGGTGCTGTCCTTGGTTCAACATTGGTCATGGGGCCACAGGTGATGCCCTCCTGCCACTGCCCATTCCATGTTTCCCTTGCCCTCTGCTGGTTTGGATTGACCCAAACCTTCATTTCTGAAGAGTGAGTCCTTGTTTGGCTCCCTTATTGCAAGTTTCTTTACAGTGTTCCTTGCATGGGTGTAGCAGGAACACCAGAAGCTCCCCTGGCTTCCAGACAGTCCTGTCCCCATATTTTGGCAGTCCCCTGGGGAAAGCTTTTGGGGTTTAAGTCCTTTAAACTAGCAAAACCCATTTTCCAGTACAGAGATTTGCGATTTGATCATTAGGTGTAATACCTCAAGTCCCCCTCCCACCCTGGGGAACCGCATATCTGGCTGTGGGGCAATCAAGACAGAAGAAGGAACCTCATCCTTTCACATAACTGACCCTTCAGGAAGCCCAGTGTTTTCAGGTGGCGGCTGATGTAGTGACAATAGTTCTGCAGATGTGTGCCTGTTGCTGCTTGGCCTTTGCTGTGACTTAGATACCCTGTTCAGAAGCATCGCTGCATAGAATGTGGTGACGGTGGATGGCATGCTTGCAGGCAGGGGCAGGCAGTCTTTATTGCAGAATGCAAGTTTATCCAGTGAATATACATCTCTACTCCCCACGGTGAAGAGGCCTTGTGTGGCCAACGTTCAAGAGCTAACTGGGCCTCCTGGGAAATGATACCATCCTAGATTCAGTGCTCAGCGGTAGTTAGCCTGGTGGGCCTTGGCCAGGCTAAGTGTTGATGCTGTGCATTTCAGTCTCTGCCTTTATGGCTACTTTGTTAATAGTTCAAGCAAACCTGGGGTCTGGAAAGGAAGCTAATTGCATCCACAGAGCATGCCAAACCTGAAGCGCATCTCTGAAGATACTCTGGCAGGCACTTGTGAATACAGCTGTCTCCAGAATCTGATTTGAGAGTTCTGTCCCACCTGGATCTTCCTGCCACTAGCCTTCCCTGTCTTTGCCCATCAGGCCAGACTTAACACCCCATGATTTGGTGAGGATTAATTATTTTTGACCTTAAATACATTCCGGACAAGGTGGGTGACCAGATGCATTACTGCTCAAAGTTCACTCACGGGGAGATTTTCCTTTATCGCTGCCCTGCAAGACCATCCCGTCATCTGATCAAAGAAACACCTGAGGGGGCTGTACAGTAGGTATTTATTGGAAAGAGTCTGAGCCACCTGGTCATACAACTTAGCATACCTTCTGGACCTGCCCAAGCTCAGGCTCTTACATGCCATTTCCAGTAGATAAAGCTGCTGCACACACTCACCCCTCAGACTAAGCAAACTGCTTTAGGTGGTCATTAAAAGTTGGTATAGAGAAAAAAGCATTAGCTCACTGGTGCATACATAGGTCTAGGCACCATATTGATCTGATGCAGTGAAGATACCATCTGTGACAGCAGTTGCAACTTGAATGCACCTTACGAGGCTTGTGGTGTGCAGTCATTTCCTAAGACCCATCACACTTTTGCTCAGGCCAAAATATGAGTTAAATATCATTTACAAATACCAATAGCAGGCATTATCACTGCCGCTGCTTTCAGATATTTGGCAAGGACCTGAATCCTTGAAATCCCCTCCGTAATACACTATTGTTTGTTTTTTGCTACCTTGGTGGGGGGGGGTGAAGTTCCAGCAGGTTCCACATGGCTCTTCCAACCATAGTAGCCCTCACCCTTCCAGCTTGCAGGACCTGCCAAGTTCCAAGTATGCCCATTCTATACTCAGGAAAAGGGGAAATGACCACAGAACGTATCAAATAAGAAATTATCATTTCCGGACAGAACAAGAGCTGGTTCACACTTGTCTGTGCTCTTTTCCCCTCTGCTGCTCTGCTGGCTATGTTCGGCTAGTGGTGTGTTTACCAACCAGGATATCCTGGGTAGGTAGGAGAACTATAGATGATGACTGAGGAGACATGTTACATGAGCCAGAAATAAAAGTTCTGTTGCTAAAAGAATACTATCAATCTCGGGCTTTATCAGTAAAAGAATGATAAATTAGGGGCAGATCTACTCTTACCCACAGCACTTAGCATACTGCCTGTCCATGGAAATATTCATAGAATAAACGACTCTCTCAGCTGTGACTCCATAAACAAAAGCCCCAAGTGGAATAGAATGGTGGACAAAAAGGGTCATGCCCTGCCCCTCACAGAATGTGCAGATTAGAAGGGAAGGGGAATGAGTGTTCAGCTCCTAAGACTGAGACGTGGTTGAAGGACAAGTGGGTGCACTCAGCGTCTCATAGAAGAGTTGAGGGCCCATGAGGAAATGATTGGGCTCAGAGCAGAGAGGGGCAGCACAGGTGAATGCCTCAGGGCATGAGGGTCCTGGTGAATTCTGTGAGGATATCACAGCAGCAGGCAAGTCATCACTACACACGGTTATGTCAGGAATGGTGGAGGAACAAAGAGCCTCCACTTCCTCAATTTGTGCAATCACTTCCTACAGTTCAAGGACTGGCTCATGGAAAAAGACTAGAATGTGACTCTAAGTGCTTCTAAGAAGTAGAGCCAATTGGAAAAAGGTGCAAGGAAGAACCTCAACCTAAAAGACACTGTTCTCCCAGGGGAGCTGTCTAAACATGGGGTAAGCCCCACGAGGTGTTAAGTGTAGCATGTTGGTTTCCTTGGAAGGACTGTAGACTCACATGCGGGAAGTTTTCTGGGGAGTGCTTGAAGGATCAAAGGCCGGGAGGGCAGGCAGAAGGTGTGCAAAACTGAGGGCAGTGGAATTGGGAGTGCAGTGCTGCCAACCCTGCAGGGAGCTCTGGCGCCGGGCTGGCCCTGCACAGTGCCTGTGGCACTGGGGAGAGGCTTGGCCTTGGGTGAAGTAGCTGTGTTGATTACAGGATAGTTGCTAGAGAAGGACTTGACTGTGAGGAAAGGAGGGTTGAGCCTCAGACCAGAGGTGGGTGGACCTTGTGTGCACCCCAGTATCCACCACAGTAGCAACTCTGATTCCTGGAATTCCCAGACCTCTCACTAGTAGTCCAGGCTAAAGTGCCATTTGCAACAGGCAGAGCCTGGAGGTTCAGTTGAATCCCAAGCTGGACCCAGTTCATGGTCGGGACTGTTTCTGCCCTAGTTTGTCCTGGGTCCACAGTTCCCTGTTTGCATCCATGGCTCTGCCACCTTTTCGTGGGGAGAAGTCTGCTTACTTAAAATCTTACATTTTCCCAGCAGGGAAGCGCATTTAGGCTTCAGACAATACTCTTCATGTGGAGAACTTGTGAAGGCTAAAGCAGAATGACAAGAGAGCCACAGGCCCTCCCAGCTGCCTTGTCAAAAGACAAGCTGGCCCTTGCAAGAAGTCATTTGCTATAGTGGGAAATATACCTGCTGTGATGAGTGTCCTCATGGGGGCACCATGCACACCAGCCAGGCTCCTGGGTGGCCAGTCCCCTCTGACACCCTGATCCCTCATCTCTAAGATGGAAGTTGGTTAACATGGAAGATCTGGCAATTGCTTCAAGCCCTGACGCTGGGTGAGTCTAAGGACATTTTTCTCCCTGCTTCTCCTGGTGATACCAAAAAACCAACTTTGATGTTTACATCTTACATCTTATAGATGTTTCCTCATCTGTAAGACAGGGACACTAACAGTACCTCCCTTACAGGAGTATTACATAGAAAAAATTAAGTCATGTAAAGTGCTTAGAACAATGGTTGGCACATAGTAAGAACTGTGTACATTTTTTTAAAAAGATTTATTTATTTATTTGTGCATAAAAGAGCTGGGGTATAGGCCAGAGATGCGGGGTGGTGGGGGGTGGGAGAGGATTCACCAGAGACAGAGTGGGAAATAGAATAGGCAGATTGACCTAAGTACATTGCTGAGGGAAGCAGCAGGCAAGTCAGGAGAAGTCTGTTGCGCCATGTGGGTAGCTCCCTGGCCTGCCGGGGATCAAACTTGTGCTGCTGCGGATTGCTTCATAGTGTGGTGCTTAACCCCTTGTGCCACCAGGGAGGCCCTGTATAAATTTTTTTTTTTTTTAAATCCATTTGAGATGTATGAAAGGCTGGAGCTCTTTGGGATCAGCTTTTGTCTTCTAACTGGCAAGGGGGAAATGCAGCAACAAGTAAGTGTATGGGTTTCCTCAGAGACACTATTTTTTCCTGTGATAAGTCTACAAGTGAAAAAGAATCCAAAATAATTAAGAAGGGGAAAACAAGGTTGCAGGGTAAGTAAATGATGTCAGGCTTTTCTGCCCTCCCGCCATCAGGATTGATGAGGGATCCCCACGGTCCCGAATGCATGCCTGATGGCGGGCACCTGGAATAGGGTGTGGGAATGTGTAAGTGGGTACACCTGGGCTGAGAGACTGAACTTAGAAGGGTGGCGTCATGGGATGCCAGCAGAACAAAAAGCAGAGCCACGAGAGCAGAACCACGAGAAGCAGAAGCAGAACCACAAGAGAAGCAGACAGAACGCCGGAGAGCCCAGAGTGAAGACTTGCCTCACAGCCCCCCAGCACCCTTGCCTGCTGTGTACCTGGTAAATCCCAATAAAAGCCTGCAAAAGCCACCGAGGACTCCAGGACTCCTCCTTTACCCCGTCTGCTGGATCAGAGATCCTGCTCCGTGTCCGTCCTGCCATTACAAAGGTATTTTGCTAAGCAGATCTGGGACCTTTCGTGTTCTGTTGGAAGCTAATCAGATGTCAGGCTGATGGGGTCAGGGCCAGCTCTAGGCCTAGACCAAGTGGCTCTCAAGCCTGGCTGCCCACGGGAACCACCTAGGGTCTAAAACGCCTCCAGTGTATGCCCCGGCCCCCACCCTTGGAGAACCTGATTTAATTGAGCTGTGGCCCTAGCATTGGGACTTTTCCAAGAGTTCCCCAGGCTTCTTATGTTCAGATAAGGTTGAGAACCGAAGGCCAGCAGGGCCCAAGTAAATCAAGAGTCAAAAGGACACAGCTGGAGGAAATCTCACCCTTCCTTGTCTCCTTTGTTCCAAAAATAACTTGAGACGCTTCCAAAACCATATCTAATGCAATGGAATTTTTGAAATTTAAGAAATCAGAGAGATGGAAAACTTCACATGGAGAAAGTGTTTCTGAGAGGTGTCATTTGAACTGAGGCCGACATAACAGACCTATCCCTCCGACCCGAATGAAAATGGAGAGAAAATCATCTCTGGAAGAGGGAGCAGCAAAGCTCAAGGCCTTGGGGCAGGAGTAAGAAGGGGAACAATTCCGGTAACAAGGGAGGTAGTGGCACCACGGAGAG
This sequence comes from Talpa europaea, assembly GCF_964194135.1. Taxonomy (NCBI): domain Eukaryota; kingdom Metazoa; phylum Chordata; class Mammalia; order Eulipotyphla; family Talpidae; genus Talpa; species Talpa europaea. The sequence goes on along the minus strand of NC_140074.1, from coordinate 100,958,166 downwards.
GAACCAGAGCTGACACAGAGGGAGCCAGGGGTACCACCATTTGGGGCTCAAAGGCCCTTGTAAGAGATTGAGATTCTATCCTGTGTCAAGGACGCATGGAGCACTTTAAGCAATGATATGATCTGATTGATGTTTTAAAAAGATGATTTTGGATTCCAGGGGCCACCTAAGAAGTAAAAAGAGAAATAGAAAGTTCCTTCCCTTGTGATAAAAGTCCAGATCATCTACAGGTGCCTGAAAGGACAGAGAATGTGAGCCCTGCCCGCATGTGCCCCAGGGCAGGGGAGAAGCAGAGCCACCTTGTTGCAAGTGGGAGCAGTCCACCCAGCTAACACCTGAAAGAACTGCTAGCAGCTGCCGTGGATTAGCATGGGAGAGAGTAACTTCTGAGAATGGCAAACAAGAACCACTTACAGGTTCTTCTCCAGACTGCCACTCAATCACCATGGGAACAGTATGGGGCACAGAGCGGAAGGCAGGAGGGTGCCTCCCCAGGTGATGCGGGCCTGGAGGAAGGGAGGGCATATGACCAGCGCAGACTCTTCTCCCCCTAACTACAGCCTTACGCTGCTTGGCAAAGGGCAGCAAAGCCGGCTGCCTCAGGGAACAGGTGAAACCCCTCTGAGAAAGGTAAGAAAGTACCCTCCCCTGCACCTGAGCAGTAATCATTTTGTAATCTATAAATATATCAAATATTAGTGTTGTATATCATAAACTTACAGGATGTTATATGCCAATTATATCTCAATAAGCTGGTGAGGGGGTGGGGAACTAGTGTTACCAGGAGGTGGAGGAGGGTTGGCAAGTTATGGCCCATCATTCAAATCGGTTTTTTTTTTTTTTTTAAGATTTATTGGTTTTTTTTTTTTTTAAATTTATTTATACAAGCACTGGGTACAGTCAGAAGCGCGGGAGGGTGAGAGAATTCACCAGAGCCAGAGCGGGGAGCAGAGCAGGCAGAAGGACCGAAGTACACTGCTGAGGGGAGCAGTGGGCGGCAGGAGAGGTCTGCGCGCCATGTGGGACCCTCCTCCAGTGGCCGGGGAACAGCTGGGGATCAAACCGGTGCCGCAGAGGCTGTGGGCAGCTTCGCAACCCAGCACTCAACTGCTGTGCCACCAGGGAGGCCCCTCAAATCGGTTTTTAAAAGTAGTTTCATTTGAATCCTGCCACCCCATTTGTTCATGTCTTGCCTATGGCTGCACTGGAGCTACAATGGCAGTTACGGGGTCCTTGTAAAAAGGGATAATTTGGACACAGGCAAATAGGGAGGAGACCTTAGGCCAAGGAGAAGAACCTGGAACAGATCCTTCCTTTGAGGCCTCCGAAGTACCCGCCTGCTAAAAAACTTCTAGAACTGTGAGATCTAGGCTGTTTCTGCTAAGCGCCTGGTGTGTGGTGTTTTGTTCCAAGAACCTGAGGAAACTGATGCAGCCTGTTAGTTAGCCTGTGGATGGTGAAAGGATGGGCACCAGGCTTCTTGTCTCTACCTCCCAAGGTGTCTTATGTGAACCTTTGGTGCCTGTAGGTGTGCAAGATAATTTTGGGTGTTGCAGGTTGAATAATTTTAATTTATATAATCAGATATTTCATACCCTGTGAATGGTTGTCGGAATAATTATGCATGCTCAGGTTTAAATACTAGTAAAATAGGGATTTCAAATCTGATAAAAATATAGGTAACATCTGAATTGTGTGAGTGCTCAATAATTAGTGTATCAGTCAAAATCCATAAAATTTCACAAGAGTAAAGTAAGTCTAGAAGAAAAGGAAAGTTTACATAAAGGAAAATATTAAGCAAGCACTAGTGCAGGTTGGTGCCTCATGTGGTAAAGGTGGCTGCAACTGAGGACACTTCTCCTGTGATCCAGGAGACAGTTGTGTGCTTAAGGAGTCTCTGGTGCGCCGGGTTCAGCCTGCCCCTTCCAGTCCACCTCACACCCACACATGCACACACATGCACACACTGAAACACTTGCATGCACACATAGGTATGCACATAGTGCACAAGTACACACACTGTGTGAAGTGTTTTTTTTTTTTTTAAGATTTATTTATACAAGCACTGGGGTACAGGCCAGAGGTGTGGGGGGTCAGAGGATTCACCAGAGACAGAGCAGGGAACAGAACAGGCAGACTGATGAACTGCCGAGGGGAGCAGCAGGCGAGGCAGGAGAGGTCTGCCGCACCATGTGGGTATCGCCCTGGGTGACCGGGAATCGAACCCAAGCTGCAGAGGCTGCGGATAGCTTCACAGCGCTGCAACCACCCGGCTGCGCCACCGGGGAGGCCCAGGGGGCTTCTTTTTGTAAAGGAAGGTAGGCCATTGCTGCCCAGGCTGCAGCAGCCCACACGCATGCATGCGCTCAAGGCCTCCTTCCTCTTCTCCCACCTTTCCTGGTGTTCCCTCTTCAATGGAAGTCTAGCAGATGACCCGCTTCCCACCCGACCCAGCCCAGCAGGCTCTCTGGAGCCTGTCAAAGTAGGTCTTCAAACCCAGGCACTCAGCCTGGGCCCGGGGAGGTAGTGTGAGAAAGCTGATGAGCCATCCGAGGGGAAAACACGACCAAAACCAGCAACAGGAAGCGCAGGCAGGCAGCGGGGAAGGTTTTATTTCTAGGGGAGAAAGGTTCCCAGAGGGTGACTGAAGGTGGGCACGCCTTCCCCAGATCTCCTCACCCTCTCTCTCCTCCCAGCCCCTGCCTCTCTCCAGGCAGTTATCCTCTCACCGCACCGCCCTTGCGCCCCTCCGCTCTCTTCCGTCCACCCCTCTCCCGCCCCCGGCCATTGTCACACCGTGAGGCCCGCGTCCTGGACCGGCGCGCACACGACCTCGAGGCCGCCGTCGGGGGCGCGCGCACAGGGCTGTCCGGCCAGCGTCCCGCCGCGGCGCCACCACCTTCCTGCGCGCGGGGGGCCCGGCGTTCCCGGTCCTGGCGCGCCCGCGCTCTCCTGGGTGGGCTCCCTGCGCTCGGGGAAGCAGAAGCTGCACGTCTCCACCGGCTCCGGCGGCCCGCCCGCGGCGCTCCCCGCTTCCATCCAGTGATCTGCCGGAGGGGAAGAGGGTGTGGGACTTGGCAGGACTCCTCCGCCACCCTGTGCCCGGTGGACAGCCGGCCCGCCAGGGGGTTGTCAGAAGGAAACGCTACCCTTAGGTAGTAAAGTGGCCCCCAGGTCCCCACACTCACTGCCCATCCACCTAGCCACAGCCTCCCTTCTGCTTGGGGTGCCTGAGCAGGAATAAGCTTAGCTGACACTCTAGCAGCCCCCCTTAACTCCCCAGAATGATCACCTCCTCCTGGTTTTAGCCCTTAAAGTCCCCTGGAAACCCCACAACCACCCACCCAAGCCCCTGCTACCCAGACCACAGTGGGTCACCTCTACACCCACCCTGTCTCAGGAAACCATCTTCCTTCTTGCCATGATGTTGGCACCTGACTTCACCCAGACAGAAACAGTACTGCAGAGGCTTGCCCCAGACCACCCCAGGAAGGGCTCTGCGTGGGTTGCAGGGGCAGTGCCAGGGCAGAGGGATGTCAGAGGTTTGTCCCACCAGCAGTGAGAAGGTAAGAACCCTAGTTTCAGGCTCACCCTTGGAGGACTTGGCCCGGGTCTGACAAGGCCCTGAAGAGGGCTGGCAGGAGAACTGGTCCCCTCTCCTCTTGAGAAAGCAGGCCACGGCCAGGAGGAAGCAGCAGATGACGGCGCAGAGGCAGAGCCCTAGGGTGCTGTAGACCAGGGCCAGCTGATCAGCGCTCAGCTTCAGCCCCGGGGCAGCTGCAAGACAGCAAAGAGACCCTAAAGTCAGGATGGGTCCCTCACTGCCTAGCCCCCTTCTCTGAAGTGTCTTCTCCTCATGCTAGCAGCTCCCCTCTTAAGGCCCAAGCAAACCAATAGGCCACCTCCCCTCTCTTGGAAAGCCATGCCCCCTTGGAAGGGGACCCCAGCCCCCACTCCCCAGTAGATCTGACTGCTGGGAGGGTAGGGGTGGGATGGGGCGGAAATGTTTCCCTTTCTCATAAGGAGGCTTGGCTGCCCTGTTCGCTGGACTCTGCAGGAATCCAGGCTCCCCCCACACCCCCCGTCCCCCTCAGCTACCCCAGGCTGGTGGCAACTTCTTCCAAGTCCTCAGAGCAGGACATCTCTCGAGCTGGCCCTTTCGCTGTGGGATGTAGCCTGGGACAGTACCAGAGGTGGGTGGACAGATGTATAGATGATAGTCCAGGGAGGGTGCCTCTGTTTGGTCCTGAACCTTCACCAAGAAGGAGCTTTCCTGGGGTGCATGTATTTGAGGGTGAGACCACTGTAATTGCTGATGAGTCTGGTGCACAGGTATAAACTTGGGAGGGGGGTTGCAAAAGGGGGTCACTGATCACTCTACCTCTCAGGGCCTTGTGCCTCTGGTTTGGATGCCAGAGTCTCAGCCCACGACCAAACCCCTCCCCCTGAAGTTTCTCCCCACCCCAACCCCCCCTAATTTCTCTGGCCCCTTGAGCTGGGGCATTCCCTAAGCCCTAAGTGGAAGGATGAGCTAGAGTTATTATATGTGTACATGCCTGTAATATTCTCAAGACGCTCACTGTCCCTGCTCACTTACCAAGTGGGGTCTCCCTTCATCCTCCTGCTCCTCCAAAGGAGCCCCTGCAAATGACCCCTTTTTAAAAGCTGAGATGTCATTCATACCCCACCACATTCACCATTTCAAGTGTACAGCTCAGTGGGTTTCGGTGTCTACACAAGGTCCCACTACCATCTAGTTCGAGGACATTCCAGGTACCCATGGTCTCCTGTGTGTACCCAAAGCCTCGCCCTGCCCCCTGCCTGAGCCTGGACAACCTCGCCTCCACCCTCTGTCTCTGTGGATCTGCCTATGCTGGACATTTCCCGTGAGGGGGACTATGCTGTAGGGCTTCTGTCGCTTAGCGTGTTTTCAGGCTCATCCGTGCTGCAGCTCTTCCCTTCTACGGCTGAAGAATGTTCTGATGCCCTGCCACGAGTTTCTGTATGACTGTATGTTTTTGACTTTCTTGGATTGCTAGAAGAGTTGCTGGGTCAGATGGTTATGTCTATGCTTAGCTTTTTAAGGGCCTGTCAGGCTGTTTCCACAGTGGCTGCATTTTACACTCCATTTTGCTGAGTCTCAAGGTCTCCCTCTTTCCAGTCTTGGAGCTGCAGCTGAGAGCAATGGGATGGATGCCAGACCAATGCTTGGCCCACAAGGAGGCCGTGAGCGGATGTGGCCCCTCTTCCTTAAGCTCCTTAAGGTCATGGTTTTATAACGTGACGGGGAGAGAGAGAGAGAGAGACAGGAGGCTTGATGGGCTGGAGTCACCGCCATCGGTGCTATGCTTTGTATCCCACACCAGACTCAGACGCGCTGTGTGCAAGGGGAGCACGGTGGCATCACCCCATGCAGGTGCCCCAGAACTGGATACTGAGACCCAGAGAGGGGCGAGGGTCCAAGGAGAGGTCACAGGGCACAGAGCGTGGAGATGTCTGTGCATCCAACTCCGTGGTCCCTCCATCTGCTCACCTGCTCCCACCTGCCTCTGGAATAAAGCACCACACTGTCTGGGGCCAGAGAGGCTGGTAGCCTTCATGGGGAGACGGGCAGCCCAGCTGCCAGACTGCTGCTGAGAGCAAAAGAACTGTCATGACGACTCAAGACAAAAGAAGAAACATTTGCATTTGTCAAATGTTTTCAGGGTGAATTTTAACACCCAGACCAACCCTGAGACCGTGGCAGCAAGTGTTCGGAGAATGTCCCCAAATGACTGCCACCCCACATCCTGGCCTGGGCCTCACTCTACCAGCAGAATGCAGCTGTGCCGTCTGGCCTGCACCCAAAGAAGGCTTGCCAGCCTCTGTTTTTCTCTCTTGGGAGCCCTGGGCCCCCCCGTGAGAAATGAAGCTGGAAAGACCACAGGGAGGGGCAGGGCTTCGGAGCAGACAGAGAGGTGAGGCTTCTAGATGACTCCATCCCCAGAACCATCTGCCTGTGTGGCAGAGGGACCCCAAGAAACACCAGCAGAAGAGCTGGCCAGCTGAGCCCAGTGCCCCACAGAACCATACAAGATAATAAAATAGTTGTTATTGGTTGGCCAACTTCCAGATACCACGATAGACAACCAGAGCACAGTCTGCTCCTGAGGGAAGGAAGGATTTGTCCCAGCTTCTCTCTGTCCCCTCCTCCCAGAGCAGTAATTTGAGGTTTCTTATAAGGAAGGAAAACTAGGTTTCTGCCTGGGGACCTGTCCTTGAGACATGCTTTGCAAAGCCCCTGCACTGAGAAGCAAAATGCAAATTAAAGCTACAAGGCTCAGGGAGTCAGGCACCCACACCTTGATGGGAGCGGCCTCTTTTGAGGACTGTCTCCCCACATTGAAAGCACTTTCACCTTCCTGGTTCCTGTGGCCTCCTCACCTTTCCTGCTTAGGGACACATCTGACCCACACAGACACAGGTCTTAGAAAGAAAATAAAAGTCCCCAAATGAAGGCTCTTGGGCTAAGCCCACCCAGACTCAATAACTGATCTAACTGGTTTCAATCTCCCGGAGACTCTTCCCATGGCCCGAAGGAAGATGAGCTAATCTGTCACAAGGCCTATTTCTATTCCCCATAGGTAGGTTACCGAAGCCTGAAATAATCCCCTCATCCCCTGTCTTGCCCCTCTCTGCCTTTGGAAACCTTTCATTTTGTATGGCTGTTCAGAGCACCTTTCTCCTTGCGAGGTGGCATTCAGCCTGATCTGCGAGTGGTTTAATAAAGGCCAGTGGGTGGTTAAAATGGACTCAGTTGGATTTTTGGTATTTGACACAAGCATTCACTGGAGCTTTGTCGGTAACATCAAAAGTCCAGGGCAGCCTGGCTGCCCACCAGTAGATACGGCCTCCACGGGGAAGACTCCCCGTCGGTTAAGATGAAGGAGGCACATCTGGTGTCCTAAGATGGACTGACCCCAAGAGACATGAAGTGCAAACGGTGAGGGTGCACTTCAGATGCTCCCCATTGGTAGGAAACACAGAGGAATGTAAATAGGACTCAAATAAGAATATCTAGAAAGACAAACAAAAAACTGCCAGCAGCTGTTGCTTCTGAGGAAATGTTTGGATAGCGATTCCGCCCCTGCCCCCCGCCCCCGCTCGTTTAAAAAATGATATGTGTGTATCATCTATTCCAAACAGAAAATCAGTTCAAAGTGGGTCTGGTGGGCCACACTTCCAGAAAACAGCGTGAAAGTCCAGTGGGGAGGGCTGGGAGGCCACCGCGCTCCAAGCAGCTTTCAGGGCCTCAGGAGACATGCCCCAAGCTGCTTCTGCCTGGTAGGACGTGCACTGGGTCCAGAAACCAACACTGTTCTGGGGGTGGGAGATGGTTGGCCCTCTGGGACAGAGGGTCTCATTCCATGGTTCACTGTCTGCTGGGCCCTGGAGCAAAGGGGCACAGTTACCAAGTTTTCCTCTGTTCTAATCTGAAAATCCAGTCCTGGGGAGACGGCCCCTGGAGGTGCAGTTCTAAGAGCCACCACCAGAGGGCACCATGCAAGTGTGTGACTGTGGGAGCCTGGCTGGCCCAAGAGCACGCAGTTCATTTCCAAGTTGTTTGGTATTTCTTTTCTTTTTTCCTTCTTTACAAATGTTTTCAAAGCCATCTCTCACCTAAAAAATTAAAGGTTTGGGCTGACCAGTGGGGCGTGTTATAACTTGTTGCTTAGGCTGAACAGAGGGCCTCTGTGGCCCTGGCAGGGTGGACCAAGAACCCCTGGCAGCACTGTGAGCAGGCAAAGTGTAAAATGGGGCATGGCATTCCTGTCTCTGGGCATTGCTGTTGGCATGAGGTCATGCATGTAAATGTGATGGGGAAACTATGCCTTGTGGAAAGTTCCAGCAAGTCACCCAGTACCTTGTGCTGCCACAGCTCAGCCAGCAGGAGTTTGTCCCTGGAAAAGGAGGGAGGGGTGCCTCTGTGGGGTGTGCTGCTCCTCCTCCCTCGGGGAGCACTCTAGTGCACCGCCGTGGGCCATGTCCACGTGGCCAACCGGCCCACATCCTGGAGCACCGGTCCCTTGGCCCATCTACGCTTCCCCTACGCCCTGTCTTTCACATGCCTTGGTCAACGTCTGCACTGAAGGGGGGCTTCTTGTAGGGAGTTTGAGCCTGACTAGTGGGTAACTGGGGTCTCAATGCCCATCTCCTCAGGCCTTTCTCACAGAGGACCCCCACCTCCCGTGTGTGTGTGTGTGTGTGTGAGTGTGACAGCAACACTTAGACCATAGCAGGATGAGAAGGTGGGGACACAGGCTCCCACACAGACCTTCAACCTGCCCCTGTCTCAGCCCCCCACTGCCTGCCGCCTGGGGGCTGTGCCCACTGGAGTTAACATCTGCTCCAGGTTCTAACTGGACCTACATCCTCACTTGACCTACATCCTCACTTCTCTTCACAATTGATTTCCCCAGCTCCCTCCTTTCTGGGCCTCTACACCCTTCGACCACCCTCTTCTCTCTGGCTTCAGCCCCCTTATCAAGTCAGTCTCACTGAGGGTGTGGGTCCCTCTGGGGTCTTTGGTATCAGCTCTGGGGAGGCAGCTGAGGACATGGGTCGGCCTCCACCAGGACATTGACATCAGAGAGAGACATTCCACTCTCTGAGATAAACAAAAGGCGAGTGCTAAGTAAGACAAGCTACTGGGAATCCCGAAAGAAAGGAAACAACTCCTGGAACAAAGGGGTGTTGTCCGTGACCGGGAAATGTTGATGGCTCATGTCTGAGCAACAGCCACTTTGTGGAAGTGCCCCTCACTGCCCCCTCCCCCCCCACTTCTCTCCTCCCCTCACACAGACCGTTTGCTCTTCTCAGAGTCCTGCCTGTGCTCAGGCTGGTGAGCCAGGCCTCCTGCTCTGACTGAGCCCTCATGCCCCTCTCTCCCAGGGTGCTCCTGCCCCACGTCCAGCGCTCTCCCACCATGCGGGGCAAAGCCGAGCACAGGCTCCCCACAACTTCATAGCCTTTGGCTTCAGCAGCATAGCCTGGATCCTTTGCTGGATAGGGCCTAGACCTGGAAGGCATGGCTGACTCCCTGCTGCTCCCACACTGCTATCTGGCAGAAAGTGGTTATGGACCTGAGGACCTGAAGGGACTGAATACCAACTAGGCTAAAGAGGGAAAGGGGAGGCTTGTTGGCTTCAGGGACTGAGAGAGAGGCCCCTGCCTTGCCCCTGGCCATTTCTTCAGGACAGGGTTTGCCTCCACGTGGGATACCTGAAAATGGCCCCTTATGGGTCTCTTACCCTTCTTGAGGCCAGAGCTGGTGGGCATTTCTACCTTTCTCTGTGGTATAACTTATTCCTTCTAGAACTTTCCTGCTTGTTTGCCTTGGTGGACATACAACCCTTCCCAGCATCTCTGTGAGACCTTCTACTGGTCCCTTAAAGGCACACACCCCTGCCCCCCATATAGTGTTTCCTCCTCAGTCCTTTTATGTCCTCACACCTCCTAGAGCCTGGATGACTTTCTCCATTCCTGTGGCCTCCACTGCCATCTTGTAGGCCACTGAAATCCAGGTTTTTCAGATGAGATGCTCCCTAGAGCTCAGGATTCATATGCAGGTTCTGGTTGCCCCCAAAACTTACCCTCCCATGGGTGCACCCAAATCAGGCTCTTTGACCCTCTGGCGTTCCCTCCCCTAACTCTGTGTAGAGTTGAATGGTGCCTTCCCCCAAAAGATATGGCCTCCTCACCTGCAAATTGACCTTATTTGAGAAAAATATAACCTTATTTGGTAGACAGAGCATTTGCACCTATAATTAAGGATCAGCAGATGAGATCATTCTGGGTTAGGGTGGGTCCTAAATCCAATGATAAGTATCCTTATGAGAAAAGAGAGGACAGACCCAGACCCACATGAGATGCCACATAAAGATGCACTAGAGATGGGAGGAACGTGAACACAGGCTCCCTGCCAGGAGTCAGGGCAGGACAAGGGAGGGGGTGTCTGTGTCTCCGGGAGAAGACTGCATGGGAAGGGGCTGCACCCCAGAGCAGGGCGCTGGGAGGCCTCGAATGAAGGAATGACAGTTCTGAGAGGGATTCATGACAGACCTGGAGGGTGACTGAGTAGGGCCAGGCAGGCGTGGGGAATGTCTAGGGGCTGGCAGGATTTGGGGGTCCCACAAGTTGGACAGAGGACACATCAACCCCACCACTGGTGCAGCTAGACACAGGCTGGCTGCATTCTCTGTCCTCAGACAGGTCTACACCCACTCTCTCCCCAGGCAAGTGGCCAGGTATTTCCTGTTTATAATCCACACCAAGCCCAGCTCCTGCCCCACTGGTACACCCAGGCATCAGAGAGAACAGGACACTTAACCCCAGACCTCTGGAGACACAGGGAAGGGGCAGGACTCAGCAGGACAGTCCCTACGCCTGAAGCCTAGAGGGTCCCCATGCTGTGCCATGGTGCCCGTGGGACAGTGATATGACAGATCAAGCGGTCCTGCAGGCCCCAGTGGTTCCCCACGTACATACATATCCCACACACCACGTACCACAGCAATCCCATGGACACACTTTGCTCTTGGTGGACACACTTTGAAATCACAGACCAGGCCCAAGTCCCAGTTGTGCTAGGCACTTGCTGTGCAACTGTCAGTCACCCCAAGTTTTGAGTCTCAGCATTTCCATCTATAAAGTGGGTAGGATGGAAGACTAGTGCATTGGAGGTGGGAGAGGTTCCAGGTTTGCAAGAATTAAACCTATCACCTGCCACAGGACAGGCACAGGGGTCACCAGACACTGGAGGAGCAGGTGTGACCACCCTCTTCACCTTGGTGTTTCCTCACCAGCTCTGTCACTATGTCCCAGGCAGTCCCTCTCTTTGCTAAATTAAACTCAGCCACAAACACCCTCCTTGAGCCTGGCTGGCTTTGTGGTCTGAGTCACAGTGGCAGTGCAGTCTACAAGTTCCCAGGCCTGGCATCAAAAGGCTGTATGCACCTCTCTCTGACACCCTGGCCATCATCACGAGAAGGCCATGCCTTGTCAGCCTGCAGGTCCCAGGAAGCAGGTGAGAGACACAGCAGAGCCAAGCACAGCTGACCCCAGCTACCCCATACTCGCCGCAGGGCTGACTGTTACAAAGCAAGAGCTCACTGGTGAGAGAGCAGACAAGAGCAGTGACAGTCTAACTGAGAAGTGACAGCAGATGACAGTCTAACCAAGCAGAACTTGGGGCTGGCAACCTGGGTCAGCAGGCGTGCCAGCTCTGGCCGTGAATCTTGGCACCACGGCCAGGCCTCATGGCAATGATATTACCACAAGGGCGTGACAGCAAAGGGAAAAACCAGTCTGCCCACTGGAAGCTTCAGGCCTCCTGTCTTTCCGCTAATGGGCTGGCAACAGTGTCAAGTGATGTAGACACCCATGGCCTCTCTCGCCCATCCTTTCTGACACCACATAACAGGGGAGGTGAGCCAAGAGGTGTCTGCTGGGAGAATCAGCTCATTTCCAATGCTCAGCACTCAGCAGATGCTTAGTTTGGAGGAACCCTTCTCGTCACATCCAGCGTGACCAGCCCCCACCTGAGCTTTCTTTGTAATACCTTTTCCTTCTCATTTTGAGGAAGTCTCCACCGTAGAGAGCTAGCCAGGGCAGCTCGCAGGCTAATTGCTGCCCTGTGTTTTAAGAACTCCTTCGGCCCCATTACAAGACTCTCAGTGGTCAGTCCCCTCCACCCACACCGGCCCCCAGATCCCAGGCAGGTCACCCACAAGTGGCTTACCTGGTGCTGCCTCAGGGCCTCTGTGCTCTGATCCCTGGTACTGTCTCATGTTGTCCGGCCTGGTTCCAGCTTCCCCTGTCTGCTGCCTCCTGAGCTCTGGTGGTGGGGTCACTGTGTCCCTCAATTTGTTCTCGCAGAAATACTTGCATTGTGGGGGGTGACGTCCACAGATAGAGGCACAACTGATGCAGTCCCTCAGAAGCTGGTCATAGTACCTGCCTTGCTCCTTGTGGCAGCGGAGGGACTCTGGGAGACAGAAATGGGTGGCATGACTGGGTGACAGAGACCAGCAGAAGCCGTGGGTCTGGCGTCAATGGGCATACAAGTTAAAAGACAAATCACGTTTCAATCCTCTAAAAATAATTCCAAGGTAATCCTAGTCTTTCTCCGACATGTAAATGTAATTCTATACATTATCATTGTCCTACTTAGCCGTATTAGCTGCATTTTGATATGTAGTATTTGAGACCCAGTTTACAATGTTTTTACTTTTTATCATTTCTTCTTTGACCTATCTTATTATTTAAAGGTGCATTTCTTAGTTTCTAAACATGTAAGGATTTCCTAGTTATTTTTTTAAAGTTGGCATCAAATTGTTGTATTGTCACATCAAAGTCTTTATTTTTCGTTTCTTATAAAAGAGAAACATATTGCATATTAATATGAGGATCAGAAGGGAAAGCCAGAATTCGCCTTGATACATTGGGGAAGGGAGCTGGAAGGAAGAAGGGGAAGTTCAAGATAATAGTGTTCCTTCTGGCTTAAAAATTAATGAGAATCGCAGGAGCTTAAACAGACGTCAGGGCCAGGAAATAGAAGCCAAGCAAACCAAAGGCCTGTCACACTTACCTTGAGAAGTAACTTTAAGAGCCTAACAGAAATCCTTCCTTTCACAGGGCAAGTTTCTCATTTTTAAAACAAGATTCTATTTATAGAAAAATGTGACTCCATGCAAATTTTAAGGGCACATTTCAAAGGGGGTGCATGATGGAGGAAAAGAACGTAAAAGGACTGGGTGCATCCCTAGCACTATCACTCGCAGCTTGTGGGATCTTACCCTCTCTGTGCCTCAGTTTCCTTGTTTCCAAAAGAGGAATGACTATACTGACTTCTTAAGTCTGTGATGAGGATTCGATGGACCAGTGCAGTGTCTAACACATAATTTCAAAATTCATTTTTACCTCTCAGCCATGCAAACTCCCCAACCCTTATGTCCTTGACAGAGAAAGGGAAAAGACCATAAAAAGCGGGTGGGATTGGGACCTCAGCAAAGATCCCTGGATGGGACTGGAGGCCACATCCTAGCCCTGCCCCACCCCAGGGCTCCACAGAGGATGACTAACACCACCGCTCTGGAAACAGCCTGATGGCACGGCATGCCCTGAGTTTTCTGTGACCTTGTCCCCTCCTTTGGATGCCCTGTAATTCTTTCCCCACCTCCACGCCTTTGCTCACACTGTTTTCCCTTCCCACAGTGTCCTTCCATCTGACTTGCACATCTAAGAACTCAACTATCCATCCCAGGTGGCATTCCTCCAAGAATCCTCCCCTGCTCCTCAACCCTTCCGTCAGGGTGGTCTCTTCCAATTTTGGCATTTTATGGTACTTAACCTTTCTACCTTGAAATATAGTAATATTCCCTGTGAGATAATAACCTCCTTGAAGGGTCATGTCAGATTCCTATTTTCAAGACATTGGAAGGTTCCATGAATATTTGTGGGACAATACAATGAATGTTTACTTCATTAATGGATGATGGGTCAAAGGCAGAGAGACCTGGCTTCAAATCCTAACTTGTCCATGATTAAGCTGTGCAATCTTGGACAAGTCACTCAGCTTAACTGAGCTCCACTTAACAAGTATTTATGAAGCACTTACTATGTGTGAGGCATCATATTAAATGCAAGTCAGGCAAGGATTTCAGAGTCTGGTGGTGGAGACAGAAATGAAACAGATATACAAGAGAAAACAATATAAATTGGGATAAGTTCTGTCAAGGAAAACAATAAGTTAATGAAAAAGACCAGAAAGCAAAAGATATTTTTCAAAATAATCAGGAAAAATTGGAAATGACCTGAGTATCACGTGATAATATTTCTGGGGGTGATAAGATATTGACATGGTATTTTAAAGGACCTGTGTATTAGGGGTTCATGATCTAGTATTTACAGGTAAAATGATACGGCTTCTTGGGTTTGTAGAGTGTACAACATGTGCAAAGGTCCTAAGGTAATTTAGGAGGCATCCAGGGCCACTACACTGTACATCTTCCACCACCCCCTCCTCAGCACCCAAGTGCAGTGTGGCCAGAAGGAGCTCTGGGAGGGAAGAGAAGGGTGATACACTTGTCCCCTGGACTCAAGCCTCAGAACTCACTGCAGAAGGCTGCACAGGTGCGTGGAATCTGATAGTTGCAGATGGATTTGCAGGAGAGGCAGTCATTCAGCAGGGGATCCCAGTACTGCTCTTGAGTACAGAGCTCCATGATCACTCCTTTCCACAGGCCCTGTGGAGCTGAGAGGCAGGGAGTGTGAGAGCAGCTGGCATTTGCTGGAAGTTGGAACCCAGTGATCTCTCTGGCTCATCCCCACTCTCTGTCTCAGCAAGTAATGGGGGAACCTAGCAAATCTGGCTTCCACTCCAAGACTTAGTTGCTGGTTGACCTCGGGTAGTTACCTGAGCTTCCTAAGCCTCAGTTTGCCCATCTATAAAATGATCCCCTCTCTTTCATATCACATATGCCTTGCTTATGCCCTGGTTTCTGCTACATCTCTTCCTACCACAGGATCTTTGCATGTGCTATTCTTTTTGCATAATATGCTCTACTTCCCCCTCCTTAGCTGGTTATTGGCCCCTCATCTGGTAGCTCTCTCTTTTGCCTTCCTTTCCTCAGGGAACATTTTCTGCCTGAACCCCCAGATGAGGACACATCCCTTCTTCAGCACACTGACATGTGGTGTTGTCATTGTTGTCGCTGCATTTTATGAGTATGATTTTTTTATATCATCCCCCCTTAATTGTGAGCATCATGCAGGCAGAGATTCTGCCTAACTTTTTGTCCGCTGTTAGGTCCTCAGAACTTAGGGCATAGTAGGTGCTCATTAAATGAATGAAAAACAAAAAAAGCTGATATAACCTGTGCTTAACATGTAGCAAGTAGTCAATAAATGTTCGTTTCCTTCCCTTTTTCCTTTTTACTGAGGTACAAGGCACAATGACATGTATCAAGATCCTAAGTATATCGCACAGATCCTAAGTATATTGCTTGATTAATTTTTCCATATGAACACACCTGTGTCACTACCACCCACATCAAGGTAAAGAACATGTGTTGCACCTGAAGACTCCCTTGGCATCTCTCCCCACTAATACCCAGTCACACAAGTAACTTCTCTACTGGCTTTTATCACAGTGGGTTGTTAATATTGCCCATTCTTGATCTTTTGTGTCTGATTTCATTGGCTCCGCAAGACATTTCCACATAAGCAAAAACTGAGGGCGTTCATTACCAGTAGCCCTGCCCTACAAAAATGCTAAGTGTGTTTTTCATGCTGAAATGGACACATACCAGACATTAAAGTCAAAAGAAAGGATAAGAAACACTAGTAAATGTAACTACATGGGCAAATATATACACCATAATTATTGTATTTTCATATGGTCTGTAACCCTTCCTTTCCTCCTTCATAATTTAATAGATTAATGCACAAAACTATGATTGTAAACCTGTGTTGATGGACATACATTGTATTAAAAAAGTAAATAATCTGTGACAAACTTAATGATATAAATGAGAAGGGACAGAGTTGTAAGAACAGAGATATACGGTTGAAACTAAGTTGTAATTATTCAAACCAAGGCATATATAAGATCAGGATATTAATTGTTATCCCCAAGGTAACTACTAAGAAAATAACTAAAAATATGCAGAAAAAGAAATAAAAAGGGAATCCAAATGGTGCCTACAAATCAACTAAAAACAAAAAGAGCAGTAATAGAGGAATTGAGGAACAAGATACATTGAGACAGAGAAAACAAATAGATACTTGACAAAAGTAAATTCTTCTTTATCAGTAATCACATTATGTAAGTGGGGCTAACCCCCTCTATTAAAAGGCAAAGATTGGATTTTTAAAAAACAGGATCCATCTATCTGTTGGGTACAAGAGATTTATTTTAAACAAAATGACACAAAGAAATTGAAAGTAGAAAAACAGAAAAAGATATTCCATGCAAATTGTAATCCATAAAGAGCTTGGGTGGCAATATTATTGTCATAATAACAACAATAAAGCAGACTTTAAATTAAAAGGTTGGAAGAGACAAAGAAAAGTATATATTGATAGAAGTTTGATACAGCAAGAAGATATAACATACAAGCATGAACAACAGAGACCCAAAATCTGGAAATAAAAATTGAAAGAACTGAAGACAGATAGTTCTATAATAATATTTGGATACTTCTATACCCCTCTTTCAGAGAAGATCAATAAGGAAATAGAAAACTTGAACAATACTGTAATCAATTAGATCTAACAGACATATATGAAAAGCTCCATCCCAAACCAACAGAATACTTTTTCCTCTCCAGGACCCAAGGAATATTCTTCAGGACAGACTACACTTTTGGTCACAAAAGGAGTCTTTGTAAATTTTTAAAGATTTAAATCATCAAGATATCTCTTCTGATAACAATGGAAGGAAACTAGAAATCAATAAAAGCAAGAAAACTGAAAAATTCCCAAACGTGTGGAAATTAAACAACATATTCTTAACCAATGAGCCCAAGAAAAAAAAATCACAAGAAAAATTAGAAAATATCTTGAGATAAAGGAAAGTAAAAACACTACATACTAAAATTCATGGGAAGCGATGGAAGCAATAATAAGAGGGAAATGTATGTCTGTAAACACATACACTAAAGAAGAGATTTTCAAATTATAACCTAATTGCACACTTCGAAGAACTAGAAAAAGAAGAGCAAACAAAATTCAAAGCTAGAAGGAAAAAAATAATTAAGATTAGAGCAGAGATAAATAAAATAGAAAAAACAAACAAAACCACATGTTGGTTATTTGAAAAGATTAAGAAAATTCACAAACCTTTAGCTACATTAAGAAAAAGAAAAAAGTCCCAAATTGCTAAAATCAGAAAACAAAGGGGAGGCATTACCATCAATTCTATAGAAATAAAAAGGATTATAAGACACACACTATGAACAACTATACACCTAAAGGTTGGATAAAATGGACACATTTCTACAATCTACTAGACCTAACAATTGAAGAAAAGAATATCTGAACAAATCTACAACTAGTAAGGAGATGACTCAGCAATCAGAAAACTTCCAAGGAAAACCCCAGGACCAGATGACTTCATCAGTGAATTCTACCAACATTAAAAGAAGAATTATCACTTATCTCTGCACACTCTTCCACAAAATAGAAGGGAGGAAGATTTTTGGGTGTGTGTAGAAGAACTGGGGTGTAGGCCAGAGGTGCAGGGGGTGAGAGGATTCACCAAAGACAGAGTGGGGAGCAGAACAGGCAGATCTACTGAAATACACTGCTGAGGGGAGCAGCAGGCAAGACAGAAGAGGTTTGCTGCATCACGTGGGTAGCTCCCTGGCCTGTATTTCTATGAGATCAGCATTACGTTGATTGCTGGCCTAATGAAGATAGTGTAAAAAAAGAAAATTGCAGACCAACATACTCTACAAATATAGATGTAAAAGTCCTCAACAACATATTAACAAAGCAAATCCAATAGTATATCAAAAGGATTATATACCTAACCAAAAAGGATTTATTCCCAAAATGCAAAGATAGTTCAACATATAAAAATCAATCAACGTAATTTTCCCCAGAAATTGTGACGTAATTGATATTTAACATTCATAGACTTAGGATGTAAAATGTGATTATTTGATACACAAGTATATTATGAAATGATTACCAATAAAGTTAGTGAATACACTCACAAAAAAAAAATAAATAAATAAAAATCAATCAACATAAGGAAAAACCATATGATCATCTCAACTGATGCAGAAAAAGTACCTGAAAAATATCAACATCTTTCATGATAAAAATGCTCAAAAATTAACAATAGAAGGTAACCTACACAACATGATAAAGGCCATATATGACACACCAACAGCTAACATTATATTTATTCCATGATTAAAGACTGAAAACTCTTCCCTTAAAATTAAGAACAAGACTAAGATGATTACTTTTACCTCTTCTGACTAGAAGAGTCCAGAGTACTGGAAGTTATAACAAGAGCAAGAAAAAGAAAGAAAGGAGTTCGGAAATAGCAAAGGAAAAAGTAAAATGATCTTTGTTTACCAATGACATGACCTTATATGTAGAAAACCCTAAAAATTTCACACATATACAGCTGTTATAGCTAATAACTCAGCAAAGGTGTGGCTACAAAATCAGTCACATTTATATATACTTGAACAATTCTAAAAGAAAGTTAAGAAAATAATTCCATTTAAAATGACACAAAAATAAGAAAATACTTGGGAATAATTTTAACCAAGGAGGTAAAAGGAGTATGCACTGAAAACTACTAAACATAGATGAGAGCAATTAAGATGTAAACACATGTGTTCACAGATTTGAAGACTTAATATTGTTAGAATGTCAATAGCACCCAGAATGATGTACAGATTCAATAAAGCTCTAATAAAATCCCCAATGATTTTTTTACACAAATAGAAAAACCCATCCTAAAAATTTGTATGAAATTGCAAGGGGCCTCAAATAGCCAAAACAATCTTGAAAAGAAGTTGGACGACTCACACGTCCTGATTTTGAGAATTACTGGAAAGCTAAACAATATGGAATTGGCATAAAGTCAGACATATAGACCAATGGAATAAAATAGAGACCCAGAAATAAATTCCTGCATAATATGGTCAATTGATTTTTGACAGGAGGACAAAGAACTTTCAGTGGAGAAAAGATAGTCTTTTCAACAAAACTGAATATCCATATGCAAAATAATGAAGTTGGGCCCTTACTTCACAACAAATGCAAAAATTAACTCAAAATGCATCAACTAAAACATTTACAAGGAAACATAGGGGGAATCTTCTTGCATTGAATTTGGCAACACATTGCTTATAACGCCAACACAAACAGAAGGAAAAACAGATATATGGGGCTTCATCAAAATTGAAAACTTTCGTGCATCAAAGGACAAGATCAAGAGACTGAAAAGGCAGCTTAGAGAATGGGAACAAGTATTTGCAAATTATATCTCTGATAAGGGATTAATATTCAGATTATAGAAAGAATTTTTAAAACTCAACAACAAAAAATGATCAATCAAGTCAAAACTAGACAAAAGACTTGAATTGACATTTCTCCAAATAAGATACACAAATGGCCAGTAAGCACATGAAACATGCTCAACATGTTTTCAATGCAAATCAAAACCACAATGAGACACCACTTTACACCTATTAGGATGGCTATTATCAAAAAAGTGGAGAAAAGTGTTGGAGACATTATAATCTTCATGCATTGACCCCGGGAATGAAAAATGGTGTAGCCACTGTAGGAAACAATTTGGTCAGTTCTCAAATTGGTCAGTGATTCCATTCTTAGGTATATAGTCAAAAGAATTAAAGCAATGGCCCAAACTGATACTTGTACACCAATATTCATAGTAGTATTTTTCACAACAGCTAAGAGGTAGAAATAACCAAAGTGCTCAATAACAGTTAAAAATAAAACGTGCAACCCGCAGTGGAATATTACTCAGATATCAAAATGAATATAATATGGACATATGCTCCAACAAGGATGAAACTTGAAGACATTAAGTCAAATCAACCAGCCATAAAGAACAAGTATATGATGCCACTTAGAAGAAGTTACTGGAATAGTCAAATTCATGGTGTTAGAAAGTAGATTAGAGGTTATCAAGGACTGAGGGGAGGGGAGAAGTAGGTGTTACTGCTTAATGACACAGAATTTCTGTTTGGGATAATAAAAAGGTTTTAGTTATAGACAGTAGTGATAGTTGCAAAATATTTTTCATGTGCTTAATGCCACTAAATTGTCAACTTAGGAATGACTGCAATGGTAAATTTTGCTATATATGTTACCACCAAAAAGCAAAATAAGAAGAAAGTGGAACAATGCCTTCAAATTCCTGATAGAAAATTATTTTCAGTCTACCATACTCTATGCTGTCAATCAAGCATAGGGTTGAATAAGGGCATATGAGACATACAAAATCACAAAAGTTTTATCTTCTACCCTTGCACTATTTCTTGGAGAGCTCCTGAGGATGTGCACCATCAAATCTAGGGAATAAACAAAAAAATGAGAAGGGTGTAAAACAGGCCTCTGTTCCCCTCAGCAAAGAGGGAAAATAGGAATTCTCAGACTGGAGGTGAAGGAAATCTCCAGGGACAATTGCTTGACAGTCTAGAGAGATCCCAGCTAAACAGAAGAGAGGAAATGGTGTCTCCAGTGAAAACATAATAACAAGAGATACACCAGTATTTTTGCCCAATTGACAGGCTGGATCTGTCCAAGAGTATTACTGATACTGGCATAGAAAACTGAGGAGTTATGAACTTCAGGAAAATTAGTAAATATATATGGTGCAGCTATGAACAATATTTATATCATAAACATGTGAACAACTGTGAATGAATAACTCAGAGACTTTGAATTATGTCAGCTATAAAACAGTTTACTCGAGTGTGTGAGGGGAAACAGTCCTTTAGACTACAGTCTAAATAAAGTAAATAAAGGCAAAGGCAGGACTTCCAAGAGGCAGGAGAGGGGCAGGAATGAATGATATAGGCCTTTGCATTTTGAAGGCAAACTAATTAGCTGACAGCCAGCAAAGAGGTCAGTTTCAGGCTGTCATCTACCCTGGAGCATCCAGGTCAATTGTTCGTGGATTCCCTGGAAAACCCTGAGGCCATCATCATGGGCTGAAGCTCCAGGCTGCCTGGGTTTAACGCCTGCTGGTGCTACCACACATGCTTCCCCCACCCACTTGGGTCTGCCCATTCCTTGCGTGGGAACTGCTCACACTCTGCATGGATCTAACTAAACCTGCTAAGGGAAGCCAGGTGGAGGGGCGTGGTATGTACACAGATAGTGATGTAAGAGTTAAGTTCTCATCTTAGAAAGCAAGAAATCCAATCAGAATGTCTAAAATTGAAAAGTCAAGAACTAGCAGTATAAGCAAATTCTGTCCCGAGACTCTTTGAATGTGAGCCTCATAAAGTCACTGGGCAACAATGCTTAGAACTACTGGACTTCATACCCTGGGTCCAGCATTTCCCAGCTGTGTGACCATGGACACAGCTTCACCCCTTTGACACACAGTGTCTTTACCTGTTAAATGAGGATGCCATTGCTTACTTCATAAGGCCACTGCGAATATAAATACATGGCAAATACTTTGTTCACCATGGCAACGAGCACGTTAGTAAAGGCTTAACCTCCTGAACTATTGCCCTTTTAATATTGCCACTCCTTACTATATGGAGTGCTGTGCTGGTCAAGACCTGGACCTGGGTCAAGGAAATAAAAGGGCCAGTTCCTGCCACAAAGGCCTAACTAAGCCAAAGTCCTCTCTTTCTCTATACTGAAAGGAAGGGTCTGTCCCCTGGAGAAAGGAATAGGATGGAGGCAAGTACTAGCTTCTCATTTTTGCTCTCTAAAATTTTGGCAAGAAAATCTGTTGATGTGACTTGAAAAGAAAGAACAATAAAAGCTTCATAGACAGGAGAAATTTTCATCCAATCTTTGAGCAAACACTGCTTGCAATGTGAGTTGGGGCTATGAGGCAGGTTGTCTGGGGAGGGTAGGAGGGAATTTCAATGTAAAGAGATGGGGTATGGGCCTGGAGGAACCATGGCCTGAAATCTGGGCGACGTGGGAGAATTGACAGAGACCTCGATTGTATTAATCATGAAGGGAAAAGGAGGAGGAGGAAAGGAAAGAGATGGTAAGGGGAGGGAGAGAAGGAGAAAGAAAAGGAAGAGAAAAGGATGGTTTTTTTAGTTCAGTTACTGTATACAATTTCCCACCAGGTTTTTTTGGAAGTTGAAAATAACTGTAGACCTACCCCTGCCAGCCCCCAAGGTAACTTTCAGAGATTCTCAGGCAGTGAGACTGCCATTTCCAGCTGGATCTAAAATCAGAATTAAATGCAGTTCTGGGAGAACTAGTCAAGTCACTCTATTCTGTTTATAAGAGAGAAGTAGCCACTTCTCCCCATTGTAATGTTTGTTCCTGTTATCACATTTTGGAAACTCATTTGCCACGGTTCAGTGACTGAACGCATGCGGGGCCAGCGGTCTGGGTGGGTAGAGCACAGCTCTCAGTCAGTCCTGCGTCACGCTGGGGAAGGACCTGGGCAGGACAAAACCTCAGTTTTCCTTATCTGTCAAATGGAATTTATGGGCTTTCCTTTGCAGAGAGAGTTTTCTCAAGGATGTGAACTTGATAAGCAAGTGACTGGCCCAAGACATGGTGCCAAGTGGGTAGTTCTTCGCTGTAAGTAGTATAACATATAATGGATTAATTATATAACCATCTTATAACAAAATAATTATATTAATTATTATTAATAATAAACGTATCTTCAAGTTAACACTCCAGGCCTGGAGACTACTCCCAGAACTCAGACTGTAGTTCAAACATCATAAGTTTTAGAGACATTTTTTCCCATAGCTACCTGTCACCAATACTTGGTGATGTCCCTTTCCTCTGAGGTGTCATTGGCATGTCAAAAGCAAAGTAGCCCTCTTGTTCATTATGGAAGGAAAGAAAATAGGGATAACCTTTCAGGAGGGCAATTTGGCAACATCTGTCAGAACTACTGTTGTTTTCACTCTTGTAATAGCTATTTATATATTGTTATGGAAAGAACTCAGAGATACAGTAAGTTGAAAAGCAAAAATAAAAACAAACGAAGGTACATAATAGCCCGACTCACAGACTTTCTTCCTCTGTCTCAAAGTAGATCATAAACCTAAATCAAAGAACTAAAGCTAGACAACTTATTTTTTTTTTTAGGCTTCTTGTTTATGTTTTCACAATGTAAGATCTCTCCCATTGGGTGTGGTCACCATAATTTTCCTGCCACCAAAGCCTCCACCATTCACCACAGTCCAAATTGCTCTCCTCTCCTCCTGTTTTCTACTCCCCTCCCTCCCTGAGTGTCTCAGATCTACCGTCTGGCTTCAAGGGTCAGTCTTACAGTTTGTCTTTGTCTGATCCTTTGTTCAGTTTCTCTAGATTCCACATATAAGTGAAACCATTAGGTATTTATCTTTCTCCTCTGACTCACTTCCTTTAGAATAACTACTTTAAAATATGGAACAGTCACTAATTTGTGTGTCATCTTAGCAGGGGTCATGCTAATCTCTGCATTATTCTAATTTTAGTACATGTGACACATTTTAGAAGGAAACAGGAGAAATCATTATGATTTGACACCAACTTCACCAATGACTAACAATTGAGATACCAGACTTCACCAAAATGAAAAAATTTTGTGTTTCTCAAAACACCACCAAAAAAGTAAAAAGACAATCCACAGACCTGGAGAAAATATTTACAAATCATGTATCTGATAAGGCATTTCTATGGAGAATATATAAAGACTGAATAACTGAAAAATAAAAAAGACAAATAACCCATTTTAAAAATAAGTTAAGGAGTTGAATAGACATTTTTACAAAGAAGATGTATAAGTGGCTAAAAACATATGAAAATATTCTCAATATCATTTGTCATTAGGGAAATGGATGTCAAAACCACAGTGGGATATCCACTGTGATGGCTATAATGAAAAAAGATGGACAATTGTAAGTATTGGTGAGGGTGTGGAGAAATTAGAACCCCATTGCTGGATTAAGCAGGATTATAAAATGGTTGAGACACTTTGGACATTTTCTCAAAATGTTAAATACAGAATTGCCATATGACCCAGCAATTCCACTCCCAAGACAACTGAAAACATGTCCATACAAATACTTGTATATGAATGTCCTATAATAGCATTATTCATAATGGCTCAAAGGTAGCAACAATGAAAATATCCACCAGTTGACAATAGATAAATGAAGAGTGGTATAGTCCAGAAGGTGGAATATTATATGGCCATAAAAAGAACGAAGCACAATACATCCTACAACATGGATGAATCTCAAAAACATTAGGTGGAAGAAGCCAGTCACCAAACACAATATTCTATTTCTATAAAATGTCCAAAAGTGGCAAATCTATAGAGACAGAAAGTAGATTAGTGGTAGTCTTAGGTTGGGGTGGGGGTTGGGGACAGTGAAGATATAAATCTCGAACATTATAGTGATGTTTACACAACTCTGAATATACTAAAAACATTGAATTGTACAATTGAAACTTTATGGAACATAAATTACACCCAGTAAAGCTACTGATTCTAGGGAAGGCAAGAACTGGGTAGATGGAGGACATGGAAGGCAAGAGACTTTCTATTGTAGCTTCTTTTGTGATTTCTGGACCTCCAGTCATTGGCTTAACTATTCAAAAGACAAACTTAATGCTAAGAAAGTAGATCTTTAATGTTCTCATCACAAGAATAACTTGACTTATTGTGGTGATCATTTTGCCATGTATACATATATTTAATCATTATGTTGTACACCTGAAACTAATAGAGACAGAAAGTAGATTAGTGGTAGCCTTGGGTTAGGGTTGGGGTTGGGGCTATGTCAATCATTCCTCAATCAAAAAAATAAACTAAAAATGTGTAAAACAAACACCAAACAACCCTAGCTTCTAGAACCCTTCATGGGCAGCAAACTGCTACATCCGATGGGAGTGATATTGTCCCCACTGACCATCGGTACCATCCCTTCTCCCACCTCATCCACCACCATCTGTCTTAGGTAAAACCCCAGAACCATTATCCAGTGCCAAAGGGGCAGGAAACTCCAAGATTCGCATGGGCCAGCAGACTGGGAGACTGGGAAAGAAGCTTGTTGACATAAAAGTGAAGAATGGAAGCACTCCTCTTGTATGCCTGGGTCTGTGGGTCTGGCTGATACCCCATGTTCTCCTGCACCCCAAAACCAAAGATCAGCCAGAAAAGGTGATTTGTGGACCCTTCTATCTATGCTTCCTCATGGCCTTAGCTTGTTAGTAGGTATTGTATCAAGAAAGTCCACTGTGATTCGATTAGTTTGGAAAATGCTGGATTATAGAAAGCCAGTGGGGTTTTTTTTGTTTTGTTTTATTTTTCTAACAGCAGTACTTCTTAGTTTGTATTCAAGAGGGACTCTGGCAGGTTCAAGGCCCTTTAACGCTTTTGAGGGACTTTTGGTGGGACAGAAGTGCTTAATTTTACAGAGAAAGAAACCGGTCCCCAGAGAGGGACGCACCCCAGGTCTCACAGCAAGCCTGGGAGAAACACATTGGGGGGTTGGGGAGAAGTAGAATACCTGACTCCTGTCCAGGGCAGCCCCCTAGGTGTCAGGCCACAATTCTGGATGATTCCTGACTTGCTGGACTCCCTACCCCCAGCTGTTTTGTACTCTGTTCTCCGTACTCTGATTGTCCAACTCAAATTGTATACATTTGAGGTCTTACCTGGGGACCTGGTTGCTGGACACAAAAAGGAGTCAGAAGCTAAGCTCCCTCCCTGGGGACAGAGCAGAAGAGAGCAGGTCCTGATGTCCCTCGCCTGCCTTGGGCACCTTTGGGTGGGGGGTGTGCCCAGGACAGATTGGGATTCTTTCATCTGCCTCAGCAACCTATGCCTCCAGGCTGCTGCCTTTGAGCAAACCTTTAAAGCTGCCACTCATAAAAATTCTACAGGATAGACAATGCAGTTTCTTCAACAAATTAACACAGATAAATAATGAGACAGAATGGACTGCTCTACAGGAAAACACATAACCAAAAGTATAATATGAGTTAAGTTCGAATCCTGGTTTGAACAAATCAACTGGAAAAGCCTGAACTCCATCTGCAATTTGGTGATCCCAAGAAATCTTTCTCTTCAGAAGTAGACCCGGCAGGGGGTTAGCTATTTGGCTTTTGTTTTTCTAAGAATTTTTTTTGTGTTTTTAAAGAAGTTTTGTGTTTTGGGCCTCTCTGGTGGCGCAAGGGGTTAAGACACAACCTATGAAGCTATCTGCAGCCACTGCAGCATGAGTTTGATCCCCAACCAGAGAGCTGACCCACATGGCGCAGTAGACCTCTCCTGACTCACCCACTGCTCCCCTCAGCAGTGTATTTCAGTGAGTCTGCCTGTTCCGTTCCCCACTCTGTCTCTGGTGAATCCTCTCATCGCCTCCATCTCTGGCCTGTACCCCAGTTCTTGTATGCACAAATAAATAAATCTTTTAAAAAGAAAGAAGTTTTGTGCTTTGTTTTCAACAAACAATATGATGTTTGCAATTGCTTTCTGAATGGTCCAGTAGGACTGGAATTGGAGAAGGTGGCATGGATGCAGTAATATTGGTCATGTATCAATATTGTTGAATTTGGGTAACATATGCAGGATGGGTCTTCAAATTCTTTCTACTTTTGCATATGTGCCAACTCCAAAACACAATATGTTAAATGCCAAAGCAGTATTTTTTTTTTACAAATCTGTGTTCTTTTTTGGTAAACATAAGGACTTTAACCCTTCTTGACTCTGAGACTCTCTGCATTTCCTACACATTACCACCAGTCCAAAATTAGTGTTCAAGCACCACTTTCTGTTATTTGTGTTATGAAATAATATATCCTTGTTTTCTAAATAAAATATATTGTAAATATATGTGTGTATATATATATATATATACACACACACAACATATGATGTTATAAATATATATATATGTGTGTGTGTATTATTTTTTAAATGTCCTGGCCATTGGCCATGGGTTCAGGGGGCAGCTTGTGGTGTGGATCATGGAGGAATTCCTGACAAACCCCCCAGTCTTGGTAGCTCTACCCCCAGAGTGCAAGACACAAGCTCCCAAAGCCCCCAGACTCCACTTGCATGGGATTAGGGCAACTCCGGATAGACCAAACCTGTCCTCTACTGCAGCTCACCCACGAAACCCCACAAAACCCCACTGAGCCCACATGGGGTGCCCCTGATCGAGCCCTCCTCACTTCCACTCACCAGCCTTGCCTGCTCCCTTGGCTACTCACTCTGTTCCTTCTGGCTGGTTCGGCTCCGGCCTCCTCGCCTGCTCCGGGCCAAGCCACTCATTACTCAGGACGTTTATTATTAACCTTAGATTTGATTAGTGCCTGGCTGCACTTCCTGGGTTTTCCCCCAAACCTGGAGAATGTAAATCAGCGCCACCCCTTGCACCCCTGCGCCTGCGCACACTGTCTCAGGAACCAAGGCTGATGCTCAGGAACCAACCCCAGAGCTGGCTTGATGCTCTAGGAGTCCCCTTGGGTCTGTTTGCTGAGTCCCCACCACACCTTGCCCACTGGCATAGAGCAGAGGAAGGACTGGCCTGGCCTTCAGATGAGGTACAAACTCAGAGATGACCTACACCTTTTCCAGATCTGACCATGTCTCACTTGGGCCTGGTCTCTTGCCCTGCCACACAAGCCCCAGGATACAGCCAGGGTGAACCAGTTCTTTAGTGTCCAAGAATTGATCAGGCCCTTGCCTTTACCTAGGCCTCACCCTTGCATTTCCTATTTTATTGACTGGTCATCTCCTCTTATTCCTTCTTTAGACTCAGTTGAGGTGTCACCTCCTCTGGGAAGCCCATCCCTGATTGCCCATTCACTGCACTACTTCAGCTCTATCTACCCCTATCAAAGTCCTTGGGAGACTGATACTAGGATGGACAGCTTGGGTTTGAATCTTGCCTCTACCACTTCCCAATAGGAAATTTTGTTGGTAATTTACTCCTCTATGCCTTCATTATCTCTTCTGTAAAAAGTGTATGATAATAGTACCTGCCTCACAGGTTGTTATAAGGGTGAAGTGAGTTAACACCATTAAATTCTTAGAGCAATTTCTTAACACATAGTAATTCACTATATAAATTCACTATAACCTTTATCATACTATTGTAACCTTATTTCTGTGTCTTTGCAATGCCTCTAAAACTCCCCTGGGGATAGGAAGCACATCAGCTAAAGATTGGAGTAAGAGGAATTTGGAAGTTGCAAAAAGGTCATGGCATTTAGAAAGGGGTGGGGAGGATGGAATCAGGTGGGTGGAGGGAAGGCATCCCAGGAAGCAGTTACCGCAGGAGGGAAGGTGAGAGGGAGGAAAGCAAAAGGCTGACTAGGATGAGAGTGAGCAAAAGAGGAGAGGAAATTCAAACAGTTGGTAAGTCTCTAAAATGCTCAATCTCATCAACAGTCAAGAGAATACAAGTTAAATCCACTAAAAATCTAATTATCATCTATAAGGTTGGCAGAGTCTTCAAGTTTGATAATGCTGGGTGCTGAAGATCTAGGGAGTGTGAATCTGCAAGGGGCCATTAAATGTAGGACATACAACCAACCCATGACCTAGAAATTCCCCATAGGTGCACAGGGGTGCTCACTGGAGCATAGCTAATAGTAGCAAGTAACTAGAAATACGTAAATGCCCATTCAGAAGAGGACAGCTGAGTAAAAATGTACACAGGTCATAACCAGGAATACTACGCAACAGTTAAAAAGAATGAGGTCTGTAAGCAGTCACATGAAATGATTGTCAACACAGGCCACTGAGTAAAAGAAAGGGCAGCTTATGGCATGATATTTTTAGAAAAGCCATCGTAAGGTAACTTTTAGTAAAACAAAGATGAAAACAAATCACACTCTGTGATCATGCGTATATGAATGTGGTGCACAAGTCTGAAAGGAGATGTGTGATGACTGGGGCTACTTCCAGGTAGGATAAGAAGAGATCAAGATTGGGGGTGATGGTCAAAGAGAACTTTATCCCTATTTGTAATTTTTTTAAAGATTTATTTATTTATGCATACAAGAGCTGGGGTACAGGCCAGAGATGCTGGGGGTGAAAGGATTCACCAGAGACAGAGTGGGGAACAGAGCAGGCAGATTGACCGAAGTACACTGCTGAGGGGAGC
This sequence comes from Talpa europaea, assembly GCF_964194135.1. Classification (NCBI taxonomy): domain Eukaryota; kingdom Metazoa; phylum Chordata; class Mammalia; order Eulipotyphla; family Talpidae; genus Talpa; species Talpa europaea. Next base: position 100,929,301 of record NC_140074.1, on the reverse strand, counting down.
AGAGGGCGAGTCAGGAGAGGTCTGCTGTGCCATGTGGGTTGCCGGGGATCAAACTCGTGCTGCGGAGTCTATGGATTGGTTCATAGCATGGTGCTTAACCCCTTGTGCCACCAGGGAGGCCCCTATTTGTAATGTTTAAATTTGTACACAGAGAAGATGCTTTCTGTCAATGAAAAGTAACAAAACCACAGTTGAACTGGTGGGATGGCTCTGTGAGCATCATAGAGTCTATTCCCAGGAACTTTCTACCTGTTGAAATGGGTAAGCCCAGAGTCAGGATCAGGTGTTCTCTTTGTATCCCCTCCTCACCTTTTCTTTGCACACCCCCAGAGCTGGAGCCCTTGCCACCTCACTGAATAGCTGGCTCCCAGGGGGTTAGCTCTGCCATCTAGAAAGCTGTCTCATCTAATGAGCAGACTATGCCTTCGAGAACCAGAGCTAGCACCTTGGAGTTGTAAAGCCAGCATAGGTGAGGCATGAACTGAAAACAAACAAAATCCAACCTGACTTTGGGGTGGCTAAGAATTGAATGATACAGTCCTCTAATGTCCATCTCTTGCTGATCGCACCTTGTTAATGCTTTTGGTCAAATAGGTTTACAAATAATAGGCTGTTTTTGCTTTCTATTTTTCTTTCATTAGAGATGTCATTTACCTGCAGTGAAATGCATGCATTTTAAGTGGGCAGGTCAAGGGATGTTTACAAACGCGCACACCCAGACAAAGCTACACAGATGCAGACTAAGAACAGTTGTAGTGCCCTCCCCCTTCGACATGCCCCCCCCTCAGGCAGTGTACCTCAAAATAACTAGTCTGCTGACTTCTGTCAACATAGGTTCATTTTACCTGTTTCTGAGCTTTGTGCAAATAGAAACATCCACTTCTTTCTTCTGTTTTTTTTTCACTTGATAGGACATTTTATGAAACCAGGCAGAACAAAGCTGTGGGTCTTTTGTGGGGAAGTTGTTTAATCTCTGTGGACCTCGTTTCTCCTGATCTGTTGAACTGGTGACCATGAAGCACTGCACGTGTGACTCCTCCTGCTGAAAGCCACACAGCTACAAGGAATTATTTTTGTTGGCCACGTTTGGATATCGTGACCCATGAAAATAGATTCCCCCTCTGCCCGGGCTTCCTCAGAACAGGTGCTGGAGGTTTCTGAACCTTCTAAACCTCATTCGGAAACCAGCCCTTCTGAGCTGTCTCCCAGGGGGGTGCAGGATTCTAATTTTAAGCTCCACAGTCAAAGTGACAGAAAGATACCTGGTATCTTTACCAGAGTAAAGATATCATACCACAGGGTTTGTGTGCTGGTTCATTTATTTTTACATGTAGTTGAACCTTTAAAATGAGGACCTGGGAAAGAAAATATTCAAAGAGCACAAAAGAGAATATAGTAAAAAAGAACATTTCTCTCCCATCTAGATATACAAGGCTGCCTTCCCCATTAACGCATCTTGTTCACATAGCCTTCCAGTAAAGCCCAGCATTTACACGAATATGTGTGCCACTGGTAACAGATATTGCCTTGTTCTCCGCGCCCCCCCCCCACACACACCTTTTTTTTTTTTTTAACCAATTACTGGTTTATGCAGAGGAAATATGTAATTTCAGAGTCTACTTTTTTCACTTAAGATATCTTCTCAATCAGTCCTTATCTTTTTAAATGAGCTCTTAATGGGCTCTTACTACATTCCATGCACCACTCCAAGACCATTTCATAGATGTCTTCCTCACACCTCAGCACATGGCTCGGATTCCTTAAGCAGAATCATTTGATCAAAGGGACATTTTCATGTGGATCAGTATTTGCCAGTGAGACTGTTCCACTCTACATGAGTGCGCCTGCCATATTTTGGCCCCAAGGGCCCTGGTCCACTCTGGACATGTGGTCTCTTTGAAGCAGCAATGGCTTGTCTTCAAGTGTTTGAAGCACCCTCCTGTCTGCAACTCAGTGGCCTCTTTGAGACCCTGCTATTAAACCTTCTCTGAGAGTCCCAGTGGCAAGACAAAAGCAAGAGTTTCCAGAAAAGGATGTTTCTTAGAAATGCAGTGAAAGCCCTTGATTTTCATGAATGCAATTTACATATACAACTCAGATGTGCTGAATGACCTGCATCGCTAATGTGTCAATTCCCGCCATTGCTGCTCATTTCTCAGAAATGCTAAATACCATCTCTTTAGCAAAACTTACTTTGAAGAAGCAAACAGCAGTCTCTTTACAGTAAGAGTTCCCACATTTTATTAGGAACAAAGTTCCTAGCTTCTTTCTCTATTTTGATGACTTTAGCATTCATTCATGGTCCTTGGCTGAAACAAGTATTCTACTCACAAGATGGTGACTTTCTAAACCTTTCATTCCTTCTATGTTTCTTAGTCAATGTATTCTGTAAAGGAGAACTTTTTTTTAATTTCCCTTTTTGAAAAAATATACAGAAAATAATAATGCATAATATAACAAAGTTCATATTTTCACCATCCAGAATTACAGCTTCAAAAGTTGGCATATTCACCTGCAAATTTTGCTTTTTAGAATTTCTCCTACCTTATAGGGAAAGCCCTAAAATCACTTCACCCCCCCCCCATACCTTGTCTCTTCCCTTCTCTATAAGGAACCACCATCATAAACATGACTCTGTCTTCTGGGCTCATTTTTATACCTTCATAAATATGTGTTTATCTAAGATCAATACAGGATGTAGAACTAGTTTGCATGAGTTAATTTTAATTTTTACATAAATAGTGCTCTGTATATAACATGATGTATCTTCCTGTTTTCTCCCAACATTATTTTTTTAAGATATATTTATTTATGCACACAAGAGCTTGGGTACAGGCCAGAGGTGCGTGGGTGGGAGGTAAGAGGATTCACCAGAGACAGAGTAGGGAGCAGACGAGATGGATCAACTGAAATACACTGCTAAGTGGAGCAGTGGGCGAGACAGGAGAGGTCTGCTGGGTCATGTGGGTAGTTCCCTGGCCCAGGTATCGAACTAGTGCTGCAGTGGCTGCGGATTGTTTCATAGTGCTGATGCTTAACCCCTTACGCCACCAGGGAGGGTCTCTCCCAACATTATTAAGATAAACTCATATGAATTTATACACAGCTCACTCATTCCTCCCACCTGCTGTGCATGATATTCCAGTTACTTTCTTGTCCTTACTCTATGGGGAACATTTAGGTTGTTTCAGATTCCTCACTGCTCTGGGCAGGCCTGTGTGTGTCTTTCACAAACATATGAAAGACTTTCTTGGGTGGATGCTCTTAAAAGGACCTCTAAATTGTGGGATCAGAATTTCCCTAATTCCATAAATGTTACCAAGCTGGCCACACTTATAGTCACTCCCACTAGCAAAGAGCGACTATGTTCATTTCCCAAATCTGATCCACATAAGGTAATATCAGACCACAGGCTACATTTAGTATCAGATTTTTTGGCCATCTAACAGGTCAGAAATGACATCATGTTGCTTCAACTTTAATTTGCACTTTGAAAATAAGGAAATATTTTATGAAGAAAGAAAAACAAAACAAAAAGCAAAAATGAATAATTTGCATGTGAAGCTACGCACGGATGTGTATCTGCACTGGGAAAAAGAGCTGGTACCTGAAGGAGAACTTTCTTTTTATTTCCCTTTTTGAAAAAATATACAGAAAATAATAATGTATAATATAACAAAATTACATTATGGTGAATATTCACTTTCCTCAAGGGGTGCCTAGTGCCCCGAAGGCCTCCCTAAGCCGGTAGAGGAGCTACATTAGCGAACAATCAAGTGGATATCATGTCGGGAAAGTAATTATTTTCAATTCACAATGTCCCTATATTTATATTAATAATAAAACCTGTCACCTATTACTGGCTTACTGTGTGCCAAGCACTTTACAGACCTTATTTAGTCTACTTGAGAATTCATTTATTATGATTCCTACTTGCTGAAGAGGAGAGTGAGGGCCAGGGAAGTACAGTGGCTGCCTAAGGCCCCTGTGGAGTTAGTAAGTGATCTGACTGCAGCACAGAGACCCTTCCCTCTGGGTGGCATCACTCTCCATACTCCTCCCACATGTCCAGAGAGCTCCCAGAGAGAATAAAAGAGGATTTCTCACTGAAAGAAGAAATCAGCTTCTGGTTTTCTTGCCCCTAACTTTGGCTATGAGCAGAGACAATATTTATTCAACAAAAAGTGCAGCCTTATCAATGGCTCCCAACCCTCAAGCCTGTTCTTAAGAGTGGAGACAGAGAAGGCAGGTTGAAGGACTTCTCCGTCTCTGCAGCTGAGGAAGGAGTGGTGAGTCCGTGATCTCCATGACTCACAGCTTTGGGGTCGGTCGTAGATTGAGTAAATGGGAAACAGAGGTGGGGGGGCAGTCAACAGCTGAAAACCTTTATATTTCAAGTTCTAGAGCAAAAAGAAACCTCTCTGTCTTCACCTCCCCTGTCCTTTTCTCTTCCCTTCTCCTCCCTTCTCCCTTTCTCTCCCACCCCTCTCCCTATGTTGCACATGAAATGTTGGGCAGAGGTATTTGCAGGCTTCTCTGCCATCACCAATTCTCTAAAAGTGTCTCATAGTCTCCAAGCCCAGCCTGCCCATTGTATAGATGGCAAAGCGAAGCCCCTGGGCTCTGGGTTGTTGCCCAAGGGCCCAGAGTGTCTGACTTGTCCTCAGAGCCCAGAAAAGTTACAAATATTTGTTGAAGGAATAAATGAATGGACGAGAAAGTTGGAAATTAAAAACCAACCAACCAAGCCCTCAAACTTTTGGTTCCTTTGGGTTCTACTGGGTAGAGATGACAAATTCAGGAAGGAGAATCAATGAACTGGGTGGTTCGTGAGAAGATGGGCTGGCCTGTGGTTGACATGGTCTGACTCATATCCACAGCCCACTGACTCACACGTGTCCTGTGGGGGGAGAAATACAGAGCCACTAACAGAACCTGGACAAATATCAGGCCACCTGGACCCACTGCCTCTCTGTCCTCTATTCCCACTCCCTTACCCTGAGACTCATGTCATACACGTTCCCACCTCAGGGCCTTTGCTTATGCTATTCCCCTGTCGGAAGGCTCAGACAGGTCTAAATGCGCCTGAGTCTTAGCAACAACAATGCCTTCTCAGGGAGGCCTTGCTGACCCCTTGGTAGAGTCTCCACCGCTCCCACCCTGCCACATTGATCTGGTATATTTCCTTCCACATACTATTGCTTAAAATAAGCTGGCCTTTTTGTCTATAAGGGTAATTTATCTGCTTCTCCACTAATGTAAGTTCCAGGAGGCCAGAAGTTTCATCTTGGTGTCATCTTGTCCTTGCTCCTTGGAGCTGTGCCCAGTGTGTGAAAGCCACCCTATAGATAATTGCTGCATGAATGAGGGAAAGAAGGGGTGAGAGGCTGATTTCTATGCCAAGGCCTCTAGTATTCCTTATCTGAAAGCAATAGGGGCCTTAGTCAGAAAAGGGGATTGGGACCCACAGTGAAACTGTGAGCCCTAGACCACATTTAGTTGAACATTTACTATGTGCCAGGCATGAACTTTTTAAAAATCACTTCATCCTCAAAGTAAAGTAGATGTCATCACTCCCATTTTATAAGAAAGGGAGTCAAGGCTTAGAGAGACTGAACATCTTGCCCCTAGCCTAGAGAGTAGTAGAGTCACAATTTCCTCCATCTCTCATTCTAGAACCCATGCTTTTATTAGTGGGTACTGAACAGGTGGTGCTGAGGGTTTCCATCAGGACCCAAACATGATCCAAGCTCCTCCCTGACCCTGTTGTTCTCCTGCCCAGAGACCTTCAACCCTCTCAGAGAGGACATTCAGGCCCAGAAGCAGGAGTGCTCAGTCAGTCCACAGGAGTGAACGGAAAATTTACTGTGTTCAGGAGTGCCAGGGGCACACTCATAGAGCTCTTAGCCCAAGGTGGGGGAGAGAAATGTCAACAGAAGTAGACAACAGAAAGTCAGACACTGCAGTAGGGTAAAGTGATATGGCAGGGTGGGGCGCCCAGACAGGTGAACAGGCAGCTTTCAAAGGTCTAGGTGAAGGGCAGCCCAAGCAGTTGGTGTACTTAGGAGGGAGTGAAATTGACATATCAATTGAATAGAAAAAAAGTTTATTGGGGTTAGGAAGGAAGATCAGGGAGAAATGTTTACCAAATGAAGGACAGATTGAATTAACATTTGGGGGTCCCACAGCACTTGGCACAGGGAAGACTATCCACATCTAAATTGAGTTGAACTGGGTCAGATCAATGCCTTGCTTGGGAAAAACAAAAACTTTAAAAGTTTCTGGTACAGCCTGTCTCACAGGAAAATTCTCTCCAAGAGAGTGAGAGTGAATATGAATCTCTCCTGGTGGTTATCAAACCAAAACAATATATGCAAATGGAATAAGGCAGATTAGCAATCATCAGGTTGCAGAAACAGAATTTTAAGGTCTGGATAAAGGAGAAAAAAATTTAAGATCTTTTGTGTTGCAGTATTTGAGTTTAATCTCCTGCTACTATTGAAGGCTAATCTATTTTCCTGTTTTCCCTGATAAGTGGGAAGTTGGCTTTAATACAAGAGGCAAAACCAGCTTTGAGGCCCCTAAACCCTATAACTGGGCTGGCATGCTTATTTCAGCTTTCATGCTAGAGTATTAAAGAATCCAGGGCCCCAGGGTAGAAGTGGTAAGATCCTGTTTCCAGCTCTCAACTTGGATGTTTTCAGTAATAACAGCTAATAAAACTAGTAGGGGATACACCCCACTTTAGTGTTGAGAAAAATGAAGCTCTGAGAGAGTAAATCACCTACAAAGATGACCATATCCAAAACCATTTCCTCTTCTTGTTTTTTCCATTTCAGTAAATGACAACTCCATTTATTGAATTCTTCAAGCCAGAAATCTGGAGAGGACCTTTGATTCTTTCCTTTTCTCATTTCCACATCTTACCCATCACAGAGTTGTCTATTCTATCTCTAAGATACAGAACATTCTCAACATGCCTATTTTTCTCCTATCTTCACTCCTGTCATGCCTGTTGCGCCCACCCACTCTCAACTGAACCACTAACTCATCTCCTGCCACACATTCTCTTCCAGCAATTTCAGATGAGCTTTTCGAAACTTAATTAGATATTGTGTCAGTCCATCATTGAAAGTACTCTGTCTTCTCATGCCTTATTTTTAATCTGCCCATTTCTAATCTTTTGTTCTTTGTGTTTGATTTCCAGTAGTGTTATGTGTTGTGCCTAGATGTGGTTTTCTTTGTATTTATTCTGCTAAGAGTTCATAGTCCTTCTCAAATCTGTAACTTGACATCCTTCATTCACTCAAAAATATTCTTAGTCATTATCTCTTAAGCTATTACTACTGCACAATACTTTCTTCTCTTATTCTGGGACTCCACTTACACATGTTCCATGTGTCTCTTATGCTCTTTTGTCTCTTCAGTCTGTATATTTTCCTCTGCTCTATCTTCCAATTCCCTACCTCTCTCTTCAATTGTATCTCATCAGCTATTAAATTTATCTTTTGAGTTCTTTTCTTTTCTTTCTTTTTTTTTTTTTTTTTTTGTGGGACCCTCGCCGGTGGCCAGGGAACGAACCAGCTCTGCAGAGGCTGGCAGGCAGCCTCGCAGCCCAACGCTCAACCCCTGCGCCACCAGGGCAGGCCCTATCTTTTGAGTTCTTATTGATAATTTCAGTTACTGAATTTTTCAGGTGCACAGTTTATGTTTGATTGCCCTATTTCTTTTCTGTTGGTTTATTTTCTTCAAGTCTTCTTTTAAAAATAGATTTTTTTAAAAAGCAGGCTTAAGTTCATAGCAAAATTGAGCAGAAAGTAAAGAGATTTCCCATAAATTTCCTACTGCCCTCAGACATAGATTCCCCCACCACCAACATCCCATATCAAATTGTGAATTTGTTACAATTAATAAACCTACAGTGAAATATCATCATTACCCAAAATTCATAGTTTATGTTAAGGTTCACTATTGTGTTGTATTTTCTCTGGGATTTGACATGTGTAATGTTGTGGATCCAAAGATAGTATCACACAGAATAGTCTCACTGTCCTAAAAACTATGTGTTGCCTATTCACCCTTCCCTCTGCCCTAACTTCTGGAAAACACAGATCTTTTTACTGTTTCCATAGTTCTGCTTTTTTCAGAATGTCACACAGTTGGAATCATACAGTATGTAACCTTTTGAGATTGACTTCTCTTAGTTACTAATATGCATTTAGGGTTCCTTCCTGCAGCTTTGTTGCTTGATAATTCATTTCTTTTTAGCACTGAATAATATTCCATGTTCTGGGTCACTATAGTTTATTTACTATAGTTTATTTATTCATCCATTTACCTACTGAAGGATCTCTCAGTTTCTTCCAAGTTTTGACCAAAGTTATTATAAACATCCATATGCAGGTTTTTGCAAATAACCTTTCAAGTCTTTTGGGCAAATACCAAAGATCATGATTGCCGTATCATCTGGTAGCAATATCTTTCATCTATTGGTCTCTCTTATAGAGTCCATTCATTGCCAAAACTCTCCATCTTGGCATTTAATTCACTGAACACAAGTCATAGCTATTTTAAAGTCTGGGTCAGATAATACCATTATCTGGATCCCAATGGGTCTATTTCATTGTTGTGTGTGTTTCCTCCTGATTTTTCATCAAGTTTTGTATTCTTATAAGCTTGAACATTCTGTATGAAAAAATAATAGAGATAATTTGATATCATCATTTTCCTTACTTTTGCTTCTGACAGGAAATCTGGAATCACTAACAGTCCTAGATCACCTTAATCCCAGCAAGGAATTGAAATGGTTTGAAGCCAGGGTTCAATCCCTGTGAGGAATGGTCTATTTCTTTCTTTCTTACTTTTTTTTTTTTTAAATGTATACAGATGATTTCAAGCTAGCTCATTTTTTTTTTTTTTTTAAGATTTACTTATTTGTCTTTGTGAGCCTGGCTAGAGGTTTGTCTTGTTTATTTTTTCAAAGAACTAACTTTTGGTTTCATTGAACTTTTTGATTGTTTTTTTAATTTCCATTTCATTTATTTCTTCTTTGATTTTTATTATTTACTTTCTTCTACTGGCTTTAGGGTTTTTGTTGTTCTTTTTCTAGCTCTTTGAAATGTGAGACTAGGTTGTTTCTTTGAGTTCTTTCTTGTTTCTTGTTTCTTGATATATAGCCTATATTGCTATATATTTTTCTCTTATTACTGCTTTTGCTGCATCCCATACATTCTGGAAAGTGGTGTCCTCCTTTTCGTTCAAGTCAAAGTCTTTTTTAATTTCTTCTTTGATCTCCTCATTAGTCCAGTGGTCTTCCAGTAGTGTGGATTTCAATCTCCATGAAGTGGGAGGGTTCCTTGTTTTCTTCTAATTTGATGCCTTTATGATCAGAGGGGATAGTTGGAATAATTTTGATCTTCATGTATCTGTTGATGTTTGTCTTGTGGCCCAGTATGCGATCAATTCTGGAGAATGATCCGTGCGTACTTGAGAAAAAAGGTGTACTCGGATTTTTTTGGGTGCCATATCCTATTGATGTCTGTTAAGCCCATGAGTTCTGTGTCTTTATTTAGGGCTCTAGTGGATAAGAGAACTGGACATAAGACCTGAAATCATAAAATATATAGAAGAAAATATAGGTAAAACACAACAAGACATACATAACAATAATATATTTAAAGACTCATCACCCAAAGCAAAGATAGTCAAAGAAAAGATAAACACCTGGGATTACATCAAACTGAAAAACTTCTGTACAGCAAAAGAGACATTAACCAAAACAGAGAGACACCCCACTGATTGGGAAAAAATCTTTGCACTCCATTCAACTGATAAGGGACTGATCACAAAGATATACAAAGAACTCACACGACTCAACAAAAACAAAATAAACAATCCAGTCAAGAAATGGGCAGAAGAATTTAAAAGACATTTCTCCAAAGAGGAAATGCAAATGGATAACAGGCATATGAAAAAATGTTCAACATCCCTTATAATCAGGGAAAAACAAATCAAAACCACATTGAGATACCATCTTACACCAGTAAGAATGGCACATATCAAAAAAAACAAGCAACAACAAATGTTGGCGAGGATGTGGTAAAAAAAAAGTTCCTTTCCTACATTTCTGGTAAGAGTGCAAACTCATCCAACCACTATGGAAAGCTGTCTGGAGTTTCCTCAGTCTACTAAAAATGGAGCTACCAAATGGCCCAGCAATTCCACTCCTAGGGATCTACCCAAAGGACACCTGTACACCTATGTTTATTGCAGCACTATTTACAATAGGTAAAACCCGGAAACAACCCAAATGACCAAAAACTGATGACTGGATCAAGAAGATGTGGTATATATACACAACGGAATATTATTCAGCAATCAAAAAAGATAAAATCATGCCATTCAAAGCAACATGGTTGGAGCTAGAAAGCCCCTGCTCAGTGAAATAAGCCAGAAGGAAAAAGAAAAATATAGGACGGTTTCACTTATAGCAGGAGTATAGGGGAATTAAATAAGACATCAGTGTAAAAAAATAATAACAGTACAAAACACAACATAGCAAAACAGACAATTATAAATCAGAGACATACTGCAGGGAATGAGGTGGGAGAGGGATCAGAGGGAGGGAGGGAGGAGCACAGGAGACTGAGGTGATGGTGCACGGGTGCATTAGTGAAGGAAACTCTATGGAGACTATACCTGAGGGTATAGTGGGGGGAAGTAAATATTGTTTAAAAATGAACAATGATGTAAAATATTAAAAGAAAAATAAATAAGAATTTATTTATACATACAAGAACTGGGGTGCACTGAGTCTCTCCTGCACCAGAGGTGAGAGGATTTACCAGAGGTGAGGTCAGAGGTAAGAGTATTCACTTGAGATAGAGTGAGGAACAGAGTAGGTAGACTGATGGAAATACACTGCTGAGGTGAGCAGTGGGTGAGACAGGAGAGGTCTGCTGCACCATGTGGGTATCTCCCTAGCCGGGGATCGAACTTGTGCTGCAGAGGCTGCAGATAGCTTTACAGTGCTGTGCTTAACACCTATCCCTTGCACCACCAGGGAGGCCCCTGGTCTATTTCTTGTTCACCTTTATTCTTAACAGAAAGCCCTTAAGGATCCCAACCTAAAACCCTGGGTGTTTAATAAATCCTCCTTCTTGTCAGGTTTTAAACTCCAAAATCCACGAGTCTAATGAAAACTCTGCCCAGTTTGTAAGACTCACAGATGTTGTTTTCAAGTTAGGAATCACCTTGAGGGGTATTACCCCTCTGGGCATCCATCTTCTCCCAGATTTCAGCTCCATAATCCCCACAATTTCTTACTGCTTTCATGGTACCTTCAAAGAGATGTGTTTTTCTTTTTAATTTAGTCCAGCTTTTCTAATGTTCTCAGTAGGAAGAATAGTCTGAAATAATGTAGTCCCCCATTCCTGTAAGCTCCCCCATTATCTTCAAAGAAAAGTGAAAACTGCTTGTCCTAACAGGCAATACATGATTTAGATAGTGCCACCTACCCTGTAGCTACCTGTCATACCACTCTCCCTTGATCACTATATTATAGTGAGAAGTTGGTGTTTTCCTGTAACTTGAATGTGCTAAGGACATGCCTCCAGGACTTTTGCACATGCTCTGCCCTCAGTCTACAATGTTGTTTCTTTTAACTATTCTTCTAGGTCTCTATTTCAAGGTCACTTTCCCTGGGAGACCTTTCCTGACCTTGCATCCTAACACATTCAAGCTGCGTACACACACTTCTCTCTACCCGCCCTCTCTCATATGTATCCTGAGCTTTCCTTACCGAAATTTTTTATTATGTATTTATTTATTATGGCTTATTTATTAGCTTTCTTCTCACTAGATGGAAGGGCCAGGCCTGTCCTAGTTTGGACTCTATCATAAGCAGACCCTGAGAGATGAATATTAAGTATAGGGGTTGTTTATTTGGGGATTTCAGGTAAGGGATAGGAGAATGCCACAGGAAGTTAGGCAGTTAAGCAAAGACTATTATGCCAGCTACTATGGTGGGTAACTGGTGCTCAATCCCACGGAGAAACCCTAGTATATGGTGTAAAACTCATGTCCAAGGGCAGGGGGCTAGGGTATTTATGCAATAATTCCTACCAGTCCTATTGGTCTGCTCCTGGGGCTCATTTATTTATTGGCATGTCTTCCCAGTCCTGCAGCAAGCATAACAGCTCCACAAAATTCTAGAGAAAACCCTCAGACTCAGACTTATGAACCAACCTCTGGAAGTTGTCTGGGACAGAGTGATACAGTAAGACCTTGGGGTGATTCACTAGGGGTGCTGATAGGATTGTGTTTGTTTTGGTGACCATTTCACTCTCAACTTCTAACACAGGGCCTGGGGTGTAGTAGAAAGTTGGTAAATATTTGTTGAGTTAATGAACTTTTGGAACTCTGTACCAGATCTTTGAGTGGGTTTACCATATTATTAAAAACAATTATTGAGAGCCTGTAGTTGACTGGGCCCCATTCCAGACCCTGTGGAGGAGGGGAAGAAATTCTCCATAGGGACATAATCAGAGGAGACCACCCAGCAGCCTGGAGCCCATTCCTCACTACTTCAGAGTAAGACAAATGGCTACATTTATTTGTGCTGATATTAAGGATCAGTAAAGTAGATTAAGTATAAAATAAAGATGCATGACAGAATTTACAATACGTTCCTACTGTAGTTTACAGGAAGGCGTATTTATATATTCTTGTAAGCACAAAAATTCTGGAGTTTTATGGAATATAATCTGTTCCCAGCAGTTGCCTTTAGGGAATAAGCTTCAAAAGGAGACTTACTTTTTCCATTCGACCCTGTCATTTTCATACAATGTGCATTTTTTATTGTGACACAATGTACTTCTTCAATAAACACAGTATTTTTAAGTGATTATTAGAATTCCAAAGAGCATAATGCCAAGAAGTCAGCTGTCTTAGGAAATGCAAGAGCTATAAAAGAATAAAAGAGCTATACTGGTAAATCTGGCAACCAAAACATACAAAATGTCCAAGTAGAGACTGAATAATTCAGTTCATCATTCAGATGTTTTCTCTTCATAAAGCTACAACCGGGACATTGTCAAACCTGGACATCTGCCTGCTTTGGCAAATGTAGTCTTAAACCAAGATCAGTAACTTTTTTAAACATTAAAAATGTATCATGAAATATTTACTGCCTTCAAAAAGATGTGAAGAATAATATCACAAACACAGACTTTAAAAACCACATCAAAGATAGATGTGTTTGAATAGACCGTTGCCAATATAACTAGTTTCCCCAAACTTACCCTATAATTGCTCATAGATAGAATCTCCATCCTAAAGTTTCTCCTTCCCTTTCTTTGTGTTTTTAACACACACACACACACACACCTTACTATACTAATCTTTGCTTTTGCTACTTTTTGACATATACCTAAGGGATTGCTTTTTATTAAACTTTAGTATTGTCTCAGTATTATTAGCTTGTGATAGTTATTCATGAGCTATAAGCAGCACTCATTTTCACTCCATCGTTGTAACAGCTTCTACTACATTCCCTTTCAAAACTGAATTACCTTTCACTTGAAAAATAAATGTTTGTGTTGTTTTAAGAGTTCTTGCTACTAAAAAAATAGTTCAATTGTTGGGGAGGCAGGAGAGAATCAGTTTACTTTGAGTCAAGCAGATGGCCCTCCACAGTGTGGGTAGGCTTCATCCACAACTGCAGTTGAAGTCTAAAGAGGAAAAGACTAAGTCCACTGAAGAAGAGGCAGTTATGCCTTCACACACACTTTGGACTAGAAATGCAACATCAGCCTTACTCTGGGTGACAACCTGCAGATCTCACACATGTTAGCACCCACCACTGTGTGAACATGTAAAATAAATAGCTCTCTCTTTACATGTCACAGTCACCTACATATATATACCGCTGCCCTATGCTGTACAGCCGTGGGCAATGATGCCCCTGGGTAATGACCCGTCCTCCCCTGTCCCTAGAGAAGCATTTCCTATGCACTGAGGGTTTCTTGGAGCACAAGTATACCATGGGCCCCTCATGGGGAGAGGGGATAGACCACTCATCTGTCATCCCAGCCTGGATAGGAACCTCCCAGGACCCTGGGACAGCCAGTACCTGTGTCCCCTGCACCTGGTAGAGGCCTCCTGAGTCCAGAATGTCAGCTGTTTGGCTCCTGGGGCCTCTGCCTGTTCCCAATCAACTTTCTGTTGTCTTTTCTGTTGTCTTTCTGTGTGACCCACAGACACATACCTCTATATGGTGGCCGAGTTGGAAATGAAAACGAAGTTAAAGACATAGCTATCAATTCATTGATCTTAAAATAAAAATGAATCTGGGGCATCCCGGTGGCGCAGCAGTTGAGCGCTGGGTTGCGAAGCTGCCCACGGCCTCTGCGGCGCCGGTTCGATCCCCGGCTGCTCCCCGGCCACCAGAGGAGGGTCCCACATGGCGCGCAGACCTCTCCTGCCGCCCGCTGCTCCCCTCAGCAGTGTACTTCGGTCCTTCTGCCTGTTCTGCTCCCTGCTCTGGCTCTGGTGAGTTCTCTCACCCTCCCGCGCTTCTGACTGTACCCAGTGAATGTACAAACAAACAAACAAACAAATAAATAAAAAAAAATACATGCCTCTTTAAATAAATAAATAAAAAATAAAAATGAATCTGCAATTTGGTAAGATAAATAACATACTGTTATGAGAAATTCACTGTTATTGAAAGAAAAATAGTGGAAAGAGCAGCACTGCTGTCAGTTTTCACAAATCTTTTTTTGTGTGGATGTGATATTTTAGTGATTTTATAGATTACAAGTTTTCACATGAATTTTAATACTAAAAGAAGCAGCAATATGTTTCTCACTGTGCAAAAAGTATATATAAAAGTCATATATAAAAGTATATATAAAAGTATAAAATATAATTTTATATATATAAAAGTATATCTAAAAGTATATATAAAAAGTCAAAAGTATATAGATCCAAAATTTGGTAGAGAATGAAGATGAAAAACAGAATTTAAGGTTTCTAGCACTTATTCATTCAACACATAATTTTAAATCCTTACTATTATTAAATTCATAGAAAGTAGAAAGAAGAGAAAATTTAGAAGGGATTAACATGTATTGATAGTTTCATTAAATTTTTTTTCACCTAAGGGAGATTTTGTTGAATACCTGGATCAGGAGTTAAACTGAGAACCATATTATTTCAAAGACGGGCTCCTCCTAACATCAAATTATTTCATGAATCTCTTTAAAATTTGGCCTTGGGCCTCCCCAGTGGTGCAGCAGTTGAGCGCTGGGTTGTGAAGCTGTCCACAGCCTCTGCAGCGCCAGTTCAATCCCTGGCCACCAGGTGAGGGTCCCACATGGCGCGCAGACCTCTCCTGCCACCCGCTGCTCCCCTCAGCAGTGTACTTCGTCATTCTGCCTGCTCTGCTCTCCCCTCTGGCTCTGGTGAATTCTCTCACCCTCCCGTGCTTCTGACTATACCCAGTGCTTGTATAAATAAATAAATAAATCTTTAAAAATAATATAAAATAAAATAAAATTTGGCCTTGAGACAAGGCCGCCAGTCCCTCACACCACCAGTCCCTCACACCTGCCCTACTCCCTAGTGCAAGTGTGGAAGAAAGCCCAGTTCACACAGATCTGTGGCTGCCAAGGCTAATGTAGCAGCTTCCTGGGAAAGGCCCACTGGGGTCCCCAGAGCATACTTTGGGGATGGGGGTGAGGGGGCATCTATGGTGGGGAGGGCCTGCCTGCCCAGGTTTGTCCACAGGGCTCCCAGAGGGACCTTAAAGAGAGCCTGGAGGCCCTTGTTCCCCACCAGAAAGAACACTCTTTCTCTGAGGCTTAGTCTATCCTTCTTTAAAATGGAGTCACTGACAATATCTGATTCTGGAGCTGCTATGGGAAGGACCTGACCGCCATAGCATATGAAATGCAGCCTGAGCACACCTGTAGCCATCGCCCTCAACTGCATTGTCTCTGGGTGTGTCAGTCTAGGGGAAGGCCCATCCTTCTCCCCTGCTTCATCTGCATGCCACAGTGCAGGGGCAGGGAGCAGGCAAGCGGTGAAGAGGAAGGCACAGAGTCTAGAGAGTGAAGATTCCAACTTCCCCCTGGGGTTTTCCTGCAAAAAGTGTTTAAGATGGGGGAAGGGAAGAGAGATCCCCTGGTGAAGTCAGGCCACAGCTGCAACTGCTGTGGGGCCAAGCATGTTAATCACCGAGCTGAGACCTTTTCCTACCTAAGGTATCTGAGGCCACTTCACGATCAGAAAGTGACCAGAAATGACATGAGCTACCCAAGTGTGCACCCAGGGGTGGGGGAAGAGTTCACTCACCAAATACAGTCAAGGGACAGAGGGAGACATGAGTGAAGTTGTATCAGCCTGGTTCTACACGCCCATGATGGGCTTTCTGGAAAGTTTCACACACTGTCAGCCATTCAGTCTCTTCTGCTGCTGCTTGTTGACCCTGTGGTACCTGGTCACTACCTTGGGGTTCCTTCTCCCCACGTCCTGCACCCTAGGTCTGTGGTGTGAGAAGCTAGAGGAGCAGGAGAGAGTAACTAAGCCATCAGCAACTCACCCTGGGCCCAGGGCTCTTTTTCCTATGACCTGTTTGAACCTCCCAGACCAGTTGAAGCAATGGGATAGAGTGAGCAGCACAGGTGGTTTTCTTTTTTATCAAGGGTGATTGAAATATAGTAGAATGCAGAATTTTTTTTTTAAGATTTATTTATTTGTTTATACAAGCACTGGGCACAGTCAGAAGCGTGGGAGGGCGAGAGAATTCACCAGAGCCAGAGCAGGAGCAGAACAGACAGACTGACGAAGTACACTGCTGAGGGGAGCAGCGGGCGGCAAGAGAGGTCTGTGTGCCATGTGGGACCCTCGCCTGGCAGCCGAGGATGGAACCGGCACTGCAGAGGCTGTGGGCAGCTTCACAACCCAGCGCTCAACCACTGCGCCACTGGGGAGGCCCTAGAATGCAGAATTATTAAGTATTCAGCCCAATGGACTTTTACATGTGACTATACCCATATAACCAGCAGCTAGATGAAAATAAGTACCTGCTGCCAGGGAACCTCTGTCACTCAACATTAGTTTTCTTTGATCTTGAACTTCATATAAATGGAAACATAGTGTCTATTCTGTGGGCCTAACTAACTTCTTTCATTCAACATTATGTCTCAGATTCATTCCTGTTGTATTAGCCATAATGCATCCATATTCATTGCCATATAGTACTCCTTTCTATTAATACACCACCATTCTTTCATGCACTCTCATGTTGAAGGACATTTGGGAAATGGCTAGCTTGGAGTTATTACAAATAAAACTTTCTGTGAACGGTCTTTTACTTGAAAAAATTGACACACTCTTGTTGGGCATAAACCCAGAGGTGAGATTGCTCACTCATGGGAGGCACATGTTAACTTTACTGAATCTGCCAAATCATTTAGCTACCACCCTAGTGCAGCTTGGACTGTGTCACACAGACTGGATCCAGTCCCACTCTGCCACTCACTAGCCGTGACACTTTGGGAAAACCACACAACTTCAGTTTCCAAACCTCGATTTCCTCCTCTGTAAAATGGGCTGATGGCTGTCTTTACCTCACAAGGCTGTTGTGAGACCTGGCTCTTTCCCTGCACTGATTATCATGAATGATATGATTATCCCTTCCTCTCAATCAACGGGTACAGCCTCCATTGCTCACATGAAGGCCTTGGGGAGGACACAGATTCCAGGTCTTGCCCGTCCCATGAGGATGCTTCCTGGATCTTTCTTCCAGGATGGCTCTGAATTCCCCAGAACTTGTTCTCCTTCTCCACCACAGTGGAGAGTGGGCTTTGCCAGCCTCTCGTCTAGTACCAGCTTCCATATCACAAGGATCGCAATTTGCCCCAGAGCAGCTTGGACCCTGCCCCTTAAGTCAGTGGCACTAACCCCTTTCAGGGAAGGCCTGGTGACCTAGGCCAGCATATAGTTCTTTCACCCCTGTTTTCTGCCCTTCATTGGTCTGTGTTAATGGGAGTATGAACCTATATTGAACCACTTTGGGGACAAAAAAAAATACACATTTCCCACATGTATGTGATGACTACCACCCACACTTCTGCCACAGCCACCACCCCACCTTTAGCACAACAATCTCCCACACCTGTGTCAGTCACTGCCCAAATCTGTGCCACAATCACCTCCCACACCTGTGCCACAATCACCTGCCATACCTGTGCCATAATCACCTCCCACACCAGTGTCACTACCACCTCCCACACCTTGGTCACAACCACCAACTACACCTGGGTGACAACTACTTCCCACACGTGGGTCACAGTCACCTCCCACAATCACCTCACATACCTGTGCCACAACTACCACCCACACCTGGGTCACAACCACTGCCACATTTGTGTCACAACAAATCCCTCTCTCCAGATAGCATGTTTCTGCTTGTCAACTTCTTTTGGTACCTTCATCAATACTCACAAACACTCTTCTTTCAGTTCCTCACATGTCACACCCTGTCCCACCTCAGAGCACTTGCACATGCTGTTCCTTCTGCTAGAAACACTCTTCCCTCCAGTACTCCTCCCGCCTGTGCTTCCTCTTACTTTGTTGCTCAGCACCAACATTCCCCCAGGGGAGTGGCTCAAGGCACTGAGCAGAAGAGTGTAGAAGCCCAGTTACCGTTTGTCCAGTGGCTGTACGCATCTAGCAAAAATTAAGACAGACTTGGAGATGAGACTTGTTTGAGGTCTCACTGAATGATCACTGATCTTATCATTATCCAAGGTGGTATTTCCAGAGGACCTGCCATGCTGGGTGGAGAGCCAGGTGCTGAGGTGACATTAGACTGACACAACATAGAGCCTTGGGCTGCCATCAGTCTCAGGCAGCTCAGCCAGGACAGTCACCCTATAACCTATTGGCAGAACCAAATTGCAGCCAGTGGTGTGGCCCCCACAGTGCTCACAGAGCTGGTGGGCCTGCTTCCACTGTCCCCTCCACACCTTCCTCCCAGCCAACCCACACCAGTGGATCAGAAGTGCCACCTCCAAAATTATTTTGAGATGGCCTCACTCACCACCTCCCCACTCCCACCTAGTTGGAGCCACCTCCATCACTTACCTGTGCTAGCCAGGTAGCCTCCTCATGAGCCTCCTCCCTGCCTGCCTGTGCCTGTGCTCTGTGTGCTGCCCACGCAGGACTGCTAAAATGGAAGAAGAACCTAGTGCTTCTCTGCTCAGAACCCACTGCTGGTGCTCAGTTAACTCTGAATGGGGACCTGAATCATGATAATGATAATTAGTGAGCACTAATCGGGCCTTTTTTATTTTCCTCTCTGAGCCATCTGCTGCTCTTCCCCTGCAATACCACTCCAGACTTGGGGGCTCCTGTGCAGAATTCAAGCCTGGCTTCAGGGCCTTTGCACTTGCTTCACCTTCCCAGAGTGCTCTTTGTTCAGATAACTGCTTGGGTAATCCATCTCTTCTACAAATCTCTGCTCAAATCTCACCTTGTCAATGAGGACAACCCTGATCACACCTAGAACAGTGTCTGGCACATGGTACATGCTCAGCAAGAATGGCAAAGGGAGGGGGAGAAAAGAAAGAAAGGAATGACACAGTCATTTTTATTCCAGTGAAATCCGGTTACGATGAACACCAAAGAGCAACTCAAATGGCACAAACAGCAAGATCACTAGGCAAGAGGCTGGCGCACAAAGCCCACTCCCCACTGCTGAGGATCACCCCCGGTTGAACATGGGTGGGAGAGGGAGGGATGTGCGTTTGGAGACTTCAGATGTGGGCAGCTCCCACACCCCCACAGTGCTTTTCTTTCCCACCACTCATCCATGCCCATAATCAGGGGCTCCAGAGGATACCAGGAGGCAAAGACCCAGGGAACGGCCAGGGGTGAGGGACGGTGCTCAGCCGCTCTCAAACTCACTGCTGCTCCACACAGGCAACCCTGCCACTCCCTGAGAAGGACATCTGTACACTGGGTTCTGTCCCCAGTTCTGTGTGACCTCAGGCTAGACCTCCTGGGCCTCAGTTTCCCCTTCTATCAAAATCAGGGAGAGCAGACATCGTCTCCTAACAGACTCACCCTATCTATAAATACAGTATACACAGTGTTTATCTGCCAGGAAGCCTGTCATGCCAGAACCGTCCTCACCTTCTCAAGTTTCACTCTGAAACTGTAACACTGCACCTGGGCAGGCAGTCCCACAGACTAGGGGCGATGTCACCTGCCCCCCACCTTTCTACCACTCTTTCCTCTCAGGAGGGACTGAGGTTTCACACAGAGCAGCCGAGGCCCAGAAATAGCAGCCAGCCACGCACAGGCCAACTCTCCTAGGCCCCAAGAAGGAAGTGAGAGAGAGGCGGGCACTTTTGTTCTCTCTGCAGAAGAGAACAGTTTCTGCAGTGGCCCCCCCACCCAGGCACTCCCCAGGGCCCAGGGCAGACCTGACCCCCAGCACCTACCACTGGTTCTCTCTGTGGGGATGGCTAGGCGGGGTTTCAGCTGCTCTGCGGCCGAGAATGAAGACACAGAGCACAAAGTCACACCTAGCAAGGAAGGGGCATGAGGCTAAACATAGGACTCTGTTCTGTGATATACAATTTGTTTAATAAGGTCATGCTTTAAGAGCAAAGCTTTATACCTTCACAAAGAAAAACACAGAGCAAACTTGACCCATTGTAAACAAGGCCCACTGGGTGTTGTGATGATTTCAATCACTGATTCATTTGTTCTATTGCTGGATTTCAGTGTACAGTTTGCTGAATCCAGCATGCAGGATACACAACACTAATAAAACAGAGGAAGTATTCTTTTTTAAAAAGAATAGGCATATTCTTACAAGAATATGCCTATACAAGAGCTGGGGTGCAGGCCAGAGATGTAGCAAATGAGAGGATTCATCAGACACACAGTAGAGAACAGAACAGGCAGACTGACTGAAATACACTGCTGAGGGGAGCAGCGCCACGTGGGTCACCTCCCTGGCCTGGGACGGAACTTGTGCTGCAATGGCTGCGGAGAGCTTCATAGTGCTGAGACTTAGCCCCTTGTGCCACCAGCCAGGCCCTCAGAGGAAGTATTCTTGCCCTCGAGGAGATTAGGCAGGGAAGGAAGACAGGAATTGCAGGTATTCACACTATAATTTAAAGTAAAGCTGTGTATTCCTTTCCTACCGTTATCGTGGTAAAGTACCGCTAGCTTGGTGTCTCAGATACACACATTTATTCCTGCCCACTTTTGAAGTTCCAAAGTCCATAGTTTCACTGGGCTAAAATCAGCCTCAGCTGAAGAGCCCCTTCTGGAGGAGCCTCGGGGAGAGCAAGTACTTTGCCTCTTTCAGTTGCTAGAACTGAATTCCTGGTGACCCTTGGCTCCTGACTCTTCCCTCCCTCTCAAAGTTAGTGCTCCTCTGTCAAACCTCCCTGCCTCCTGCTCAGCAGAACACTTAGATTACACTGACCCCCACCCGGACACTCCAGCATGGGTGCATCCCCAGATCCTGAGCTTAGTCACATCTGCAAAGTCCCTTTGTCAACAAGGGAGTGTTCACAGGCTCCACGTATTAACACCTGCAGGTCTTTGGAGCCAGGAGCTTGTCTACCATAGTGCTAATGTTGCTCTAGTGACAAAGGGGTATTTGAATAACAACCTGAGGGTGAAGAAAGAGAGCTGTTCAGTTCACTGTGGAAGAACACTCCAAACAGAGGGAACAGCAAGGGCAAAGGGAAGGATCCTGACAAATAAGAAACAGCAGGGAGGCGCGTGTGGCTAGAGCAGAGTAAGTAAGGAGAAGAGCAGGAGGTGGCCTGGCAGAAGAGGGAGTGGCGTCCCAGGACAGAGGCCTTGTCACTGAGAGAAAAGCAGTTTTTCCTGAGGGGGAGCCATGGGAGGTCTGGGGAACTGACTGTCTCTAAAAGCTGTCTCAGCTATGGGCCTCCCTGGTGGCGCAGTGGTTGAGTGCTGGGTTGCGAAGCTGCCCACAGCCTCTGCAGCACTGGTTTGATCCCCGGCTGCTCCCCAGCCACCAGAGGAGGGTCCCACATGGCGCGCAGACCTCTCCTGCGGCCCGCTGCTCCCCTCAGCAGTGTACTTCGGTCTTCTGCCTGGCTCTGGTGAATTCTCTCACCCTCCCACACTTCTGACTGTACCCAGTGCTTGTATAAATAAATAAAAATAAATCTTTAAATAAATCTTTAAAAAAATAAATAAAAGCTGTCTCAGCTGACCCAGCCCCAGGCCACAGGGTCCTTAGGTCACATTTCCTCCAAGACATACTCTTTTCTGCTCAGTCATACTCCATCAGATGGATCCATTCATGAACCTGGGGATGCACGTCCTGATGGTTTCCTGATTTGGTGATTACCAATAAGTTGCTGTAAACATTCACAGACATACTTGCATGGACATATTAATTCCCTTGGGTGAATGTGGATGGAGTTGCTGGATCATTTTGCAAGTATAGGTTGAAACTTTCAAGAACCTGCAAAATAATTGTCAAAATGGATATGGTCTACACTCTGATGAGCAGGAATGAGACTTCTAGTTGCACCACAGCCTCATCAGCACTTGGTGTGATCTGTCCACTTTTAGCTCTAAAAGGTGTGTATGTCATTCTGGATTGAATTTCATTCCCCTGAGGACTAATGATGCAGAGTATCTTTTTACATGTTTAATTGCCATCCAGATAGCTCTTCTGATCAGGTGGCCATTCAAATCATTTGCCTCTTTTTAAAATTTGGATTGTTTCCTTATTACTGAGTTTTGAAATTTCTTTATGTAGTCTGAATACAAGTCCCTTTTTCAGATAGATAGTTTGCCAATATTTTCTCCTAGTCTGTGTCTTGTCTTTTCATTCTCTTAATAGGATCTTAAAGAGCAGAAGTGCTTATTTTGAATGAAACCAATTTGTCAATTTTTTCTTTTATGGAATGTGTTTTCATTGTCACATCTAAGAAATCTTATCCTCACCCAGATTTTCTTATATATTTTCTTTTAGAACTTTAATACTTTGAGATTTACATTTGGGTCTGTCATCAATTTAGGTTAATTTTTACATGTAGCATATTAACAATATTTTATATTAATTTTTTAATATGGGACCAAGCTTATTTCTTTGCATATGGATTTCAAATTGTTCCTGTACCATTTGTTGAAAGACGGTCCCTTATTTTTTAATGTTATATTTATTATCTGCACCATTTTGGCACTTTTTTAAAAATTGAAGTAACATTACATTATAACATTATATAAGTTTCAAGTGTTCATCATTGAGAATCAACATGTATATAGATTCACCACTAAAATTCCAAATTTATCCTTCACCTCACTGTTGTCTCTTTCCCCCTATTTACTCACTCTCCATCCCCCTTCCTTTCTGGTAACCACTAATTGGCCTTACAGTCCAAAAGTTTATTTTTGTTTTATTTAGTTCATCTGAGGCCTACCCCTTCTTTACTAACTTGCCTTTGCACCTTTGTGAAAGTCATTTGTCCAGACATGTGGTTCTGTTTCCAGAGCCCCCAGCCTGTTCCATTATCCTATTTGTCTATCTTGACACCAATGCCACACTCTCTTGATTAGTGTGGCTTTAACACTAGCTTTAAGTCAGCTGCAGTTAGCTTCCCAGCTTTGTTCTTTTTCAAATTTGTTTTGGAGATCTCAGGTTCTTTGTATTTCCATGGAAATAGGATAGATATATAGATACTATCTATGACTAACTTTTATTTTATTTTACATGATGAGAAAGTGACACACGTTCAGTAGAAACTGCTCTTCAATCTTGAATTAGGACATTCTGGTTTTCATTTCAGTAGAGTATTCAAAAAGGGACATGAGCCATTAAACACTTTATAATAAACTAAGCTTTGTGTGAGATGACTTTGCCCAACTGCAGGTTCTGAGCATGTTTAAGGCATGGTAGGCTAAGTTATGATATTTAGTGGGTTAGTTGTATTAAATGTATTTTCAACTTAATGATGTTTTCAACTACAATGGGTTTATCAAGGCACAAACTCTATTGTGAGTCGAAGCAGATCTGTATCTATCTTCTAGCAGTTCTGTTTCTCTGGAGAACTCCAACTAAAATGCCAGGTGCCTAGAATAGTGCCTGGCAGGTTGTAAGCAATAGCTGTATTGAATGAATTAATAAGTTTGTTTATTCATCAACACATCTGACACTGAGAATGATAAATGTGTAAGAAACAATGAACAAAGAGTGCTGGAATGAATCCCTCACAGAATATACTCCTGTTTAAGACCCAGACACCCACAGGAAATGCTATCTAATAAAATGCTCACTTGCTGAGGGTCCAGAGTCTCTGCACTTTGAAATTCTGGGATGGGTGACTTTGGAGGACTTAAACATTCCTCTCTCCTCATCAAGTTCCAGCAATGTTGTCTCCAGGGAACACATGGCAATGTCTTGAGATATTTTCAGTTGTCTAGTTGGGAGCACAGGGACAAAGCAGGGGAGACAATGACATCTAGTAGGTGTTAGCCAGGGATGCTGCCAAGTGTCCTACAATGCACAGGGACACTCCACACCATAGAATTATCTGGCTCAAAATGTCAATAGTGCTGATGTCAAGAAATCTGATGTGCACTCACCACTGGTCTAACTGCTCACATCCAATCCCCTCCACATTCAGTGTGTGCTGGCCTTCCTTCAAAACTGCACATCTCCTACATGGGATGATCATGAAACTTCATAAAACCACAAGCAAAATGGATTTATTTTACAAGGAACATGCTGGAGACCACAAACATTCTAAGAACTTTGCATATGAAGAGTTTTGCTTTTGAAAACTGAAATTACAGAATAAGTACCCAAAGAAAAAAAGAGTAAGAAATTCACTATTTGGGTTCAAAATAGCAACCTGAATATTCTTGGCTCCTGATAGAAAATGTGGGTGTTAATCTCAGACAGGGACATCTGCTATGGCTGTGGGGTTTCGTTTTGACCTGCTCCTTTCCACTTTAATCACAAGAGGAGCAGATGTTTGGAAGACCAAGATTCATGTGTAAACAGAAAATAGTGTTTTAGTAGGATGGAAAAAGCTGCTGGCTGGTAGCTCAGGATGAGACATCATAATGAGCTGACCTTGAGGGTTTCAATGTGACCCAGACTGAACAGCTGGTCAGAGGTCAGCTGGGGAAGAGGTCAGCAAGGCAAGGTTCTGTTTGCTTATCATCCACTTGAATTCTAGTTGGATGATGACTGAAGAAGGAAGCTACCAGGTGGGATCCATTTATGCTGTGCACGCAAGCAATGAGCCTCGAGACTTGCTCTAACGTGGGGATTACAACTCCCTTGTGGCAATTTAAATTTAGATTCAGTAAAATTTAAAGCTCAGTTTCTTGGTCCCACCAGGCCCATTTCAAGTGCTGAATAGCCATAGTGGCTAGTGGCTACAGTCCTGGGCAGTGTAGACATAGACCATCTCCAATCATCACAGCAAGTTCTAGCGGCATCTTATCTTGTTAATGCACGCCTGCCATGGCTGTTTGCCAGCGAGGGGACAGGACTTCCGGGAGCTCTATGCTCACAGGCAGCCTCTGCCCTGGGGCTGAGGAGGCCAGGCCTCCAGCTTATCAGTGCTCCTTCCACATCCCTGCTCTTTCATCGGCCCTATCACAAGCCTGGAGTGATCTTTCCTTCTAAACACCCATAATCTCTCACACATACTTATGAATTTATCATTTTAAGATGATTACTCAGAATCTAAGCTACTGTTCCTATTTTGGCCTCGAGGCCCTACTTCATCTGCTCCTCAGCCTCTCTGAATCCATCACCTACCTCCCCCCTTCCTCTCCCCAACCCAGCAACATCCCAGCTACTTGTGGTTCCTCCAATGCCCCAGTCAGATCTTGCTTCTGAGCCTTTGCAAGTGCTGTTCCCTCTGACCCAGACACTCCCTTAAGTGGTTTTTCAGCAACTTCTGAGACATGGCGCCTCCTTGTGGGTGGCTTCCCTAGTGCACCACAGGGTGGATTCCAGCAAGCCCTACAGGTAGCTGCCTCCGTGGCTCCCCATCATGCAGCAGGCACAGCCATGCCCTCCCCAGGGAGATCTGTCTCTCAAGTCTGGCTCCAGAGGAGAGGGTGGTGGGTTCTCCTTTGGGTGGTCTATCTCAGCCCTGGCTGTAAGGCTGCTCCTTAGATCGACTGTTTCTTTGTTCTCTAATTACCTTTATTTCTCTTTAGTACATCCTTCATGACACTATCCTTTGTGAGTAAGTCTTTTTATAAATATTCCCTATTCTGGTAATAGGGTGGTTTCTGTCTCCTAATTGGACTTGATGAATGCAGAGTGACTTGCTCCGGTTCTGATCGTCCACAGGGTCCAGTGTGTTTGATAAATGTTGGTGAATTAATTAATGAACCACAGCTGTTTTTTGGTGGTGGACATGGCTCAGCTGAGGACCTCAGCAGAGAGCTTTGATTAGTTTTTGAGAGTTGAGTAGCCTTCACACTGGACTGCCAGCCCTGTGTGCTGGCTTCTCAAGCTGTGGAAAGCAATGAGGCATAAGGGACAAATCAGGATTCAGGATTAGAGGAATTGGGCTCTCACTTAGACTGCCTAGATACTGGCTGTGTGTCCGCAGGCAATTCAGTTAACATCTCTGAATCTCAATTTCCTCCTTTGAAATGAGAAAGACAATGTGCAAACCAGGTTGGGGAAAAACATCTCTTGCCTAGATCCTGAGTATTGGTGCTTTTTCCTTTCCAAGCTGATAACTGACAAACTTTCCTTTGGAAGGTAACTGGGTAATAAGAATCAATAATGTCAGAGTGACCAGGGGCTGGGTTGATGATAGAGTGAGCCCCTTTAATACAAAGGCAGTGCTGATATTTTTTTAATTATGAAGGTAAAATTCACATAATATAAAATTCACCATTTTAATCCTTTTAAAGTGTGTGATTCCGTGGCATTTGTACATTCATGATGTTATGCTATGATCGTCACTACCTAGTTCCTGAGCTTTATCATCACCTCAAAAGGAAACACTTAGCCATTAGCAATCACTTCCCATTTCCTCCTCCCTTTAAACCCCCAAGCCACTAAAATGCTTTCTGTATCTGTAACCTAGTGTGGATATTTACAAAACTGAAGTCGTACAATATTTGTATGATCTTCTGTGTCTAGCTATTTAGCATAATTTTTTCACTTATGGTTTATCCATAGTATAGAATGCATCAGAACTTCATTCCATTCTGTGGCTGAATAAAATTCCAGTGCATGAATATGCCACATTTTGTGTATCCATCATTAGTTTTGAAATCAGAAAGTGTGAAACCTCTAATTTTGTTCTTTTTCAAGACTATTTTGGCTATTTAGTGTCCCTCGAATTTCATTTGAATTTTAGGATCAGCTTTTTCATTTCTTAAAAAAAAAAACTGGGATTTTGATAAAGATTGTATTGAATCTGCATATTGCATTGGATAAGATTACATCTAAACAGTGTTAAGTCTCCTGATTCATAGACAGGAGCTACATTTGTAAGTATTTAGGTCTTTAATTTCTTTCAGCAATGTTTTGTAGTTCTTAGTTTAGAAATCTTTCATCCCTTTGGTTAAATTTATTTCTAAGTATTTTATTCTTTTGAATCCCATTATAAATGGAATCAACTTTGCAATTTCCTTTTTGGATTGTTTATTGTTGGTATATAGAAATACAACTGAATTTTGCATATTTATCTTATGAAGATAAGACAACTATACTTGACAACTTTGCCAAATTCATCTATTAGCACTATTAGTTATTCAGTGGATTCTTTGGATTTTCCATGTATAAGATCATGTCATCTGTGAGTAAAGATAATTTTACTTTTTCCTTTCCAAGTTGAATGCCTTTTGTTTCCTTTTCTTGCCTAATTGCATTGGCTAGAATTCCAGCAGTAAGTTGAATAGAGGTGGTGAAAGCTGGCACCTTAGAGGGGAAGCTTTCAGTCTTTCACCATTGAGTATGATGTCAGCTTAGGTTTTTCATAGGTACCCTTTACCATGTTGAGGAAGTTTCCTCTGTTCCCAGTTCGTTGAGTTTTTTATTATAAAGAGTTTTGGCTTTAATCAAATGTCTTTTCTGCATCAATTGAAATGATCATGTGGCTATGTGGGATGGATGAAAGTAAGCCTTCATTCCATGAATGCAGTGCATTACATTGATTGATTGGGCAGCTCTAATTTTCCAAGATAAGCAGGAAATCTAGATTCTAATGGGAATTCTTACTTTCAAATACTGACATGCATTAAAAAAAAATTGCATGGGCCAAATCAAACTCAGTTAGGAGCCAAAGTGGCTCTGGGGCTACCGGTTTGCAATCTCTGATCAAGAAACTTAAAAACCATTCTTTCCTTTGACTTAGGAATTCCATGTCTAGGGAGCCATTAAGAAAAGTTAATCCAAAGTGTGAGCAAAGTTTTAAATCTACACTTGAATTTCATTTTTAAAGCCCAAAGCTGGAAAGTCCCAGAATACCCAACAATAGAGGTTGCTTGAGGGTGTATTCACCTAGGTGGGGAGAATGTTTGCAGTCCTTAGAATGGTTTTAATGAAGACTGGAATGTCACCAACAGATAGAGGTTATTTAATATTACTGATTGTCATTCAATATAACCATAAATATTGTCTACTATGAAAATATTCTTATTTTCTTAGAACAAGAAACCCAGGGGACACCCACAGACTCCCTACTACCTGGGATGGTTCTATAATAGGACATGCTCCTGCCTCTACTTTCCAAATTTGGCATCATATGCGCGTGTAACTTTTTTTTTTTTCTTTTGGTACTTTCCACATTTCATTGGGATTTAAAAAATTTTCAACTCAGAAGCACATTTCTTTATGCCACTTACTCATTTGCTGCTTACATGGTCCACAGGCAACTGCCCTGTCTGTCATAATATTCACTGAAACAATACAGAAACAGAGCCTAGGGATGGTGCCAAAAGACAGTGACCAGGTCACTGTGAGTTGGTTCTCACTGATACACACAGTTGCAAGACCACTCAATTTCTCTTGTGCTCAGGGCCCAACAACAACAGGGTTTACTTAAAAACAGGAGATTGGGGAAAAGGAGAGTTTTTGAGGTGACAAGTGGCCGGCTATTTCACCCAGATAGTGTCCGCAGTGTCCAGAAGTCGCAAACAAAAGCCACTTGTGGAAGATGAGATGACAGTGCAGCAGAACATGCAGCAATCTGAAGGCTGGAATCTGGACCAGACAGAAATGGTCTCAACAGTGAAGGACTCAACAGCACTGGTGCCAGAGAACCAGAGGCAGCTGTGGTCAGCTATTTAGATGTGGATCAAGTCCAGTGGTGCTCCTCACAGGTAATGTCAGAGGCAGGGCTATAGGGAGATACAGCAGCCGTGTCTCTGCAAAGGTCTATGGAGGTATGGAGTCTAGAAGCCTATGAAAGTCTGTGGAGGTCTGGTGACTCCCACAGAAGTCAACTGCTCTACATGTCTATCTTTTCAGAGGGTGGGGGCAGAATCCTTCTTCAAAGGTGGTTCAATGAATCCCCCTTCTCTCTTCAGAGGCTGGCTGCACACTGCTTCTAGCTGTGGATCTTGCTCTGCCTTATATCCCCTTCAGGGTCCCCACTCTACAAGCCTAACTGGACCATTTCAAACCTCAGCACCTGGTTGGACTGTTTAGCACCAATCAGTTTTCCATTTTTCAGTCTGATTAATTAACTAATAAAGTGATGTTGAACCATTTAGCCCACAGCTGACTGGTCCATTTAACTTACACCTGATTGGTTCATTTTTGAATCCTAGAGCCACCTATAAAAGAGGGGAAAGCCCAGCTCAGCCTGCACTCGGATCAGGGCAGGCTCGTAGGCCTATTGGCTCCAGGAATCTATGGACAGAGCTAGCCTTGCTGGGGCTAGGGGCAGGGGAAAGTTCTGAGGTGGTGGGTTGAAGCCTGCAAGCCTCAGTACCAACAAAGCAGCCTTGCCCCCTGGCCTGGGGTAGGGGGGTGGGTGTTGCAGGTATCCAGTTACAGAACTACTTTGAGAAGAAATCCATTTCCTCCATAAACATCTGTATTCTCTATAGCACTTGAGTCAAGACCACCTTGAATGGCATTTTTGGCATTACTCGCTGGCAGAGACCCATACCTCCTCAAGAATCCAACATCATGAACAACAGCATTCACTGTACTGCTGCTTAAGCCATTTTGAAGCCCTTTCACTAGCAAGCTGGTGAAAAGCAAGCCTTCTTGAGATTCATTTAATGGAAAAGATGCTGTGCCCTGGAAATCTGATTTCCATTGCAGGCTTAGGTGTTAATGACTGACTTGATAAGTGGGATGGAAGTGGAGGGAAGCCCTGCTGCCATTTGAATACTGGGGACCATCCCACCTGGACTGCCTATGATGGGGGCAGGACAGGGGCTGGGGCACAGATTCACTTGACCATGGAGGTGCTGCCTCAGCCAGGTATTGCGAGAAGAAAATGCTACACAGCCAACATACCTACTGCAGCATTCTGTGAACCCCCTCCAGCAGCCCACATGCCTTGCTGAGACTCAGAGGACAGGAGCAGTACCCGTGGACAGGGCAAAGCTGCCTGGAGGAGGCGCCATTTGAGCAGGCCCTCCATTTGCTCTAAATTCATGTCCATCAGAACCTATGAATGTGACCTTCCTTGAAAATAGGGTCTTTGCAGATGCAATCAAGTTAAGGTGAGGTGCTAATGGGTTAGAACAGGCCTGAATCTAATGACTGGTATCTTACAGGAAGAGAGATGTTTGCACAGACAGACACAGCGAGGAAGGCCGTGTAAAGATAGAGACAGATTGGCGTGGTATGTCTACAAGCAGAGGAGTGGCCAGGAATGTTGGCCCCACCAGAACTGGGGAAGAGGCAAGGAAGGCTCCTCCTCTGACTTCAGAGTGAATGTGGCCTGACACCCTGATTTCAGATTCTGATCTCCAGAACTGTGAGAATAAAAGTCTGTTGTGTTAAGTTCCCAGTCTGTGCTACTGTGTGAGGGCACCCCTAGCAGACCACAGCAGGCTTGAGGGAAACCTTCTCATGGAAGCACCTCATTCCTCCCAGTGACCCCACATCTTCCTCCAAAGGGGCGCCAGCTCTCCTGCTTGTGGCCAGCAGATGGCGCAGCGGGTTTACTCTCCACTCCTCTCTCCACCCTGATTTCAGGTCAGGCTGAGGGGAGCCTAGGTTGAGCTGACTGAGAGTCAGGGGAGGGCCAACGTTGCTGGGTGATTGCTGGTGGTCTCTGCCTTCCTGACAAGCCCTCGAGTGTGGGACTGAGCTGCCCTACTCTTGCTTGGGACTCCATCCCCAGGGCAGGCAGGATGGAATGTGTCCTCTTTCCCTCCCAACGCATGGCCCCAAAGAGTTCATGTTGTCATGGAGGGCACTGCCCAGGGACAGGAGGGCTTTGGGCCAGCCACACTCACCTGTCAGTGGCTCTGCTTACAAATCCCTAGCGTGCGAGAGAATGTGCGACCACGAGGGAAATGGTCACGTGTGGTTCTTGGGTAGGTGAACAACCAAACTCCCTGGCTTCTTGGAGGTTCCACCTGCGGCTGACCCCCTGAAAAGTGCCCCCACCTGGCCCACATGCAGAGAATGAATTCTGCTCCCAGGGAGGCCAGGGGTCTGGGTGCTGGGCAGGCAGAGCTGCCCACCCACCTAAAGAATCTGTCGCTGGTATCAGACCTCCTCCTCCTTCCTGGCAGACCCCAGCTGGCTTGTAAATGTGGGTTCCTTAAAGGACCATGCATTCTGAGTCCTTGTAGGGGTGGTAGAAAGAGCACAATCAAAGTCACCCCAAAACCCAGCCCCACCTCTGCGGCTAGCCATTGTCCCACCCACCACTAGGCCTTGGTTTCTGAGTTATCAAAGGGGCTTGAATCAGTGCTCCTGACTTTTACGAGGTTGTGTGAACTGACCAAGATGTGCCACGTGAAAGCCTTTGTCCACATTCTGGGCTTATAGCAGGGAAGCTTCCGGTGTTTGGGGTTTTGTTTATTGGGGTTTTTGTGTATGTGGTAAAATACATATCAAATGAAAATTACCCTTTTAATAAACTCTTTTCATCTTGAAAAACTGAAATTCTGTCCCTGTAAACACTAACTCCCCAGCTCCCCACCCCTCTCCTAGCAACCACCATTCTACTTTCCATTTCTATGAATTTGATGAGTCTAGTTTCCTCATATAAGTGGAATTAGTCTGGCCTTTTGTGACTGACTCACTTCATTTTTCATGCCTTTAAGATTCATCCACCTTATACCATCTCAGAATTTGCTTCCTGTTTAAGGCTGAATAATGTTCCACTGTATGCATAGGCCACATTTTGTTCATCATCATCTATCAGACACACGAGTTGCTTCCACCCCTTAGCCACTGTGATTAATGCCACTACGAACCTTTTTGATGTACACTCAGAAGTGGGATTGCTGGGTCATCTAACAATGCTATTTTTAGTTTTGAAGAAACTGCCAAGCTGCTTTCCACAGTGGCAACCCCAGTTTACCTCCCACCCACAGGCCTGCAGACTTCCAGTTTCTCCACATCCTTGCCAACACTTGTTATCTTCTGGCTGTTTTGACTGCAGCCATCTTAATGGGTGTGAGGTGGTGGCTCTGGGTGTTTGATACACACTACATTTGATGCAGCCATGGGGACTTACGCAAGCCCTCCTCTGGGAGGGGACTGGAGGACACCACTGAAGCACATCTCCCCAGCATGCACAGTTGTTGAGTGAAGAAGCCAGGCCCCAAAGAGTGCATCCCAGATGCTCCCATTCATAAGAAACTCAAAAAGAAGCAAAATTAATCCATGGCAAAAGGACTGAGAAATGTGGTTTCAGGAGGTGGGGGGGGGGATGGATTTTCCTAGAAGGGGGCACAGGGAACTTTCTCAGGGCCAGAAATGTTCTGTCTTGGTCAGCGTGGTTGTGTGGGTATATGTGTCAGTTAAGTTCATCAAGGTATGGATGTAAAATTTATGCACTTCTGTACAATGAAAAGGTAAAAAGAAACAAATTTATTTCTCTGAGCAGACTTTTCCCAAACTAAAACCAATGCCCCCATTATGAAGCATCAGCTCTGCACAGGCCTCCTTCAGGAATTTGGCTGCCACTGTCATGGCACATCTGCTCCTGGACAGAGAACTCCGTGGGGAGGCCTCACTGGCTTTCCAGAGTCTCTTTTTTAAGGACCCCCTTGTTCCACCCACTGCCATAGAACAAGCCTACTCTCTGGCACCAGTAACGCTGGCTTGTGCTTGCAACATGAGTTCTAAACCCAGAGCTGGGAGAATAAAATGAGATTTGCAAGTGATTAATCCTGCAGCCATCCACCTGAGCCAAGAAGCCAGGGAAGGCGGGTTTGCAAAACAGAACCACCTACGCCTGTCACTCTTCTTCCTAAAAATGTCCCATGCTCAAATATCTCCACCACCCCCTAAAAAAAGACAAAGAATCTTTTCACCTAAAAACCTCAGCATTAATGATCCTTAAAATCATGCACACGTAATATTTATGTAACTGTACTCAAGTGACACATTAACACTGCAGAGATGCCTGGTGCATTTGGGGGCAGAGAAGGTGAGTATGTGAGTTCTGAGGGAGGAGGATGAAGAAGAAGCAATGCAGAATTGATGTGCTTGGTCTCTCTACAGCATAGAAGTTCACAAAGAACTGAGGGAAACAGTGACAACTCAGGAGTCACTATGCCTGGGCCTCCTCTTCTGTGCCAAGAGGATTGTCACTGCCTCCTAGGTGGCAAAGCCAGGCCAGAGGAGAGCTAAATGTTGGCTCAGTAAAGAGACAAGCTTTCAAATGATTAGAAAAGTGATTTTTGATGAGCCTCCCATCCCCAGAGTATTCAAGTGGATTCTATACCACCACTGGCAAGGGATACTGTGAAACAGGCAAAGGATGGAGCAGTGGTTGCTAGAAGGAAGGCCTCTGGGAGGTCCTCAGAGGCTCGGGAATATTTTGCCTATGTCCCTTTGAATCTGTTTCCACTGAGGGGATGATAGACTATGTGAGGTCTTGGACAGCAACTCCAGGACAACAACAAAACAAAGTACACAAACAGCTGCCATTTGTGGCACTGTTCCTGGGTGCCAGGCATCATAGGGTGAGCTGCCCACCTACTTTCTCTCAATGGGAGGGATCCAGAGAGCTGTGCTCAAGAATATGGTCTGGCACTATGGAAAGCTGTGTGGAGATTCCTCAACCTGCTAAAGATTGAGCTTCCATATGATCCAGCAATTCCCTTCCTAGGTATTTACCCAAAGGACACAGAAACATTAATTCAAAAGGGCACCTGCACCCCTATGTTTATAAAAGCACTATTTACAATAGCTAAGCTATGGAAACAACCCAAATGCCCCAAAATAGATGACTGGATCAAGAAGATGTGGTACATATACACAATGTGGTACATATACCAATGTACCACATTGGTACATCAAGAAGATGTGGTACATATACACAATATACACAATGGAATATTACTCAGCACTCAAAAAAGATAAACTCATGCAATTTGCAGCAACATGGATGGAGCTGGAAGGGATTGTGCACAGCAAAATAAGCCAGAAAGAAAAAGAAAAATAGGGCCTTCCTGGTGGCACCGGCGGTTGAACGCCACACTGTGAGGCTTTCCGCAGCCTCTGTGGCTTGGGTTTGATCCCAGCTGGCAGGTGAGAATCCCACATGGTGCAGCAGACCTCTCCTGTCTCACCTGCTGCTCCCCTCAGCAGTATATTTCATCAGTCTGCCTGTTCTGTTCCCCGCTCTGTCTCTGGTGGATCCTCTCACCCTCCCGCACATCTGGTCTATACACCGGTTCTTGTATAAAAATAAAATAAATCTTAAAAAAAAAAGAAAAATACCAGATGGTCTCACTCATAACAGGAATTTAGAGAACCTAAATAAGGGACCAGGAAAAAGACAATTATAATAAAGTAAAAATCAAAATCAACAAGCAGCTATAAACCAGAGACATACTACAGGATGGGGAGGAGGGAGTAGGATCAAAACAAGGGGGTGGGAATTGTATGGGGACTATAACTAAGATGAAAATGCATACATTGTGCAAAAATGAAAAATGATGTAAAAAATATATAAAATGGGAAAAAAAATATAGTCTGGGTCCAGTTCCTGAATTGGAAGGGTGAGGTTATCAGAGTCAGATACCGGAACAAGGATTCAAGGGCGAGTATTTGATTTGGGAGGTACTGTTGGGGAAGTAGCGAGCAGAGGAACCAATAAGGGTGTGTTATCAAGGGCATTACCACTGGGTCCCTGCTGTGGAGCATGTCCCAGTGTTTGCCACAGAGAGCAGGAGCTGGGGTGTTCATCCTCCAACTCTGCACCCCTGAGAATTGATTAGCTGAAAATTGCTTCCAGAGTCTCTCTGCAGACCCCCAGCTGTTTTAGCCTGCTTGCAGATAGAAAAAGCCCCGAGACACAATCACAAGTGTCCCCAGGCTTTGACGTGAAAAGATAGTCTTCAGTATTGACAACATCCTCTAGGGTCACTTAGTGGTTGTGTGATCCCGGACAGTGACTCTGCCTCTGAGTGTCTGTGTCCTCAGAGGAAGCCTATCTGAGTTCTGAGAAGAGGCTTGTCAAACGTACAGGAATCTAAGAACTCGGTGAGGGAGGCCCATTTCACAGAGGAGGAAGCTGAAGTCAGAGTGGCTTTACTGCAAGTGCACCGCACGGAGCAAATGAGGGCAGAGATGAGCCCTTCAGACCTGGACCCCACACTCACAGGTCTCCCTGCCAGGTGTTCACATGGGGGTGGACCAAGGCAGCTGCTGGCATACAGGAGCACCTCCATCACACATCAAGCAGGTGACCCCTCCATCTCACATCAAGCAGTGACTATCGCCCTGGCCTCCATCGTTGGTGGGACCTCTTGTGTCCCTCCAGCAGCCCTCTTCCCCATTATGCAGAGCCAGTGCTGGGCCCATGGAGCACTGCTGGCTGGGGCAGCTCTAGTCTGGGCCTGGTAGCGCCCAGCAGGCAGGCAGCCAGAAGAGGCAGAAGCCTCCAGCATCCCTCTCCTAGCCCCATCTTGACAAACACCTCACCCACCCTGACTCTGAGACCCCTTGTGCCCTGTCTCCACCTGTTTCAGTGCCAAGCTACAATTTACCTCCTGTCTGGCTGGACCTGCTCAAAACCAACCCCCAAGAATAGCTTGTCACTTGGCATGGAGAAGGCCCTGGCCTCCTGCAGAGCAGCGTATTCACTTTCACTTTGGTTCATTCAGTCACTACTTTGCTCAACAATTTTTTTCAGCCTTTACTATATGCTGGACTCAGGACTTGGTGCTAGGGTGGGGCCCCCAGCTGTGCATTTCCTGTGCCCTCCCAACAACATGCAATATGGAGTGCACAGGCCATGCAAGTTTTCTCTGTACCACTGACCTGAGATGGGTGGGGGGAGAGTACAGCTAAGCAATGTGGTTGGGGTGGAGAAAAATCCATAGAAATGTTTTTTCACACAGTATTCAGCCCATCATAAGCCCTTAAGCAATGTTACCTAATGATTTGATTTTCTTTAATAATATGCAGGGAGGCCAAGGTCATCTGCCACATGCATTGGTGTGGATGGGTGTGGTGGCCATGTGAGCAGGAGAGCAAAGCTTTGAGGAAATGGGACCCAGATCAGGAATGCTTTGGTGGAGGTAATTGTGAGCCTTACCCAAGGCCAGGAAGGAAGGAAGATCCCTCTACTTCCCTATAGTTCTGTCAACCACTTGAACAATCACCATCCCTGTGGCGTTCATATCATGTGGTAGGAACCATTTCAAAAACTCAGTGAATACTCCCCTCCTTCTACAGTGCTTCTTCTTGTTTTATAGGTAGAAAACAGAGACCCAGAGATGTTTATCAACTTGCCCAAGTTTGCACAGCCAGTAAGTGGTAAAATCCCAGCAAAGTTAAGATTTACGAGGACTCTGAGTCCTCTGCCCGTGTGCAAACAATGGCCCCCATGAGTGCCCACCTCTGCTGTGACAGGACCCACAGTTCCCTGGACCTCTGCCTGTGGCACCAGGCAGGCTACGTCAGTACATGACTCACTTCCTGCAGTGCAAGGAGAAGATAGTCCAGGGCAGGTTAATGCCCTGGTCAAACCACAGATGGCTCCAGTCCATCTAATCCCAGATCTCCTTCAGTGGGGCGCTCATCACCTGCCATCCTATCAACCCACTCCTCAGGAGGCCCTGAGTTTATACCTCAAGTCAAGTTGTCCCATCTTAGGTTGCGTGTTTCCTGGTGATGTCATCAGAATGACTGGATGAATCCA
The DNA here is from genome assembly GCF_964194135.1 of Talpa europaea. Classification (NCBI taxonomy): domain Eukaryota; kingdom Metazoa; phylum Chordata; class Mammalia; order Eulipotyphla; family Talpidae; genus Talpa; species Talpa europaea. The sequence goes on along the minus strand of NC_140074.1, from coordinate 100,891,940 downwards.
AAGCTCCCCCTGGGAGATGATGATACCAAGAGCCCCCAGGATAGGCAGCCTCCCCATCTGGAGAGCTAGGTCTTTGCACAAAGTAGGCATTTAGCAAATGCCCGCCATTTATGGAATAAGCCAAGGAGGAATGTAAGCTTTAGCTATGACCTGGGTCTTTGTTGACAGGTTAGCTCTGGGTTAGTCCCAGCTCTGATACTTCAACAGGTGATTTTCTTCCTTGAACCTCAGCTTCTCCATCTGACCTCTCAGGGGTGCCAGTGCATAAATGAGGTGCATAATTCAGTGAACCAGTTCATGCTCAGCCCATATCCCACTGGGTTCCTTTAATGAGTTCTGTGTACCCAGCCCCCACTATAAGAGCTAGCCTCCCCACATTCATCCCCAGAGGAAAATCCTAAAATCCCCTGCCTCAGTGGCCCTCAACTAATAACTAGCAAGTGCTAAAGTCTGAAAGCCCTGTTCCTGAGCCTGGAAGGCACTATCTATGAGATGGAATTTATATCCCTGTGCTTCCTACAGTGTCAGGCTGACGCTGGGGCTTCTGAAAAAACCACTCACACACAAATACTTGTCTCAGGGCCTGCTCCCAGAAATAGTCTAAGACTCATGCATGAATCTCACATGCGCGCACACACACAGAGCTTGAGCCCACCTGACATTACCTTGTAATATAACCTCTTCTTATCGCAGAGAGCATTTGTGGCTCATAGGCTATAATGTTTACCTGTTGTTCTTAACGAAAGGCTGTGCACCCCTTCCCAAGGGCACACTGCATGTTTCTAACAAAGGAGGAGAACAGATCACCTCAGCAAAGCTATTTAGAACATTTTATTTCAGAAATCAAGCTTACCTGCTTTTAGCAATTGCTACCATGATAGCGTTCCTTGTCCCTTAATATTCCAAATAAGGTAAAAGAAAACCGGGATTAGATGTTGAGCAAGAGCCTGTTCATTGCCTGCCCAATAACAAATCTTCCCTTTCAAGGTGCCAAGATAAGGAGCTAAAGACTTTATTTCTCACCTCCCTAGCAAATACGGATAAGTAATGAAATACAGGCAGAAGCTGTCGGTTGGACTTGCAGCTGTACCCCTTTATCTTCTTCCTTCTTCCTACTTGGAATGTATGCATGATGGCTGGCACTTATGGGGCCACTTTGCAACCCTGAGGATGGAGTTCAATTCTAAGTATGACAGAGCAGAAAGACAGAAGAATTGTCTGTCTCCTGACAGGTCTAGAACTATGTTTCTCCTCAGGAGTCTCTGACTTCTTTGACCTGAAAAAGCAACCTATACTTGACAAGTCATGATTTTGTATGTCTCTGTTCCCTGAACCTGTATGTAATTCCTGACTAATATAGATGTCACATGTCAGGTCTACCGTTTCGGTCCTAAGTAAAACAACAAGATCCTCTCTTCCCAGACTCTCCCTCAACAGGGCCACCTGGTCCTGTTCACAAACACTTGACTGCAAGGAGTAGGTGACTCCTTTATATCCTGAGGAAGCCACCTCGGTGCTGGGGCCCAGCCTACTGAAGACTACTGGCACAGAACCAGTAGTCCTGTGCTGCACAGAATAGGGAGTAGAGAGAGAAAATCTGAGTCCCATCCCTCCTTCTGTGGATGCTACAATCCCTCTCAAATGACAATAACAAAGAATCAAAGTGACAAACTAGCAATTTCATAATAGTGAAGTAGATAAATTGTTCTGCATTCATTGATGGAATACTACACAGCACTGTAAATAGATCATCTACTGCTGCATACAGTAACAGAGAGAGCCCCAGGCACCGGGTTGAACAGAAGTCAGGTGCAAGAGTATTTACTGTATGGTTATGTTTGAACATAAAATTCAAAATCTGGCAAAACTTGTCTGTGAGTCAGAAGTTAGGTCAGCTGTCCCTTGGGGAAGGCAGCAGATGGGGTGAAAGGGACTGCCAACAAGGTTTCTTATCTGGAATGTAACCATACAAATGTTTTCACTTGTGAGATTTATCAAACTGTATAATTAGAAACTGTGTTCACTTCTCTAAGTCTTGAACTTCGATAAAATTTGCATTAAAGAAAATGAGTGGAGGTGGCACCCACAGGAGGGAGGGGTTCCTGTCTTTGGCAGATCACAGAACGAAGTAGCTGGCAGGGCTCAGCACAGGGTGGGGCCTCGAGAAGTGGTATTCTGATCCATGGAAAGGGCCGGATGCTCCCCGGCATTTGGGTCAGCTTTGAAAAGAGGACTGGACTCAAAAGACTGTTCATTGTTATGGGATTTTGAGGTGCAGACAGGTGTGGGATGGTGGGGAGCATGTATGCAATCTGCCTAGCGAGGCCCCGGAAACCACGTCAGAAACCACGTCAGCAGAATTTCTAGCCACCCACTTGCGAGGCTTGGCTTGTCTGTGTCACAGGGAAGGAGTGGAGGAGGAAGAAGAAAAGGATGAGAAAGAGATGGGGGAGGAGAGAGATTCAGTTGTGGTTCAGTATCTTAGTTTAGGTTCCCCCCAAAATCTCATATTTGGGGGGGTGGTCCCAGAAAGCGCTATGGATGCTGAAAGACAAGAAAGGGATAGCAGGGGCCAATGCAGAGGGTAACCACTTGGGGGGGGGGACCTCCAGCAGACCCTGTAGAAAGTGTCTCAGGATAGCACCTCAACACCAAGGAAGCATTCAACAACTCCTGTCCCTCACTGGCTGAGGATGCTAAATCTCTGATGTTTCTGACCTGCCTCCCACATATTTAGCTTCTGCCATTGAGTCCTGCAGGTGACCTCTGGGCAGGCCAAGGGGATACGGGCAAGGACCAGGTCACAGAAAAGCAGGCCATGACTGACTCAGGTCCCCGCTAATGTCACTGGCCATTCTGTCTCCCAGCCTGGCTCATATTTCCTATGCAAACAAGATCCCCCTTTCCACTTCAGCTCCCCACAACCCCATGAAAAGAGAGCTGCTCTTGCTGTTCCAGGCAGTCACAGTTGCTGTCAAGGGGAGGAGATGCAGTGGGAACTTAGGGTCCAAATGTGGTCACCTAGCTTGAACCAGTTACAGAGGCCTGGGGGTGTTACCTGCTCATGGAGGCCTGGGGTCACGTGCTCAGATCTGAAAGATGGATCCAGCTCCCTCAAATAGTACTGAAAGGGCAGTGCAGGAGTGCAGGCACAGAAGTTTCCAGAGCATCCTTGGGTACACTGTCAGCCAAGTGGGAAAAAATGCAAGTGCTACTCTGCCCCATGTAACAGAGGAGACACGGGCTCCCTGAGGGAGTGTGGCTTGCCCCCAGCCGCACAGCTAGTCAACAAGGGAACCAGAGTTCAGACTCAAGTATGTCAAATTCCAGTGCCCACACCTAAAAAGTATTTGGAATATGTGTATGTGTCTGCCTGTATGTCTCTTTGTGTGTGTGTCTCTGTGTATGTGATGATAAAAGTGCTTCCTAAATATTTTCCTTGTTAATTTTTTTTTCAAATATTACCAAACCTCTCTCTCCAACATTCCTGAATCCCAAGTCTAGATCATTTTCCCAGGACAGATAGTTGCCCATATACCACCTTTGGGAGAATAAGAAAAAGACTCCCCCTCTGCATGAACTTAGCTCTATAGCCACCCGATCTGAGCATGGGCAAACACATGTCCCCCTGGATTGGGAAACTTTGTGCAGGGCACCACCAGGCCAACTGTATGTGGAGGCCCTGCATCTCCTCCCCTCAACAGCCACTGGCATTCTGGCATGTACCCTTGCTCATTTACCACTCACATACTTACCACTGTGTTACCCCATTAAAAATATAGGGCTGTTTTGTGTTCTTAAATACATAAATTGCATCATGTTTACAGATCATGCTGTGACTTGCCTTTTTTTAATCCAAATGCCTCTTTCTGTAAAGGCCACCTAGATCAAGCCCGTTGTTTGTGACTGCCATGCAGTTTCCCATTGGGCAAATATAACTATTGAAATTATTCTCCTTTCGAAAAAGGAACTCTTCTGCACTGTTGGTGGGAGTGCAAACTGGTCCAACCACTATGGAGAGCTGTGTGGAGATTTCTTGACCTACTAAACATAGAGCTTCCATATGATCCAGCAATTCCACTCCTAGGTATTTACCCAAAGGACACAGAAACACCAATTCCAAAGAGCACCTGCACCCCTATGTTTATAGCAGCACTGTTTACAATAGCTAAGCTTTGGAAACAGCCCAAATGCCCCAGAATAGATGACTGGATCAAGAAGATGTGGTACATATACACCATGGAATATTACTCAGCATTCAAAAAAGATAAACACATGCAATTTGCAGCAACATGGACGGAGCTGGAAGGGATCATGCTCAGCGAAATAAGCCAGAAAGAAAAAGAAAAATACCGGATGGTCTCACTCATAGCAGGAATCTAGACAACTTAAATAAGGGACCAGGAAAATGAATAACTATAAGAAAGTGAAAATCAAAATCAACAAAAAACTATGAACCAGAGACACTTTTTGGGGGGTGGGGGGCGGGAGGGGAGGGATTGGGGTCAGAATGGGGGGGTTGCAATTGTATGGGGAATATAAAAATAAAATTTATTATAAAAAAATAAATAAAATTAAATTAAAAAAAGAAATTATTCTCCTTTTGAGAAAAATTTGAATTGCTACCACCTTCTCCATATTATGCGCAATGCTGGGGTGAAAAGCTACATGCATACATTTCACACCTGAGCAAATAGTCCTCCAGAAATATTCCTTGTAATGGGATTCTTGTATCAAAGGGAAAGTGCATGTGACAAGTCACAAGTTGATTGATTTCACCTGCCTAAACAATTGCACTGATTTACACCCTCACACTCAGGGTTCTTGCTACACATCCTTTGCAATATTGGGTGTTTGATTTTAAATCCTTGCCAACCTGATGGGCAGAGCAGCATCTTCTCAGTTAGTTTCCTACCTGCCTTTTTGATCCAGGATTATGTGGATCACAGCTGGTGGCAAGTCTGCCTGTTGCCTCTTTGTGTCCTTTTCCAAGTTGCTATTTTTTTTTCTGATTGATTTTTAAGGGCTTTTAACGGCATAGAATTTAACCCTCTGTCCTTCATGCTTTATAGGTTACAAATATTATCTCAGCTGGCCATTTTGCTTTCAACCCTAGCGGATGGGGTTTGTATATTTGTTCCTTTTTGTGTTTGGTGTTTGGGGGCTTTTTGTATTAATGTGAGCAGATCTGTCATTCTTTTCCTTTGTCATTTCTGGTTTCTGTGTTAGGAATTCTCCACTTGTAAGAGCCATTTCTTGACCTCCTTCTTCATTCGCTCTGGATATGACTCTCCTCTGACCTTTCATGTGAAGGCAGGTGACCACCCTCTTCCCCCTAACCCCCACAGAGCTAGCTCCATGCTTAGGACACATCCTGGACCCTTCCCTTCTCTGTCCCTACCCACTATCCTGACAAGTCTGAGGCCCTCTGCTCACTTTCCTCTCTGAGCCACAGGTCTGGAGCCTGGTCTGACAGCAAAGCCCTTCTTTAGCGTGATCAACACACCTGTTTATCATCTCCCTGGGGCAGGCCAGGGCACATGCCCAACCCCGTCCCTGGGGTCAGCACACAAGTTCATTATTTCATCCAGTTAGTCAGCTGAGCAGGAATCAACTTTGGCATTCTTCAGCTGTCCCCCAAGTCTGCTCTTGTGTGTGCCTCCTTCTTGCCTTCTCTGACCAAACTCCTCCAAGTCCCAATTGTGTGGACTGAGTGCCTCCTAGCTCCTCCCTGACCCATCCACTGCCTAGTTCCAAGCAGCGCCTTGTCACATGCCATCACAGCACTCATGGACCAGGAGTCCAGGGGAGCATGCGATGTCAGCTCCCATAACGGCCTCTGTTATTCTTTTATAAATAAACGGGCTGTTAGGAAGCGGTTTTCCTTGCCTTCTGGCCAGCAGGGAAGTAGTGGGCATGAGCAGTCTTGAAAATGTCTCCACAGATGGAGCTGCTGTAGGGAAAACAGGGTCACGGTCAACAAATCCCATCCAGCCCAATCGGCTTCCTGGGCAGGAAACTAGGGAGGCCTGTTCTGCCCTAGGCCCAGGTCCTGGGGCGCCAGCCCTGGCAACCTCCTTGTTATTCCTGGCTCCAGGGACCGGGACTCACAGGGTGCCCATGCCAGTGGGGCCTGCATGCCCGGGAGCAGATGTTTCCCTCTGTGCCCTTTATGGGCTCAGGAAGACCCCACCCTGCAGGTGGCAGGAAGGGGGCCCCTGCAGCTAGAGCAGGTCTGGTCCTAACTTTCCATTCCTGTTTCCACTGGCAAAGCGCTCCAGCTAACATGACGGGGAAGCCCATTCTCAGGTGAACTGGCTACTGTTTCGGTCAGCAAACACTTATTGAGTACTTTATACATTCCTTGATTCACTTGGGGGAGAATTGGTTGAGTACCTACTATGTGCTAGGCACTCTTCTACACTCTGGAGATGCATCCTTGAGCAAAGGTGTCAATTCAGGTACTCTAGGAAGTCAGCAACAAGGAGTTAGAAATACATGGGATTGTTGAGGAACCAGCTATTATAAGCAGAAAGAAAGGTAGAGCTGATAGGAGAGGCCTCAGTCCACAAAGACAGAGGCAGGATGCTGGGAGCCTCTGCCCTCTCAGTAGGTGCCCATTGTGGAGGTTACTGCAGCTGGAGACCGGAGGTTGAGCCATACTTCTTACGACAGCTTCTCTCTGGAAGGGTAATCTGGGCAGCGTAGTGCCATGGCTGCCCCAGCAAGATGGAATGCAGTTGACAGCCTAATAGAGGTTTGGGGGACAGACAATACACCAGGTGGCAACTGCACTCCCTATGTATCTGTGCTAAAGGAAAGGAAGGAGGCGTGCCCCTTCTTCCCTCAGTTGTCCCCCTGCTGCTAAGGACAAGGATGTGGTGGCAAGCCATCTTGAACCACAGGGAAACAGAAACACCATAGGTGTGGCAGAGTCCAAGGGGATGGCCTGGGTCCCTGAGTGACTGTTAGAGCAGTCACCCTGTTAGCCCTGCAACACCCACCTCCAGAATGTTTGCCTGAGAAATGGATTTACACTGGCTGAAGCCACAATTGTGAAATACAGCTAAACCTCTATCCTAAATACAGGGTCCCATTCTTTATGTCCGTAACAGTTTTCTGGCCAACAAATGGAGGAAGATTTAGTGAGCCTGCATCCCCAGCATATAGAACAGAAGCTTAGTTGGGAGAATAGGGGGATGGAGCAGGGGGAGGAACTCCTGTGGGGCACCCAATGACTTTTTTATTGATGATAAGATATATACAAAATTTGCCATTTAAATAATTTTAAGTGACTTTAAATACAAGCACGTTGCTGTATAATATTCACCATACTGTCTCCAGAATTTTTTTGTCTTACCAAACAGAAACCCCTGCATCCTACTCTATACGATATAATCTTCTTTTTGGATTTATTTATTTATTTATGCATACAAGAGCTGGGGTGCAGGCCAGAGGTACAGGAGTGTGAGAGGATTCACCAGAGACAGAGTGGGGAGCAGAACAGGCAGATCTACTGAAATGCACTGCTGAGGGGAGCAGTGGGGGAGGCAGGAGAGGTCTGCTGCGTGATGTGGGTCACCTCCCTGGCCTGGGATGGAACTCGTGCTGCAATGGCTACCGACAGCTTCATATTGCTGACACTTAACCCCTTGTGCCACCAGGGAGGCCCCTGTATCTACTTTCCCTATCGATTTAACAACTCTGCATACCTCATATAAGTGGAATCACACTTTTGTGTGATTCCTTAAGTGTGATTCCTTTTGTGGAATGTCCTTTTGTGTCTGACTTTGTTCACTTTGCATAATGTTCTCAAGGTTCCCCCTGTTGTAGCCTGTATCAGGATTTGCTTCCTTTTTAAGATTGAAAATTATTCCAGTTATAATTCCAATAATACTGAATGAAAGGACCACATCTTGTTTATCCATTTATGCATCTAGCTGGTTGAGTTGCTTCCACCTTTTGGCTATTGTGAATTTTGCTGGTAAGAACATGGGTGTACAAATACCGATCCAAGTCCCTGTTTTCACTTCTTCTGGGTGTATACCAAGAAGTGGAATTGCTGGATCATGTGTTAATGCTACACAATGACTTTTTAACTAGTTAATATTGCATGTCAGCATGATGACTATAAGGTTACATTGAAAGGACACCAGTGCTGGGTAAGCACTGTGAGAACAAGGCTATTAAACCCGTAGAGAAGGTAATCAAGGGAAGCTTCTTTGTAATGTACCAGTATGTGCGGGCCCTCCCCATCCCTACCTGGTCCTGCCCCCAAATTTTCTCCTCACATTAACCCCAGCTGCCCTGAGCCTTATCCCATCTCCCTGGTTCCAGCAGGTTACAGGACAGGGCTAAGGTCTCTGTCCAGGTTTGTCATCCAGTGTGACATTCAGTGCACAAGGGTGATGTCATCTGGTACCCAGCAACTGAAATAAAATCCACCACAGCCCTATTGTCACTGAGCTGGGCTCCCCTCTACCTGTCACAGGCATTTATGGGGTTGTCACAGATAAATGATGACAGATGATTTGCTTCACCTCCTCACTTGGGAACATAAACCCCCAGAGGGCATGTGTGTGGGCATTTTTCCGGAGGATTCATGACCTTCCTCCTGTTTTCAAGTTTAATCACTCAAAAGAAAGCCCCCCAAGCAGAAGCCAAATGCTCTCTCCATCCACCTGACTTGCCTCTCTCCTTGCTTCTGCTCATGCTGGTTTCTTTCCCTGGAGACCCAGCTCCTCTTTACTTAGCATTTTCAGATCTTATTTACACTTTTAGGGTGTCTCCTCCCTGAATTTGCCTAGATCAATTATTCCCAAATGGGAGGAGCCCCATGGCACTGCTGAAGCACACATTCAATTCTGCCATCTGTCTTAAGGCATACACCAGGCTTTCCAGAGGAGCTTCCTCCAGTAGCCTAAGGATCCCTGTGGACTGATGGAGGGTTGGAAATGCAAATTCCCAGGCCTCACCCCAGATCTCTGGACTCAGAAACTCTGGGGGTGGAGTGTTTTACTGGAAGGGACAGTTTTAGCTCTAACCTCAATAGGCTACCAGGAGAACTGAATGTATAGAAATGGATTCTAACAGGTGTTTCCAGGCCACCTGCTTCCTTTCTCTTCCTTTTTAAAATTGAGGTGTAATTTACAAAAAAGTGCATAGACTAAGGTGAGCAACTCAATGCCTTTTACAAATATGTACACCGCTGTAGTCACACCTTAAATAGATATAGAGAACTTTTCTGGCACCGTAGAAGACTCCTTTATGACTCCTTCCAGTCAATAACCCCTCCTCCCAAGGAAACTACTACCCTGATTTCTATATCCTCTGATTAGCTGTGATTGTTTTTGAACATCAAGTAAATGGAATCGTGCTGCATATGCTTGTTCTGTGTCTAGATTCTCTTGGCTTTGTGAGATTCATCTAAGTTGTTGTATGTGGAGGAGTTTGTTCTTTTACTTTGCTGTGTAATACTCCACAGCATGAACACAACATACACTTGAGGCAGCTGTTGGAGGACATTTGTTTCCAGTTTGTCTAGAATACAATACTATTTTTGCATAGACATAAATACTTACTTCTCTTGGGTGCCTGATCCCTGCCACTGTGTTCTCTAAGGCTAGGAATTTTCCTCTGTAACTCTGTGGCCTACTTTGAAGCACTTACTTGGAACCCAAGTCCCAACAGGACCAGGTAACTTTCAATGGAGGGAGTTGTTCTTTAGCTCAGCCTGGAGTGGGTCAGTCTTATCCTCAGCAGTCAAGGCAAGTGAGAGCCCTGGGTGCTGTGACCCAGAAGACCAGAGGTATGTGGTTTTGCCAGTCTGACCAATGCTGATGTCTTTCTTTTGGTTTGTGGGAGCCAGGAAACATGCACACAGCAGCACTGTAAGAGGTGCTTTAACCCGTAGTGGTGTGATGTACTTGCCAGCATGGTTTTCAGACACAGGGAAGGCTACTAAAACAACACACTGCCAGCTGAGTTTCAAGCAGGGGTGCAGAGGCATGTATGAAGCAGGTGGAGTTGTCTACATGCCAGCAGGAGGATCACCCTGGATATCGGGAGACCCAGAGCACAGAGGCTAGGCTGAGATACAGCTGCAAACCCCAGGCAACTCTCCAGAGTCTAGGTGGTGAATGACTCAGTCACCCCAGCTCGTACACCCTCTTATGGCTCAAGTCGCCCTCCTCCACATAGACCAGGGGGATTCCAGTAGACCATCAGGAATCCAGGATGAGGGGCAGGCTGAGAAGATGGGTAAGTGGCACCAAGCCCTTCCCCTACTGACTCACAGGAAGGGAATGAAATGGGGCGTAGGCTGCAGCTCAAAGGGCCGGCCTCACCCTCTTGGGGCCTCACCTGGCTCTGAGGTGAGTCCACCTGCCAAACCCTGGGCAGACTCTCTTCTTTGGGGGTAAAGTCCCTTCCCTCTCCACCTAAGGAGGGTGGAGAGAGGCTGTGAGAGCAGGGAGGGATTAGATTAGCCCTCAAATAGGACTCCCAACCCCAGCTTGAGATGCTGGGAGGCATCTCTCAAAAGAAATTGTGAAATCTTCCTTGGGACTCATTTGAGTTTTGGTTTGGGGCCAGCTAGGCCTATCTCTCTGGCTCTGAGAATGTTTTCAAGTGGTAGACATTCCTTCCTCGACATTGCTCAGCGAGCACTAAACTCCTTGCCTCCTCATCCCCGCCCATGGGATGTCTGCTCTGTTAGCTACACCCCAAAGCTTTTGGATCAGGAAGGAAATGATTGGCAACAAAGAGGACAAAGAGCTGATTTCCTTAATATACAAATAATAGTAACAGTTGTTGAGAGCTTAGTATGTGCGGGGCATGGTCTGAGCACTTCACAGCATTAAGTCCCACAGGCCTCACATCAACCCCTTTCACAAGGAGGAAACCGAGGCACACAGCAGGTGAGTAGCCCAGCCAAGGGGGCATAGCCAGCAAGGAGCAGACCCCAAACCTGACCAGGCCGTGGCGTGACTAGCAGGTACTGAATGCTTTCCCATGCTGCTCCTCTTCTTCACAAGCATTAACTCATGTTAATCCTCGCAGGTCAGGGAGTTTTTCAACAATTTGCGGTGGTCAATTTGCGGTGGCTGTGAGGATTAACATGAATTAACACCACCACAAATTGACATGAAAAACTCCCTGACAGACCAAGAGATAGGCTGCAAACACACAATGCACAGGGTGGGGAAATGAATATATTGGTAATCAAAGAAAGTAATGAAATCCTTTAAGGATGCCTTGACTTGGCAAATGATTTGATGATTTATCATAATTTTGGCCTTGCCAGGGAACCATGGGGCAGGTACCCTGCCTCTGGTGGGCGTGTCCAGTGCTACAACTTTCTGGAATGCTGGAACGCCACTTGGCAGGACCTACCAAATGCCTGCAGGAGTCAGCAATCTTTCCTCCAACCTCCCTCCTCAGAATGCTCCAGAAAAGGTCAGAGGGGAGGAAGAGATGAGCACATAAAGCTGTTCACCACTGTCTTGTGCACAGTGGTGGAAAGGCAGAGACATACACAAATTCCAACAAAGGGGACTCACTAAAGAGATCATGGAGAGAGCACTAAAATGATATTTTTAGGAAATTTTACAAACAGGAAAGGTGCTTATGATATTATGTTGCACAAAAAAGGCAGGACACAGTGAGCTTCATATTTTGGAAAAGAGATTACATGATTGCCTGTGAGCCCTGCAACAGGGTTGCCTACCCAGAGGACCGTGCTGGGTCATGGGTAGGGACTTGCATATGCCTTGTAAACAGCTGTCATCTGCATGTGTTAATTTTAAATGTTCTATTCTGAAATCACTTCAGACCTATGGAAAATTTACAAGAGTAAAAAAAAGGAATTTCCAAATACCCTTCATCTACAGTCATCTACTATTAATATTTTATCACATTTATTTTCTCCCTCACTCTTTGTGGTTTCATTCATGTGTATCTATATGTATATAGTAGCACTATATTACATATAATAAGTTATAATATAACATATTATGCTATATTACATCTACATGCATATAAAATTGTTCTTCTGAGCCATTTGTAGGCAGAGAACAGTCCTCATGTCCTCCACCCCTAATTACTTCAGTGTGACCTCCTAGAATTGAGGGCATTCTCCCAGTCAAAGTAGAGTGATCCAGATGGCATCCACCTACCTGTTGTAGGGTCTCGATGTTGTCCTACACAGCACCCTCACCCATGATCCAGTGAGGGTCACGCGTCGCCTTTGTTCATCGCTTCAATCCCACCCCCTTTGATGTGGATCAGTTCTCCAGCCTTTGTTTTTTATGATCTTGATTTTTTAGAATATAGACTGTTGCTTTGTATGATATACCGCTCTTCGGGTTTATCTGTTGTTCTCATGATTAGCTTCACGCTGTGCATGTTTGGAAAATCACCAAAGTGACCTGGTGTCCTTCCTCAATCACATCAGTCACACAAAGTCAGCTGATCTCATGGCTGCTGATGCTTAGCCAGATACATTGGTGAAGGTGGTGTCTGCCAGTCTGTGGGTAAAGGTGAGTGTCCCCTTTGTAATTGACAAGTATTTTGATGTGACTCTCCCATCCCCCACAAAGCTTTTACTCATAGTCTGGCATCCATCAGTTACCACCATGATGGATGCAAGTAGGCATTACCTTTACCATTTAAAACAAAATTTACTTTCAGAAAATGAGTGACTTTTCACTTTAAAAAAAGGTGTGGAGGACATGAAATAAGATCGGAAAAATGTGAACAGTTAGTGAGGCTGGCTGATGGCTGTTCTGATATAGTATGCTATTCTCTCCACTTCCGTGTATGTGAAATTTTCCATAATAAAAGTTTTAAAACATATATTTCACTCTAATAATATTCATGCTAAAGTGTTTAGAGACTGTGCGTACGATTGTTTTTTACTTCATTTGAAACACATTAAAAATTAAGATGAATCAAAGAATGAAGAGTAACCTGGACAGAAAGAACTTTGAGCAAACAAGCGGAGGAAATGTGATTGTAGGATCTTGGTGAACACACCGTGGTTCTTGTCATTCTCCACTGAAATTTACCATCATAAAATGTTGGGGGAAGTAGTTATTTCTGGGCAATGGGTTATTTTCTTCCTTCGTACTTTCTTGTGTTTTTTACCCTCTATAAAGAACACAAGTTCCTGCGTTATTTACTTTTATGTTTGATGTTCAGGAATCCAGTGGCTCACAGAGGTGGCTGCCAAGAGATCTGCTCCATGGGAGGGCGCTGCACCTGCACGTTTGGGAACAGTCTGAAGACAGCCGGAACCCCCACCCCCCACCCCACCAGGGAAGGGTGCCTCTGCAGAGGAATGGCTCCTTCCTTCCTCCCTCAGCACTTCCCCGGATGCACGCATCACTTCTTGGCTGGAGGACACTTGACCTGCAGCTCTACACGTGGCACCCTGTTCCCTCTGCTCGCTGGTCTGGGCCTCTCTGCTCTGCACTCCCAGGAAGAACCCTGGTCCAAGAGAGGAAAAGGGGGCAGAGCCTGGGTATAGCAGAGCCTGAGAGACAGGCCCCTACCCAGCCCAGAGCCCTCCTAGCAGGGCTCCTGAAGCCAGAATCAGGAAGCACCCCCTTCCTGCTATCATTTGACAGATGGGTTCAAATCCCAGCCTTGCTGCTTCCTTGTGACACTGCATAGGCCTGTTCTCCTTTCTGAATCTTTATTTACTCATTTGGAAAAGGAGCCTGTCCTAAGAACTGATCACAAACCATCACTGTCCTTCATCCATTTGAAGTGGCTTATGTGTCAGCCATGCCCCCCAACAAGAAATAGCAGGAATACGCAATATCTGCTCCTTTGTGCTCATGGTCCAGTGAGATTTAGTACCTGTCACTGTGGTCACCTGCATAACCCTGACTACACCTAGGTTCTGGAGACAAACATAGGACCCTGGATGTAGAAAGCAGTGCAATAGGGGAAAGTTTAAGAGACATCTGTTCAGATCCTACCAGGGTGTGGGGCCCAGCTGGTTGTAAGTGGCAGCTCAGAGTTGCTCAGGACAGGAAGAACCCCAGTTCTTTTTAAGAGCCACACAGCTGGGTCTCCTGAAGAGCAGGAGGGTATCCTGTATCCCCTCATCCTCAGGGGCTGACATCCCTCCAGGGCACCCTACTAACACATCTACGTTATTCTCAATTTATCAGCACCTCCCTCAGCATCCTCTGAGCTGGTCTTTCCAGATCATCTTTGGTAGGACTCCAACTCAAGCCCTGCCCTGGAGAGAGAAAGAGGCCAAGTAGCAGTTCGTCCAATGTGTGTATGTGGGGTCCCCCTGATCATAGCTCTCAGACCAGAGCACCTCCTCAGGGCAGGTGGCCCCTGGCTAGTTTTTCATGTGGACTGCACACTGGCCTGGGCACACACCGTGTAAAACTTGGCACAAAGAAGATATTTAACCACAAGGGCCAAGACCACAGTCTCTGGTCTGTCCTCCCTGACATCCTTCCCAGTATGGAGTGGTGTCGGAGGGGCCACAGACATCTGAAGACCTACCAACATGAGGGGATGTGAGCAAGGTTGTTTCCTTTGGGCTGGGTGAGCTGTATTTGTGTTCACAGCTACTTTCTTGTGTAGTTAAGTTGCTTTAGCCCTCTTGGTATGGGATTGGCTTCCAGGAATCTGCCTTCCTGGGCTGACTCACCCACCTTATGTCAGGACACTGAATTTTAGGGTCTGCAGGACCAGGTGTCACATGGATTGGGGAGGGTTGAGATGCATAGTCTCATGAGCATACGATGTGAAAGTGCCACCAGTCTGTCCAGACCCCGCATCCTGCCAGGGGTGCCTGCGAAATCGGAAGGCCATAGCTTGCTTCAGCGGCCTAGGGGTACCTATCGTGATGGCGGGCTCCCTTCCTACTTCTGCAAGTGTGGCCACTCCCAGGAGCTTTTCCTACATTAAATGTCTCATTTTTCATCTTAGGATTTGCTTCTAAGAATGTGTTTATGAAGGGAAGACTGCAAAGTAGTGTATCCTTTGGCAAAGTAAATGAACTTCCCTCTGCCTGCTTTGAAAAATGCAGATTTTCCTTGCACACCGAGCTTTCATACTGGCCACATCATGCTGTTTTCCATATAATAGTGGTTATGAGTTTGGCATTGGAGCCAGACTTCAAAATAAAGGCTTCAAAGCCGCTTGTCACCTAAGTGGGTCCTGGAGCAAGCCGCCAAGCTCCTGGGGCCTCAGTCCTTCACCTGTAAAATGGGAATGGTCATAATGCGTGCATCATAAGGGGTGTTGTAGGGATTAGACAGGAAAGGGTAGGAATAATGTTCAACCCAGTGCTTGCCATGTAGACACTGCTCAGGACATGTTAGCTGTTCTTGTTAATATTATTGTTACTAATATTATTGGTAATACCTCTGGGTAGAGATTCTTATCGCATTCTAAGCCTTCCAAACATGTAGGAAAGTAGAGCAGAAGTAAGGAGAGGTGAAGAGAGGGACAGTCTTGCTCACATTCCCCAGAAGTGGCCCTGGCTTATATAGTGGTGATGTGTTCAGGAAGCAGAGCTGGGGGAACAGTAAGGAAATGGAGGGAACAGATGTAGAAGGGAAAAGCCCAGGCCAAAGTGAGGAGGGGAGCTCGACCCTACTCTGTAGGTGTCTAAGCCACCTTTCTGGGCTTGCCAGACTGAGCTAGGATGCTGGGCTTGCACATACCCTCACCTATCATTCACCAGCTAAAAGCCATCCTGTGGGAAGGTGACACTGCCAGCTCTCTGGAAGGAGTGACAAGTAGCTCCAGTACTTGTCACAAAGGACAGCCCAAAGACTCTCAGGTACAGACAGTTGGAAAAACAGAGCACACTCAGGCCAGGGCAGGGGTGCACAGAAACACCCCTGGGATAGGACTTGGGCAAAATGTGGGCAGGCGCTGCTATCAGACAAAAGGGAAGTGAGACAGAAGATTGAGGATTTAATACTCTGTCATTGAACCTTGTTCTTTCCATTTAATAATTTGTCTAGGAAAACATTCTAGATTACAGAGGATAAAGCTGCCTCATTGTTTATTTAACAGCTGTAGTGTTTATTGAGTGGCTATATTATTATGGAATTTATCATCCTTTCTTGGTGGGTATTTAAGTTATTATGATATTTTGCTATTGCAAAGAAAACCTGTAATAATTACCTTTACTATGGTCATTTGTGCAAATGCAAATATTCCTGTAGGATAAATTCCTAGGAGTGAGTTTTTCGGTCAAAAGTCATATGCATTTCAAAAATTGTGATAACAGCTATGCCACTTTACACTCTCACCCTTAAAGTGTGAGAGTACTTGTCTCCCACACCCATGTCAACATGGTATTATCAAAGTTTTGAATCGCTGCCAATCTGATAGGTGAAAAGTGGCATGGACTGTAGTTTCAATTTGCACTTTTATTTTGAATAAGGCTAAATATTTTTTCATAAGTTTAAGAGTCATTTGTATTTCCTGTTCTATAAACTGTATTCTTGCTCATTTTTCTACTGCAGTTTTATAGGTCTTATTGACTTACAGGAAGTATCTATATATTAAGGAAATTTAAATATTGAGCAGAATAACTACAGCTTCCCCTCCCCATCCTCACCCCTTAAGCCCCAGGTCCAAGTTGAGAAGTGAGCCTTCCCAGCATTTGAGGTCTCCCCTGGCCTATCCTCAAGTCTTGGCCAGCAACCTCACTTTCCTAATTTGGAAGGTGGTTGCACTGGTTGGTCTAAGAGCTTGTTTGTGCTTCCAACTTGGGAATGTGAACACTGGGTCTCCCTTGATAATCAGAACCACAAAGGTCAGCGTCTGTACTACCTTGGGGAGCCTGGGGATGGATAACCTCCATGACCAGAGGAGGCATAGAGCAGAGGAAATGCTCCCCCAAGGCTGTGCACTGACTTAGGGACACCCATGGATCTGGGACTGGTTCCTGACTCACTACTGAATGTTTGTTCATTCTTTCAGCAAACATTCCTGAAAGGCCAAAGTGTGCCATTCTGTGGGCAGTTGGGCCCCCAGCCCCCCCTAAAATACAGCCCTGATAAGGGGTCACAGGAAGAGTGTCCAGTGTGGAGCACTTTGTCCCTGACCAAGACCAAGTGCATGCTAGGCAGTAGGAGCAAGTGATAAAGGCCTTGAAATTGGAAAGGGGCACTGATGTTCAGAGTTGTTGGAAGCCAGACTAGCTGGAGCAGAGCCTTGCACTTTGGAAGCACCTGGCTGATGTTGAGGGTGGTTCCCATAGAGGTGGCCTAGCAGCAGGAGGACCTGAGGCCCAGGAGAGGCTCAGCCAGATCTCTTGGGTCCAGCACTCTCAGGCCTTTCTGCAGGTAACTGGGGCACAGGGATGAGGATGGGTTGTTCTGCAGGGCTGACTGCTGTCCACAGCAATCCTGCCAAACCGGCTGGGGAACCTGTCTGGCTGGGTACAGGCCCCTGGGACACCTTCCACTGTCCACCAGTTCAGGGGCAGGTGACTGCAGACAAGAGCCAAGGGAGGCACTCCTGCTTCCTGGGCCCCTCCAGATCTGCCCTAATGCCACACCCTGGGACAGTCTTGGGCTCTTCTGGAAAAAAAAAAAAATAGGATGAACTCCAGAATTCATGCGTCATCACTGAATATTTCCCGTGTGCTGGATGCAGTGCTAGGACGAAGGACATAGTAATGGGCAGTGAGATCTGCTGCCTGATTTTATGGAACTTCTGGCCCAGTAGGGGAGCCAGGCAGTGAGTAAATGTTCTAGTCCTCAAAGCCTTTGAATCCAAGGCAGGGAACGAGTGGGCAGCTCTGAAGATCAAGGACGTAAGGGCCAATTTACAGTGTGGGCAGGGAAGGTGGCTCAGAGAAAGCAACAAGCAAAGAGCAGTTCAGGTAAGGGGAACAGCAAGTGCAAAGGCCCTGGGGCAGGAGAGAGCCAACATTTTACAACCCCAAAAGGGAGGCCTGCAGGGGAGAGACACCAGGCAAGAGAGGGAAGACGGTCAAGCTGCAGGGCCAGGAAGCCACAGTGGCCATTGTGTGCGGCTCTGGGCATACTGAGAAGTCATTGGAGGGGAGGCTAAGAAGAAGGTGGCCAAAACTGGATTTGTGTTTTTGTAGACTCTTGTACACTCATGACTTGGCAGCCACAGCAGAGAAGGCGGATAAGTAGCCAGCTCTGATTATTCTCACCACAAGTGCCCTGGGGAGCTGTGGCCAAGAATCAGGCCATCAGACAGCTCTCCTTTGGGGACCTTGTTCACCACCCACCTCTACCCTCTCACTATTTCACATTTAAGTAACCTGAACTCAGGAGGAAAAGGACTGGTCTGAGTTGCCCTGGTGGCACCTGGGCTAGCACTGCTAGCCTCTGCTCCCTCCTCCCACTTCCACATACCTGGAGTGGCTGCCAGACACCTTTCATTGCAGTGAGAGTGTTTGGGTCTGTTGGGAAGAAGTGTAGGGAGAGAATAGAGAGGAGAATATAGGGGGGAGTGGGTTCACCCCATCTTCTGGGTGGCCCGTGTCTCTGTGGCACATGTGGGCGCAGAACAGTGAAACTTGGTGGCTTTGCCTGGCCCCTACATTCTCAGAGCTCTAGTCTGATATGTTCATCTCCCTGACCAGGAAGCAAGAACTCTTAAGGATGGCAAACCTGCTTTGGGCTGTTGTGGAATAAATAGGCAAATGAAAGAATAAAATTAGAGCACACCTTCCTCTGTTTATGGGCTTCCCATGGCCCCATGGCCTCAATTTCACGCCTGGGGCCCACTGTGACCTGACCTCAGATGTGACACCCACTGAACTGACCTCACCTCTTCCTTCTTCCTGTCACATTCTGCTTAACCCCTGGGTCTCCAGACTCCTGAGCTGGAATTAGAGGGTCCTTAGAAATCCTACTGGCATGTCTAGGTGAGCAGGGGCTATTGCCAGCCTGCTGGCCCTTTAGCCTTTGTCCCACCAAAACCCATTACCATGGTCTCTGCTGCAATGATGGGGCTTCTGAAGAGCCGAGACGCCTGATGTGGGACCTGTGGGGTCTGGTGCATCTCTTTCCTAGGGAGAAGGTTGAAAGCAAGGTGCCTCTGTTCCATCAAAATTGTCATGACTTCAGGAAAGTCCCTATACCTTCTGGACCTCAGTTTCCCCTTCAGAAAGGATGAGGATGAGGGCCCATCCAGTTTTGAAAGATGACAATTCAGGGAGGCAAAGACACACTCCCAGAGTCCCCAAGCATCCTAAGAACACCCACACCCTTTGTCCCAGCAATCCTGAGAAAGGCCAACACTGATAAGACTGTGGGTGGCCAGATGACAACATTCTTGGGCCTCAAATGAAGTGGGAGGGGCTGCCTGCTCAGCTGCACATCACAGCCATGGGGGCAAATGGCGCCTGCCCTTCCTGGCATTTCAGCGATGCCTCAGAGCGCCGGCTACAGCAGAGAGGCCACACAATCTTATTTTGCAAGATTTCGAGGAAAGAATGCCAATCTTGTGGGAGGGGAGACTGGATCTGCCCTCCTTCCCACCCCCATCTTGGCTCCCTCTGAGGCTCATTCCTGACAAACACTATTGTACCTTCTCCCTGAAGGATGGAACCCACTGGGCAGTCTGGGGTGGCCCTTTCATTATACCCTTAAGAGCAAGACCACTCCCTCCTCTCCCCCAGCTTCCAGCCCACATGAAAATCTGAACTGGTCTCTCCTCTAGGCCAAGGGCTGCATTTCAGCCTGAAATTCCACCATCACAGCACAATTCTTGCCAGTTAAGGCATCACCCTGGGTGGAAAAATGTAGATTTCTCTGCTGTGAAATAGAAGCAGGATGAAATCCAAATGGGCTAGGGAAACAGCTTGATTTCAATGCTTGGCCACAAACACCCAGAAAAACTTTGAGAGTTGGCTTGGGAGGCCCAGAGCTGCCCAAGGTGGGTCTGTATACCGCTCCCATGGGTTATAGGTATGGAAACCCCATGATTAGCTAAGCTAGGGAGTATAAGTCACACAGCACAGGGCTTTGGTCTGCTGCTGGTGCTTTATGTTCACCCAGGGAGTGTGGGGTATAGAATAAACTTGGTTCCTGACCAGGGAGTGTGGGGCCCCCTGAACCCCATCTTTCACACAGAGATAATTATAATTCTCCCAGAGTGACTGGGAAGCTGAAATGCAATATAAAGACCAGAGCGAAGTTCTGTGCTCAATAAGTGGTGGTGATGCAGTGGATCAAACCATGGTCCCCAAATATATTTGACCTCTGAGCTGTTTGACCTTTGGCACACCACCTTCCCAGCACTTCAGAGATGCCACATTGTGGGAGAGATCCTGGGGCACCATCCTGGTGGGTGGCAGTTGGATGAGTACCTGCAAGGGAGTGAGCTCACATGAGGCAGGTTACCAAAGGCAGAATGAGCTTGTGGGTGGAGAAAAGAAGGCTGCAGGGATTGGAGACCCTGGCAGGGCCAAGAGGGGCTGGTGGGCCCATTCTCACAGTGACCAGACCCACTTTCTCTGAGCACCGACCCTAAGCCCAGCTCTGCTGGAAAAGCAGAAGTGGTCTTTGTCTTTGTGGGGCTTATGTCCAAGGCTGTAGCATCTGTGTCCTGCTGACATTGGGATCATCAAGGAAACAGAAAGTTGGGAACCAAAGTTTAGGAATCCTTTTTTTCTCCTTAATATTAGCCTCTTCTCTTTTAATATGTCAGCAACTGTTAACTCCCTTCAATGACTGTATACTCATTCTTGGTCTCCACTAATATACATTTTTAAAAAATTGATTAGCATTAAGAAAATGAAGAAACCAAAAAATATATTGATTAGCATGGACAAAATGATGAAACTAGAAAAACATAGAGAAATATAACAAATATCCATATTCTCACCACTTAGATTTAACAACAGTGAACATTTGGCCATACTTCTGACACTCTTTAAAACAAAATTAGACTAGACACCAACAGGCAAGTGAATAAACTAAAAGTAATACATCCAACCAAGAGAATATTATTCCACCTTAAAAAAGAAAGGAAGTACCACTACATGCTACAATGTGGATGGACTTGAACACATTATGCTAAGTGAAAGAAGCTGGTCACAAAAGACCACATATTGTGTGATTCCATATATAAGAATTATCCAGAATAGACAAAAAAGACAGAAAGTAGGTTTAGTAGTTCAAGATATTAGCAGTATAAGGAATGTGGGGAGTGTGAAGAAGATGCAGTACACTTAGAGCATGGTGAAAGCCACAGAACTCTGTAACTAAATGAAAAGCACAGAACTGTGCTTTTAAATGAGTGATTTTGTCATATGTAAATTATATCTCCAAAAATGTATGTTAGTTTACTAGGGCTGCAGAACAGAGGACTACAAATTGGGCATCTTAAAAGAAAGAAACTTACTGTCTCATAGTTCTAGAGGCTGGAAGTCCAATATCAATGTGTTTACAGAGTTGGCTCCTTCTGAACTCTGGGGGAAGGATCCATTCCAGGCCTCTCTCCTTGGCTTGCAGAGGGTCACCTTCTCCTGGGGTGTTTTCACATCATCTTCCCTCTCTGTGTGTCTGTCCCTGTGTCCAGATTTCCCCTTCGACAAGACACTAGAAGTATTGGCTCAGGACTCCCCTCAATGATTTTACTCTGACTTGATCACTTTTGTGAAGCTCCCAGCCCCAGATAAGGAGATATTATTATTTTTCCCGTGTCTGCGGTTATTGATGCAGTTTTGGAGGATTCACAGCAAGAAGATAGACTTGAAGCTTCAGTGGCCCTTGCAGCCCCGGCCTGCAGAATCTTCCAAACACCTGATCAGAGACCTCCTCGTGTCCTATGGTCCCAGAACCAAACTCCAAAAGAGCAGCCTGCCCCACCCCACTCCACCCCCTGCCCCAATAAAGCCCCGGAGGCATAGAAACAGAGCACAGGCTGACAGAATGGGGACAGAGGAGGAAAATCAAGCCCAGCCTCAGAGACCATCAGGGAAGGCTACTTGGCCTTAGGGATTGTCAGCCAGCCAGGAGTAGGTCCAGAGTCCCATGGGACCAGAGCTTCATGTGGGGGGTGCTCAGGGCCAGCAGGGCGGCAGTCGCCAAGGCATCCTCTTTTCCAAGGGTACCCTAGATGCACCCTGCCCTGGAGGGTCCCTGATTCCATCTCTGCAAGCCAGAGCCAAGTACCATTCTTGCTGAGAGCTCACCTTCTCTCCTAGTGGGACTCAGGACTAGGGAAAACTGCCAGATCACAGCCAAGGTCACAGCAAGAGTCTACATTCTCAGAATCTTCCTGAAAGAGAGCAGTCTTCATGGCTAGTTGTGCTGGAGCCTGTCTGGGTCAACATCCCCAGCCCATGGCTGTCCTCACTCCCCTGCATCCCCACCATGCGTGGCCAAAAGCCAGCTCTCTCAGGTGGATTCCCTCAAAAGTAGTCTTTGAGAAAAGGATTTGAGGACAAATCCTTGGGAGGAGATGATCCCAGGAAGCACCAGTAGGAGGGAGAGGAAGTGGACAGGGGAGGAGAGAGCCAATACTATGTACATTAGTGAGCTTCTGCGGGAAATGAGGGCAGGGGCTCACTCATCGTTCCCGAGGACCCAAAAGAAACAGTGAGGATCTCCCTCAGCTCTCCCACTGTGAGGCAAGGAAGTTGGGGTTCACTCGCTAATTCATGCCCTGCACTGGTTTTAAATCTCATGACTTCCATCTGCCTCTATTTTGGTGACAGCCACAGAGGGCCACCAGATGGGGAGGAACTGACTGGAGGGACCGCCAGAATGGCCATGGGTGTTGGCTGAAGTGTTTATCAGCTGGGCAACTTCAGGCAAGGCACAGTCACGTTTGTTGACTGAGCAAAAGAACTAGAGTGTCAACATTTGAGGAAAGGGCTAGGTGTATGTTGTTCCCTGCTCTACTGGGCATCTGGCACAGGGAACACTTAGGGGATATTTGTGGAAGGGATGTTTTATGGCTTGATGTAAAATCTTTTATTACTGATAATAGCTCCCAATTATTGATGACTTCCTCTGGGTCAGGCCCTGTGCTAAGTGCTCCATGCCCCATTTCGCCTATGGAGAACCCCATTATTACAGCGGTGGTATTATGTCTATAGTGAGATTGTTTGGCAGGGAAGGTGCCTAACCAAGGCCACCCAGCTCGAAAGCTACAGTAGCAAGATGAAAGTCAGGCTCCAGAACCTGTATTTCTTTTTTCAGACTATTCATTAAAAAACAAAGGAAAAAGGGAACTCCCCGGTTGCGCAGCGGTTGAGCGCTGGGTTGTGAAGCTGCCCGCAGCCTCTGCAGCGCCAGATCGATCCCCGGCTGCCAGCAAGGGTCCCACATGGCACGCAGACCTCTCCTGCCGCCCACTGCTCCCCTCAACAGTGTGTTTCGTCAGTCTGTCTGCTCCGCTCCCTGCTCTGGCTCTGGTGAATTCTCTCATTCTCCCAAGCTTCTGACTGTACCAGTGCTTGTATAAATAAATAAATAAATCTTTAAAAAAAAAAAAAAAAAGGAAAAAACAACTGTGTGTAACTTCCTACTATAAATTGCATAAATCTGAAGGGTACAACTTGATGAACACACACACACACCGCGGATCAAGAGCCAGAGGATGTCCAGCAACTCAGCAAGCTGCTTTCCTAGAGCACTCCCCCCAAAGGCAGCGAGTCTGACCTTTTAACACCACTGAGCTTGTCTTCTGCAATGTCTGTCAGTGGATTCTCATAGTACATTCCCTTTGGTGTCTAGCTTCGCGGACTCAACATTTTGTCTCTGAGCTGTGTTCATTGTTCCCATTATCAATCAGCAGTCTGTGATTAATAATCACAATCGTGATTTGCCATGGTTGTGTTAATATATGTGCGAGCATACTGTGGTGTGAATATACCGCACTTTTTTGAAATTTCTTCCTGTTTCTAGTTCTTGACTATTACAAATCAAGCTTTGTGTGTCTCCTTTGGTGAATGTAACACCTGTCTCTGCTGGACTGAGGCGCAGGAGTGGAATGATTCAGCATGGGTGTTCATCTGATTAGTTTTCATAGGTTTTACCAAACAATTTCCCGAAGTGCTTGTACTGATCAGAGCCTGCACTACGCCATCATGATATGCTGTGTCATGTGGCTGACAAAGATTTTGGGGTGCAAATTCTGGGCCAGACCCCATGGGAGGGTAGGTGATTTTGAGGTGATCTGTCATGTGCAAGGAACTTGCAGTCACATAGGAGAGATGAGGATCATGCACCAATAACCACCATGCACACGACACTCTGTAAGACAAGGTGCCTTCACCTGTGCACAGTCCTGTACAGTTTGCACCCAGGACTTTGTTTCATTCAGCCCACTGGGACATTGAGGGAGGGGATATCATGGTCCCTTTCCTTTACAAATGAGGAAACTGAGAATTAGTGACTTGTCCACAGTCACAAGCAAAAGTGGAACAGAGCTCACATCTTGCAGTCCTACCAGGTGGTCTTAGGCGAGATCTGGTGTTCGCCATGGTGCTGAGCACCATGCCACAGGGCAGCAGTATTTGCAGCAATGTTTGCTGCACTGTGGAAGAGCAAGGAGGACGTGGTACTGCATTGGTTATGAAACCTGTTCCCTGGCTCTTACTCTGTGAACTTGAGCTAGTCACTATTCCACTCCTTGAGCCTCAGTATCTCCCTCTGCAAAATGGGTAACACTTTCTCTTTAGGGAATTGTTGTGAGGATTAAATAAGTTAGTGGCTAGAATAGTCCTGGTATGGATGTTATGGATGTGTTTTTAGAACATGTCTTTTCATGTTCTCACAGTAAAAGTCATGTGTGTCTTGTGGAAATATCAGTGATGGAGACCGGTCCTTATTCCTGCTCAGACCATCTCGGGGAGGAGGGGCTGGCTTTCCTTCAGTAACCCCCCCAACCCTAGTTGGCCTCCCAGCCTGGACAGTCCCGCCTCTGGGTGGGGTCAGTTGGGAAGGAATCCTGGCTGATTGCTGACAATGAGCCACATTCTCCTCCTCGGAGAGGCTGCCCAAGTCCACCCAGCTGATGTAAGCTGAGGGCGTGGCCAAATGCACCCAGGAAGGCAGGTCTGCCTGACCTGTGACCGGTGGAGCCACAGGCGTGCCCAGGGCTTGATCTGACAGCAGGGCTTGCTGAGGCCACCAGGATGTGACTTTTAGGTGTGCCTCTTTATTTTGCTCTGTGATTGGGCTACAGGGCCACCACCGTGTGCCACAAGCAAGTACCCTCCAGTAGAGGTTGTATTTGAGAACTCTAGGCTGGTGGGGATTCCCCCAGGCAGGGCTTGGCAGAAAACCAAGGCCTGCAGCCAAATGGACAGCCATCATGTGGAAAGGCTGCATGCCTGCAGCCTACCCCCATTTCTTTCCCTCCACACCCCATTATTCTTCTAGAGGCCAAGTCCGCCAAGTACCACCTGTGCAACCTGGAGTGACTGACCTCATCTCTTCCAGACTCAGTTTCTGGATCCAGACCACAGAAGTGAGGATCTCTTCCTCTAGGGGACATTGAGAGAGGTACAGATAGCACACAGTAGGTGTTATCAAACACGGTAGGCTCTGTATAAATGATGGCCACCTAACAATACTCTCCTGGGCCAGGCACTCATTCCAGAACCCTCATGGGCATCTGCCATGTGCCAGGTACAGTTTCAGATGAGGGGATAGGGGATACAGAAGAAAATAGGATGAAAGACATTTCTGTCCTACAGAGTATAGGAGACAAGACTCGGTGGAGAATGTCAATTAGAATGGAGAAGGCGCCGTTCTTGGGGGGCCGAAGGAAGAACATTCCAGTCAGACAGAAGAACAGATGCAAAGGGCTTGAGGAGCTTTGTGTGCTTAAGGAACAGACAGCAGGCCCCTGCAGCACCATTCCAGGGTGCTATTCATTCTTAGGACCCTTGCAGGGGTCGCCTCCTCTGGGAACAAAAACTGTGCCACCAGCTTCTTTTAGAGAGGAAGTTTCTCCTAAGATCAAAACAAAATGCCCACCCCTCCCCATCACAGTTGAAGGCTGATCCTTCTCTTCTAGAGCCCCTGGATCCGGCGCAAACTGGTTTCTCCTGCCTTTTCCTCACCAGCTCCAGATAACCATCATGGGGAGGAAGTTAATGAAACACCAAATAACCTAAAGATCTTCCCATGAACCAAGGCAACAAGATGGGCTTATCTTATCAGCCCTGTGACATAGCGAGAGGGGCAAAATCCTAGGAAAAAAAACTGGATCAGGGCACAGTATGAATCCTGGGGAACTAGTCTGAGTGCTCTGTACAGGGGCTGGAGGACTTTCAGGCAACATGAGGGTTTGGGGGGGGGGCATAGGTATGTGGTGTTAATGAGGGTGTTCCAGTCAGTGCCCACTAACTAAGTGGAGAGAAGGAGGGATCTTGGGAATGAAGTTGTTGTAGAGCTTTAGCTACAGGTATGGCTTGATCCGGGACCCTGAGGTTTGGGATTTGATTGCTTTCACCCACCTCCCATCACCTTCCTCTCTATGATGCAATGGCATCCTCACTAGGTCCCCCTCCTTCCACTCTTGCCCCCCCACACCCCATGAATCCATTCTCTACATGTATTAGAAAACATATCACTTCCCTATTAAACCCCCTCCCAGGGCTGCCTAATACCTTAAAATAAAGCAGAAACTCCTTATCAAGGCCCCAGAGGCCCTTGCTGATCTTCTTTTTTTTTTTTTTTTTTTTTTTATAGAGGCATGTTTTATTTATTTATTTATTTTATTTGTTTGTTTGTTTTGTTTATACATGCACTGGGTACAGTCAGAAGCGCGGGAGGGTGAGAGAATTCACCAGAGCCAGAGCGGGGAGCAGAGCAGGCAGAAGGACCGAAGTACACTGCTGAGGGGAGCAGCGGGCGGCAGGAGAGGTCTGCGCACCATGTGGGACCCTCCTCTGGTGGCCGGGGAGCAGCCGGGGATCGAACCGGCGCCGCAGAGGCCGCAGGCAGCTTCGCAACCCAGCGCTCAACCGCTGCGCTCAACCGCTGCGCCACCGGGGAGGCCCCCTTGCTGATCTTCTTAACCTCAGTTCACTCTCCTTCCCCTCACTGACTCTACTCCCTCTGTCCCTTGAACATACCACACTCATTCCTACCCCACTGACTGTGTACCTGCCATGCCCTCCTGTGAACATACCACACTCATTCCTACCCCACTGACTGTGTACCTGCCATGCCCTCCTGGAGTAGCATTATCCAGGCAGCTCCCCATCAGCACAGCTCAGATGTCACTGTCCTTGAACATCCAACACCTTGGCCCCTCTATTCACTCTCCAGGCCATGGACATCCAAGAGGACTTTCCAAGAAGGGGGAAATGTTATCTCTGCACTGCCCAGTTCAGCGCCCACACGCCTCAAGCCCACTAATGAGCACCTGAAATGTGGCTACTGGGATGAGCAACTTTCCATTTTACTTAAGTTTACTTAAATGTGACTAGAGGTTACCATATTGGACAGAGTGATTCTAATGTATCACAGATAAAATTTTATTTCCTAGCCCTCAGCATACATTTGACATCATCTTATTTCTTTGTTTATTGGTCTGTTTCTCTAACTACAGTATAGGTCTATGAGGATAAAGAGTGGGATTGAGTCCATCTGTCTATTGCTATATCCCCAGGGGTTAGAACTGGGCCTGGCATACAGTAGGTGCTCAATACAGGTTTGTTGAGTGAGTGAAAGAATGAGTGAATGAATGGCTGTAAATTCTGGTGTTACTGAGTTGCCTGAAAGGAAAGCTGATTCTACTGGGGACTTGCTTTGTGACCTCAGGTCAGATCTTGCACTCTCTGGGCTCAGCAGGTTTTCAAGGGCCGTTCTGATTCTAAGGACTGAGGCTTCCTGCTTCTTTTACTCTACCCAAGAAGACTCCCATTTCCCCATCTCCTTGATCCCCTCCCTATTCCACCCATTCTCCCAGTCTCCCTAGTCGTTTTTTGTAGGAAGGGCCATCAGACAGGTTTCCTGTACCTGGAACCTGTGTTTGGGAAATGATCAAATAAGTCTGGACTGTGCTCATCTCCTATAAACAAATGGCCTTCAGTCACTACTTGTGGAATGATTAAGTTGTTTTGCACTTGTGGGGGCTCTGTCCTGGATGAAAGACCACAATAGGCTAAGGTCAAAGGGCCTACAGCAGCCAGGTGGCTGCAGTGTGTGTGTGTGTGTGTGTGTGTGTGTGTGTGTGTCTGTCTGTCTGTCTGTCTGTCTGTCGTACCAAGAGTTATCTGTCTGTTTGTATCATGAGTTGACTCCAGGGTCTTCCAAGCCTGGACCCTGAAGTTGCCCCACCCACTACCCCACTCTTTTCCTTCTCAACCTTTGGGTGGGACTCAAGGTCTCACAGAGGGTGCTTGGACCCTTCATGTTTCTTATAGGGACTTGCAGAAAGAACAGAGAATCTGATGCTGATCATGTGTGACTTGAACACTGACCCTCAACCCCCAGCATCCAAAACACATACACATTGACATGGAGACACATATATATCCATTCAGCTAGAAACAAAACACAGCTACAGACACTGACATACACTCACAGAGGGGCATGGACACAACCAAGACACCATGCGTACAACACACATGTGAGCAACACACTCAGCCAGACAGAGCACAACACCTAGGCAATTCCACAGATACACAGGTATATAGGCATCGAGGCCAACCAAAGAGTATAGCTGTCCGCA
Organism: Talpa europaea; assembly: GCF_964194135.1. NCBI lineage: Eukaryota > Metazoa > Chordata > Mammalia > Eulipotyphla > Talpidae > Talpa > Talpa europaea. Next base: position 100,863,260 of record NC_140074.1, on the reverse strand, counting down.
AAAACACATAAGCCCATGGCATTGTCTCACATACATACAACAAATACATAGATGCCTCCACACAACTCATATCACACTCACCCAGTCATGGACCCACAGATAAATATACCAATACACAAGCAGACATATAACATAGCCATGCTTACGTGTTCCCTCAAAGGTAGTCAGACCCCCACGTGGACATGTACAGATATGGACACCCAAGGAGATGCTATTTCCATAACTCACATGTACCCATGTGCACACACAAGCACAGACACATACACACACAACCTCCTAAGTGACCCAGGGAATAGACTCTGAGCCTCCACCCCCAAGTCAGGTTGCATGCAGGGCTGTAGGCCGGAAGAGCAGCAGTCTCGCCCTGCCCTGGCCAGCTGGCCATTCTCCAGGCCCTGGTGCACATGGTGGGGCCAAGGCGGGGGCAGTCCAGCTGGCAGTCTGCGTGCCTACCTCTTTCAATCCCAGGCCCCTTCTCCTTGGTTGTGTGAACCTGACGGCCTTCCTCCCCTCAAATGAGTGAGCCCTGGAAATTTGTATGACAACCTAGGTGTTTTGTTTTGTTTTATAAGTAGAAAATCTGTCAGGACTGATTCTAAGCCCCATAGAACAGCAACTGGTTGGGGCTATGAAGGTGCTGCCCATTTTAGGTCCATGCACCCTCTGGCTCATCAAAGGCACTGCAGTGGGTCCTCACCTGCCAAGGCCCTGACTGCAGTCCCAGAAATATATGCTTCCAGATTTTTGTTTTTCTGCATGTGTATGTACATGTGTGTGTATATCCATTCAAGTATATGTGCACGCCTTGTTAGTAAATTTTTTACAAAAATGGGTTCACTCAGCAAAAACTGTATGAGACCTTACATAAATTTCCCCATAATATACCATGAATAAAATTTCTCTGAGGATAAATAATTACATTCTAAATAATTTTTAAGTTTTTGAATGATTTTAGGTTTACAGTGAAGAGGAGAAAATGTCCTAATACAGAGTTCCCACAAACTCTTAACCCAGCTTCTGCTAATGTTAAATCTTATGGTACATTTGCCAAAACTAAAAAATAAACATTAGTAAAATATTATTAACTAAGCTACAGACTCTAATTAGCATTTTGCCAGTTCTTCCACAAATGTCCTTTTTCTGTTCCAGGACCCCATCTGGTTTCCCACGTGACTCTCAAAGCCAGTTCCTTTCATTCCTCTGGTCCATGACAGTCACTGAGTCTTTCCTTGTTCTCATGACCTTGACAGTTTTGAAAAGTGCTGCTCAGGTATTTTGTAGAATGCCCCTCAGTCTGCATTTTCCTGATGTTTTTCTCAGGATGCAGCATGTTATGGCTTTGGGAAGAGATGACCACAGAAAAAAGGAACCCTTTCACTTCTTCATATTAGGGGGTACCTGATATTTACACGATTTATCACAGGTAATGGAAAAGCTATTCCCTTGGTAAGGGAGTATGTGCTGGATTTCTCAAATGTGAAAGTACTGTTTTCCCCCAATTCACGCAGTGAGGGATTGAACTCCACCTCTTGGAGGGGGAATGACAACATGTGTTCTCACAACCTGATCTGAAATGAGAAAAAGTAGAGTGGCATCCCACTCTACTTTATGGATCTGCCATCATTTGTTTAGCTGGTACCCTCGTGGCAAGTTTGATTATTTTGTTGCTTTTGATTTTTTTTTAAAGATTTATTTATTTATGCATACAAAAACTGGGGTACAGGCCAGAGGTGTGGTTGGTGAGAGGATTTACCAGAGACAGAGTGGGGAACGGAACAGGCAGATTGACGGAAATATACTGCTGAGGAGAGCAGCAGGCGAGGCAGGAGAGGTCTGCTGCGTCACGTGGGTTGCTCCCTGGCTGGGGATTGACCTTGTGCTGCAGTGGCTGTGGATAGCTTCAAAGGTTGCATCTTAACCCCGTGTGCCACCAGGGAGGCCGCTCAGTTTTTTCTTTTATAAACAAAGCTGCAAAGAATGGCACTGTAGCTCAACCTCAGATTCAACAAATATTTTTCAAGCAACTTCTCCATAACAGGCAATGCACACTCTGGTGAGCAGGCTCTGTGTATCTTTTTCATTTTGTTTTCTTGGAATAAATTCATGGGTTGGGATTGTTGGTCAAAAGATAAGCACATTTATAAGGTTTTTGATAAGTATCACTAAACAAACCTCCAGGAAAGCTGTACCAATTTACTCACTGGATTGACATTTTCCTTTTTCAATCCCCTCCCCTTTTTTTCTTATTACAAAAATAATTCATGTTTTTATGAGATAACTGGGAATTATTTACTGGACATTTGATGATATTAAAGGATTTTTTTTTTTAGGTGTGATAATGGCATTGTGGCTACTTTAAAAAAATAGTCCTTATCTTTTAGAGGCACACATTGAAGTATTTATGGAAGAAATTATATGAATTGGGGATTTGCTTCAATGTAATAAGGGAGAGGAGAAGTAGGTGGGGATTTGACTGAAACAAGACTCATCATGAGCTGATGATTGTTGAAGGCAGGTGATAAGAACGCTCACTTTCATCATACAATTTTCTCTATATTAGTAAAAAACAAAATTTGTCTGAAAATTTTTAAACACAATATAAATCTATAGGTGAGAGTCCTCATTTCTTTTTAAATCCTAGGATCAGTTATAATAGTTTGGTATATGTCAGTTCTTCTACAAATGTCCTTTTTTATTATTACAAAAGTAAATCATGTTTTTATAAGACAACTGGAAGTTGTGCCTCTATATGTGCCTCTGGACCTTTTCTACGCAAATACTATGTATATTGCAGAAACATATACTTAAAATAGGAATGTGCTACCACTATATGTACAATTTTCCACTAGCTCTTAAACAGTATTTTGCAGATGGTTGGCTATTTCAACACTGTCTCATTCTTTAATAGCTTCATGGCAATCCCCTGTATCAAAGAACCATAATTTATTTATCTGAGCTTCTAAAGGTAGACAGCTGGCATATCTCCAATTTTCTGTTCTGAAGAACAATGATGCAGTAAACATCCTTGAACATACTACACCTTTGCATATCTGAGGGAGTAATTTTACAAGTGGAGTCACTAGTCAGAGAATGTATATTCAAATTTTTAATAGAATGGCTAAATTGCTCTTCCGGTGGAATTAGTAATTAGTACATGCAAAGCACAACTTTCTCTTCTGATGCATATCTGCAGACTATTGTCATTTGGTGCCTGTTGTAGAAAGGCATCATGGGGACAGAGCTGGAAGAGGCCTCTGAGATCTTTGAATCTGGCTTCCAGGGCAGCCATCTGCGCCTCAGGGAAAGGCAGGGCCAGGCTTCCGATACTCAGGGCAGGGCTGCAGCAAGCTGAGATGGAGGTTGTGCAAAGTGGTTATGAACCTGAAGCCAATTTCTGAATCCGGTCTTACCATTTACTGGTTGTATGACCAGGAATAAGGTAGTTGACCTCACTGTACCTCTGGTGTTACTGAGCTCCCTATCTGTAAGCCAGGAGTAATAGCAGTTCCAGGGAAGAGCTATCAGGGAAGGGCAAGGAGGTTTTTCCTGAAGATGTGTTTGTACCATTTCAATTGAAGTTCATGTTCATTTGGGGAGGCTTTGGAGAGACTGTTGCAGGATAGGGGGAGGGTAACAAGGACTCCTATCATTCACCACATTGCACTGCCAGAGTTGCCTTCAAATGGTCAGTTATTTTGTGTAACTGAATGCCACCACCCAGCACACCGTCCAGCACACCATCAGTGCTCAATGATCATGAATCACCCAAGAGGTGACACGATAACTGATGGGGACTAGACCAGGATCAGGAATACTGTTCTTTCTGAGAGACTAGCCAGAAGGGGGAGGCCCAAGCGACTGGAAAAGGGGAATGGACCAAATCTGGCCTACTATTTATTACTGTAAATAAAGTTTTATTGGAACACAGGCACACACATTCATATATATATATTGCCTACGCATGCCTGTATGTGGTAACACTAGTTTGTCAAGTAGTTTCAACAGAGATTATGTGGCCTGCAAAGCTTAAAATGTTTATTAAATGGCTTTTTATAGAAAAAGAAAAATAGTCAATAGTCTGGCATAGGGATTATAGGTATAATAATAAATGCTGGTAGTTTTTGAGCACTTATTATGTTTCAGGTATCATCCTAAACACATTACATAAATTAATTTATTTAGTCTTCACAGTCACCCTATGAAGTAGATGCTATTTGAGGGAACTAGTCTCAAAAGGAGTTCCAGTACACTGTGTCTCATGGGATCCACACCCTTCTGCATTCCCCTCCCACGACCAGTCTGGGTCAGCCAGGTGCTGACTAATAGAATGCAGAAGAGGTGACACTGCACCAGTCCAGACCCAGCCTGTAAGAGCACTAGTAGCTTCTTCCTTCTTCTCAGAGCACATTGGGAACACTGAGATGGCATGAACAGTCAAGAGTTAAGGGGAGAGGCCACGGGGGAAGGAGAAGGAGGAACCCAGCCAGCTGGGTTTTGGGGACCCAGCCCAGTCTCACATGAAAGGCCTCCAGGAAAGACCAGCAAAACTGATTGGCCGACCCCAGTCAACTCAGAACTGTGAAAGGCATACATCTGCACTTAGCCACTGTGTTTGGTAGAATGGGTAGTTTAATGCAGCAACAGCCAACTAAGGCATGACCTCTACGACGATGATCCCAGGTCTGTCAAAACATTTCCCTCTCTACTGTTCCCTCAACCAGTGCACAGATCAGGACTTACCTGCATTGGGAGCCTACTTGGAGACCTTTGTTTCTTCTTTGTTAATTGCACCTTCTAGATACACATTTATACACTGAGATGCATACATGAAACTTACTTAAGGGTACAGTCTAATGAATCTTGACATATTCACATTGAGTATTTGACCTCATACAAAATGCTGTTCTAGGTACCTGGAAATGAAACCCAAGGTTACAAAATGTAGACCCTGTTTGTGTGGGTTTTATAATCTGGTATGGGAGATACAGCACAACACAGAACGGTACATTTTCATTCGATCACTTGCCGTGTGCTTTTTGAGCACCTACTATGAGCCAGGCACTGAAGTAGGAAGGAACAAAAATCACCTCTGCCTTCAAGGTGCTCATAGTCTAGTCCAGTCTTGCAGAGCAGCACAACAAATGGTTAAATACACCTACTCCTCCTCCTAAATATCTAAATTCTTTCCCCTCGTCTCCTGCTGACACTGTCCTAGTCAGTCGAGTTACCAGACTGCGACCTCTGATTCATACTCCAGACCAACAGCCATATTTAAGTGCTCAATTTAAAAAATTCAGTTAATGGTTCCCCATTTTCCAGGCAGCTCTGGTGTTGGCATGTGTGGGCTTGAATCCTCACATAGAGGATCTATATTGTGATCACAGGTTACTTTTTTTAAAAGCCCCAGCCTCGTGTATATTCTGTAAAATGGAGATAAAATCATCATGATGATCATGATCATGATAATGATCATCATCATCATCATTAACATCTATCTTCCTGAAGAGGTTGCGCTTTAATCTGTCATAACAGGTATTTATACAGCATGTGTTAAACCTTTGCATGCACCATCCATTTAATCCTCCCAATTACTCATTTTTTCCTCCCACCTCTCTGTACTACCCAGTCCTATCAAGCTGCTTTGCTTTCAGTGTGCTGTGCTTCTACCAGTGGTGGTCCATCCCTCCTTCCACCTTCTCCTGGATGTGTCTTAATGAGCTCAGGATTCAGTCTTGCACTGGCTCCTCCACAGAATCTTCACTGAATTTGCTTACAGAGCTAGGTGCCCTTGAATGGACCCCCACAATACCTGATTGAAGGTGTCTATTTGCCTCCTGTTTCTATTTGTTACCACTTGCTCCAGTGTGAGCTCCTTCCTCGCAGGCAACTTCAATTCTTCTTAGTAACCCCAGCCACGGATCCCTTCTATTTAGCAGGTGCTAGGTCTACCTACTGACTTGAGTAGAACATGCCAAGCATTTTCTTCAGGGAAGTGGCCGTTGAATTGATCTTGAAGCAAGAGTAGGATCTTAAATTTTATTTTAAAACAAGTTGTACATGCACACATACCAGATCCAAAAGGAACAAAAGAGCTTACAGTGAAAATTAAAAGTAGGTCACTTCTCAACTATCTAGCTCCCTCCCCAGAGGTTACCATTGGTATCAGTTTCTGAGTATTCTATGCAGGCAAGAATTGTCTCTGTCCCTTAGCACACACATTTTTTGGTTTTGTAAAAATTTTAACTAACAGATAAGCCACAAAGCCAGTACAAAGAAAACCCTCTGCTTAGATTTACCAATTAACATTTTTCTATTTTATGCTTAATATTTTACAAGCATAATATCACATAATGCTCATAGGCACCAAACAATCATGCCAAAATTGTGTAGATGAGATAACTGAGGCAGCAGCCACAGAGCTAGCAAGGGGTGGAGCTGGGCTGCCCTCTCAGGCTGCTACAGGACTTCAGTCCACCTTCCTTCCATTTCCTTTGGAGGGAAGCAATTTCATACAATGAGTTGAAATTTACCTCCCTGGGATATTCACCAGATGATCAGTGGAAAAGTACACAGCTCTGGAAGCATTTGCTAATTCTCCTAGAACCTCCCCCATTCCAGAAGCAACAGATGCTGTCGCTGCTGCTAACACATGCTTCAATGTCACCTCCTCAGTGAAGGCTGAGTTAGCTCACCCGTATAAAGAGGTCTGTCTTCCTCATTGACTCCAGGCTGCCAAAAGAATGACATTTACACGCCTGAACTTGAAATCCAAGAACCTGGAAGATCCGTTGTCATGAATACCTATAGCCTCCTCCATCCTGCTCCTTCTTCCTAACCCCACCTCTAGTAGCTCTTCCTAATTTTCTCAGAGATCATATCCCTCCTCTCAGGGCTCCTACAATCTTCTGCCTGCACAGAAGTTTCTTTTATAGTTTTCCCAGCTAATCTTTTGACCAGGAGACTAGACAATACAGGTTTGGAGTGACGGCTCTGTCTCTCCTAAGCAGAGAGACCCTGCACAAACCACTTCAGGTGTCTGAGCCTTAATTTCCTGAAGTACGTAATGAGGGAAAGAATGCCTAGCTCAGTAACTGGCATGGAGTCAGCCTTCACTAATCTCCCATAATAGAAGTGACAGGTCTTCAAGGCTGACATCCTCTCTTAGTCATCCCTTGAAACCCTACCTCCTATTTCTTAACTACTTTGAGCCTGTTTCCGCCTGCGTGAAATAGGGATGATAATGGAGAGGCCGCGAAACTTTAATGAGCTAATGCCTGTCAAGCACTTGGAACAAAATGTGGCCCTTGTTAATAAAGCTGCCTGTGACTGCGACTAGGGGGGCGTCGCACACAGTAGGTATTAAACTAATCCGCTCGGAACTGGGCTTGGGTGTCCAGGATGGGCACGGGCAGACGAGGTTGGAAGCGAGAGGTCTGCAGACGACTAGCGGGGAAGTCGGCTCCGCCCTTCCCCCACAGGCCCCCGCCCAGCCCCTGCAGCTGTCAGGACCCGGCCGGCCTCGGCGCCAGTCCACCAAACCTGAACGTCCCAAGCCGGCGCCCCCACCTTCCGTCGCCCGCACAAGTTACCTTGAGCTGGGCGGCTCTTTGTCCCCGCCCCCAGCCCCCATTGGCCGAGGGGTTTCTTTGTTACCAAGTGCGCGCCGCTGTCATTGGGCCGCCGGGCCGCCGATCGGGTTGGGGGCGCGGCCCCGCCCCGCGCTCTGCCCCTATCGCTCCCTCCTCCCCCGCGCACCCGCCGCCCGCCCGCCCGCCCGCCCGCCCGCCCGCCCCGCCCCGGCCCGGGAGTGCGCGCCGAGCTCCGCTACCATTTGCTGCGGCCGCAGGGCACCGAGGGCAGCGGCGGCGGCGGGGACAGGCCCCGGGCACTGGCAGCGACCCGGCGCCGGGGAGGCGGGCCGGAGCGCGGAGAGGCGGCGGGCCCGGGAGGCCGCGTCCATGGGCCCGCGGCGGCCGGGCGGCGGCTGCGCGGGCGGGCGGCGGGGAGCGCGCGCTCTGTGAGGGCCCGGGCGCGGGGCCGGCCGAGGTGCCCGGGCTCGCCGTGCCGCGCCGCGCCGCGCCGTCGCGCGAGGAGAGGCCCGTCCCGCACCCCGGCGCCCGCCAGCCCGCGCTGACCGCCGCGGGCGCGCTCCGGCGGCGGCGGGGCCTGCGTCGGCGGCGCGGCGGGGAGGCGGCGGGCGGCGGGGGCATGCCGCGGCGCCCGCGCTGAGCCCGGCCCGAGCCGCCCCCGCCGGCCGTGCATGGTGCCGCCGCCCCGCCGGCCGCCGTCCGCAGCCGAGCGCGCGCCGGGCCGGGCCGGGCCGCCGGGCCTGCGCCGCCGCCGCGACGACCATGTCGGCGGCCAAGGAGAACCCGTGCAGGAAATTCCAGGCCAACATCTTCAACAAGAGCAAGTGTCAGAACTGCTTCAAGCCCCGCGAGTCGCATTTGCTCAACGACGAGGACTTGACGCAGGTGAGCGAGGTGGAGACGCGGGCCCTGAGCCGCGCGCCTGCGGACCCGCGGCCGCTCTCCCGGGCTGGAAGTTCCCGGGCGCACGGGCGCCCCGCTAGGTGTTGCGGGGAGTCGGCTGGGGCGGGCCAGAGTGCCTCGCCCGGGGAGCTGGCCGCCTCCCCCAGTTCCGACGCCCGGGAGACCTCCCTTCTGCTGTGGGAAGGGGAGCAGACGTGGCCCAGTTACGAGGCGGGCAAGGGAGGGGGTGCAGCTGAAGGCTACCGGGGATGGGTGGGAATGGAGGGGGAAAAAGTGTGAATCTTGCGGGGTAAGATTGGAGAGGTGGAGGGGAGGGTATGGGAAATGTATTGATAGAGTCGGGACAAAAGGAATATCCTCAAGTATGCAGAAAAATAACATCCTTTCCCGTTCCCATAGCCCTGCCATGTGATTCATGCTTTTTGGGTGACTCAAAAATGCCTGGTTTTTCTTAGTAGGAACAAAACCTTTGGCGATTGCTTGCTGCTTCTCAGGACCCCCCCACCCCCCCTCAGACTCTGTTTTGGGTCGGGTGCTAGACTTGTCCCTCAACAATGGCCAAGGGAGTAAGACTGTCTGAGCCGACTGTGGACTTCCCTCTTGTCAGACCCAGTCTGCTCTTTTTCGAAATCATTGCTGCTCTCAGTAACAGAAGAGAGGTGAGGGCCTTGAAGTCTGGGGAGGATGGTTTTGCTCTTGAACTTAAAAACCAGAGGACCTCCTGTTGATGGGAGAGCTGGGGGTTCCTCTCCCCACCCTGCCCTGCCAGCTCTCGGGTTACATGGCAAGGAATGAAGAGATCTGTGGGTCTTTGGGGAGATGGGTTTGTTTCTCCCAGCCTTATCTGTCAAATGAGGGCTTTGGACTAGTTTAGTAGGTCCCAAACCTGCATCGGAGTCAGTCTTTCAACATAGAATCCTGGGGGGGCCGACCCAGGAGTGATTTAAGAGAAGGGGAAATTTGTATTGGTAACAGCTCCCCAAGAAGTTTGTAGTCTCAACTGGCCTTTGGGGACCCCTGCACTGATTTGCTCTCCGAGCTCCTACTGTTTCAGGATTCTCTGGAACGTTGGGAGGACTTTGGAACATGCAGATTCATTGGATTTCCTGACCAAGCCTTGTCTCCTTCCCGTGTGTCTGTGGCCCCTCCTCACCCGCTGCCCCAGTCTCCTTCCTCTTCAGAGCTTTCTCTCATCTCTCTGAATGAGACCAGTGGAGCTCTTTTCACATTCCAGTCCAGTGTGACCTAGTTGTAGCCACTCCTTTTGCAGAAGAACCCCTTAGATGGAAAACATTGCTTTGAAGTGGACCGGCCTAGCCTGGCTGTTTTGAATGCCGCTTAAGTGCTCCCAGGGTTTGACTTGTTTACACGGCAGGCCAGAGTAGGATAGCAGGGTAGGGGTTATGGCCTGGGACTTGGTGCCTTCCTTGGAGGCTAGATTCCCAACAGTCAGGAAAAAAGACTCATCTAAAACCAAAAGGTTAACCAAACACGCCAGCCCTTGAAGTCATACGATGTTAGGACCAAAGGACCAGGTCAGCTTGGAAAGCGTTTAACTAAGTTTCTTAGTTAGAAGGTGATCTGGTGTGTGGGGTGGACAGACACTTAAGGGAAATTCTTTCTTGGCTTGATGTCTTTTTCTAGGAAGCAGTTTATGTGGTAATGAGGGTTCTGTCATCAGAATCAAGAAACTTTGCTCCTAGGCTTGACTCATTTTTAACTCGGTGACCATGAACAAGTCCCTTTGCCTCTTCTTTTTTTATAAAATGGGAGTAGAGGTCCCTGTCTGTCTTTCCTCACCAGGCTGTTGTGAAAGAAAGTCATTATCTTATTAAAACTTTTTTCTCTTACAATTTAAAACACAAACAAAGTTTAGTTAATTTTGATTTAGGAATTCCTGAATTGTCAGAGGTTATTCTGAGGGGTGTACTGGTAATTCCAGGCAACTGCTAAAGTTGGTAAATTAGGTATTTACACCTCATAGGGCCTGTCTTCTGATTTTTAAGTGCAGATAAACTAGAGTGGATTCTGCATAGTTGAGTTGAATCTGTTAAAAAAAAAATCTGTTGCTTATTAATTGAATTAAAGAGGGGGCTCACAAATTTAAAGCACTTTACTCTTTCACTGTATCCACAGTTGAATTGTGGGTTTTGAAACAGGCCTGAGTCCTCCAGGGCACAACTGAAATGGTAGTTTCTGAAATAATGAGTGGGGTTATTTGTGCTGGGAGAGTTCAGGCCAGCCTTTTACCTCCTGGGATCTTCCAGGAAGAAACTGCTCTGAAAAGAAGAGGGAGACTCCACTGTTGCCAATAGCCTTAGCTGCTGCTCTGTGCATCCTGCCCTCCCCCAACCTCTTACACTCATCCTCATGGCTCCATTAGAAAACCTCAGCCAATCGGTTCCCATCAGTCTCCCTCAAGTCTTTGCTTCCTGCTGCCCCTCCCCACCCTGAGCTTATTTTAGACTATCAAGGCTGGAAGATAGATCAGCTATCCCGCAGGCCACCCCCTCTTTAATAGGCGAGGATGCCGAGACCAGGCAAGCAGTGAGCGGCGTTGACTGACTTTTGCTCTTGGGATGTCATTGTCCCAGGGATAAATATGCCTCTAAACCTTCTCTGATTTGAGCATATTCCTTTAGCTATGGGTTTTGGTGGTTGTTGGTTTTTTTTTTTTTTTTTTCCCCCTGGAGAGATACAGAAACCTGTGAGGGACTGCAGCTGATTTTACCAATGAGAAGACTGAATCCCAGAGAAAGAAGCGACTTGCCCATTTGAGGGTTCACAGCCAGGGTTCTTAAGTCACTCTTCTTTCTCCTGTTCGTATTAAGGGTCTACAGTGGCTACCCCATGAACATACAAGGCCTAGGATGGTTGTGTTGTAGAAGGTGACCTGGAGGGCAGGCTTGGTGTTGCCCACCAGGGCTTGAGATTGCAGACTCTCCCTCACTGTTGGAATTTAGAGTGATCCAGGATAAGTAATACATGACAGTCCTTTATTACTTGTCATGCTTCCCTCCAGTCCCAGCCCCTGTTCACAAGGTGATGTTTATTCTTCAGTCCTTCTGTGCATTCTCCTCAGGCATGTATTCAAATACACAATTGAAACCTTTTTAAACTTAAACTGTATGGACGTATTTGCTCTGCAACATTTTTTTTCCTGCTTGATAACATGTCTTGTGGCTCTTCTCATGGCATTACATAGAAATATACCCAAATTGTTCCTCATATTGTACCACTAGGGATGTATCATAGTTTCATCATTCCCTTATTGGTGGACAACAAGGTTGCTTCTGGGTTATGCTGTAACAAACAGTGAATGTTTCGGCAGGCATCTTTCTCCGTGCTTTTGGATTTGTGTGTGTGTGCTTGCACGAATTCAAGTATTTCTCTGGGGCAGACACCTAAAAATAGAATGACTGGGTTGACATAAAACGTATTCAGTTTTTTTACGGATATCACCAAATTGCCTTCCAAAAAAGGCTGTGTCATGCTATTACCAGGATTGAATATTATTAAATGACTTAATCCTTTAATAATTTTCCTAATTACCAGAGATTAATTCTCTTTTTATAATATGTGGTGGGTATGTTTTGTTTCTATTGTGGATTGCCTATTTGTGGTGTTTACTTTTTTTCTATTTGATTACTTTCCCTCCTCCCCCTATTGATCTGTGGGAACTCTCTATGTATACTCTAGGTCAAGGGTCCACAAACTTTCTGTAAAAGGTCAGATAATAAATATTTTAGCCTTGTGGGCTTCAGTGCAGAGTTGACACCTTTATATATTACAGTATTATACATATAGTACTATATTTTATTTTCACTTGTCCTTTCATCTTACATATGGTCATTTTTCTTTTGCATATGATAGCTTTTAATATAAATGTAGCTTAATTTGCATGTTTTCCTTTATAGTTGTAGTTTAATCTCATGCTTAGACAAATCTTCTAAGATTATAAAATAGTCTCAAATATTTTCTTAGTTCTTTTATCATTATTTTTATGCTTATCTTTTTAATTTACCAGATTTGTATTTTAGGAAAATAATTCTGGCCAAAGACAGAAGATCTAGTATAGGCCCTTGAAATAGTCCAGATAAATGACAATAACGGTCTTCTCCAGGTCAGTGCTATGAGGAGAAAAGGAATGTCAGTTATGAGGACAGGGTGCTCTGGGATTGAACCAGGGTGGTTAGAAGTACCTTTAACAGAGATTGAGATGAATCGATTTGGAGTAGATATGGGGATGGGGAGGAGTGAAAAATAATATGGTAATTTTGCCCTTGTGGAGGTTGTGGTCCACTTTGGGGTGGGTAGGAATTCTGAAGTCATGGGAGTAAAGTAAGTATCCTCACTCAGGAGGAGTGTAGAGTGAGATGAGAAGGCGGGGGAGAGTTGAGGGTTGGTGGTTAGTGGGAGAAGTAGGTCTGGAATTAAGGTTCCTTGGCTTCTAGGTCCTCCTCACAGCCTCCATGTGGTTTTCTGGGGTTGCTGGTAGGTATTCACCTGAGGTGATGTCTCATTCTCCTGCCAACCTTTGTGACTTTTGGCATTACCTTTTGTGGAAGGAGTCACTGCATCTGAACTTAAGTTCTCATCCAGGTCTACTACTATTATACTGTGAGGCTTTGGATGGGTTATTTTCCCTCCTCAGGCCTCTTATTTCCCACCTGAAGACTGAGGAGGTTGCTCTAGATGTTTACCAGGGCACTTTTCGTCCTTCTGTGTCTCCTCTGTGTCCCCTTGCAGTCTCCCTGTCTACTTCTTCCCCTCACCATGTCCATCAGTACTCTATTGCAAGGGCTGCTGGGACTAAAGGATAGGAATACCAGGCATAGAGGTGAGGAGTCCAAGACTTGGTCTGTGTGCATTATTTCATCGACTTTACCTTTGTTCCTGTGGCATTCCTTTAAGTTCCAGGGTATGACTTAACATTTACCTCAGAAGCAATGGGAGATTTCATGCCCACCCTTTTTAGAAGATTTATATAACCTGTGTGCAAATTAGAAGGTTGTTTGGCACAGGTGTGTCAAAAATACTAGACTTAAAAATGGCCAACAAACTCATGAAAATGATGGTCAGCAACTTTAGTCTTAGGGAAAAGCAAAATGAAACCACAGTGAGACACTACTTTACACTCACTGGGATGGTTACAATAAAAAAAATGGAAAGTAATAGTGTTGATGAGGCTGTGGATAAATTGAAACCCTAGTACATTGTTCATTAGAATATAAAATGTGCAACTGCTGTGGAAAACAGTTCGCTAGTTCCTGAAAAGAATTATCATATGAACCAGTAATTCTGCTCCTAGTAAATACCTTAAAGTATTGAAAACAGGTATTCAGAAAAATACTTTTATAAAAATGTTCATGGCAGGGGCCTCCCCGGTGGCGCAGCGGTTGAGCGCTGGGTTGCGAAGCTGCCCGCTGCCTCTGCGGCGCAGGTTCGATCCCTGGCTGCTTCCCGGCCACCAGAGGAGGGTCCCACATGGCGTGCAGAACTCTCCTGCCGCCCGCTGCTCCCCTCAGCAGTGTACTTCGGTCCTTCTGCCTGCTCTGCTCCCCGCTCTGGCTCTGGTGAATTCTCTCACCCTCCCGCGCTTCTGACTGTACCCAGTGCATGTATAAACAAAACAAACAAGCCAGCAAACAAATAAATAAAGCATGCCTCTATAAAAAAAAAAAAAAAATGTTCATGGCAGCATTATTCATAATGGCCAAAAGGTAAGGGCAACCCAGATTTCCATCAATGAATGAGTAGATAAACAAGTTGTGATATATTCACACAATGGAATATTACTCAGATATAAATAAGAATGAAGTACTAAGACATGCTACAACATGATTAAAGCTCAAAAACATGATGCTAAATGAAGGATTCAGACATAAAAGATCACTTATTATATGATTACATTTATTTTAAATATCCAGAATAGGTAAATATGTAGAAACAGAAAACAGATTAGTGAATGCCAAGGGCTGTTCCTGGGGGGAACAGGAGTGCCTGCTAATGGGATCACGGCTCTATTTTGGGAGTGATGAAATGTTTTAGAACTAGATGAGATACTGGTTGTATAACATTGTGAATGTACTAAATGCCCCTGGGTTGTTCATTTTAAAAGGGTTAACTTTATGTAATGTGAACTTTACCTCAATAGAAAAAAATTGAGTTCGAGAATCATACAGATACAAATCCCAAACCTGCCTCTGCTCCTTGTGTCATTTGACATGAATATATGATTTTTTTCTAGAGTCTAGATTGGCAGTTTTTGTCTTAAAGAGCCATATGGTAAATCTATTAGGCTCTGTAAGCCAGTGGGCAAAATTGAGGAATTTATAGGTATTCATGTAACCATTTAGAAATGCCAAACCCAATCTAGTTGTTGACCTTAAACAGCCAGCCGCTAGATTTGGACTACCAGGCATAGCTTGCCAGCCCCTGGATTCATCTAGTCCTGTCCAGTAGAACCATAATGGGAGCCACATATGTAATAAATTTTTCTATTTGCCACCTTAAAAAAATAAAGGTGAAATTAATTTCAACTATATTTTACTTAACATATCTAAAGTATTATTATTTCAACAAAGAAGTTACTGTGTAAGATTGAACCTTTGTAGTACCTTTCACTTTAGACTAGCCACTGTTGAGTGCTCCATAGCCACATGTGTTCCTGTGGCCCCATAGCGACAGTTCTTGAAATGTTTTCTCACTTCTGGGCTCTTGAGATCCTCAGGGGAAATAGCTGGTGGGAAGGCTATGTCTGTGGGTTTCCTTTTCCCTGGGGGTATCCTGCAGATAGCATGCACCCCAAAGATTCCTGTTCCTGGAGTCCTCTCATTCCTGTTGTTCCTGTTTCTGTCCCCCGCTACCCCTTCTTGTCTTGGTTATCTTTTTGCTAACTTTGGGGACTTCTTTCTTTGGTGACTCCTTTTAGTGTATTTGAGTGCTCTGGGTCTCTGATCCCTGCTCCCTGATCAGGGACAGAAGGGAGGAAGGTGCCAGCCAGGGCCCAGCAGACCTGTTCTTGGAGAGAGAGAGGGAGCCAGGGGCAGCTTGATTTGTCTCCCTCCAGGTGAACTGCTGGTGACTGCACGTGGGCATCACCCTTTATATTCACGGAGTGTTTTGCAGCTGTATCCTGGCTGCTATTTCCTTGCATTCTGGCCTATTATTTGACCTTTGTCTCCAAGTTTTTTCCCTTGCCTCACAGAAGGAGTACAGTTAAACGCCTGTTTTACTCTTGGCACAAATGTGCAGGGTGACCCAGGAAGGTCACTAACATTCTGCATACCTCAGTTTCCTACCTATAAGCCAGTGCCCTCATTCCATTTTCTGGGAGGGGTGTGCTAATGGAATGGATGGAGGGTGCTGGCCAGGCCTGTGGAGGTTCCTGAACCCCCATGTGGTGATTAATATTCCAGGAAGCATGCGTTGTGCCTTTCCTGTCCAGTGGGGAATAGCCTTTGTTTGGTCGATCTCCTGATGACTGGGACCCTGATGTTAATTAGATGAAATAAAGAAAAATGACTTGGGATGTTTATCTTTCATTTGTTCCCAAGCTGCCATTTAGTCTTGAAAGAGAGGAGAGAGAATTACAGTTAGGGAAAAGAGAGAAATGACATCATACTGCTGACATCCTAGTGCTGTGTAAGGAGGGAGGTGCAGTGAGAGGTGTAAAGAGCCCTGGATGCTAATTTGGAAGTATTTAATTAAAGAAAACAGATTTTTCTTTTTTCCTTTGAAACTTACTCTCCAAGACTCATTTTCCCATCTGAAATGACACAGCTGGACCAGGTCATTGGTTTTCAAACTTTCATTAAATTGTGGAAACTTTTACTCAAAGGAATCTCGTGGGGAATGTCATGTATGAAACCCAAACGGCGACCTGGTCCTGGATGCTGGTGTCAGAGACTGAAGTTTAGTCTCTTGGCCACTTCTGCCTCTTATCTGGAGGCCTCCAGGTTATATCTGGGGGTGATGAGGGGCAGGTTTGAAAACTCTGCCCTAGATTTTGTGGTCCCTCCAGTCTTAACAGTTGAGGATTCTGTGAAATTGTCCATGGCAGTTTAACAATTGCCTTGGGATGGAGCCCCAAATACCCAACTCTGTCACTCCCCTTGTATTATCATTTCCTTTGGAGGAGAGAGAGCCAGTGGGTTGATTCACTGGCATTTTGTCCCTGGAGATGGAACTAGAATCCTCCAAACTACTTGATGGTTTTCTTAGTCAGGGTCATCCTAGGGCATATGAAACCACAGTTGGGTTTTTCGCCTGGAGCTTATAACCCTTCCGACTCCTTCCTCCCTCCGTGCTCAGCTTGGCTTTTACACACTGTGCTAGACAATGGCCTACCTGGGCTTTGGGCAGCTCTTGCTGAGGGAGTGATGGGCCTGTGCATCCTCCTCAGCCTTCATTGTACTAAATCAGGAGTCATGTACCACAATCTCATTTCATTCTCAGCAGCTGGAGAGGCAAATAGGGCTGGTGGCAGCATGGCCACTGGTAGAGGAGGGGATGTGGCATTTCAGAGAAACCACTTGAAGCCATTGAGCTGCTTAGCAGTGTGCTGTGATACAGACCTTGGTTCCATGAGGCTCCCACACCAGCCTTTGTGCAGCAGAAGCCTGTCCTCCCAGGAAGACCACTTTGACTTGTAAATTTGGAACTGTGGCTGTCGGAGGCTAGGGTATTGCAGAGCTAATCAAAGCTGTTTAATGGCTTTCTAATTCCTAGCCCTCTGAGGAGGGGTGTGTGGGGCTGGGTGATTACCACCCCCACCTCTGCCATTCAGCAGATGAAGAATTGCCCCCAGTTGGCACATGGAGCACCTGAGACCCAGAGGTACAGTGACCTGCATAGGTCACAGGAAGGCCAGTGTGGGTTTTTCCAAAGTCCTGTTTGTCCTCCCTGTCTGATAACAAGTATTAACCTTTGCTATCAGAATCAGGGCCTTGCCCTGACTTGGATTCCTTAGTTGCTGGAGTGTAGGGTGTGTGTATGGGGAAAGTGCTACGCAGGGCATTTCATAGGTCCTAAAATCTCCTCAGCCTTAGGGTGTCCATGTCCCCCAGACAGGCTGTTGGCCTGTGGCAGTGACCACACCTTTGGCACAGTCCTGAACAGGAAGCCTTGTTTTTCCTCCTGAAAGAGGAATTCAGAATCAGGAAATAGTTGTGTCCTTGATCTCTGTAGATCCTAAACACTGGTTTTAACACACAGAGCAGTGAGTCTCCATGGTGCACTTTCAGATACAGTCTCTTACCTCCTGTATTCCTGGCCCACAGCTGAAAGGGTGGGGGAAGGGGGGCAGCTGCTGGGAGTCCCAATAGAACTAGAGAAAAGAGTCCACATCTCCTGGGTGTCTGGTGCCACACCTGGAGCTTCCCTACTCAGGCTGGTGAATGACTGGGGACTTTGGGAGCCGCGGGGCTCAGTGGAGTGGGGTGTTCATTTGGCTATCGCTTGGGGACCTGCTCTGACCTAGAAATCTGACACAGTCCCACTTTCGTTTAAACATACTCAGGTAAAGGAATGGAATGGTTGAGAGGCTTTCAGCACAGATTTGGGTTCACATCCTGGTTCTGTTTTCGACACCAAGTGAACAAATTAAGTGTGTCCTTGCTCTGAAAAGTAGGGTCTCTAATAACAAACCTGTGAAGGTGGTAGGCAATGCAAAGCCCTCAGCCACTGCACCATGTAAAGCAAGTGCCAGTTTGTCAACTATTGGCTGTATAGTGAGTGCTCAGTAAGTGGGGTTTGTTTTGCAAGCACATTCAGAGAGGGGGACCTGCCTCCCTGATTTTGTGGGACAGTTCACCTTCAGACTTCTGTCTCCCTCTATACCCACAAGAACAAAAACCCAGCTGCCTCCTCTCCTACTGAGCTTCTAGTACCTTCTTCCCTAGGGATTAGAAGGACCACAGTCAGTTTGCTTGTGTGAGTTTGATTTTCAGAACATATTTAGTATAAAGATTAAACTGGCTTGAAGATTTTTACCTGGTAGAAAGTGAAGCGCTCAGGTGTCATTAGCCTAAGACTAAACATTAGAAGGCATGGGCTGTTTTTTCTCCAGAGGGCAGTGGCCAGCCCAGCAGCTGTCCCCTACCCCCCACCACCAACCGGTCCCTGCCATCCCAGAGTAGTGCACAGGCCCCCTGAACTGGTAGTGTAGACCCTGTAGGCGGCAGCAGCTGATCCCAACTTCAGAAGTCACTCTGTGGATATCTGAGGTACTGTCAGCAAGATATGAGAGGCTGCTCTTATCTTTCTTTCTTTTTTTTTTTTAGGATTTATTTATTTATGCATACAAGAACTGGGGTATAGGCCAGAGGTGCATGGGGTTAGTGAGAGGATTCATCAGAGAAAGAGTGGATCTGTGAAATACACTGCTGAGGGGAGCAATGGGAGAGACAGGAGAGGTCTGCTGTGCCCTGTGGGTCAACTCTCTGCCCCGGGATCCAACTCCTGTTTTATTGGCTGCTGCTAGCTTCCTAGTGCTGAGACTTAACCCCTTGCGCCACCAGGGAGGCCCTGCACTTACCTTCCTGGTGTTCCTGGAAGCAATTTTCTGAGAATCAAAGTTCTGGTGTCCTGAAACCTAAGTGGAAGGGCTGGAGGAGGGTAGAGGGCAACTCAGAATTCAGTCAGAGTTGAGCCAGGTCTAGTCCCAGATCACTGGGTGGTTGGCCAGGGTGTGTCCTGACCCTTTGATCACTAGTGTTGACTCAACCATCTTAGCTGGCAGGTAGGTCCTTCCGACTCCCTGCCCACTACCTTTACACATCACATATTCTTCAGGGAGAGGAACCTCCACCCCAGGGGTCCCCTTCTCTAGGGTCTAAACAAGTATAAGGCACTCCTTGCAGGAACCTGAGGACAAGCTCTTCCTAAAGGCAGATGCCCTCCCAGCGCATGGCCCACTGATCTTCAGTCCTTATGTCTCCCTGCCTGGAAACCTCGGGAGCCTAGGGGTCCTCTTCTTGGGGTGCTGGGCCAGCTAGCTCAGTTATGCAGCCTTCTCCAGTACGGAGGTTTGCCTGTATTTACATCACAGGGCAGTTGATAATGTTCCGGGATTACTTAGTGTGCTGATGGTGGCATTCATAGCAGTAATTCCTGTGTGCCAGGCCACTATTAACTCATTTATATTCACAGCAGCCTTATGAGGTAGAGAGATAAGAAAACTGAGATGGAGAGAGATTATGTAACTTGCCCAAGGGCAATTCACTAAGTGGTAGAGTCAGGACGCAAACCCAGACAGTCTGACAGAAGGCGTCTTCCTTGCACTTTATCCCATGCTGATCCAGAGGGGATCAGGTGGACCTTCTACAATAGATGGTAGCTCTCTGGCCATGGGTCATCCTTGGCCTCGTGTAACCCTTGGCATCATGTGTCTAGGAGCCAGGGCTATTCTGCCAGAGAGGTGTGTATTTGTTGGGAAGGGTGGGGTTTGAGTGTGAGACTTGAGCTGACCTTATTTAGATTTCCTGTCTCTTTTTTCATTTCCCATCACATTTTCCCATCCTATCTGTTTCTTTCTTTAAAGATTTATTTATTTATGCATACAAGAACTGAGGTACAGGCCAGAGATGGGGTGGGGGGTATTGGTTGTGGTAAGAGGATTCACCAGAGACAGAGTGGGGAACAGAATGGGCAGATTGACTGAAATACACTGCTGAGGGGAGCAGCGGGCGAGACAGGAGAGGTCTGCTACGTCATGTGGGTTGCTTCCCTGGTCCGCAGGGCAGGGGATCGAACTGGTGCTGCAGAGGCTGTGGATAGCTTCACAGTGCTGTGCTTAACCCCTTGCGCCACCAGGGAGGCCCCTCCTACCTGTATCTTTATAGGAAACACTGTTTCTTTTTTTTTTAATTTAAATTTTATTTTTATATTCCCCATACAATTGCAACCCCCTTATTTTGACCCCAATCCCTCCTTTCCCCGCCCCCCAGTTTCTTGATTTTGATATTTTATTTCTTATAGTTATTCTTTTTCCTGGTCCCTTATTTAAGTTTTCTAGATTCCTGCTATGAGTGAGACCATCCGGTATTTTTCTTTTTCTTTCTGACTTATTTCGCTGAGCATGATCCCTTTCAGCGTCATCCATGTTGCTGCAAATTGCATGTGTTTGTCTTTTTTGAATGCTGAGTAATATTCCATGGTGGATATGGACCACATCTTCTTGATCCAGTCATCTATTTTTGGGCATTTGGGTTGAGGAAACACTTTCTTAAAGGACAGAGTATGACTTTAATACAAAACTGTTGCCCCAGAAATTTGTCTCCTTGCATTCCCTAACATTCCTCCCTTTGCCACGAGTGGTATCATATTCTCAAAATCTCAAGAACATGGGCTTGTCAATACCAAACAGGGACGGGACTTTTTAAAAATATCACTTCCCCTTTCCTCAGTGCTGCAGTCCAAGGAAGATCATGGAGCATAGACTGGACTTGGGGCATGTGCATGGGGTGAGTGAGCAGCTGGAGAGGAGGAGAGAAGGTATAATGGAGGGACAGGCCATCGGCTCCCAACCCTTGCCCTTTCTGTGCTTGGGATGCAGTGATCTCTCTCTCTCTCTTTCTCTCTCTCTCTCTGTGTGTGTGTGTGTGTGTTTGGTTTTGTTGTTTGGGAGGGGTTGAAATTCACATAACTTGAAATTAACTATTTTAAAGTATTCAATTCCGTTGCATTTAGCATATTCACAGTATTGTGCAAATACTGCCATGCTGCACTTTCAAGCATTTCATATCCCCAAAAGAACATTCTGTAACTATTGAACTCCCCACCCCCAGTCCTCAGCAACCACCAATCTGCTTTCCGTCCTGATGGGTTTATTTATTCTGGAAATTTCATCAAAATGGAGTCATAGAATATGTGACCTTTTTTCTGATTCCTTGCACTTAGAGTAATGTTTTCAAAGTTCATCCATGTGGTAGCATGAATCAATACCTCATTGCTTTTTATGACTAATAGTCCATTGTATGGATACGCCACTTTTTATTTACCTGTTCTGTGATGGATATTTGGGCTATTTCCACCTTTTGGCTGTTGTGAATATTGTTGCTATGAGCATGCCTGTATGTATTTTTGTTAAACACCTACTTTCAGTTCTTCTGTGCGGAGACCCAGGAGTGGAATTGCTGGGCCCTGTGGTAATTTTGTTAATGAGTTGTGTTTGGAGTTGGTATATCAGGCCAGATGTCAGGTTTTGGGTGGGAGGATGGTGGATCATGGTGCTGGCAGTGGTAGGAGGTTTGGATGACACTGCCCAAGTCCAGCTTCTCCTCAGGATGGAGAGAAGTGGAGTCTCAGGCCACTAAGTGTGGCAAACACTGTGTGCCACTGTGACGTGGTGCCAGAGGGGTCATGCCGTATTGAACTTTGATCTTCCTTTTTTCCTTTTTTGTCTTAACTCCCAAACTGCCAAGGAGTAGATAAGATGGTGTCCTGCATGCATATTGTTGGGAGGAAGACTGAGTGTATATAGGAATTGAAGGCAAGACCCGTGAGGAGATAGCAGTTGCACCCCATAGTGGTGAGGGGTTTGGGGAGGACCTGAGGTGGGGCCAAAAGAGGATCCTGGGTTGGAGGAATGGAAATGACTTTAATTGTTCTGTTTGCTAATCTAGTACCAGTTTTCAAACTTCATTCTTTAGCATTAAAACACAGAGCCCCTAAACAGAAGGTGGAACTCATTATATGAAGGCAAGGAGAGACCCGTCCTCACTGCTCCCCAACCCTGAGTTCTGGGTGTTGTTGATCTGACCTTTTGTCTTGCATTGATAGTTTTAATAGAATGAGATATTTTATGTATACAAACAACATAAGTAGCATATATATGCAGTATTCACGTAGTCTGAATCTAAATAACAAAATGAACGTTACACATCTGCCATCCAACTTAGGACAGACCACTCCTCCCCCAACCTGCTCCCCAGGGTTAACCCAGAAGGTTTATAGGGCCAGGAGTGCAAATGCAGCTTAGAGCACTGGACATTGTTCTTAAAGATAGTGAAAGTTAAAAGCTATTCCAGAGAATATGGCGCAAAGCCCATTTCTTTCTTTTTTTTTTTTTTAAGATTTATTTTATTTATACAAGAACCGGGGTACAAGCCAGTTGCGCGGGAGGGTGAGAGGATTCACCAGAGACAGAGTGGGGAACAGAACAGGCAGACTGACTGAAATACACTGCTGAGGGGAGCAGCGGGCGAGACCAGAGAGGTCTACCACGCCATGTGGGTTGCTCCGCGGCCCGTGGGGATGGAACTGGGACTGCAGAGGCTGCAGACAGCTTCACAGCGCTGCACTCAACTGCCTGCGCCACCAGGGAGGCCCAAAGCCCATTTCTGTGAGAGTTTTTCCATCTCCCCAGCCCTTCAGAGGCTCGCGGGAAGAATTCCTGTGGCAGCACAGGGTGCTTGATGTTTCTGCCTCTGTTACTGGCTGGGATCCAGGGCAGGGGCCCACAGCAGGTGACAGCTTTGTGGCACCCAGTCCCTGTCCAGGGCTTCTCTCCATGCAGAGGTTGCACTGAGAGGAAGGTTTCCCTGCCCAGCTGTGTCAGGAGTCTGTTCCATTTCTAGATACACTATAAGGCAGTTCTGGGAGCAAGTCTGATGTAAGTTGCTTCCTTTTAAGGTAGTGGTGTTGAGGAGAAAGGACTCAGAGTAGAAACCAGGAGACAGACCTGAAGGATCCGGTGCATTGGGGTGGAGGTGTGCCAGAGAAGTGTAATCAGACTAGGGTGCCACAAGAGAAGCAGGGATGGTGTGGGGGCAGGAGGAGCCAGTCACAGAGTTGAGGACATGTTGGGAGAGTTTGATCAGTGGTTCTGAGATCCCTGTATGCTTTTGATTATTGAGGCCCTCAACAAACTTTGGTATACCTGGGTTATGTCTATGGTATTTAATGCATTAGAAATTAAAACTGAGAGATCAAATATTTATTAATTTATTTAAAAATAAAATAAACCTGTCACATGGTCACATAACCTTTCCAAAATTTTGTTGAGGAGAGCTATATTATTTACCTTTTTGCAATCTCTAACATCTGTCATCATGAAAGACAGCTACTACATTCTACTTTCTTCTGCATCCAGTCTTTTGCGATATGTCATGCAGCCTCTAGGAAACGGTATTAGTGACAGAATGAGAGTGAAAAGGGCAAATGATGACTCAGTATTTTTATGAAAATAGTTTTGGCTCACAGACCACCAGCAGAATCTCGGGGACTGCCACACTTTCATAACTATCGGTCCAGCCCAAGTTGGGCCATTTGCTTGAAGACCCCAAAAGCCTTGATAGAGAGACAGTGAGGACAGATGTCATGGAGCTGGTGCAGGTGCAGTATCTGGGCAGCAGTTGAGGTAGCACTGGGAATGAGACATGGGGTGGGCAGCAGGTCATAGGGCTGCCGTGAGGAGTTCCTGCCTTCTTTCTGTAACTGGCATGTTTCCGAGCTGGCTCACCAGACTTGCTGCCTCCAAGGGCTTTCTGAGGAACAAATGAAGTGTGGGTAAGGCAGTGCATGGAACTTAGTAGTGACTTGACATGAAAGCAGTGGGGTAGGTTTCATGCCCTTGACTCTACAGTCTGACACTTTGCTTTTACCATTCACCACTATATTCTGCAACTCTCTGAAGGCAGGAGGTCAAAGAGGACTGGAATGTTTTAGTGTGGAGACTAGAGTAGCTGCAGACAGGGCCAGTGGCTGGGAAGGTGTGGGAATTGAGAGGCAGCCGAGAACTAGCAGTCTGGAGGCAGGCAATTCTCCTTGAGGCTCTGTGCTCATTTGCTTTGCAGCTGGAAATTGAGACCTCTGTGTTTTCATTGAGTGGTATTTGATAATTTCCAAGACTCCATCCCACAGCCTATCCTGGAGCTTGGTGCTTGGACACTGAATTGGAGACCTGACAGTAGCCCTCTCCTTGGAGATACAGGGTTGGGACTTGACACGAGGTTGGAAGGCAGGGTGGAGAGAGCAATTGGGACTCCTCTGTCTAGGAGTGATGGTCAGGCTTGAGCCTGACCATCTCAGTGTAGCCTGCCTATACATCTCAGTGTATAGGCAGAAAGGGGGCCCAAGGGGATCTGGGAGGTCCTCAGAGGTCTCAGGTGACACGATTGGGATGTTTTTTGGACTTGGATCAGCTCCAGAATCTCCCTCAGGAAAATTAATCTCTCAGATTAAAATGATTCTCTACCAGGTTCTGCCCCTTGGATTTGGTTATTGGACAGGAATTTTGATGTCTTTAATATTAAATGAGCACGTTATCCCCATCAACTCAGATCTTTTAGTTATATCACAGTTTTTGTTAGGACATTTTTTTTTGTATGTATAGCATCTGTTAAGGAAAATATTTTCCCTGCTCCTTTCTCCTCTGCTCACCACTCCTCCCTCCCCAGCCCGTCTGTGTCCTCTTTGGTGGGAAATCTTTGTGGCAAGGTCTATGTAGGTTTCCTTTGGGAGGTTTTCAGCTTGAGCTTGGTTTATATAACTGGAGTGACCCAACTCCCACTCTGCTTTCAGGGAGCCTCTCAGGAACCCTCTTCTAGCACCCACTTCAGCCCTTTTCCCTTTTTTTGACCTTTCAGGAGCTAATTGTCCAGACTTAACATTGATAGGTGGTTTCTACCTTTTTGGTTTCTCTTAAGAAGGTTATTTAAAAATAGTCATTAAACTTATACACAGATGTTCACAGCCATCAAAAGGTAAAAACAGGGCCTCCCCGGTGGCGCAGCGGTTGAGCGCTGGGTTGCGAAGCTGCCCGCGGCCTCTGCGGCGCCGGTTCGATCCCCGGCTGCTCCCAGGCCACCGGAGGAGGGTCCCACATGGTGCGCAGACCTCTCCTGCCGCCCGCTGCTCCCCTCAGCAGTGTACTTCGTCGGTCCTTCTGCCTGTTCTGCTCCCCGCTCTGGCTCTGGTGAATTCTCTCACCCTCCCGCGCTTCTGACTGTACCCAGTGCATGTATAAACAAAAAAAAACAAACAACAAACCAGCAAACAAATAAATAAAGCATGCCTCTATTAAAAAAAAAAAAAAAAGGTAAAAACAACCCCAGTGTCCAGCAGTGGAGAATGGATAAACAAATAGAGTCATGTTCATGCCGTGAGATGTTTGGCCACAGAATGAAAGAAGTACTAACACACTGCAACATAGAGAAACCTTGAAAATGTTAGGCTAAGTGAAAGAAGCCAGTCACAAAAGACCACACACTGATTCCATTTGTATGAAATATCCAGAGGAGGCAAATCTATAGAGCCTGGGGTTGCCAGGGGTTGGAGTATGATGGGGGACAGAGGCTTGGGGAGTGATAGCTAAGGAGTACAAGATTTCTTTTTGGGGTGACAGAAATGTTCTACAGTTGTGGGGATAGATGCCTGCAAATCATTGAATTACATACTGTAAATGAGTGAATTATGTGGTATATGGATTATGCTTCAAAAATGTTCTTACAGAAATACCTCCAGTTACTACCCCCACCTCATTTTTGGTTTGTGTCTTTTGGTTTGTGTCGCAATTCACTTTTTGCCAAACCATTGTTTTCTTGTTTGACATTTTCTACCCATATGTGACTAGTGTGACTAATACCACCATTTCCACCTCTATTCTGCTTTCCTTCTTGGATATCCCAGTTCCTAAGAACTCACTGGACATGGTGCCGGCCTCTCCCTCACATCTCCCCACAAGTGCATGTGTATGCATACCTATGCACACAGCCTAGGGTCAGCTGTGGTCAGGTGTATGGTAGCAGTGTAGAACATGTTCTGTGCCAAAACCAACATTATTTTAGAACTCTGGGTCTTGTTTCACCAAATATTTATTGTCTTTGCTTCTATCTTGTGCCACTTCTGATTTGGCAGAAGGCTGGAACTGTTAGGTTGTCTCAATGTTTGGGGCCTCTGAGATAACTACTGAGGAGTGGGCATTGAAGATGCCAGACCTCATGGAATTTTGGGATGTGCTCATGTTTTGGGAGATGTCTTGACCCACCCTGCCACCCATAACACGCTTCCAGCTGTCCAGCCACCTCCTCTGGGGGCAAGCATGAAGCTCTGCACTTGCTGTCTGCCTTACGCTGGTTCAGCTGTGCCAGCTTTTCTCAAACTGTTTCCTGACTTCAGTTTCTAAAGTTGATCTGTTCGTTCCTCTTAGAAGTTTTTCCTAGATCCCTCCTCTCTGTTCTTTGATAATGAGTTCTTTTCCCTTCTCGCCACTTTTTGTGCTTTGTCTCATTGTAGGAATTCTCAATGGCATCGTCATATTTGCACTGATGTCTTTGTGTCTGGTCTTTGGCAGCAAAGGTTGATAAACTATATATTTTTTTTTGAGTTCTGGAGCCATGTGACCTGGTATACTTAATAGGGTCCTAATTTATTCCCCCAAATATCCCAGTTCGGATGATAAATTACAGGGTTACCTTACTTATGAAACTCTGCTTTCCCTGGGATGTGGAAGAGGGGAAAATCTGCACTCACACTATCTTTGCACAAGTAACAAAGACTCTTCCTTTTCGGGAAGAGCCCTGAGATTTCCATTAGCTCCCCGAATGCCTTAGCAATCATAGTAAGTTGCCTTGCTGCGTGGTGGATCTTTGGAAAGGTGATTTGTGGTTGGTCCCTCGTGTAGTGAGTGATGAACTCCTTACAGCTGTCATACTTTGGAGCCACATATAGACCATAGTACTGCCCACAGGGCTGTCTGGAGAATGGTGTGCAGTCAGGACCACCACCACCCCCCAGGATAGTACCCGCCTTGGGGAATACACTTCCTGCCAGGACAGTCAGCCTTTACTTTTGGGAGTGGCTCACTAACATGGAGAGGTGGTGTCAAGTGTTTAAGAACCAGAAATGAGGGCCTCCCCTGGTGGTGCAGGTGGTTGAGCACTGTGCTGTGAAACTGTCCACAGCCTCTTCAGCATGGGTTCGATCCCGGCTGGCCGGTGAGGGTCCCACATGGCACAGCAGACCTCTCCTGTCTCGCCCGCTGCTCCCCTCAGCAGTGTGTTTCGTCAGTCTGCCTGTTCTGTTCCCCGCTCTGTCTCCGGTGAATCCCTCTCACCCTTCCGCGCATCTGGTCTGTACCCTGGATCTTCTATATATAAATAAATAAATCTTTAAAAAAAAAAAAAAAAGAACCAGAAATGAGGCCAGGTGGCCTTGGTCAAGTCATGTTTCTGCCAATTGCCTGCTTGGTGGCCTTAGACAGGTCACTTAACCTCTGTGCACCTTGTTTCCTTGTGTATTAAATGGAGATAGTAATGGCACATACCTTGGAGATTTGTTGTGAAGATTGAGGAATAAGTGATGTGAAGTACCTTAAGCAGTGACCGACCTTGTAAGCTGTGGGTATTCATGGATCTGATGACAGTGGGAAGCAGGACAGATGTGATTCAGAGAGAAAACTGATAGGTATTTTATACAGACTCCCCAGAGTGCTCACTTGGATCTA
Source organism: Talpa europaea (assembly GCF_964194135.1). Classification (NCBI taxonomy): domain Eukaryota; kingdom Metazoa; phylum Chordata; class Mammalia; order Eulipotyphla; family Talpidae; genus Talpa; species Talpa europaea. The sequence continues at coordinate 100,835,318 of NC_140074.1, read as the reverse complement.
GTATGTGTCCTCTAGATCAGCAGCCTTTCTCACTGGGACAGCCAGACTTTTGTTTCATATGGCCTGGGTCCTGATCATGTTGAATCTGCAGTGGCTGAGAACAGTTGTGAGTATCTTTGTGGACTTTCAAAGGCATATGACAGGCCTTGGAGGCTCATGGTTTCTATACTGAGGACTATAGTTTGGGTCCAGAACTAAATGGCTACAAAGCAAAAGGACAGTATTCTGTGGGGCTTAAGACCCCAGACAAGTCATGGAGAAGAGCCCTGGCATGCTTTGCAGGGACAAGCTTGAATGTGGCCTCTTGAGGGGTCTGTGATGATAGTCAACACTGGTTGGTCCTGGCAGGTTTGTTCTAGAAGAGAAGTCCCACTTGCCTGGGACTCCTTGACCCTACCGGGCATGGTCACATGAGTGCTGACCTCTAATATGGGTCAAGAAGGTGGGCACATGGCTCTGCTAAAAGGCTTTCCCCACAGCATGCTTGGACTTAAAGTTGTCTGGTCCTCTGCTGTCCGTCTAGGTGGCCGCAGGACAGTGAGGCATGACATGGGTAAGGCCTGAGTCCAACTTGAACATGTGCTCACAGCTCCTTTCACTGACTTACATCTAAACATTGCAGAAAAGACAGGTGACCTTGAATTCTCCCATGATTTACAAGCTTACAAGTATGGTCGGATGGCTGCTACCCAGTCATCTTTTCTCATTTTAGAATTAAAATACAGAAAAAATATCAAACAGTCTGCTCTAAGTATTAAAATGTTTCCATAGAACTCCTTTGGAAAAAAAAGTGGGGGCCGAGGGAGGGCAGGGGCAAGGAACCAACCTCAAAACCACAGAAGATGTATTTTTGTAATTTATACCACATTTTGCCCATAGATCTTTCGATGAATCCTCTACCAAAGGGCCATTTGCCTACATAGCCTATTGGGAGTGCAGTTCCCCAACCCTCACCTTTGAACCGGAAAGTCTTTGCCCCAAGAATCTCCTCTGAACTGGGAGACTGGCCCCCACACTATGGATCTTTCTTTAGGACCATATGGGACCTTGCTTTCTGAAAAACTTTCCTGGGCATGGTCACTCTGCTTGAGCTCAGGCTTTTAGCCTGGTGTGAGGGAGCCTGTGTGCTGCCCCTACCCTCAGAAAAGGGGTCCTGAGATCCTTCCAGACTCATCACAAATACTCTGCAATCTGCCTCTTACACTACTCTGGGACCTCCACTTCTCACCTTCCCTGTGGAGTTTACTTCTCTGAGAACTGCTGACCCCAAGCCCTGCCCTCAGCTTGGTTTGCACGCCAGCTGTGTGCACACCACAGTGTAGCTACTGAGATGTTGCCCCTGACTCTGAGGCATTGACTGTTCGGTGGCCTAGTATGTCTTACGTAACTTAAAAATATGCTATAGAAAGGATATGTGTATTTTTATATTGTAGATGGTGGAACTGAGATTCATGGGGATACTCTCTTGCCCTGGATACTGGGGCACATAATGACTAAGTCGTGGAGCCAGAATCTTAACTTAGCCATTCCCTTGTTGGATGTGGATGTCCTCCCATATCATGAATGGGACTTTTTGCCTCTCTGTGTTATTTCTTTGGGTTACTGGGCTAGGAACATGGCACCATCTTGGTTTTGCCACACATGGCCACACTGCTACCCTCTGAGAGTGTGCCTTGTCTTATAGCTCTTATGCCTTTTGTCTTTGCCAGCATCGTGTACACTTGGTGGCATGCCTGGGGATTGATTCCACGAAGAGAGACGTGCCCACAGGCTCAGTCTGTCTGCTGGCCCTTCAGTGCCCCAGCCTTGGCTGCTGAACAGTACTTACTAATGACCTAGGTGCTCCATGTTGGGGGGGGGGTCAGTGATGTGGCCTAGACTCACCCAGGTCTTCACTGGGAGAACAACCAGGGAGCAGTTCCACTCTCAGCAGTGTGGCCCTGACTGATGTGTGTCCACTGGTTCATTCTCAGTTTTGTTTTTCATCACCGCAGCCCTCCTTTGTACTGGGCACTTAGATGGTCATGACTCCTGTCGTGAGGTGTTGTAAAAGAGAAGAAACAGTGATGGGCTGGGGTGGGAGATAGATCTTGGAGGGTAAGTTGCCAGCAGGATACATGAAGAGCCATCCATGTAGGAATTGCTGGTGCAAAGTCCAGAGACCTGAAATAAAATTTTCTTTCCACTGGGAAATAAAAGTGAAACAGCAGTTTGGAAGAGGAGGAGGCGGGAGTGTTCTGGATTAAGGGCAGTTTCAGCCACTGTAAATTCTCAGTAAACAGATGAATTTGGATTGGTTACAGTACTTGAAGGGGCATGGGATTTTGAGGGGACCTGTATAGGGATAGTGACTCCCCTATTCCATGAAGTCGAAGGTATTTGTATGTGGAACGTGAACTTTGGAAGGTGAGGAGGCACCATTCTGTAGATGGCCTTCAGGATAGGGTGATGGCACCTTTATCAGGGGAGGGATGGTTAAGACCCACATTTTTGCAGCTATAGGTTTGGGTGCTTCCTCTTCAGTTCTGTATTGCACAATATGTCTGACTCCCTTACTCAAAGCCATGTTCACTCAGGGTAAATCTGAGGGGACAGGAAAAGCAAGATTAACCACCTGTTAGAAATCCTACCAGCGACTTCCTCTTCCCACTCTTTGAGCCACAGACAGGCCACATGAGACTGAGTGCCGAGCATGTAAAGTTCTGGATGCCGTGGAGCTGGCTGTGATGGGTGGCTGTGTCCACAGGCCTGTGTGTTTCTGGGAAGCATCAGTGTGGCAACCTGACAATGCTGTATAAAGCAGGCCAGGACTTTTGCTCCATCCCTGCCTGTGACCCGCCCATTTGGCCCGAGTTGAGACAGTTGAGCTTTCCCTGATGCAACCCAGGACTGCCCAAAGAGGGAGAGGGGATGGAATGGAGGAACCTCATTGTGGTCAAGTAGGCAGAAAAGAGGGTGTGTTGTGTGTGTGTGCATGCGCATGTGCAGCCCCCAGGAGATGCTTTGGAAAGGTCACTGGAGCTCATACAGCACAGCTGAGGACCATGTACTTTGGCTTGCCTTTGCTGCTGGAACTCCTGCACTCTAGGGCTGTGGTGGATCCCCCTTCCAGTGTTAAATGCCTGTGTATGGGTAGGAAGTATTTGTGCAGATAACATTTTTGTTTTTTAATAAAACTTTTAATTTTGGGATAGTTGTCATTACCCATTATAAGAAATAAATCCATTTTCCCCCAATGGTGATATCTTGTAAAATTATGGATCAGTATCACGGCCAGGATATTGATGTCCGTGCAGACAGGATGAGGGGCACATCCATTCCCACAAGGCCCCTCACCCCACACCTGCCTCCCACCACCACTAACTGTCACCCCTGGCAACCGAGAGTCTGTTCTCCATTTCTATAAATCCCACATTTCAAGAATGTACTGTGAGTGGAGTCATCTGTAACTTTTGGGGATTGGCTTTTGTCACTCATAAATTCTTGAGAGAGTCATCCAGGTTGTGTGTGTCAATCATCTGTTCCTTGTTAGTGCTGCGTAGTGCACTACGTGTAGTGCACCACAGTGTGTTCAGCCATTGGCCCGTGAGAACACCTGAGCTGCTTCCAGTTTGGGAAAATAAAGCTGGTATCAGCACTTCTCTACCCTTTGTGTGTGAATGGAATGGAAGCTTTCACTTTTCTGAAGTACCCAGGAGTGCAATTCCATGGTATTTGCAAGTTTAGTTTTTTAAGAAACCGCCATTTTTCAAGAGTGAATATACCATTTTCCATTCCCTCCAGCAGTGGATAAGTGATATACTTCCTTCACGTCTTTGCCAACATTTGGTGTTGTCATCCTGTTTTACTTTAGTCATTTTGATGGATGTGTAGTAATAGCTTTGGTTTTAATCATTTCACTAGAAGCTGATGATAATATCTTTTCATGTGTTTATTTGCCAGGTGTATACCTTGGAAATTTTTTTTTGAATTTTTATTGAGGTAACATTGGTTGACATTATTGTTTGTATTTTGGAAGTGTTGCCATAAGTTCTTCAGGTATTGTTGCCATAACACACCCACCACCAAAGCTCCCAAGTCCACCACCAGAGTCCATTATGCTCCCTCCCTGTGAAATGTTTACTATTGAGTTTCAAGAGGTCTTTATGTGTTCAGGATACTAGTCCTTTTGTTAAATACATGGTTTGCAAATATTTTATCACACTCTGGGCCTTATCATTTTACCTTCCTAATAGGGCATTTTGCAGAGAAAAATTTTAAATTTTAATGTTCAATTTGCCCATTTAACTTTGTGTTTGATTTTGAGTTAGTTTTAATGTAAGGTTGAGCTTTGTTTTTGCCTGTGGAGGTCCAGTTGTTTCAGCACCATTGATTTGCTTTAGCCCTTTGTTAAAGATTGCATTGGGCATATTTGTGGCTCTTTTTCTATGCTCTCTATTCCATTCATCCGTGTGTCTAACCTTCCATGAATTCCACAAAATCTTGATTACTGTGGCTGTATAATAACTTTTCTGATCAGGTATACAGGTTCCTTGCTCTCTATTCTTTTTTCAAGTCTGCTGTTTTGATAGCAGATTTTCTCTCAACCTGTGTATCAGTTTAGGGGATAATCAGTGTCTTAGGATCTTCTAGGCTATAATTCAGTATGTGTTTCCATTTTTTGACATCTTTGATTGTTTAAGTATTTAATTTTTTTAAAGATTTATTTATTTTATACAAGAACTGGGGTACAGGTCAGAGGCATGGGAGGGTGAGAGAATTCACCAGAGACAGAGCTGGGAGCACAACAGGCAGACGGACCAAAGACACTGCCGAGGAGAGCAGCCTGCAAGGCAGAAGAGGTCTGCTGCACCATGTGGGTTTCTCTCTGGCCAGCCGTGAATTGAACCCACGCTGCAGAGGCTGCAGACAGCTTCACAGTGCGGTGCTCCACCCGCTGTGCCACTGGGGAGGCCCTAACTATTTAATTTTTAAAGTGATGTAAATGATACTATACTTTTGGTGTCCACATATGTTTATAGAAACTAGCAATGTGTATGCAATCTTATATCCTGCATCCCAGCTGAACTATTTCTAATTTTTGTAGATCCCTTATGATTTTTCTATATAATTATATCACCTGTAAATATTTTATTTCTTTTTCCTGATCTGCATGCCTTTTATTTCCTTTCCTGCTTTATTGCACTGGCTAGAAATTGCAACACTGTGTTAATGTCTTGCCTAGTTCCCAGTCTAGAGGTAAACATTTAGTCTTTCACCATTCACTGTTACATATAATATTAACTGTAGGTTTTTTGTAGGTATTCTTTGTCAGTCAAGGAAATTCCCTTCTATTTTTCCTAGAGGATTTTCTTTTTTGATCATGAATAGATACTGCATTTTTTGTCAAATGCTCTTTTCTGCATTCATTGATGTGTTGACAGGTATCTTTTCCTTTAGCCTGTTAAAATGGTGGATTATGTTGACTTTTTGGAGCATCAAGCCAGTCTTCCATTTCTGGAATACATTCCATTTGTTCATTTTGTATAATTCTTTAAATATATTGCTGGATTGTATTTGCTGATATTTGTTGATACGTTAGGCCAAAATTATTTTTTCTTTTTTCTGATTTTATATATTTTCCTGCTTGAACTTTAAAAAACCAAGTTTTATGATAAATTTTATGATTTATTTGCAGTGTTTTCCTCTTTTAGTGCTTGCTTTTTTTTTCAGCCCCCCCCCCTTTTTTTTGTTAGTGCTTGCTTTAAGCGTTACATTATATATACACAATTTATCATAATCTACTGGTGGTGTCATTTTACCAGTTTAAGTAAAAGGAGTACTTCCCTGTATATCCTTTTACTCTTTCCTATGTAACTGTCTCAGGTATTTCCTGTACATAATTTAGAACTACATAAGACAGTGTTATAATTTTTACTTCGTCAAACCTATTTTTAGAAACTCAAGAGAAGGAAAACCTAACTACCTGTGTTTTTGCTTACTGTGCTCTGGCCTCCTTTTTGAAGATTGAAGATTCCTCTTTTATCATTTCCTTTCTTTTTAGAGAACTCCCACTATCCATTTTTAAAGGTTGGTCTGCTAACAAATTCTCTTTAGTTTTTCTTCATCTGAGACTATCTTTATTTCCCTTTCATTCCTGAAGGATGTTTTCCCTGATATAGGATCCTGGTGTGACGGTTGTTTTCTTTTAGTACTTGAAAAGTATCTGCCATTTTCCTCTGGCCTCCGTGATTTTGATGGGAGATCCATTGTTGTATTTGGTTTTTTCATATTTATAAGCTGTACTTTTTCTCTGGCTGTTTTTTAAGATTTCTTTTTGTCTTTAGTATTCACAAATTTAATTATGGTGTGTCTTTGTGTGAATTTCTTTGGGTTTATCTTTTGGAGATCGTGCAACTACGTGAATCTAAAGTCGACATTCTTACCAAATATAAGGGATTTTCAGTCTTTCTTTCTTTGAGTCTCCTTTCTGTCTGGCCATCTTTCCCCTCTATTTCCAGTACTCTGATGGCACAAATGTTAGATCTTCTACTACTGCCTCACAGGTCCCTAAGATTCTGTTCTTCTTGTGTTTATTTTTTTTAAGGTCTTGTTTTCTCTCTGTTTTCTGATTGCAGTGTTTCTATTGTTTTGTCTTCCTGTTCACTGATTCTTAGTTCCCATCATTCTGTTGTTAGCCTACCAGTTGAGCTTTTTAATTTCAGTGGTTGTATTTTTCAGTTTCAAAATTTCCATTTTGATTCTTACAGATCCTGTTTCTTTGCTGAGGCTTTCTGCATTCATTTATTGTAAGCATGATTTCTTGTTGGAACACGTTATCATGGCTGCTTAAAAATCTTTGTCAGGTAATTCTGATGTCTTGTCACCATGGTTTTGGCATCTGTTTATTTGTCTTTGTTCATTCCATTTAGATACCTCTTCCTAGTTCCTGATATGATGGGGATTTTTCCACTGAAACTGAGCATTTTCATGGCATGTTAGGGGACTCTGGATTGCATTTGACCCTGCCTTCTCACTGCTCGAGCAGGGGAAGGGGCCACCACCTTTTACTTTCAGGTGGAGATCAAAGATCAGGTTTCCCACTTGGCTTCCTTTGACACCTGAGGTGAGAGGTTCCTTGTTCTTGCCAGATAGGAGTGGGAGTTCTGGCTCCCCATATGTGCTCTACTGCAGCAAGGAGAGGGAGGGGGCCCTTGTCTGTGCTGGGTGGGGGTGAAAATCCTGGCTTCCTGATACCTCCTTGGTAGGGGTGTTGGAGCACTTCTTAACTGGGCAGGGGAAGTCTAGCCATTGCTGGTGTGGGAAGGGATAGAGCTACATTTCTCTGTGGTTTCTGACTGTAGTCAGGCAGGTATTGCCTTTAGAATTTTCTCTCTTGCCAAGCTCTCTTTTTCCTGGTTCTTCAGCTAGAGAGAGCAACCTTTTGTTGGGGTGCTTTTGGTCTGTGCCCACTGGCATGTCTAGTTTGCCCCATTTCTCTAGTCCCCAGTCAGGGCTGATGAGGCAAAAAGGAAAGCCATGGGGCTCATCACTGTCATTCCTGGGATCCCAAGTCCCCAGCCTCTCTGCTTGCCCCTCTCTTCCATTCAGAGTCTTCCAATATATACAGTGTTCAGGGTGTTATTGGGCTGTAGTAAGGCGAGTAGGAAAAACTTTATGTCTACCTGATTTCTAGTAACCAGCAGTTACAGGTAACCATTTTTGAAAGGACTTTGGGTTGAAGGGTATGCCCACCAGCAACTTTTCCCAGAGACTAGCCAGAAGCGCAGCCTAGTTTGTTGAAAGGAAAGTAGCTCAAGGCAAGCCCTCATCTGGGAACTTTCACATGAATCTGAACCAGTGTGCTCCCTACCTTGTGCAGGAATGCTTGGAACATAACTCAGGCCCACCCTTTGGGTCTGCAGGATAGCCTGACTTATCCTCAGGGGATCAGATACCTGCCTCTCCTGCCCAGCCACTCGACCAGAAAACAGCAACAGTCCTAGCACACCATAAAGCTTCCAGAGCACACAGTCTTCCTGTGCCAACTTCCTTTTGGAATTTCTGTTTGGATGGCCTGAAGTCTGTTCTTCAGGTTATGATGGGACTCTTAGGAAGAGAATGCCTTGGGGCCTGTCAGAGGGAGGGATGCTGCCTTAGGAAACTGCTTGTGTGTCTTCAGTCCTGTAGTGATAGCTGGTGGGGAAGGCACTTCTGGATTTACTGACACGGATGGTTAGTCAGTCTGAGAAATAGTCACCGAAGCAGTGGCACTTTCTGGGATACCTTCTCATGCCTGTGAGATGAGGGTAGGGCGGCTGAGGCAGGATCCCAGGTTTTCCAAGGAGAAGAAAGCTCAGAGAGAGAGGATTCAAAGACCCAAGACTAATACAGGTGTGCACTGCAGCCTCCCTCAGCAGACCTGCCTAGGGTTGAGGGGGACCAGGGGAAATGAGTTAACACCATCCTAGCCTTTCTAGACTGAAGGCTCTGTTGGGGGGGACACTCACTGTAACATCATTGTGTAGGGAAATGATGTCATTATTACAAATTAAGGAAAGGAGAGATACTTGATAGTGCCAAGGGCTGTCAGAATGGGCTCCTTTAATGAAGGGGCATTTTAATGCAGGCTCAGAGAATGGGCGGGATTGCCAGGTGGAGAAAAGATGATAGAACAGTGCAGAGGCCCAGGCAGAAGAGGAGACTGCAGCAGGGTAGACTGTGCAAAAACAGGTAGAATGGAAGATGCAGTTTGAGAGATGTTCTGGACTTGGCTGTGGCTTGTGGAAAGGGTTACAGAGTCTGGATGTTCTTCCTCTGTAAGAAGCACTGAGTTTATGCAGGGAGCAGCCTGAGCTGTTTTGTAGTATCAGACTGGCCCCTCACTGGCCCACAAAGGCCTGCCTTCCTGCTGGTGCTTCAGCTATACGCAGAGCCCTCTCCACTCCAGGCTATCTTCCTGCATGTGTGTTTTGCAGGTCCTCGCCTCCTAGGCCCCTCACCCCTCCTAGTTGCTTACTCAATGGCAGTGCAGGGTACACGTACCTCACTCTCTCCCAGTGACCCTATTGCTGCACAGCAGATGCATTGTAGTCATCCAGCTGGGACACCAGGTCAGCCCTTTTTTGTAGCTCTTTGTCCTACCTTGTTCTTCCCGTCTGACCTGTCCCTGTTCCTTTCTGCTTGCCCTCTGACTTCTGTGTCTGGCACGTTCCAGTTCCCTTCCTACAAACCAGTGGAGCAGCTCATTGCCCTTTGAAACCTTTGTCCCTATCAATTTGTATGAAGTTTCCCAAGTCTGGTTGGGGGCAGAATCACCTGAAAACTTACATAATGATCCCCATCCTTAGGGTTGGGAGAACAACACACATTAGTTTACACTTCCTTTGGACTGTGTGCCCCTGAAGGCAGGAACATTCTCCTATTTATCTTTGCTTTCCCATAGCCTGACAAAGGCCTTGGTAAGTGATTGATTGATTGATTGATTGATTGATTGATTGATTGATTTATGCAAGCACTGGGTACAGTCAGAAGTGCGGGAGGGTGAGAGAATTCACCAGAGCCACAGCAGGGAGCAGAACAGGCAGAAGGACCGAAGTACACTGCTGAGGGGAACAGTGGGCGGCAGGAGAGGTCAGCCCGCCATGTGGGACCCTCGCCTGGCAACCGGGGACCGAACCGGCGCTGCAGAGGCTACGGGCAGCTTTGCAGCCCAGTGTGCAACCACTGCACCACTGGGGAGGCCCGGTAAGTGATTTAAAAAAACAAAACAAACAAAAAAAACAGCTCTATTGAGATCGAGTTCATATATTGTATAATTGACCCGTTTAAAGGATACCATTCAATGATATTTAGTGTATTCCCAGAGTAGTGCAGACATCACTACAATCAATTTTAGAACATTGTATCCCTTAGCTGTCACACTCCTCTCCACCCCAGCCTTCCATCCCCCCATCCCCAGGCAACCACTGACCCACTTTCTAGCACTACAGATTTGCTTTGGTGAATGTTTTTGATGGAATGTGCCAGCCCTTCCTCCCAGAGCACTTGCTTCTTGTCCTGTGCTCTTCATTGGTCCAGCCTCCCCACCTTCTAGGACAACCTGCTCACCCCAGAGTTCAACTCCCTTCAGATGATCTGATAAGGAAGTCATGGCTAAGTGAGGAGTGCTGGCAGGCTCCCTGATGTACATACAGCACACAGTAGGCCTGAGCTGGTATTTGTTGAATGAGTAAGGCTGCTGGCATTGGGCTGGGATGAGATTGTGACTGGGTTCTGAGGGGACATGTACCAGCTGGTCAAGTCTCCTGCCTCTTTTGGGGGAAAGGTGAGAATGATATGATTGATAATGTGAAGTTGCCCCAAAGCCCTCCAGCCAGAGGCTAAGAGGTGATATATAATCAAAACTAGAGAGAAATGGAGTAAACCTGGCTTTGTGGCCTCACCTAAGATCATATGTTGGGGAATTAGAGACTGAGAGGCAAAATGGGGAAGTCACCTGGCTCAGGAGACAGACAAGGATTTGTCCTACCCTAGTGCTTACCGCCCCCTATCCCCAATCCTGTGTGGGGCTTTTATGTTATCTGCTGAGTGTGCACATCTCTGACTAGTGCCAGCTTTCTTTTTAGCTTCTGTTTTCCTAGGCAAAAATTCATTCCACATACTCCATGGCCCTTGTGAGCTTGTCCCTTTAATCTCTGCTTCCCTGTCAGACCCCACCCCTGAGTTTGATGGGAGTCAGTCTCACTTCCTCCTGCCCACTCCATGCCCCTTGCCTGAAGCTCCTCTTACCTGCTTTGTCCACATCCATGAGAAACCAGTGCTTCCCTCCGGGGTCTTGAGGATCCTACGGAAGCCAAGAAAAGAAAATGTTCTTGGCTCTCCTTGATGTTCTGTGACCTCTGGCAAGTGACCTTCCCTCTCTGAGTCATAGATTCCATAGCTATAAAATGAGGTGGTGTGAAGAGGCCTCACAGTTTGGAGTGATGAATAAAAGGCATGTTAAGAGGCCCCCTAAGGTATACCCAGAGATCCCTCTACCTGTGTAAATAGCAGTGAGAGAGTTTGGAGTTTTGCTAACTGTCCTCCAAAGGGTAGTAGGGCAATTGACCTGGTTGTGCCTTTCCAGTCTCACCACCGATTGGGTGTGGCTAAGAAGGGAGGTGGGGCCAGAATATTTGTCTAGGTCTTTTCATTCTTGTTGTGCTCCCACTACAGGATCTTTGGGGGAAGGAGAACTCTTTAGATGTAAATATAATGATAGTTAACAATTATTAACCACAGGCCAGGCACTCATTGTTGTTGTTTTTTCCTTATACTTTTTTGAGATTATAACAATTTGGTAGTTTTGAACATATTTGTATGGTCACACAATTATCCTCACTAATTCCAGAACATTTCATCACCCACAAAAAGAAATCCCATACCTGTCAGCAATCACTTCCCATTTCCTTCTCCTTCCAACCCCTAGCAACTACTAATCTGCTTTCTGTCTCTGGATTTGTCTGTTCTGGACACTTAATATAAGTGGAATCATCTTTTTGTTCTTTTGTGACTGTCATTGACTTAGCATAATATCTTCAAGGGTCATCTGTGTTATAGCCTGTATTGGTTGTTCATGCTTTTTTATTGCTAAGTAATATTTCACTGTGTGGCTGAACCACATTTTGTTTATTCATTTATCTGTTGATAGACATTGGGGTTGTTTATACCTTTCGGTGTTTGTGCATAGTGCTGTTATGAAAACTCATGTACAAGTTTTTGTTTAATCACCTGTTTTCCGTTTTCTTGTCTATATGTTCCTAGGAGTGGAATTTGGGGTCGTGTGGTAATTCTATGTTTTCCTCAGTAGCCATACCCGTTTGCATTCCTGTGCTGTGTTTTACTTGTATCATCTCATCAGTACTCACATAAACTTTATGAGGTGTAGATATAATTATAATCATCCTCATCTTTCAGATGGGAGGATTGAAACTCAAAGGGTTTTTTTTAGCCCAAGGTTACACTGTAAGTAAGGTAGTGATTCTTTGACCTGTGTTAGCTTTGATCGCTATGCAGTGTCTTTCCTCCAGGCCCTGTTTTGTGCCATAGGGAAGTTTTTGTCTGTCTGTTTATGTGCCTGGCACATATTGACACTCATGGTTATGGAAGAAAATGCCATTTCCCTCTGATCTTGGTGGCTTGATTAAGAACTTAAGGAGGCATCCATTTATTAGCAGTTCCTGTATTCTGCAATATTTCAGACTGTGTTGTGTTGCTCTCTCCATATCAGAGGTTACAGATCTTCCATGAGCATCTTGCTGTCCAACAAGGAGATTCTCCCTGTAGCTGTGGAATGAGATGCATGGCCTATGTTGAATAGAGGTGACTTCTGTGTCCAGCAAGCACTTGTCATAAACTTGACTCTCTTGTCCAAGGCTGCTGATGACCTGACCTCCTTTTTCTCCTCCAGGCAAAACCCATTTATGGTGGCTGGCTGCTCCTGGCTCCAGATGGTACTGACTTTGACAATCCAGTGCATCGGTCTCGGGTAAGAGCAAACTTTTGGGGTGAGAGGGAATGAAAAGGGGCCTATTCAGGGCATATTGTCAGAATTGAAGAGGGAGATGGGAATGTTATAGGTGGATCCTGCAGTGGCAGGATCAGCAGGGAATTCCCATTTGATAAACTCATAGGTTCTAAACGAAAATTTTCAATTTTACGTTATTATGCTTGGGCCTCCCTTCAAAAGGTGGTGAATCTCTCACATGGTACTGCCAGTTTCTTGGGTCATCTCGAATCTAGAAATGGAAATAGATAAATGGAAAAAGTAAGAGTAGTTCAGCAGATATTGCACTGTGCTAATTAATTAGGCTTCTAGTTCCGTCAGTGTCAAGGCAGCTCCCTCCTTCTTCCCCTTAGGGCCAGGAGCTCAGCAGTTAAATGCTACTGGTAGGGAAGAGAACCTTGAGGGCCAGCTTTGTTTTTGCCACATCTCTTTTGGGGACCTCAGCCCAGTGTGGGTCCCTGCTATGCACAGGCTGCTGGCAGCAACCAGGTCTGAGCTGTGGGGGATAGATTGCCAAACCGGCATTATCCCTTTTCCAGTGTTCTCTTCTGGGTGCTGCCACTCACCCTCTATAAATTGCTTGAACTCTGATTCCTTCCCCATTACTCTGGAGCTCCTCTGCCCTGCCTCTTGGTGTCTACTGCCGCCAGCCTAAATTTCACACTCTGGGCTGGGGTCCTCAGTGGCCCACAGACCTTGTATTGGTGTCTGGGGTCTTTGGGGTACCTTTTGGAATGGGCAGTGACTTCAAAGACAATGAGAACCTTGAAAATGTTTCTTGGAAAGATTCTAGACCTCTCCCTAGACTCCAGCATGGAACCAGCCTTCTCTGTGTCCTCTTCTCAAGGCCATTTGAATGTCCTGTTCATGCCACCAAGGTGGAAGGAAAACAGAAATGACTATGATTCAATGCTCACAATTACCAGGAAGTAGCCCCCTTCCTGTTTAATATTTAGGTCAGACAGAATTGCTATTTCCAGCTTCTGATGGGAAAATCATTATTATAAGTGATATAATTCTGACTCAAAGCAGATAGACATGATATATTAGTTAGTGCTTGTAACCTTTTTGTCAGTAAAAGTATGGCTTTTTTTTTTAAGCTTTTTGAAATGTTGAAAATAGGTCATGGATTCTCATGATGATCTTTGGGATTCAGGGACCAGCAGTCTCGTGTTCTAGACACTGCTCTTCTCCCCGCAAAATCAAGGCATATACTCTCAGGGGCTTTTTATTCTGCTGTCAGTGCCCGTGGGCACCCAGTGGCCTGGCCCTTGAGTGGAGCATAGAGAGGCAGATGTTTGCAGGTTGGTCACTCCCTGGACATCGTTCCTTCTGGTCTCATGCCTCAGTTTATATCTGTGTTAGTTCCTTACTCCTCAGTAAATTGTGGAGCCCAGGCCTCTTCCCCCAGTCTCCCATTCTCATGGATCATTGGAACAACCCCTTTATAGCAGTTTCCCAGATTTTTTTGAAAATAGGGAATCAATGCCTGGCATTTAATCAAATGAACATTGGCATACATTATGTGAAAAGCTCTGTGAGGGGTACATAGAAAATTCAAAGGGGTGACCAAGATATTGTTTCTGTTCCTGAGGAGCTTGTAAATTAAAAAAAAAAAAAAAAATCTTTTTAAGTCTCAATAACTTGTATAGAAGCACACTGAATGGTTTGGGGCCACTCCCTGGCCTAATCCTGGCTAACAAATCACCATTCTTCTGCCTTGGGTCCCTCTTTTCCTGCCATCTGCCCCAGAAATGGAAGTTCTGGAGCTGGCATTCCTTAGATGTGGTTTGGTCAGATGGGGGCTCAATAAGCAGAGATTCAGGGCCTGACCATCCTGACTACCCGTTCTGTACTCTGTTGCAGAAATGGCAGCGGCGGTTCTTCATCCTCTATGAGCATGGCCTCTTGCGCTACGCCCTGGATGAGATGGTGAGTGTCCTCCACCCACTCCCTGTCGCCAGCCAGGCCCCTTTGTTTTTGCTACATTTGTGCTGTCTGTGAACACGGCAGCTGGTGTTCATGTTTGGGCTTCTATTTGGGTGTTGGGATTTTTTTAAGGAATTCGTAGAGATGGCCCTGAAATGCCAAACCTTTGGTTTGAGGCATCCTCAGTGATCATAAGAAAGAGTAAGTGGTGAGGCAGGAAATCACTTCGGATCAAGGGTGACAGTGTTGGACATGGCCAGAGTGATTGTAGTAGAGGAAAGAACAGGCTATGCATTTGCAAGATGGGGGTGGAGGTGGGGGTGCAGATTGCGCACCCAGCTATTCCTTGTTCTGTTGCTGTCATTGGTTTTGCTTATCCAATTCGGTCATGGTATAATTTTCTTAGCTGGCTTACTTTAGAGGTCTTCCTGGTCATGGGGTCTATGTTCTTCTGGTTACTGAGCAGACAGACTCCTTCCTGCTCTGCCACCCACCTGGTTTTCTGGATAAGTATTTACTATTGTTGATCCAGAGACAAACCCAAAACCAACAAGGTAGAATGGCCTTTTCCCACCCATTTTGTCTCTCTGAAGATTAATCTTTTCTAACTAAACTTTGACCAAATACCAAGCTTTGTAAAGGATTGAATATGGACAATTTGAGCATCTTTTCCTGTACTGTTTGAAGTATGTGTGAGTGAGCACATGTACATGCATACGGGCAAAATTTTAAAATTGGGACTGCCCTGGAAAATTGGATCACACCATGTGATTCCTGACTCACTGACCCTAGGCCCCTCAGAGTCCTTTCCTGTGCTGCACGTGTGAAAGCAGGGATCTGGAAGGGGGAGCAGAGATGGTTCTTTCCAAGGACTTTCTAGACTGTTGGGACACTGGATTTTAGAGTAGATACTCACTTATGTGACTAGGCTATAAGTGGGTTATTTTTATACTTGGGTCCTAATCTTTTGTGAGGTGATGCTGTCTCTTTTGTTTCTAAAATGAATTAATAGGTGTGATGCCTTGTTCTATATTAACTTACCACCTCATTAGTTCCTGCTTTAAAAAATTTTTTTCTTCCTTCTCATTTTGTCTGACAAAGCATACTTGTACAGTATGTTCATACAGAGTGTTTTTGCCATGGAAACATCTGTAGTTCAGAGTAGTTTGAGGTGACTGATTGGAGGTGAGTACTGAAGGAATGGTACAATTTGTTAGAGGTAAGAGCAGGACACTCATATCCTTCGGGGAAAGAAACCAAGCCTAGAGTTCCCCCTCTGTGTTCTTCCAACTTGGTTGTCATGTGGACAGTAGCCCTGGGGAGGGAGCTGGGCTCCTAAGAGCCTTGAGGTTTACTTTGTCCTCCCTGTGCCTGACTGACCTGTTCTTAAGCCTCACAACCACTAACAATAGAGAAGGGGCCTCAGCAGGTCACTGGATTACATCCAGGCTGGGCTGGGGCCATGATCCATCCCAAAAAAGAGCTTCCTGAACTTTCCTTGGAGACCGATTATTCTGGTCAGGAAATCTTTCTTTAGGTCTAACTGGAGTCCAGCAGAATCCATTATTCCCTTCGGCTCAGTTGCACAAGCACAAAGAGAGTGGCTACTGGGACGCCTTTGTGTCAGCGCAAATGCAGAGCACATGCTGCATCCTAAGCACCGCTCCTAAATAATTGAGACTGTTGAACCATGAGTACTGACACCTTACAGTACATTTTGGTCTCCCAGCAACCTGGATGTTGGTTGGGTATTATTTCATGTGCTTTTGGGGCAGATATGGGACTGTGCTAGCAACATGGAAAAAGAAGCCCCAGGAAAACCTTGGACCACAGAGAGGGCATTGAGGGGATGCCAGAGTTCAGAGTTTTTGGCCATGGTCTACTTTCTGGCAGACACCTTGGAGCTGAAGAGAATGACCTGATGAGATAGGGCTGATCACCCAAACTGGGGACAGTGCAACACATTATACCTCCAGGGAATTAAATGTTCTCTCTCTGGGGAAAGAAAAAAACAAAACAAAACAAAAACAGTGGCAGTTGCGTTGAAATACTTTGAAAGTAACTTTTGAGGGTTTTCCTGTTGTGTAAGGAAAATCCCATAGGGAAAGCCTCAAGGAAGCTGCAGACTGCACTTGAGAAGAGGCCAGATGGTAGGAGGTAGTCTGATGCCAGCTGCTCAGTGGTCAGTGTTGGCACTTATTGCTGTGGGGCTTGGAGGAGGGACTCCTTGTAGGAGGGACGTCTCCCACCCCATTGGTCTGCATCAGGGCTTGTTCTTCCTGACTGCTCCTCCAGACGAGCAATCCAGACAGGAACTCTACCTTAGTGGTCAGCCTTCTTGAAATCTGGCTCCGTCTTAACCTGTTCACAGGGTCCTGAAACCTGAAGCATATTTTTTTTCAGGCAGGCTCATGTATGAACTGGATCCAGCCATGCTAGTTCTCCCTTTTGGTCCCTGGAAACAGAGCCACGGTCCTCAGTCAAGGGCTACTGTGCTGCCAGGGCCTCCTGGCAATGCCTGGAATCATATTTGATTCTCAGAAGTGTATGGGGGTTGAAGGGGCTGCTACTGGCATTTAGTGGGTGGAGGCCAAGAATGCAGCTAGGCATACTACGAAGAAAAAGAGAGTGATCCAGCCCCAGATGTTAGCAGTGCTGAGACTGAGAAATTCGGTGTCAGTGGCTTTAAAAATTTTTAATTTATTTTTAAAAATTAAAATACAAATTTGATGTATGGAAGCTCTAACTGCTTAGAGTTCCTGGGAGTGAGGGAGGTGATGGTACAGGGTTAGCCTGCTGGCTGGTGTGGCAAGTACCAAAGGTGGAGTAGAGGGGGGCCTCTGCCTGGTGTGGGTTCTGTAGGCTGTGACCTGCACATCAGGCTACCACAGGGCTAACAGAACTGCTTAGGTGTATTCTTTTACCCGGGAACCAGAGACTCTTACCCAGTCTCTTCCCTAAGCAGAGTGCTCAGACCACAGTGCCTATGTCATGATCCTTTCTTGGTGTCATCTTCGTTGACACATCTTGGTGCTGGTCTCTAAAAACAGCAGCTCAGAGCAGCCTGTGCTAATCAAACCACTAATCACACCACAAATCCTGCCACTCCTGCCAAGTTTAGCTCCAGCTCTCACCTTTCCCCTGAAAGGACCCCATGCCTGTGTAGCTAATCTATTGCCTGTAATAAAATGTAGCATTTTATGGCTGGGCTGTTCCCTTAACACTTAGTCACAATCTGTTTCAAATTGTTACTTGACTTTTATACAATATTATTATTTGCTTGCATTTGTTTAAATGTTCTTTTACCAACTAGATTTTGACTTTCTTTTCATTGTTGGGCTCCCTGATAATTCTTGGTATCTCTGCATTGTTTGGCTTGGAACTTGGGTGGCACAAACCTAGTAAATATTTGTTGAGTTGAACTAACTAACTTAAATGTACTGCTGCAGAATTTCTGCTTCCAGCTTGAGGGGGCGGAGGGGGAGGAGGCCTGGTGAGAAAAGAAAGAAATTGGGACCCAGGGTGCTTCTGGGACAGGGATTAGGAGAGTTTTTCACTGCAGCTCTCAGTGTTCCTCAGCAGAAGGGAGGAAGCCCCCATCCCACCCTGCCCCCCCCCCCCCAGGCTCCAGAGAGCAAAGTGGGGGAAAGTTGTCTTCGGCCCCCTGGGTTGGATCATCAGGGACTCAGGGAGGAGGAGGCTATAGTCCCTCCATCAGTTCCTGCCTCAGGGCTGCTCTGAGAGGCCTTTCTGCTTGGGGACTTCTGCAAGGACCTCAGCCAACTGCTGCCTTTCTTTTCCGGCAGCTCTGTGATGGGACTAACCTTTAGGAATCACTTTTCCTTTTTTGGGAAATTTCTTTCTCGATACACCCACATACCCTGTAACTGGTGGGTGGGGAGGAGAGGCAAAATACCCAAAAAAGGAAAAAAATTTCCCAAATGCAAGCTGAGGTGAGGTGGGCTCAGGGCAGCTTCACAGACAAGTGGGAGTCTGAACAATGTGGCTGGGCTTACGGTCTTTCAGGAGTAGATGGAGTGAAGACGCTACAAACTCAAACTGCTACCTCTTTCCTCTGTTTTTGATCCTCTTCCTGTAAAATGCTGCTAATTGTTATGCCGGGTCTTTCTACTTTTCCTTGAACTTTTGGGGACCAGCTAAGGTGCTGGTATCATTAGAACCCATACATGACCAGAGGGCTTTCCTGGGGGAGCACACAATCCAGAAGGGAAGCAGAAGCCCCCAAGTCTCAGGTGGAACACACTGGGCCATGAGGTGTCAGGGTTCCACAGTGGGACTGCATTTGAATGACTTGGGTGGCTAGGTCTCTTACATGTTCTCTATTTCCCTCCTGGAAGCAAGGCAAAAGGACAGTCTAAGGTTTGTTGTTGTTGTTTAATTATGGTAAAATGTATGTAACAGACTTTACTATCTTAATCATTTTAAAGAGTATAGTTCTGTGTCATTAAGCAAGTTCATGTCCTGTCACCATCACCACCGTCCATCTGCAGAACTCCTTATCTCACAGAACTGAAACTCTGAACCCATTAACTTCTTTTTTTTTAAAAGATTTATTTATTTATTTATTGATTGATTGATTGATTTATACATACATGCATACATGCACTGGGTACAGTTAGAAGCGTGGGAGGGTAAGAGAATTCACCAGAGCCAGAGCGGGGAGCAGAACAGGCAGAAGGACCGAAGTACACTGCTGAGGGGAGCAGCAGGCGGCAGGAGAGGTCTGCGCGCCATGTGGGACCTTCCTCCGGTGGCCGGGGAGCAGCTGGGGATCGAACCGGCACTGCAGAGGCTGCGGGCAGCTTCGCAACCCAGCGCTCAACTGCTGCGCCACCGGGGAGGCCCTGAACCCATTAACTTCTAACTCCCCACCCATCTTCCTCTAGCCCTTGGCAGCCACCATTCAACTTTCCATCTCGATGAATTGGACAGCCGTATGTAAATAGCCTCAGAGAAGTGGAATCACACCGTATTATTCCTTTAGTGTCTGGTTTTGTTCACTCAGCACATCATTCTCAAAGTTGACCCATGTTGGAGCTTGTGTCAGTCTGTTCCTTATTTTTTAAAACTGTTGAATGCTAATGCTGTTGAACCCCACCTACTCTGAGATAAACTGACCCTAGAGAGATGGCACCCCACTTCTGTGGCAGGTGTGGGGTATTAGAGCTGGTCTTTTGCTATGTGGCACTCCCTCCTCAGCCTTGAATCCTTCTGAGTCAGGACAGACCAGAGTTACATGACTGTAGATACCACGCCAAGGACCTTTAGCTTGGTTCACATTCCTCAACATAATAGGGAAAAACATTGCTAGCTTTTGGGGCACTTACCTTTTTCGGGGGCAGCTGTGGGTTTCTTAGTTCCACAGGATGTGAAAGTCCAGCCAGGGCAGTTACTGGGGTGTCAGCTCTTATGTAATCAGTAGACTGGGTCTGAATGCTCCTCAGGATGTGGAGTGATAACAGGTTATGATTCTGGCAACTTTCAGTTTTGTTTCCTATAGGACAGAGTCCAGGAGATTGCTTGCATCAGGACCTTTGCCCACCTCAATTTTGGCTACTTTTGGTGTTGTGTCAAAGCCCTGAGCAGCCACAGGTACCTAGCTGTAGGAGAATACAGAGGAGGGACATCACAGCTTGGCCCTGCTGCCTTTGGGGACTGTTACTTAGGGGTTTTCCTTTGCAGCCAAGCCTCTACCCCACTCCCAGCCATTCTTTTCTAGACATTCCCCTGTGTTAGAGTCTCCCCAGAACTGGCACAGGAACCCACAGTTTATACAATCACTCCAGGGCTGTTTAGGAAGTGCTCACACTTGACAACCCCTACTTGAAGTTTTGGCTTTGCCCCCTTGCTTGGGCTTTCCTAGGCAAAGATGACTTGATTCATTGGTAACTGTGGTGATTATCAGGTGATAGCATGGAACCTTGAAGAAAGGATGCTTGTTGAACTCAACTGACTTCAGCCTGCAGTCTACACATATGACCACGTGGTCAGAGGTGTGCAGAAATCCAAGCAATGAAGAATTAGCCTCTGTTACTGTCCAAGAAGCAGAGAAGCTTCCTCAGGAGCAGAGGACCTTTGTGTTTAAAGGATAGGAGTACGATGGGGAACCAGAGAAGATATTTTACAGCTTAGTCATGTCATGTTTTAGATTTATTTTTAAATCTGTCATGTTTGGCCTTGGTACTTATTCACATGGTTTTGGCCTCCTGAGGCAGGCCCTGCTTTTCAAAAAGGTGCTGGGAGCCCAAGGGGTATATGGAGAGTGTTGATTTGGGTGTCCAGTAAATGTGGGTTTGAATCCACTTCCTTTGTTTCTTTTTTTTTTAAGATTTATTTTTATTTATTTATGCATACACAAACTAGAGTGCAGGCCAGAGGTGCTGGGCGGGGGTGGGAGGAGGAGGATTCACCAGAGACAGAGGGGAGCAGAACAGGAGGATCTGCTGAAATACACTGCTGAGGGGAGCAGCTGGTGAAACAGCAGGTGAACTAACTTAGTCCGGGGATCGAACTCATGCTACAGTGACTAGTGGTAGCTTGATAGTGCGAGACTTACCCCCTGTACCACCAGGGAGACCCCACTTCCTGTTTCCTCTGAGCGGGCACCACTCCTTGCCTGTTTTCCCAGTGTTGGACTGTCTTGGGGTTGGCATGAATTTTCTGTCATTTCTCCTGTCAGTTGCTCTTCCCCAGTTCTGTGCTTGCCATGGTATTAATGGTAGTTTTTACAAATGACTTTTAACTCTGAGGTGTTTTCATCCCTACATCAGCCCTTTGAGCAAGATGTGGGGCAGTTAAAGAGGGGAAGTTGTCCCCCTCAGGCTCTATAGATGTCCCATGTTCCACTGGGGTCTCTGTGTATTGTCATACTTTTTAGTTGGGAGACCTCTGTCTTTAAGTGGCCTTCTACAGGGAACCTTAGTATGTACAAGTCATACAACTGACCCAAGCAGGTACTACTTAGTTGAAGTTGTAAAATAATTTCAACCCCTCCCTCTCACACGAACACACACACACACACAACATGTTCTGACTGGGTGGATCTCCTTCTGCAGCATAATCATCCAGGTGCTAGAAGCCCAGTCCATGTGCTTATACCTCTTGTGTCAAGCATGTAATTAACTTTTCCAAAATGAAAAATTGCTTTTTTAAGCATTTGTAAAAGTAGTGTTTTGCCAGTGTTCACCGACGTGTAAGCAGTATTCATCTTTTTAGGTAAAGGAACATTCATCTTTCTAGGTTTTAAGGAAAAGTAGGGGATAGCTGGGAGGCAGGTAGGGGGCCACTTGGGGACTCAGCCAAGGTCCAGGGGTCTGTTTGTTGGGATTGCACAGCTTGGGAGTGTTCAGAATTGAAGGGCAGCCAGCTGAATACCCATCAAGGTGTGTTTAGAAGGTGATTCCAGGGTGTTAAGGCTTTTTATCCCCACTATGTTTTGGGGGGCATGAGGACTTTGACTGAGTCCCTTGCCCCATCTTTACATGATTACCAAAAATAGTTTTCACCTCTTTGGGAGGGATGTTGTAACAAATAATTCCTTAATGACTCTTGAATATTTCAAAGATTAAATATAATCTATAAATACATAAATGGAAGTGAGAGTTTCTTGGCTGGAAGGTGAGGTGCCAGTGCAGTCCTGGTGGGGTTTGTGTTGAAATCTCTTGGCAGCAGGAAATGGATGATAGGTAAGAAGTGGGTGCTGGAAAGGACCCTTGGGCATAGCCTCTGGGCTTCTTGTAGGTCACTTTGCCTTAGAATGTCTTTGAGCCAACTTGAAGTTATTTTGAAATGTTAACTGTGAGTGAGCAAGGTGTGTATAGATGAGCCCAGATGGGACTGGGAACTCTTACAGCTGACAGAGTCCTGTTGTCAAAAGGTTGGGGATCCTTAGTGAAACTTGGGACTGTTTGCTTACAGGTGCCTTGTACCTTTTCCCTTCCATTTGATCACTGATGTGTGAGACTTCACCCATTGGAAGGAAGTGTGCAGATGCAGGAACGTTTTCTAGTGTCTCTCTGGGACTGCAGATGTTGTTTTCTAGAAATCACAGTTGAGCTTCAAGTCCCACCCCTCCATTCTCCTCTTAACAGTAAGTTGTGGAGGAGTTTGGGGATACCCACTCATTAAAATATTTGAGCCTGCTTTCTGTTGGAAAGCGCAGAGTTCAGCACTTGTCATTTACAACTCAGCTTGCTAGCCAGGCTGACATTTCTCATGTAGAGCAGCAGGAGTGGAAGCCACTAGTGGTGAATCAAGGTGCTATTTGGACAAAAAAATAGAGCAGACTTCTGGAGGTTATACCACAGGTTCTAGAGATGACCTGGTCCAGACCCTCTGTTTTATGAGTGAGGAATCTCAGTGCAAGGGGTAGCATAGGCCCAACTAATAGGGGTGGGGCAAGTAGCCATGTTTCCTGATTGCTTGCTTCCAATCTGTGGGCTGCCCTCTGGGGACCACAGTGGCTGGAGTAGGAAGGAGCTGTTTTTACATACGGAGGCATGATTTTGGGGGGTGGTGCGATGTTATGTGCTTCCAGTGTTAGAGTTTTTTACATGGACAACGTGAGCCTTGTAGATGAAAGAAGTTAGAGAAGGACACTCAAGAATGAGTGGGTAAAGAGGTCTGGTAAAGGAACAAATAACTACCTGCCAGGTGGAGTAGGAAGACTCTGCAGGCAGCCCTGACTTATTCATAAGAACCAAGAGAAGACATAAGCGCCACTACTGGTGGGTCCAGATCAGACATGATTCTCCCTCTGTCCCTTTTCTCTAGAATGCTTATTTCCAAATGGGTCTTCCTCTGTAGGGCAGTGAGCACCTCACCTGGGTAGATTATATGATTAAATTAAATAATTAATAAACATTAATATACCCAGGGTATAGTAGAAGCTCAGTACACATTGTCTGACCTGGTGGTGAATCCATCTGCCTCCTCCTTGACTGTTCAGTGTTTGAGCCTCTGTTGAAAGTGTTTCAAAAAGACCTCCCTTTCTGAGACTCTACCTTCTTTACTTCAAGTCACACTGAGAAAATGTGGGGACTTCAGGTTGCCTGGTGGGTGCCTTTCTTAGCACACTGGGTCGTCCACTGTGCTCCCCTCCCCTCCCATTGACGCAGGTGGTGAGTCAGGACAGCAAAATAGTAATCAGCTGCTTGCCTGTGCTCAGCACACTGAACCATAATGAGCTACCCACATCTCTGCCTCCCTAGATATGCCTGTAGTTACTGTGTGGGGAGACTTCTGGACACCCGCAGTTAACAGAGGAGGCTGAAGCTGGTTTTACCTCCTGTGGGCCATTGGGTACCATCTGTCTGACCCTTTGTGTGTGTGTCTGACCCTCTTTAGTGATTGGGAGAAGATGATGGAGGTGGTTGGAGAAACAGTTCTGTTGAGTTGGTAGAGGAATTTCTGTGGCCCTTGCTCTGCACTGGGATAGTTGCTGAGGATGGCCTGTGATTGGCTCCAATGTCAGAGATACTCAGAGCCATGGGTAGGTTTTTCTGTAGCAGCTGTGGCCTAGAGGGTGTGTTTGTATTAATGGGTTGGGTGGCTCCCTCCTGCAGAGAGAGAAATGACTTCGGGTATTGAGAAAGTGAACAGCTTGGAATAATTGGTTAGAAAACTAATTAAGTAGCAGCAGGGAAAGAATTGTCAAAAACGTGTCTTTTTTATAGGAGTTAGCAGCAGAAAGCAATTGCCATCAAAAAAACAGAGCCAAATGACTGGACTGGTACCAGTGTGTGCACATGTGAGCATACAAAACACACATATGCTCAAAGGCTCGCACATATGCACATGCACGACTGTGCGGCAAGTTCTCTCAGGACCAAGTCCCTTCACCTTTACCCATCAGGCTCCCCTTACACTTTTCCTCCTACTTGCACCGTCCTGCCATTGCTCCCAGCTTGCCCTGCCTGACTGAATCTTTTACTTTAGACTTCCCTGGGAAATGGGCAGTGCTTAAAGTCTGATAGGCTGATCCACTTAACGTATTAATTGTAGGTAGGCAGCTTAAAATGTTAGTGTCTTCATCTCTTCTTCCTTCCCACAAAGCACTTTTTCAGATGAATCTTTTCTTTGGCAGGGAGGGAACGGGTAAGTGCTTTATGGTGGGAAGACTCTCTGAACCCAGAAAATGATTCCACTGGTGGAATCCCAGAAATGGTGGTAAAGCAGGTGGGGCTATCATAAAGATTATAACGTGAGGGGTTGGTCTGGCCCGTGTACACATGCATACTGATGGACCATTCATTCTCTAACATCTGTGAGTGCTTGAGTGTGTCAGAAGTGAATTTCAAGATGACTTCATCTGGGGGCAGGTTACTGATAATCATATAAAACATAGTAGGTGTATTAGTTTCCTATGGCTGCTGTAACGAATTGCCACTAATTTAGTGTCTTAATACAACACAGATTTGTTCTCTAGGGTACTGGAGGCCAGGAATGCAAAATTAGTATCACTGGGCTAAAGTCACTGTGTCAGTAGGACTGGCTCCTTCTGAAGCCTCCAGGGGAGAATACATGTCCTTGCCTTTTTTAGATTCCAGGGGCCACCTGTATTCCTCAGCTTGTGGCACCTTCCTCTCAGAACTGTGACTCGAGCCTCTGTTGTAAGCAAGAGCCTCTTGCTTCCCTCATCACCATTTCTTTTCCTCCTCTGTGTCAGATCTCTCTCTGCCTCTCTCTGATGATTACATTGGGCTGTCAATATGACCTCCCAAGATCCTTAACTCGGCCATACCTGCAAAGTCCCTTTTGCCATCTAAGGTCATTTTCACGGGTTCCAAGGATTAGGACGTGAATATCTTTGGGGGCCATTATTCAGCCTTCTTCAGAGGGTCTGATCAGAGAGAGAGATTGCAAAATGCTCTAGGACCAGAAAGGGGCTAGCCACTTGTACCTGGAAGGTTTCACAGAAGAAATGATGCTAGACTAGGTCTGAGAGCTGGAGTGACACCCTAGACTGGACCTGGAGATCAGTGGGAAGGGCCACCACCTTCCCAATACAAGTATTACTTCGTGTGGCCAGAGGACCCATAGTCACCTCCCCCTCCCATCGTTATTTTCCCTTTTACTTTGTTAGGCTTTAGTTTCGGGCTAGGTATTGCTGATGGATGCCACTGCCAGGTATGAAACACAGGCACCAGAAACAGGAAAAGAGAAAGGCAGTACATAGAAGATAGAAAGGAAAAAGATGAG
Source organism: Talpa europaea (assembly GCF_964194135.1). Taxonomy (NCBI): domain Eukaryota; kingdom Metazoa; phylum Chordata; class Mammalia; order Eulipotyphla; family Talpidae; genus Talpa; species Talpa europaea. The sequence goes on along the minus strand of NC_140074.1, from coordinate 100,809,643 downwards.
GCCACCATTGATTATCCCTAGGTACAAAGGAAAAAGATGAGGCCACAGACCCCACTGGAAAGGGTTGTCCCATCAGCCAACCAAGGGTGGATCACCTGACAGTGATTTGTAGTACCCAGACCCAAATGCAAAGTGGTATATATGGATGCTTGTTGGTGGCATGAGGCTGTCCAAAGTCCCAGTGATTATCAACAGGGCAGAAGCTTTGGGCTCACTTATCCAGGGAGCTGTGTAGCTTATTGGGAAGCAGCTCACCTCTGATAAAAGCAGTTGTAAAAAAAAAAAAAAAAAAAAACCAGAAAAACAAAAACAAAAAACCGTGCACCAACCACAGTGCTGCTTTCACTGTTCTGCAGTTATTCCTTAAAATGGTTCTGTGAGGAGAGCAGTCACTTGCCCACGGTAAGGTTTTTCCTGGCAGAGCCGGGGTTCTTGCATCAAGCTATGGGTCGAAGGCCTGATGGGTGGAGCTGTGTTGGCTCAGTTCCCATGCTGTGAGCTGGGGCCCAGACACCCCTGGCTCAGAAACTCCAGAACTTTTCCTGGTTAATGTTTGAAGAGGGGGATAAACGATAGAGTGGAATAAACCCTAACAGAAGTCTTTACACCTTTGCAGTGGGGTTGGTGCTCAAGCTGTGGGTTTGCTAACACCTATTGAGTGCATGTGGCGTCCACAGCATACCCAGCTGGCACTGAGAAGTGGCAAGGGGCAGTAAATGACTAGGTGCTCTCCCTTATTCCCTTAAGGCAGCTGCCTTCAGAAGACTCCATTGAGGGGCCTTCCTGGTGTCACAGGGGTTAAAGTCTCAGTGCTGTTAAGCTGTCGCCAAACCCCTGTGGCATGAGTTTGATTCCTGGCCAAGGAGCTACCGACATGGTGCAGTAGACCTCTCCTGTCTTGCCTGCTGCTCCCCTCAGCAGTGTATCTCAGTGAATCTGCCTGTTTTGGTCCCTATTCTGTCTCTGGTGAATCCTCTCATTCCCCCACTCCTCTGACCTACACCCCAGTTCTTGTATGCATAAATAAATTAAAAAAAGAAAAGAGTCCACTGGGGTGGGGTGAGGTTTGACTTGGGTGTGAAGGACATGTTTATCTTTCCATGCATTCTCAGGAGGAGACCCTGACAGTACCACCACATACTCTGGTCCTGGCAGTTTAGGGGGCTGCTCTAGTTTTATCTGAAGGAATAAAAGGAATGGTAGAGATAATGTGGTGTTGGAAGGCTCCTCCTTTGGTCCAATCCTCACCTCAGGCAGGTGAGGAAACTCAGACCCAGAGTGGAGGAAGGGTCTCTGTAGTCTCCTGGCAGGAGTTTTCATAGCACATCTCTGCTTCCGTGCGGCGGTGCTCACTGCCGGGAGTGTGTGCACAGGGCAGTGTCCTTAATGAGCTGCAAGTGACCAGAAAACAGACACACTTCTGTATTTCTGTTCTAGCAGAGCTTCAAGTTCAGCGTCGGTGCTCAGCAGTTGTGGGCAGGACGGAACTGTGTACATGCAGCTGGTTGTTACAGCACTGAGTCCGACAGTCCATCCTGCCCAGCCCCCTACACTGTGCCACGTTGGATGTAGTCCCCCCCCCCCCACCCAGCCCCACTTAGAAGGGCAGAAGTCACTGGGGCTTGCCCCTGCTCCTCTTGGAAAAGCTGAATATGGGAAGGGTGAGAGGAGGAATGCAAGAGACTGAGTTGGTGGACCTCTGCAGGGTATGTGTCAAGGGAATGTGTCAGATTTCTTACTTGGGGGCCTCCATTCCAAGATAGAGAAGAGAAGATCATTCATGCTGTATGAGAAAAGGTTAGGAAAACAGTAGGCTCCAATCCACATGTACCTAGAGTGGGTTGCTCTGTAAACATTGACGTGAAGAGTAAAATCAAAAGTACTATTGTAAATGGAGCTTTATGGCAATGTTGTCGTGGCCCATGCTGGGAGAGGCAGGTACTGGAGTTGAGTTTCAGGTCAGAGTTCTTAACAGGAAATAACCCACCACCTCATGCGATCCTGTCTGGCACCCACCTTCTCTTTCACTCATCCCCTCGCCACCCCTCCTCACCCTCTCTGGATTGTCCACGTTGTGCTTTCTTCCAGCTGTTCTCCAGCGCATCCCTTTCCCCTCCTCTGAGGGTAGGTAGTGTTACACTGCAACGTGTGACAAGCACACGCAGCCATCATTCTCAGGTAGGCTTATATTGTCCATGGAGCTGGACTCAACTTCCTGTTTCATATTCTGAGACCTGTGACAGTGTGGGAAGTTTGTTTCGTGATCAACACTAGAACTTTAAGAACTAGAGTGACTTGTGAATCTGTGTCTGATACACATTTGGCCATTTGTATGACACCAGTGATAACCCTGTTCTCAAGGATTGGGTTTAGAAATGTGCACCTTTTTTTTTTTTAGATGACAAAATTTTATTGAAGGATTCCATCCATTAGAGAAAATATGCAAATAATACTGATTTTTGCTCTTTGTTTCTATATTTTGGCTATTAATTCATTGCACTGCCTTGGGTGTCCAGTTCAGTTCTTCGTTGGGTTTGTTATTATGCTAGTCATGAGGCTACTGATTTCAGATCTCTGAAATAACTTAATGACCTATGATCCCGGGTTCTGTTTAATCCTTTATCTTCTCTCTCCTCTTACCAGAGTTCTCGACCTGGGATTTGCCTACCCTGGGAATTCCCTTTTGCCTTTTCCTGAGTTTTCTAATTAATCTCTTCCCGCCCTTCCCTTCCTTCTTCCTCATTCTTCTCTCTTCTTTCTCTCTCTCCCCCTCTCTCCCCCTCTCTCCCTCTCCCCCTTCCCCTTCTCCCCTTCTCACCCTCTCTCCCTCTCCTCCATTTGGTATATTCGCTTGAGAAAGACAAAGGAAAGAAAATGTTTTGAGACTTCTAGGTCTGAAAATGTCTCCCTTGCCACACTCTTGATAGGTAGTTAGACTGGTTATATATAGTATGTTAGGTTTGAATAATTTTCCCTTGGAATTTTGAAGGCATTGTTCTTTGTCTTTAACTTCCACCCTTGCTGTTCAGAAGTTCATGTACAAAGGATCTGATTCCTGATCTTTTGTAAATGAATGGAATTTTCTCTCTGAGAACTTTTTCGGGGTTCTAAAATTTCATGAAAGATATGCCTTAGTATGGATCTATTTTCTTTCATTGAGCTAGAAGCTTGTATACTTTTCAATATGAAAATGTCTTTCTTTCTGATCCAGAAAGTTTTAATTTTTTCCCCCTCTGGCAGTTTCCCTGTGCTAGAATTCTTATTCTTTGCGTATGGGTTCTTTTGGTCTGAGTCCTAGTTGTGTTGTCCTTTTGCATTACTTTGTTATACCTGAGAGTTCATTAACCTTGCATTAAATCCTTGTTTCTTAGTCTACCTATCATATTTTCTTATTGTTATTCTGATTCTTATTCCAGTTATCCTTTTTAGCTTCTTTTTTGTTTTCTCTGTGTTCCTTTTTATAGCATCTTATTCATGGCTCATGGATGCAATACTTTCTCGTATAATTTCAGTTACTTTGAAGTTTTCTTCTGTCTCTGGCCTGACTTGCTTTCTTCTTAGTTCCCTTCCTGTTTATTTGGTCTCAGACTTTCTCAAATTAGTATTGACCCTTGACTGTGAGTTTGTATTTAAGAAAAAAGACCATGCTGTACACAGGGTGCCTGTGGGGGTAGTGACTCGTTGGCCTTGCCTTAGGATAGTTAGGGAACTGTTGACTTTTGGGAGGACCTGCAGATGTCCCTGGATACAAATGCTCTCATCTCCTGGCTGTGAAGAGTGTCAATTTCAGGAGGCCTTCCTCTTGGGCTAGTGGGTCGCCTACAGTACATAGTAGAATCCCCTCATCCCTGGTCTAGGGAGTCCTGTGGGCAGAGGAAGGACTTGGAGTTAGTGGATGCAGGCTTTCTTGGACTTTCCCACCCCTTCTCCCATCAGCAGTGAGAAGCTGCTGCCCCCAAGTCTCAAGTCTTTCCAGAGAACCAACCTCTGGTTGCTGCTGTGGGAACTGGGCTTCTTGGCCAGAGATGCCTGCAGCCCTTGAACTTTCTGGTATTCCAGGACAGTTTTGACCTGCTTCATCTTGGTTTCCCTCTGGGAGCTTCCTCTGCTTTACCTACTCACTCTCCAAGTGTGCAGCCACTTGCCTACATTCAAAAATTGAATTACTATCCCACATCTGCTGCTATCTTTCTTCGTTTTTTTTGTCCTCAAGAGTTTATGCCTTTTAAAAACTCTTTGTGGTCACTTTTATTAGGATTTTAGCAGGAACTTAAACATGCTGCTGTGTCCAGTCAGTCATGTTTAACTAGGGACCCCCTCACACATTTCAGGAATCTGACCATCCACTGGGGTGGTGTACTGGTGTCCACTGTGGACCTTCTCAACTCCTCTGTTCTACACTTTTGTTCCTCTGTGCTCTGCCTTTGTTCTATCCCGTGTCTGGGATCTAGATAACTCTTTTGTGTCTAGACTGTGTGTGCATGTCCATGCATGTGTTAAATGCACACATGCCTGCCAGGGGGTGTATATGTGTTCTCCTGAGTTAGATATACTTTGTACAATCTCTTCAATGCCTTTTATGAGAAAGATAACTTTTGTAAATAATTGAACTTCCGGATTCTTCTTGTTAGAACCCAAGGGTTAATGATGACTGTTGTTCCAGAAAAGTTAGGAGAGAGTTTATCTAATCTCCCTCTGATGAATAAGGCCCTTTACTGATCGGACTCACTCACCTACTTGTACCAACAATAAGACCCTTGTTGTCATGGACTGGGCAGGTTCTGCAACTGATACTCTGGCTGCCTTAAGAAATAACATCAGGGAGATCTGGGGCTTGAACCTACCCTTATCCCAGAGCCACATAGCATGGTTCTGTTTTCTTTTTCCCCACACCAAGTGGTTTCTCCATGACTTTCTCCTTGGGATCTTTGCAAATGAGGAGAGAGTTCGAGTTCATTCATTCACTTATTGCTTGCTGAAATGGTGTGGGAGTTGGAAAATAAAGATAAAAAGGGCCCTTGCCCTCCAGAATCTCATGGTCTATAACTGGGAAAACAGAGGGATTAGCCATCACAGGGAACATAAAGTGCTAAGGGAGACAAACAGACACATGCTCTCCCCAGCCACAGGGGCCAGGCTGGGGAGCTCTGGGTCTCTCCAAGGAAGAGCAAAGTAGGAATCATCTGAAGGTGGAGGGGAGACAGTGCTTGTAGGTAGAGGGAATGCTGATGCTGAAGGCTGGATAGGTTAGAGCAGTTGTAGGAGATGGGGCTACAGAAATAGTGACCTCCCTGTCCTTACCCCATGTGAGAAATAAAATATGCTCATGGTGAAAAATTAGGGAAGCACAAAAAGCCTGCAGACAACAGTGTGGCCCTTTAAATCTTATCACCCTGAGATCAGACTCTGTTAAATATTCTGGTTTATATGTCCTGTTAGGGTGTGTAGTTGTATATGAAGCCTAAAAGTAAGAATGAAAAAAATAAACTTGTTATCTTTTAAATTTTATTTATATATAGTTTACATAAAATAAACCTGTTATCAATAATGCTATTCTGGCCGATAGTTCCCTATGCTACCTTTTGAGGCACAGTTCTAACAGCTACATACTGTTGCATCAGGTGGCTGCATTTCATTCACTTTATTCTGCACTGTCGAACATTCAAGTTGTTTTCACATTTGTTCTTTTTTATTTAATATAATGCTTCAGCAAACATTCCCAGAGGCACATTGCTGAATCCAGGTGTGTACTTTATTGAAGCAGTTGATAGATACCACCAGGTCACACCCCAGAAACGCTGCACCAACAGTAGGAGGGCATCCAGGGGTGCTCTCTGTAGTCTCCATTTTCCTTTTCCTCTACCTCCTACATTCATTTGTGTGGCTTTTCTGGAGGCTATAGAGAGATGCTTTTTGAATGTGGCACCCCACAGATGGTTAAGACCATATTTGTGGTCTTAAAGAGCTAAGGTAGCCTGACTCATTGGAAGCCTGCAGATCATTGAAAAATCTTATTTTAGATCCCACCTCATTCTTCCACTGTCAAACCAGAACCAGCAGTAAAGGGAGCTGGGGCGATTGTCATCTCATCACCCCTCGCCTCCCACCCCCTGCCACCTCCCCACACTTCTGAGAGCCAGGGAGACTGAGGGCAGGCTGTGGGTTAGCCAGGGATCTTCTGTCTCACTTAGTGCCACTCAGCACTGCTGTGAAGCAGTGACAATTGCCCACTTTCATAAATGTGGAAACAGACTAGATGGAAGCAGAGAGATTGAAGTGGCCCGTGTAGTTCTCAGCTCTCTTTTCCCTGGAATCTGATCCCTGCCACACCATACCTCCAGACTCCTTACTGTCCGCCACCCATTTGGCCTTTCGAAATTGGGATAGAAACAAAATCATTTCCGGCCCCAGAATGTCCCTGCTTGCTTAATTCCCATGTCTCTAAAAATATCTGTGAACCTCTTCCCGCCCAGTCTCCTCCCTACAGAATTTGCTCCTCTGTCCCCACCCCTTCACTTGGGGGCGGAAATAAGATCTCCCTCTCAATGCTCTTTCCAGGCTCAGAGTGGAATAAATAAGAAACACTGAGTTTCCACAGCAAAAAGGGAAAAAACAGCCTTTGTTCAATGTTGAGAGCTGCCTCTGCGCTGGGTCCAGGTCCACACTCCTAGGGTCCGGTTTCCTGCTCTGGGAAGGGTATCACGTAATTAAGAAAAGGGGACAAGAGCAAGGGCCCCCTCCCCTCCTTCCGTGTGTGGGGTGGTAGAGGGAGACCAGGCCTCCTGCAGCAGGCAGGCAGCCTGAAGTGAGTCTTGGTGTGGGAATGACGCCGGGCTCCCAGACCCCTGACTGCGCCTGGTCAGCACAGACCTAAAAGGAGTCTGTGGGAAGCCTCCAACCTCAGAGACTGCCTGAGGTTCCCGGAGCTTTCTCAGGCATTCCTGGATTGGGACAGAGCCTCAGACCCCTCCCCCGCCCCACCCCCAAACCTTGGATGCTTGCCTAATTGAGGCTTTATTTATTTCCACATTTTCCCAGCTCTGTATGAAGAGACAAGTAAGAGGGTGAGGCCTACAGATACTCTAAGAGAAGGGGGTGGGGCCTGAGGGGGGATACTCAAGGGTCTGCTTCCTTCATCCCATGGGACTGTGGGGGGGGGGGGACCATGAAGGGGACGAGGCAAGGGGAGAGGAGGGGTGGGAAGGGGAGGTACTTGGTTAGAGGAGCAGCCTAGCAAGCGGCTATGGGAAGAATTCTCCCCCCCCCCCCCAACTCAGAAACCCAAAAATAGCCATGTCAAAGGCACAAGCCTTGCAGATGGGGAGCCAGCTGAAAACCATTTGCCTCTCAGTCCCTCCTCCCTCCACACTCCAGGCCCTTCTTTCCAAGTTCTTGTCCAGTTGTCCAGGGACTGGGCCACCCAGTACTGTATCCCCACTGGTGCCAGAAGAGAACTCCCAGTGCATCTGGGCTGCCATCCCTTCATTCTTTTAACTTTGGTTTTCCCTACTCACATGTCTTAAAGTGAAACCTGTAGCAAAAATACAGACAGTTAAAAATGTATGAAAATTCGATTGGGATCTTTTAACCCAGGGGCCCGCACATGTATGCGAGAGAGTGAATGCCATGGAAACTATTTGCTGTTGCAAGTTTTTTTTCTCGCAAATAATGTTAAAATTAACATTACATATTGTACATAATTTGTGAAAAGAGGAAAACACAAAGATGAAAGCCTAAACTGATTATCCAGAGAAATCCTCTGATGTGAACATTTTAGGGTTTTAATGATGACAAGACCTTTTTGGTTTACTTGCTTAGACTTAGTCCCAAATAAGAAGTCCTTCTGGCATCACCCCCACCCTCAGCCTGTCACAGGGCAGATGGCAGAGGGTGGAGCAGACCCATCCTTCTGGAGGGGGCATCCCTCCTCTGTTGGTGCTGGGAGGGCAGTTCTTAAAAGCTGTTTTAATTCATTAGAATTGTAACAAGTACCACAGACTGAATGGCTTATAAACAGTAACAAATTATTTCTCACATTTGTGAAGGCTACAAGCCCAAGATCAGAGTACCATCCTGGTAGGCTCTGGTGAGGACTTCCCTGCAGGTGTAGGCAACCACATTCTTATTGTGCCCTCAGTGGCAGAGAGCCGAGCGGGGAGGGAAGCTCTTTTGTGACCTTTGTCACTGACCTCATTCAGAAGGGCTTTATCCTCGTTACCTCCTCTAGCCTCACCACCTCCTAATACCATCCATTGGAGGATAGGGTTTCAATAAATGGGTTTTGGGGGGACATATATTCAGTCCATAAGAGGGGCGCTACAGCGACTGGCCAGACTCCACCTCCACAGTACAGCTGTCCTGGGCAGAGAGGTGAATGGATGAACACAGGTATAGGGTGGTAACGAGTTACCCTGGAAACCTACCAATTTCCATCCCAAAGGAACTCTGGCTTGAGATCTAGGTTATACAGATCTTCACTGCCTCTTCATAATACTCCAGGGAAGTCCGAAGGGGTGCTGAGTTGGGGCAAGCCCGGTGTCCACAAATGGTCTCAAGAAAGAGATCATGGTCAGCCCAAGAGTTGGGACTTACAAATGTTTCAAATTGGGCTCCCTTCCCTGTGTGGAATCAGTCAGATGAAACGATATTGAATTAGTCCGTCCTCCAACAATTTGTCAGAAAATACATGAATTGATGTATGTGGGTTTGAACTCCAGCTCTGCCGTCTGCTAGCTGACAGTGAACACTTTTTATAACCTCCCTAACCTAAGCTCCTTGTCTGTGGAGTAGAGGAGAGTAATAACAGCCTTTAAAAATGGTTGTGGACATTAAACAACCCAGTGGAACTGCATTTCCTGTTTTGTCTGCCACCCTCTTATTTTACTTGGGGAATTCATTGTTAAGTCCCTCAGAGAGGGAAACTTTCATTGTGTCCCGTTGTGCTCATCTTGGCCCTCCAAGCTAGGCAAAGGCATGCTTCAATCTGAAGGCAGTCCCTTTATGCTCTCAGGCCCAGGACTGCCTGCCAGCCGCTTAAGAAGCAGAGCTTAACATTTTGGTAATGTTATATTCAGATTTTTTTAAAACATACATTTTCCATGTTTTTTAAAAGATAAAAATCTCAAACATTTTGACAGTTGTGTAGACCACAGTAAGGACTCTGGTTGTGTACTTATCTTCCTATTTTTTGGAATTTCTTCAGACTGGAATTCTAGAAATAGAATTTAAAAAGCCAAAGGCTGTGGATATTTGTGGATTTTGTTGCATGTTTGCAAACTGCCACAGGCAATATCTCTCCGAGTGTCAGTACTTACAGGCCACATGCTTCCCCATGGCTGTATTGGCGAGCCATGTCTCCTGTCTCCTTTCTGGCCCCCTGCAGGTTAGGGAGTTGGTCTAGATGAGGCTTATTTTCCTTTGATTTTAGTATCAGTCCTAGGGAGACAAGGCTGAAAGGAAGAAACTTCTGGTTAGGTGCATTGTCTAAGAGTTTCAGCCGTCCCTCCCTGCTCTTAGGGACTGGTGCTGTTCAAGGTGGCCCTTTAGTCAGAACAAGGCCTTGGGGCAGGAAGGTGGATGCCATCATCTCTGCTGAGCTCACCAAGGCCTCCTCCCATCCTTTGGCCTTCATGAAGACCTGCCTGTGTTCCATTCTGCCCTTTGCATTATGGGGTCCCCAAAGAAATAAACTGATTCTTCCCCTGCCTTGCTGCTGAGACGCTGGCCTCAGAAGTATGTGTAGCATGGCCTCTCTTCTGGGTGTTTATAGTGGGCCAGTGCTGGACCAGGGCTGAGGCCTCACCCTTCCACCCTGCTTGAGGAAGAAGGGAGGAACCTGTGGAGGCTGTGAATATTCCATAGCTCACTCACTTTTCATCTGTGCGATGCTGACAGCTTCCCCTCAGGTCCTGAGATGTCAACAAGATGGCACATTGAGTGCTGGGGGCACACACCTCTGTGGCTGAGGCAGCATCTGCTGGGGGCTCACCCACCCTCTGTCTTCTGCATTCCCAGCCCAGCTAATGGGCGCCTGTTCCCAAAGAACTCCAGTGTACTTAGGGCCCTGCAAGAATTTCTCTAGGGTTGTTAAGTCTTCTGGGCAGCGCAGAGACAGACGCCCTATTATACACCTTTTGTTCTGGGATCTGATTCCAGTTTCAGACACCCTCAAATGTTCAGTTCTTCTCATGACTTTAATCTGTTCCCTCCACCTCTGAGGTCTTATCTCCTGTGAGGCATGTAGCATGATATAGCTAATATGGCACTTAGAGTTGGAAAGCCTGGTCACTCCAGGCAGCCATGTACAAACTCACTTCCACTTCCTGGCCTGGGTCTTATGTGCTTTGGTGAAAGTTGGGAGTAAAAGTATGGGCATTATTGACTCATGGATACCACGCTTGCCTCCTTCTCTGGTCCAGTCAGTTTCCCATACAGCGAGACTTGTCACCGTGGCCCAACCCTGTGCTCAGCCCTGGCCAGTCCTGGCCCCACACTTACCATTAGCACTTCTAGGAAGGAACTTCAGGCCCAAGACAGCAACAGCAGCACCAGTATCCAGTGTCCTGCCTACTTTGGAAGCGGGGCCTCTATTTTTAGTAAGTTCACTAATTGGAAGCCTAGTGGAGCTTAATCAGCTCACCTTGTGCTTTGATCCTTGTATCTGGCCTTCTCTTTTTACATGGAAAGAGTTGAAGTTCTTGCCCCAACCAAAGCAAATTTGTTTTTGCTGGAGACAAAGGCTCTTACTGTTAAAACCTGCCCCTCCCATGGCCCTTGCGCTGTCTCTTAAGTAATTTCCAGTGCGCTGTCAGCATTGATGTCGGTTCCTTCCTGATATGATCCCTCCGTGGTGAACGAGCATCTCCTTCTCTTATCTGCTGTATCAGGACATCAGGGGAGTGAAAAGAGTATTGAAAAAGATGGAAGCATAATTCTCTGCAGGAAAACAGATGGATTTCAAATATGCTCTTCTTACATCCTGCCTCAGACAATGGCCCTTTGCACATTATTTCCCTGACTTCTGATGCCCTCATTTTATTTTAAACTGGAAGAATCAATTCTTTGAGTAAAGCTTCTTTGTTCCTTTTTAGCAACAGGACATCTCATCAGATGTGAAGCTGGGTGTTTTCTTGGGAACAGTCATCATTTAACTTGTCCCCAGAGGAAGAAAATGTGTTATGATTCCAACAGATATGGGAGTTCCATGGAGAATACATTTGCAATCCGAGTGAGGGGTCTCCACCTGAGACCCCCCACTCCTCCACACCATTTGGAGTTGAGGGGCGTTGTGTCAGAGACAGTTGAGATCATCCAGTACATTTCCCAGCCTCTGGCTCAGGCCAGGTACAGAGACCCTGGAACTAAAATTAACTCAAGGCACTGAATTGGCTTGAGAAGGGAGGCTCCTTAGGGCCGCGCAGTCTGTGTAGCAGAAGGATGAGGTGGAAACTCGGTCCTGCCCCTGGTGTTCTAGGTTTATCTGAGTGAGGTGATTTGTTCACCTTCCCTCCCCCCCGCCACCATGTCCTAAATGAGAGCCTAGCAATTTTTCCACAGAGAAGACATTGTCCAAGATCCTATGCATGAGGAGTGATTGGCCAAAGCCCCAGGAACAGTAATGAATGAGGTTGGATGGATCAGTTGAAGTCAAAATGGTTTGATTGTTAAAATCCTCCCTTGACAGATGTAACCTTTTTGACTTTCTCTTTGTATGGGCTGTATAAGTTCTTATAAATTTCAGTAGTTGGAGGTATCCATGTATACCTAGTACGTGTGTCCAAAAACCTGAGATTGAGGCCTGTGAGAGGTGGCCTGGGGCAAGCAGGGACTCTGCCCATCAGGCCCTGCCTCAGCAACTTGCCAATTATGTAACTTTGAGTAAAATAATTTCTTGTTGGCAGAGTTTAATTCATATACCACAAAATTCACATATTTAAAATGAACAAATTAAAAGTTTTTAATATAGAAAGTTGTGCCGCCATCAGCACAATTTTAGAACATTTTTATCACCCATACCCTGTAGTAACCACTCCCCATTTTCCACCAGTTTCCCCCCCCCCCTCCCCCGCCACAGGCAACTCTCTGTTCTTGGGATCTGCGTGTTCTGGACATTTCATATAAATGGAATCCTACAATATGTGGCCTTTCCTGTCTGCTTCTTTCACTCAGCACAATGATTTCAAGGTTTACCCATGTCATAGCATGTATCAGATTTCATTCTTTTTTGAGGCTGAATACTGTTCTCTTGCATGGATATACCACATTTGTTTATTCATTTTCTGCCGGCGGACATCTAGTTGTTTCCACTTTTTATTTGTTATGAGTAATGTTGCTATGTATATCTGTGTACGTGTTTTTGTAAAGATTTGTTTTTGCAGTTTTCCTGGAAATCTATGAGAGTGGAATTGCTTAATCATATGCTCTCTGTTTGACATATCAAGGAACTGTCAGACCATTTCCCAGAGCAGCCGCCTCATTTTATGTTCTGACCAGCACTGTAGGAAGATTCGGCTTTCTCCACCTCCTCCCCAACACTTGTCGTTGTCTGTCTTTTTCATTATACTCATTCTAGGGTGTGTAGAGTGGTATCTCATTGTGGTTCAATTTACATTTCCTTGCCAGCCAAGCATATTTTTTAGCCTCTCAGAATGCATTTCCCCATGAGTAAAACTGCAACACTGAAGAATTTGCATTTTATTAATTTGTCAAATATTCTGTAGCCCTCACTGTGTGCCAGGTGCTGCCCTTAAGTGCTCTGTAAACATTAGCTCATTTAATTCTGATAGTTTCTAGATAGGCACTGTTTTCACTCCATTTTGTAAATGAGAAAAACTAAGGCCTAGAGAGCCTATGTAACTTGCCTAAGGTCATACTGCTGTGCCAGCACTGCGTACTGACCTGCCACAGGGCCCTGGCAGTTTCCTGGGTGCACGTTGTGGAAGGTGCCAGACATGTTCGTGGGTTTTGCTGCACCGTGCCTTTGGCCATATCAGCTAGTTGGTGATGAATTACTAGATTTTCCCTTTCCTGATAGAATACTATTTCTGTATCCTCGCTAGAGGTGATGTGCCATGAAGAACTGGGACAAGTTGTTCCCTGCCTACTGGTTGACTGTGTCTTTTATCCTTCCTGTTAAACTTGGTCTGAGGCTCCCTTCAGGTCTGGGTGGGAAGCCACTAAGGCAGAACCGATTCTCCATCCTTCCTTTGTCCTCGTCACCTGCCTTCCCTGACTGCTGGCAGAGTACCTGTCCTGCATCACAGAGACAGAGACCTGATTGTTTCCTTTTAGCTGTGTCTCCCCTGTTCTTGCCCATGAGGGCTCAGTGAGCCAGGCCTTTGCTGGGCCAGCCAGCTTGTTCCAGGGAGCTGCCAACACTTCCCCCCACATACACCTTCCGTCTTTCTCCCAAAAGAAGCCCAGCAGTATGGGCCACTGGTTTTGTTCTTTAGCCCCCATTCTGTTATTTTCTGAGATACTCTGGGGCCCGGCTGTGGGGCTCTTATTATAATTTTCTATGTCAAAAGAAGCTTTTCTCGGGCCTCCCCGGTGGCGCAGCGGTTGAGCGCTGGGTTGCGAAGCTGCCCGCAGCCTCTGCGGCACCGGTTCGATCCCCGGCTGCTCCCCGGCCAACGGAGGAGGGTCCCGCATGGCGCACAGACCTCTCCTGCCGCCCGCTGCTCCCCTCAGCAGTGTACTTCGGTCCTTCTGCCTGCTCTGCTCCCTGCTCCGGCTCTGGTGGATTCTCTCACCCTCCCGCGCTTCTGACTGTACCCAGTGCTTGTATAAACAAATAAACAAATAAATAAATAAAAAAAAAAAGAAGCTTTTCTCAATTGCGGTTCTCACAGGTTTGGGGAATGACTGATACAGGGTGGAACTGAGAGGGACCTTGTTACTTTCAAGTGCATCTGTAGAGTAGTCCCACATTTCCACTGTGTGTGTTTGTGTTTTTCTCCTTATATTTCTTTTCATATCATGGTTTCCCCACTTCAGGGTTATATAAGCCTCACACAAAAGCCTTGAAGTGGACATTTGTTATTCCTTCTCAAGTAGACACTAATCTGATTCACCGTAACCTGAGATGGGCATCATTTTCCTCCCACCATCAAGGAGCAGTGCAATTTCAACTCACCTTCTGTGAAGACTGGGACAGAAGGACCTGTCAAACCTTTTGCACCTGCAGGCTCCAGTCCACCCTGCCAGGGGCCTCTGCTGTTCTTCCCTGGGGGCCATCACCCGAGTCTCTGGGTTGCCTTGTCATTGTTCATGACGGATGTAAGTAGGCAGGGCTGCTCTTAAAACTCCATGGGAGCCTCGTACCCCTCCTTATACTGGGGCGGAACTGCTCTGACTTTCTGAGAATTGTAGCAAGGGGAGGAGGGTACGCACACCTTTGGGGCTCCTGGCAGACTTTGCTGCCAAGTCACATCCATCACAGCAGAGATGGGGTGGAGTGAGTACTTAGCGGTGGTGGTTCTATTGAAGGTCCTGGCCTCCAACAGAGGAAGAAGCCACTTCTGACCATCCAAAGTCCTGGAAGGAAGAGATGCTTTCAGGTCAGGCGCCCTCCATTGAAAACTGTGGGACTTGAAGAAGAGGTGCTCTTGACTGGGGCAGGGCCATTTAGTACACTTTATTTTTTTGATCGTTCAAATGATAATTGCTGCCCTGTACAGCACATTTTCCACCCAGAATTTAAAGAGCTGGCTGAAATAAACCAATCATACAGAAAAACACATATATCACAAGGTACAACTAGATGAATTTTTACAGACCAAGCATACCTGTGTAGCCAGCATCCAGATCCAGAAGCTTAAAATCTCCTGGGGGATTTGAAGTTCTTTTCCAGAGTAGATGTCTGTGGAGTGCTGTGGGCTCTGTCTCCTTTAGCCCCTGCTGGTGCCCACACAGTATAAGTGCCCAGTGCTTCTTCGTCCATTGAATGCTGAAGGCAAGAAAGGAAATTTTCCCAGTGAGCCTCTGGTGTTTTTTTGGTGTTTATGCTTCTTGGCCCTATATGGTCGATTTGCACAAGTACCTCTACCTAGAGGTCTTGATTATGACTGGCAGCAAAGGGAATGCAAAGGCCAGGTGAGCAAAGCTTGTGGTCTCAAGAGTTGAGACATGATCGTTTCTGAGAGAGGGTACCAAGAACTTCTGGAGGTCACTGGCCAAGACACCCTCCCCTCACTCTGGCCTGCTAAAAGCCCCACAGGGTTAAGAGAGGCCATGCTACCCGCCCCCTGTGCTGTGCATGGTGCTCTGAGGCCTAGACATGGCCCGCCACAGGACTGGGGTTGGGGTCTTCTCAATAGGTTCCAGGCTGCCGTGTCTTCCCATATACCTCAGTGCTACTAGCCAGTTGGAGAGATGCGGGGCAGAGTCTTTCATGAGGAGCAGGTTGGCCCTGTTGTGAGTGGGACCTCCTTTTATCTCAGAGACTGGCTTTTCATTCGAATCCAGGAGCATCATCAGGAGAAAGGCCATACACCCCCAAAAATTACCACCAAGCCTCCATAGCTGGCAACTCTGCACATTTTCTCAGCCTTGGAAGGAAGAACACTTTGGGAGTAGCAACTGATAAGGATGAGTCTTAAAACATTGCTGTGTCAGTAGAGCCCTGGGAAGTTTGAATTTCTGGGAAACTGGTTGGGAATTTCCAGTAGGAAAGAGAGGAGTAAAAACATCCAAGATAAGGCCGCCTTTTTCAAATGCGGGCCTTGCTGGAATGCTTGCAGAGGCACTCAGATCTTAACCAATCCTTTTTTGGGGAGTGGTAAAATCTTTCAAAGCAAAAAATAAGCTGGAGAGAAACTTGACATCAGGTCCCCTTCTCTCCGAAGGTTTTACATCTTCAACATATTCAGTCAGTTCTTCACTCCTGCTCCCACCATTTGGGAGTTTAACTGGGAAAACATTGGGCCCTCTACCCTGAGAAGGAGGGTGTTGTTGTTTGTGGGTTCTTTTCTGTGAATTTAGGAGAAGCTCTTGAGTCTGGGAAGGACAAGGTGCTTCTTCCAAGCTTCTGGTTTAGAGCCAGGTGGTTCCAGTTCCTCCGCTAACATACCCTGAGGATCCTCAGGAAGTTGTGTAGGAACCTGAGTCAGACACTGCCCTGGTTACTACTCTTCCATTAGGCACAGGGCTGTCCTTAGAAGGATTTTGACCTTTCAGTCCCAGGCCAGTTTCCTGCTCCATTAGGCAGGAGTTCAGGGCCCAGGATGTACACTCTGAGCCTGGTGTTAGAGTTCAGGGAGACACTTCAGTCTGAGCATTGAATAGCCTTTCTCTGCCCTTTGCCCTGGGCACCCCCATTTCTCTGATATCTGGTGTCCCTGAGGATGAAGGGATGACCTGGAGGGTCATGGTTATGGTCTGGCCTCATTCAAGCAGATTTGGTACACAGTCTCCGGGCTCAGGTCAAACACAAGTGTGCCCTCCTGGAGACTCTCCTTACCTCCTCTGCCCCACTCTGTGTTCCAAAACCCAGGGACCTGGGAAAGCCCTGTGATTCCTGACACGTCACCAGCTCAGTCTTGAGCTTCTTTCTTTCTGCCTGGTTTGGATTCTTGGAATAAATCTGAAGTTTCTCCCCAAAGGGCAGTTTGAAGTCCTGTGGGCTTCCAGCTTCTGTGGGATCTGCTAAGCCAAACCCTGTGATGGCCCCAAGCCCAGCTGTTTGTGAGGTTCATCCTGCACACGTCTAGGGCTCTACATGGTTGACAAAAAGGCCATGTGTACATATGTATGTATGTATGTATGTATGTATGTATGTACGCACTTCCTGCATATATGGTGCTACAACCACATGCTTGCACTAAGCAGAGCCCAAATGAACTGGACCATAGCTCAGGGCAGGGGCTGCATTGGTGAAAGTTTGCTTCCTTCATTACTGGTTGCTTAGCAGGCCTCCTTAGGCAGAAGCTTTCTTAGGCTTTGCTCCCTTTCATCACGCAGAAATGGCAATCTGTCAGCTAGAGGAGAGAGAACTGCATTCTCTCCCTCCTTTCCCTTCAGGTAGCCAGGAGTTTCATTTTCATTAGCTGGTAGGACTTTTTGGGGTGCCAAGGCACCTTCTAAAATCACATCGTCAGTTGCACCCACTCACCCTATAGATCCCAGTAGTCCCCTAACCTCTCCATACTGCCAGCAAGATCTCTACAGCTGTGCTTTGTCTCTGCTCTCCCTCTCTGCCATTGCTTTCATCGGGGCCTCTTTTGTCTAGCCCAAAGCTGCTGGTGACCTAATGCAGCTGGATGGCCAGCCAGGGACAGACAGACAAATGGCAGAGCTGAGCCTGCTGTGGCATCAAATAGAAGTCAGACACACCTCTCCTCAGATCTTCCTTTGAGGCAGCTGATTCCAAGCCTTGGCTGGACATTAGAAGCACTCGAGCGCCTTTCAGTAGTTCCAAGTGCCCAAGCCTTATCCTGGAACATTTAAATCAGAGTTTGGGCACAGAGGCTGTTTTAAAATCTTCCCAGGTGATTCCATTATTCAGTGAAAATTGAGGACCATTGCCTTAAGCTCTAAAATCTTTTAGTTGAAGACCACTTGCCACCTCCAGGCACTCTGGTGAGGCTGTGGTCTCCCTAGAATGCCTCTCTGTGTCAGATCCCAGCGCTTGGGGTAAGCTGGAAGGTATTGCTAATAGGGTCTGGTGGAGGTTAATGCCCCCGCGGTTGCATTGCTTTCATTCTTGCTTTTTCAGCTTATTCCTCTAGATGTACCTGGCAGGCCGTTGAGCCAGAAAACAGTTAAACCTTGTAGAATTGCAGTCCTCTCTACCTCCCAGGCCAAGGCAGATTTGGAGGGGTGGCAGCTGCTGAAGGCTAGGAGAGAGTGATGTGGGAATTTCCATATAAGGCCAAACCTGCTGCAGCGTGCCTGCGTGCCTGCCCCCCACCGCCTCTCAAGAGCAGCTCTCCTCCCACCTTGTTTCTGAAGAAAGAGCTCAGGCTGGAGGGCAGCTCTGCCACAAAGTGCCTTTAGCCCCCTCTCATCCCCTTGTCTGTGTCCTCTCCTTAATATCTTCAGTTTTTTCTCTTCTCTCCTTATCCCACATGCCCTGAAAGACAAAGTTCAAAAACTCATGCTGAAGATATAAAGTAGTCGGCTAATATCTACCACACCCAGTGCTGAACCCTTGGGTGTACAGGGAACTGTGACAGGGTTCGTCTTCTAGGAGTTCCCTGGAAGAGATCCCAGACAGTGGTGTTAGAAGTGTATACCTTTAGAAGTGAGTAGAGTCTGTAAGACTAAAGGTAAAAGGGACTGTCCATAAACATTGTGCTCTAGTTGATAAAGTTCTTCCCACAGGGGACTGGTTAACAATTCTGAGACCACTATGCATGGGTGCTGGGATTGGGCAGCTAAGTAAAGAAGTGGTGGATGGTGTGGCCACTGTTGGAGTGGGAGGTTACAGGTAAGCTGGGAGAAAGGCTAAAACAATTCATGTGCCCTGGATTAGATGTCAGAGACATCAGTGTGTTTAGCTTAGTGGAGACACATAAGGAGGAGAATGGATGCTAGATCTGGAGATACACACACACACAGAGGGGGGTATGAGGGGAGGAAAGGGGGGAAGAAAGATGGATAGAGGCAGGGATATGGGTATACGCATAGGTTATATGTGCCTATATTTCCTTGTTCTGCCATCTGAGAAAGGCTGGAGGCAGTGATATTCCAACAGCAATGAGCATGCCCAGTGCCTCAGTCTTGTTTTTTAGTTCCATTCATTCTCCAATAAAAAGAGCCAGGCTCCTTGGAGAAATGACAGATTCTAGGACAGGGGCAGGAAATACTGAGGCTGCGCCTGGAGCACCTTGGAGGCCAGATAATAAGGAAGTACTTTGAGAAACACACATGTGCACACACTGATGGGGGATGTCAGAGAGACACAGGCCAACTGAAAAAGTTCTCAATGTCCAAAGCTGGGAATGAATAACAAAATAAACAGTGTAACTGGATTATAACCCAAAGAATAAAAGAAGCAGCCATGAGTTCATACTGATACAGTA
Organism: Talpa europaea; assembly: GCF_964194135.1. Classification (NCBI taxonomy): domain Eukaryota; kingdom Metazoa; phylum Chordata; class Mammalia; order Eulipotyphla; family Talpidae; genus Talpa; species Talpa europaea. The sequence continues at coordinate 100,790,621 of NC_140074.1, read as the reverse complement.
AGTGATTAAATAAAGATATAAACAAATAGGAAAGGAGACACACTTTTCCTGTGGAATATATACTCTATGAAATACTACTCCACTATTAAAAAAAAAAAGAAACAAAATAATGCCTTTTGGGACAAAATGGGTAGATCTTGAGGTGATTTTGCTAAGTGAATAATCAGAAAATGAAAGACAAATACCGGATGGTTTCACTTATTTGCAGAGTATAAATGACCAAAGATCACATACTGGCAAAGCACAGCAAAAACAATTCTTAGATTCTGAAAATACACTGGTTACCAGAGAGAATGGGGGAAGGGGGGGAGCACAGGGAAGGAAAGGGATAGGTCATTGGCTTGGGAGTATTGATAGATAAGAGGGTAAGTGAAGCATGTGCACATAGGGGGCGTGAAAATGTTACCCCCAAGAGTTATATAGTTATGACTGTCAAATTAAAATTTTTTTAAAAACTGGAAACAAAAAAGAATTCTAAATGTATGTGGCTAGAATTAATTCCCACTCCTTACATGTGGACTGCACATAGCGACCTCCCTTCCAAGATGACAGTATATGGACAGAGGAAAGGAGCAACTTTCCAGCATAGAAACCTGATGTGACAACCTCAGCCAGGTGGTCAAGGTCACCATCAACAATGCTAAGTTCTGTGCCTGGACAGGACTTGAAAAAGGGCATTTAACCTCTCTGACCTTCCTTCTCCAAAAACTATAGCCCATTCCAACCATGAGAAAAACATTAGATAAATCCCAACTGAGAGATATTCTGTAAAATTCCTGACCAGTGTTGTCATGAATAAGACAAGTCTGAGAAACTGTCACAGTCAAGAGGAGCCTGAGGTGACATGACAACTTAAATGTAACATGGGATCTGGGAACAGAAAAAGTACAGTAGGAAAGAAATAAGCAAATCTGAATAAAGTGTAAACTTTAATCATTCTGGATCACAGTTGGGTTCATTCATTGTAACAAATTGTACCACACTTATCTAAGTGTTAATAATAGGGTAAACTGAGGGGGATATGGGCTCTTCATACTAGTGTCAGTAACTTTTCTGTAAATCTAAATCTATCCAAGATAAGCATATTTTAAAAACAAAAATAAAGAAATACCTCCCTATAAGCTGGGGGGAGAAAGGAAGTCACTCTAACCCAGGGTACTCAGGAGGGCTAGGAAATGGGATGCCACTGGACTTGCCCTTGAAGAAGGGGAGATACCCCCCCCCTCCCCGGCCAGGAAGTCCAGACTGGCTTCCAGTTGCAGGAAGGTGGGGCTGGGATCTTGGGAGGGAAGCTGAAAATGGTTGGGCTTAGGTCATGCATGGCTGTTACCAGACACTTTTTCTCCATCTGCCTGTAGCCCTGGGTACCTCCAGGGCTGTTTATCCAGGAGCCTCTGTTTTCTGCCTCTATAGAGGGAGGCCTGGTAAAAGCTGGCAAGTGAGAGATTATACTGGGAATGACTGTTGAGCCTTAAACCAGCATTCTTCTCAGGACTAATGGCACTATAGTTATAAACTCTTCTGTCTGGTTAAACTCAGCAGCAGGACCAAAATTGGGGAATTCAGGACTAACTTGTCCATTGGTGGTTCCATTAGTCCTTGGAAAACTGGTGGCCTTACCACCTTCCCCCTCATGTCCTAAACTTGGGGATGAGGTGAGATCTACAGCTGTTCTGACTCCCTCTGTCAGGGTTGCCCTCCCCCAGTGCCTGTGCCCGACTCCCTGATCTTCTGCTTACCTGCCTCTTAGGAAGCCTCTCCTACTGGCCTGCTCACAATGACCTCCCACCCCAAGCTCCTCCTTCCCCACACCTTTATTTTTCATTGTGGCCCTTCACCACTTAGCACGTTGTACACATTATTGTACTCGGTCTGACTAAACAGAGAGTTCAGCTTTGCAAGGGCAGAGATTCAGAGATTTCTGTTTTGGGGGTTTTGGTTTTTTTTTTTTTTTTTTTTTTTTTTTGACTACTGTCTTCTTAACACCTGGAATGGTACCTGGCACATAGTAGGTGCTCAGTAAACATCTGTTAAATAGATGAATGCCATTGGAAGTGGCTGCTCTACTTTTCTGTTTTTCATATAAAGTAATATCCTCAGTTATCCACAGTTAACTCTGTTACCCGAGTTACCTGCAGTTAGCCAAAAACACAAGATATTTTGAGAGATCCATTCAAGTAAATTTTATTATAGTTTATCATTATAAATGTTCTGTTTTATAAAGTTAATATTATTAATCTCTTACTGTGTCTAATTTAGTGCATATCATAGGTATGTACTTATAGAAAAACATAATGTAATAGAGTTCAGTACTGTCTGTAGTTTCGGGCATCCACTGGGGGTCTTGGAATCTAGCCCCCGTGGATAAGGAAGAACTTCAATATCTGTAGTGGAGATGATGCCAACCACAGATTTTGGGGGACAGATAATCATTTATTGAAAGATCCTCAATAATCCACTAGCAGAACTCCTCTCTGCTGCTCCTGCCATCTGTTCAAGCTCCTCCCTTTGGAACCTCAACCTGACAAGTCTGATCCTTGTGCCATGAGTAATTTTTAAGACCTCTGACTTCTTTCTGGCCTCCTCACATGACATTTCCCACCAGCTGTGTTCAGACCTTCATCTTAGCGCTGAGCTCACCGAGGCAGCTGTTTGCACACTTCTTTTCCCCTTTGGATCGTGAGCTGTGTGAGGTGGGGACTGTGTCTTACTCATCGCCATCCCCAGGACCTGGTGTGCAGTGCCTGTTTGTAGAATTAATGCTATTTGGAGAAGTTGTCCCTGTTCTGTATCTCCTGCCCCTCAATCAACCCTACAGGTTAAATAACCCTGGCTTTTAGGATTCTACAACCTTTTTGTCCATGGCTATCATTTCTATAAACCAACTTTTGTTTATTTCTAGCCCCTGTCAAGTCCTGACTTGTGTGAGTCCCATCTCTGAGCCACCATCTCTGCTCCTTTGTGGGAGCCCAGCTCTACTGGAGGAGGATGGCTTCCTGGGGCAGGTGCTGGAGCTACCGGGGGAGGCATTTCTGAGCAGTATATGGAGCCTGAGGGGAAATGAGGGAGGACAAAGCCAGCCCTGGGAATGTGTGTAATCTGCTAACTGCTACCTGTTCTCAACCAGAGGAATAAGGCCTCAGGAGAAGCTAGATGTTTCTGTTGGTGGCACCAGCACCCCGACAAGCCTTTCTGCTCTTAGTTCACCATGCCCTTCCTCCCCTGGCTCCTGGTAGCCCTGGACCTCATGGGTGCAGTGTGCACTTGGCCATTTGACCTCTGGGGTCTGTTTCCTCCCGTACTGGGTACTTGATGGTGAATCAAGTCCTGCAGCTCTGATGGACATGATTCTCTACCAGAAAGAATCTGTTTCTGTTGAGGACAAGACTGTAACAATTTCCCTGTCTTTTGCACCTGAGAAGAAAGCTAAGCTCGAGTCCTTTTGATCTCTGTCTTCCTCAGCCTCTCTCATTCCTCCAGCTCTATCCCGTGGGACTGCTCCTGCCCTGTCCCTTGCCTCCCCTTCCTAGCCACATCCCTTCCCCCAGCACTGTCCTCTCAGCCCTTAGTGTTTCCAGCTCTGACAGGCAATGGACCTTGGACTCTCTCTCTTTAGCTACCGTTATCTTGGGCATGATCCGCTTAGGGACATCCAGAATTGCTGCCAGTGCTATTCTATTGGAATGGCAGCTTGCTACCTTCAAGAAGCCAACTAATGATCTTGCCTTTTACTGGGCTCCTCAGATGGCTCAGATGGCTGAGTGATGCAGACCAAAATCCTGAGTCATCCCTGGCTGCTTTTTTCTTCTCCCACCACATACCACAAATCCTTTCGGCTCTGTCTTCACTGTATCCCAAGTGCAGCCACTGTCACTGCACTTGTCAGGGCCACTGTTCCCTCTGCCTCCCTCCCTTGTCTGGGTCAGAGTGCTCTTGTGAGCCACAAAGCCTCAACCCTTTCCTGGGTGCCCCTCTGCTGCAGTTACATACTCTGGGGCCAGCAGACTCTGACCACCTCCTGCTCCTTCCATTCCTACCGCCAAACCTGTCCACCGGCTTCCTCAAACCAGTTTGAGCTGGTCCCTGCCCTGTGGCCTCAGTCCTCTCTTTCTCCTCCACTTGGTCTCTGTTCCCAGCACCAGCCAAGAGCAGTGCTAGACACAGAGTCTGTGCTAAGTAAATGTTTGTTTATTAACATGAGTCCATGAGTGAATGAATCAGTTTATACCTAAACATCTGTCTAGTGGTTTCTAAAGTGATTACATAGCTTTTTAGGCAGGCCTTAAAAAACTTCCCCTCCCCTGCACCTTACCATCAGTAGATGTGATTAAACCTAAAGTAGAACTGGGGACTTAGGCTGGTACCTCAAGTCCACAAGTCCAGACATAAGTCAGATAGATGATCACCTATCTCCTCTAGGAGTCTTTTAGGTCAGCTTCAAAAACAGTGACTCACCAGGAGCAGAGGTTATGACAAGGAATATCTATGCAAGCAGAAGAACTGGAAAGGATAAAGAGCACAGGTACCAGGTGGAAACTAAGAAAGGCAAATCTATAAAGGTGGGCTTTAGTGGTTGGGATCTCATGCTAACCTGTACCAATCCTGTTTAAGTCTGGATACTCATACACATACTCTGTTCTTGTTTGTATGTAGTTTAGGCCTGAGAACCATGCCTTCCAGGAAAATAATTCTTATATTGTTCATGTTTGGCTGTGCTATGGGGTACAGGATGCCAAAGGAGAGGATGCCAAAGGTCAGGCTTGTAGGGGCAGAGAGAGAAGGGGACACTGCCCCTGCCCTTGAACAGAGGATTGAAAATAAGGAGAGGTAGAAAGCTTGTGGGTGGGTAGGTTGACATCTACGTCCTCTGAAGCCTCTGTTCTGTACAGGGTGGGGAGGGGTGGGGGGCACTCATATAAGGTCATGTGAGTTGTGCCAAAGTTCTCTGTAAGTGACCATTTCCACACAAAGAACATGTTGGCCTCAATGAGGCATTCTACTGGTTTTCCTATTTCCTACTGGTTTTCCTATTTCTGTTCCCATTGTTTGGATTGTCATAAAATTTACCATGGTAAATATTTTAAGTTCATTGGCATTAAGTACATTCTCACTGTTGTGTAACCATTGCTGCCATCCATCTCCAGAATGTTTTCATTTTCCCAAACTGAAACTCCATAGCCACTCAACACTGTTTGTTCTTTTGTGTTTGACTTATTTTAGTTAATGTTTTCAAGGTTCATCCATATTGTAACATGTATCCGAATTTTTCCCTTTTTATGGCTGAGTAATACTCCATTGTACGTATCTACCACATTTTATTCATTCATCCATTGACAGACACTGTACAGTCTCCACATTTTGGCTGTTTGTGAATAATGCTGCTATGAACATGAAGGTGCACATTTCTGTTTCAGTCCTTGCTTTCAGTTCCTGTGAGTTTATACCTAGAATTTGAGTGACTGGATCATACAGTAAATCTGTGTTTAAGTTTTTAAGGAACCCCTGACTATTTCTATAATGGCTGCCATTTTATCTTCCTACCAGCAGTGTATTACCATTCTCATTTCTCCACATCCTTGCCATACTCGTTATTTTCAGATTTTTAAAAATTATAACCATCCTAGTATGTGTGAAGTGGCTTATCATTGTGGTTTTAATTTGCATTTCCCTAATAACTGAGGATGTTGAGTGTCTTTTCATGTGTATATTGGCCATATGTGTGTCTTCTATACTTCTTTAGCCCATCTTTTTTTTTTTTTTTTTTTTTTTTTGGTGGGACCCTCGCCGTCAGCCGGGGAACGAACAGGTGCTGCAGAGGCTGCTCAACCGCTGCGCCACCAGGGGAGGCCCTTTAGCCCATCTTTTAATTGGTTTTTATGTTGTTGAGTTGTATGAGTTCTTTATGTATTCTGGATATTAATCCTTCATCAGATATGTGATTTGCAAATATTTTCTCCCCGTTTTGGGGTTGCCTTTTCACTCTCTTGATTTTGTCCTTCGATGCACAAAAGTTTTTAATTTTTTTTTTTTCCAAATTTGGGAACGTCTCATGAATAAGAACCTTTAGCTGTTGGAACACTGACTTTGTAACAGCTTTGCAGAGATTTGGGGGTAATTGTGGGTTTCTTAGATTGGATCCTAGGTGAAAAAGTTTTTAATTTTGATAAATTTCCATTCATTTTTTTTTCCTTTGTTGCATGTGCCTTTTGTGTCACATCCTGAAAATCATTGCTAAATCCCAATGTTTTGAAGCCTTTGTCTTCTAAGAGTTTTAGAGTTTTTTGTTCAAACATTTAGTTCTTTGATTCAGCTTAAGTTAATTGTAGAAAAGTGGGCACTTGGTGTTTGTAGTGTCCTGCTACCATGGTGGTTAGGTGGGGTAAGGAGGATGAGAGCTCTTCCCTGCTTTCTTCTGCCCCCATTCTTGGGAGCAAGGTGGGCCTTGGTTGGGTGGTATCTGCTTCCCAAGGAAAGCTCCTCTGGCAGAGGGTTGGTTGCTTGGCGAGAATGTGTACATCTCGCTGTCCAGTAGCAGCCCAAGCCAGTGAGCCAGTCTGGCACAACAGGTGTAAGAAGGAACTTCCTCACCTTGGCAGCAAGTGAAAGGGGTCCTTGTGTTTTCTTCTCCCTTAAAAAATAAGTTTAACTGCTCCTAACAATTCCCTTTGAAGACAGAGGTTAGCCAGTTGAAAATACCATGAATGGGTCATTTCCACAGGAGCCCACCATCTCCTCCAGACCACTGCAACTTGTACAGTCAGAACCACTAGTCCTGCTCCTCTTCCTGTAGCTCTCAGGCTGCAGGCCCAGGTTGGGCACCACACTGGACACAATAGCTCCTCATTGTTGCTTGGGATTAACAGATGGTCTCCCCTCTTGTGGGCTCCTTCCTGTTGTTTCTGTGGAAGCCCTGCGGAAAGCCCATACTACTTCTAGTTGGGACCAGAGCTAAATCTTGAAGAGGGGCCTCCCAGGACAGGTGCCTGCTCAGCAAGTGTCACTTCCAGCAGGCGTCACCTCACCACACTCTTTTAGTGTCTTTCACAGAGTTATACAGTTGAAATTTTATTAAGGAAATTATAAGTGGATCTTCATAAAGGACTTTGTCACCGTTGTCTTAATGTTGTCCATTTGGCTATTGTGAATAATGCTGCTAGGAACATTTGTGTACAAGTTTTTGTTCAGATACCTGTTTTCAGTTCTTTGGGGCATAAACCTTGGAGTGGAATTGTTGGGTCAAATGGTTATTCTGTGTTTAGCTTTTTGAGGAATTGCCAGACTGTTTTCACAACAGCTACTCCATTTATATTTGAACTGAGGAATATTTCTATCCCCATTTTACACTTGTGGAAACTAAGGCTCACAACTGGTGATATGCCCACAATTACAGAGATGATGAGTGGCAGAGCTAGGTATTCTATTCCGTGGGTGGATTCTGGAAATGTAAAGCTGAGTTCACAATAGACCTTTGAACCTCTGTGGAGAGGAAGGATTGGGAGCACAGTCATCTTTGTTTGGGGCCCTTACCCTGTCATGAGATAATGGGAGCCCAGGTGACAGGTCTCCCAAGCTATAGCTATAGCTACCAGCCTGACGGGCCAAGCATTCTCCTGGGCAGCCCATTGTGACCAGATAGGTTTCATATTGGAAACTCAAAGGACAGGGTGTGTGTGTGAATTTCAGGTCCCTCCAGAGGAGGTGTGTGAGTTGTGTAAATAAACCAAGGACCTGAGGGCTCGCAGGAAGGAGACTAGGGCACATCTAGGCCTCCGTGCAGACACCATCACTGGCAGCTGTGCTGTGGAGGATAGGAAGCTGCCCATAAACCTTGTGGGCATGGTAAAATAAGCAAGAGGCTGACAACACCACTGAGCAGGGGGTCTTGATAGCTCCTTGCTATGCAAAGAACAGGAAGGAGAAAGTTGTGCCTCATGAGTACCTCCTGTTGCCCCTGGGTTGTCCCTGCTGCCCCAGGCCCCTGATCAAGGTCAGCAAAAGGCTCATCTGAGCTGTCAGAGGCTAGGCAGGGGCTTTGCTCCACCAGGTCTGCTTGGATCATGACCTCTTAGGCATGTCTTTAGGCCCCTTTTCTGCAGATCTTTCTACTTTTCTCCTAGAACATGAACTTTGGAGTGTTGCTCACTGGGGAGGACTGGTCTTGGAGGACATAGGGTCAGGTAACCTGCTGTACATCTGGATGGCATTTGGGTAGTTAACAATGGTAACTGCCATTTCGAGAGAGAGTGATTCTTGAGTCACTAGGTACAGGGCATAATGAGCAGCTTGGCAGTAGCAGGATGAACCTGGAGACATCCTTTTTGAGCTTGACCAATGCATTCTTTCTGCAAGGATGTGGGGTCTGGGAGTGGGTGCCTGCAATGGGGTGAGGTAGTTGGCAAGTGCTTCTCAAGGGCCACCTTCCTTCCTTAGAAAACTTGGGTCTAGTCTACTCAATTTCAAGGAAAGCTTGTGGCCTCTCCTTGGACCTGGCTCCAGTAGCCTAACCAAGTCTCCAGCATGGCTGCCTGCCAGAACTCTGTAAGGGAGCTGTGGGCACCACGTCATCGCCTTTGGGAAGACTGGGCTGGTCATGTTCCTCTCTGATTTGCTTGTGGCAAGTTCAGCAAGCCCCCCCAGTGGGTCACACCTCATGGTCAACTACAGGTTCTGTCAGTAATCTTGAGCATGACTCTGCAAAAGTGGTTGTAAAGACCGGAGGGAAAAGATGCCCAGGAGAGGCCACATTTGTTTCAAGTGCCTCCAAGGGGCTTCAGGTCTCTTGACCACTATGAGCCCCAGCTTGCACATCTATAATGAGGTCTGTAATTGTGCCTGTCTCCTCTGGCTGCCATTAGAGTCAGTACCTACAGTACTTATTTAGGGCCCTGTGTAGCCCATGTGGGCTACTCAGTGAGTGATGGATGTTGTCCTTGCTGCAGCAGCTCCTATTGTAGGTGTGTCCTCCGTGTCCTGCTGGAGTGCACTGCACCTGCTTTCTGCAGCGTGCATTTGTGCTGGCTGACAGTTGCACTGGCTGACTCCTGGTTGTTACCAGGAACAGTGCTTCCTGCTCCTTAAGTGGGTCAGTGTAAGTGTGACCAAGTAAACATAAAATGCAACACACATGGTCAAGTTATTGTACCGCAGTGTTTGACTTCATTGGTGTATCTGCACAGATATGTATTCTTTCCACTGGAAAAGTCGCTCTTCTCTGTGGGTTGCTACCAGAGGAATTTGTGAAATACGGAACCGTTGCAGGACCTCAGGCAGTGGGCGGAGTTAAACTTTGCCTTCAAAGGTACTTTCTGACCTTGAGAGTTGGTGAGGAATTCTTTGCTGTAAAGTAAAGCCTTTGGTTGTGTGGGTCTCTGAATGGAAAATGGGAGATGAAATGGATGATTGCCATCCATCCAAGCCCTGTATGTGGAACTGCTTCTGGTCTGGAAGCACAGCTCCTAGAGGAAAGGGCCCCTGTTGGCAGCTTTAATTAGGCCTCTCTCCCTTGTTTCTGTCCTACTCTCATTCTGGCTCTTAGAAGTTCACCTTCCCAAGCTTCCAGTATCCAACAGAAAATAGAGAAGGTCTGTTTTCCAGTGCAACTCTTCAGGCTAGGATGGTGAGCTGCTGTGTCAGGATCTTCCTAAGCGGGCCTCTGACAGGTGCCTCCATTGCAATGGGCAAGTGACAGGTAGGAAGGCTGGGTTCTTGGCAGGATGTGGTTATGTCTCTAGAGAGAGGCCCTTGTCTTGGCCCTTCTGCATGTTCACCTCATGCTTGAAAGATCTTCAGCCCGGTGGCAGCTCTGCTGTCCTAGTTGGTGCTGTGTGGAGCCAGAAGAGTATCAGAGGCTCCTACATGACTCAGTGACATTGCAAGATGAGGACTGAACCTATAACTTTGTAGCTTAGCAGAGTCAGATGACCTGCACACAGCCATCCCTTTCTTGGAAAATGAAATAGGCAAAACTAGGTGACACTCATCCTCAGAGAAGACCTGGATTCCTAACCTCTGGAGGTACAGAATTAGGGCAAAGAGCTTGTTTGCTGGTTTCTCTGAGGACAGCATTAGGGGTGAAGGGATCCCTGACTGGATCTGGGTTATAGCCCAGATGGTTGCCCTTGCTGTCTCAGCACACGGCCCAGCCTCCCTGTGAAATGACTTAAGGAGCACATTGTCTCCCCAGTGCTGAGATAGCTCCAGGACAGCAGAGGTGGATGCCAGCCCTGGAGACCCTTGGTGAACTCTGTGAGTGCAGGGGTGTAACTGAGTGAAGAGTAATGGGGTAGATGGTGACAGCGTTGTAGCCTCTGAGGGCTGTGAGGGTAATCAGAGAATGTGTGGACATGGCCTGACACTCAGTGAGCACACAGAATGTGACAGCCATATCACATCAGCACACAGGCACTACGAGGAGCACTGGTGGCAGTGGTGCTTCCTCCCTCGGGTGGTGCTGTTGAGGATTGGCGGGAACTTCTTATTCGGTGGTTGGTGTGCACCAGGACCAGTTTTCCAGTCTTCCTTCCTTTTTTTTTCTTTCTTTTTAAAGATTTATTTATTAATACAAGAACCGGGGTATAGGTCAGAGGCGCGGGAGGGTGAGAGAATTCACCCGAGACAGAGTAGGGAGCAGAACAGGCAGACGGACCAAAGACACTGCTGAGGGGAGCTGCGAGTGAGGCAGGAGAGGTCGGCCACGCCATGTGGGTTTCTCCCTGGCCAGCCGGGAATCGAACCCATGCTGCAGAGGCTGCGGACAGCCCCACAGGGCAGCGCTCAACCCACTGCGCCACCTGGGACGCCCCTAGTCTTCCTTTCTTTTATGGCCACTGTGTTCTCTCCGTTTCCTATTCTATTCTGTCTCTGTAATGGGACTAGGTGATGCCTGCCACAGTGACAGATATTAACGGGGGCATGAAAAAAGTTGTAATGAGGTCCTGACGAAGAGATAGTACAATTCTCACCTTCATTCCTAGCCTGTTACACCTTTGCCTTTCACTAAAGCTTCTGAAAGTCTTTCTGGAAGAAGGAAGAGCCCTCATTTCACACATGAGGCAACAGTCCCAGAGAGGTTGTGGGAAATCTTGTGCTGGGCTTCGTGACTGAGTCCCATGGCCACACCCAGCTGCAGGACTGGCTGGGAAATCTTGTCTGTCACTGGTGGCCATGTGCCTCATGAATGCAAGGGCAGTCCACGAGGGGGTGACCCAAGCCTAGGAACGGGTAGTCTCCCAAGAAGAGTTTGTACCCCTGGGAGGGGAGGGGGTGGTGCCCACTGGGTTGGTCCATTGAAAAGAAAATACTGGGATTTCTGTTGACATGTTTATTGTCCAAATTTAACTTACCTGTGTAAGTGTGTTACAATTTATAGTGTTTTGGCGCAATGATGCAGGTAGATGACTTACCAGATCTGTGCATCTGTATGTCATAGATGGGACTGTGCATTGTGCACTCATGGGCTCTAGGGTCAGGGCAGGCATTGAGGGCAAGAGAGTCACCTTAGAAGGGCCCTTCTGCCCTCCCCTCTCCAGCTCTGTGATCCCACTCCTGACCATTCTGGGAATGAATCCTTTGGACATGTTCACCCTTCACAGCTCACATCCTAATCCTCATAGTGTTCTCATTTCACACCCAGAGTACCCTGCCTTTTCTGGAGCCACAGGGTATGTGTGATTATTCACTGGGGAATCAGAATTCTGAAGTAACCACCCTTAATTTGCCCAAAGATGGTTCAGGTGGGTGACTGGCATAATACCAGCAAAGGTGTGGGAATAAAGCTTCTGAAGAGTGGAAGGCTAGAAGGATCATGTGGGTTCTGCCCTGAGCTGGAAGACACATCCTGCAACTGTGGGGACAGTGTTCATCTGGGGAAGGGATTGCAGGCCCAAGGTGTTAGGGAACCACTCCAGCAGAAGGTGAGCAGGAGATAAGTCCCAGGCTACCTGCCTAGCCCACTGCTCCAGAAAAACCCCTCTGCTTGGTGACAGGACAAACACACCCAGCAACCTCCCTTAGCTCAGGAAGCTTCCACAATTTCCTGCCTGGTAGAGATACCTACCATAAGACTGCTTCATTCACCCAGAGCACCAGGCTTGACTTAGGTATGGACACCCTCAGTAGAGAGACTCTCACTCCTACAGAGATCAGTTCTGAAGCAGGACTCATACATAGCCAAGGGGGCATGCTTTTCCCCCACCTGAAGTTGGAGACTTCCCTGGGAGCCTTGCCTCAAGACTCTCCTACCCTGCCACTTCCATCCTGAGCCAAGGGTGAACAAGATGAGCCCAGGGGCCCATAAGGAATAGCTTCTTGGAACCTGGAAGCTGACTTCCTCTCCTGTGGGCAGGAGGGCCTGTGGCCATGTCAGTGTGGGGGCTCTGGGAATGCAGCGCCCCTCAGGTCTGGCTCCTGCAGACCTGCAACAGGGTGGGAGGAGGGAGGGGGTGGTAAATCAGGAGAGCTCCGAGATCAGCCTGAAAAGTACCAGCAAGAAGGTTGGAGCTTATGGAGGGATCTGGAAGCTTCATCCTCCCTTTGACAGATGACAGCTTTCTGATCATGGGAAATAGTTGGCCTGAGCTGAGCATCCAAGACAGACCGTGTCCTGATCTTCACATCCAATCCTTTGCTTCCATAGGAGAGACACACCTATGATGCAACCCCAGCTGGTTGTCCTGGCCTTTTCCCTCCTGCTGCTTCTCCAGGAATGGGGATGGAGGAAGTAGTAGACTCTTGGGGGGAACTCAGCTGGGAAAGCTGGCTGCTGCCCCTGAGCTAGGAGCTGGGAGTTGTCCCCTTCCCTGCCGAGATTGCCCTCCCTAGGCTTGCTGTCAAGGTCTGTAGGAGCACCTCCTTGCTCCTGCAGGGAGGAGTTTTGCCTGTTGCAGCAGCTATGGTGACCTTTCTCCTTTCCAAAAGTATCCCCCTGATGAGGCCAGTGGAGACCAGCAGATGCAGGACTCAAAAGACATCTTCAGAAGGTCCTGTCAATTAACTTGTCACCTCCGTAGAGGTGACTTACAGCCTTCTTGTCTTGTTTTTTGTTTATTATCCCTAATTTCAGTGTCTAACTGCCTTTGCTGTCAGAAAAGAAAGAAACGTCATGCTCTGTCGTTCCAGAGCTGGCCAGGCAGCCTTGTTAGGTGGCTGTGGATCATCCTGCCTGACCAGCTTGGCCTACCTTTAAAGCATTTATGATGTGTGTGGCTCTAGCCTGCCAGCCCCACAGCCTGCCTTTAAGGATGTGGCTTCTCCCTGGCCTCCTCCATGCCTCTAAAAATAACCTTGCTATTTTGAAATAGCACCACCTCCTCTGGAGCTTTTTCTCACTGCTCTCTTGGATCAGTAACCCCTCTGAGACTAGGCTCTTGGCTCCCACTGTCATCCAGCTGTCCTCATAGCGCTGTCCCCTTCCTGTCTCCCCCTTCCTCCAGTGCTAGTTGGGATATTGTTCTCCAACTGGGATGGAATGTCCAGCTGGGTGTCCTCTAAGAAATCCAGGCCTATCACTGCTCCCCTGGGGGGGATAGATAGGTAGGAAGTGGGGCTGCCAGGGCCAATAAGACAGAGTACGCTCCATGCCTTCGTTATACTTGGGGGTTTGCACAGCTGTAAGAGGCTTAATGACCAAGGAGTGACAGGGTTTAGAAAGGATCTGGGGATGCTGCAACAATTTGTTGCCTTATTGTGCCCCCCTCACCCTTCTTGTGACTCCAAGTGACTCCCTGCCCTGTCTTCTTGCAGCCCACAACCCTCCCTCAGGGCACCATCAACATGAACCAGTGTACGGATGTGGTGGATGGCGAGGGCCGAACAGGCCAGAAGTTCTCCCTGTGCATTCTGACCCCTGAGAAAGAGCATTTCATCCGGGCAGAGACCAAGGAGATCATCAGTGGGTGAGTCTGCTCAGTGTCATCTGGAGGGGACACTTCTGCCCAAGTTGGGGCTCCCCACAAACTGGGTAGTACTGCCGTCACTTTCTTTCCTCTTCTGAGTTCCCTGTCTGTCACAGCGCCACCGTGTGTCCCATCACCAGGCCAGAAACTGGCCTCATGTTCCCTGTGCCATTGCTTCATCCCTAGGTCTGCGAACACTTGCCAAGGCTGCCCCCTTGTGTTCTGCTTACCCAAGGACCTCCCTCTGCTGGCACTGCTCTGGTGCCAGCTGCCATGTCTTCCTAGGACCTCTCACTGCTCCACCTCCATTTTCACTGCACCCCCAGGCTTCTGTCACTCAACCAAGAAGCCTCAGTCCCCAAACCATATCTGAATGTGCCTCTCTTCTGCCTAAAATGTCATCACCTGGGGGTTCAGTACAGGTTCCTTGGCTGACCATGAAAGACACTTACCCTGCCCGCCAGCCTCACCCCACCACCTTCATGTCCCTGAACTCTGAACAACTAGTTGCTGCAAACCCCTTCTCTCTCCCCTTTCTACCTTTGCACCCCTCCATCTGTAATGACCACTCCTCCTCCATGCTGTTAGAGTCAGTCTAAGCAGCCACTCTTCTGAGATGCTCTCCCCACTGAGGCATTTATAAAAAATAGGGTTTGTCTGTTAGATGTGTGGCTTCCTCAGCCAGTGGTAGGCCCTCGAGGGAGGAGTTGTGTCACTGTCATCATCCCCAGTGCCCCATGCCGGAGCCACTCTGATACTGCTGCACACATCAGCTGCTTTGAATGGAAGGAATGGGAAGTCTCTGGATTATATCTCTCTCCCTGAGCAGACCCTGTGCAGAGGCTTGGGGGAGCCCTGGGACATGGAAAGCAGACCCAGCCATTCAGGTAGTTGACAGTGCAGGGGGTGAATTGTCAAGGCCAGCACACACAGTGCATGCTACATAGTGGTGGACCAAGCCAGGAACTCGGACTTTGGATCCTGGAGAACCTCACTCATGCTTTGGGGCTTAGTAAGCTGTAGGAGGAAGTACAAACCAGGAGTTCAGGGGACCAGGCTGATTATGTCAATATAGAGTAGATGGAGTTAGAAAGTGAAGCCCTTCAGTTTCAACAAATGAAAGACCTCTCTGAGCACCAGCCAGAACTGCTGTGTGAGGAACCAGGAGCACTGCCCCAGTTTTTGCTGAGTTAAGTTCCACACCATGATGGGGGTGGAGATCTGCCTTTCCATGATTTTAGCCCCAGAACCATTTAAGAGTATAAAGGGCTTGTATGGAGTTCTCGTCCTTCAGTTGGAGACTGTGGCTCAGAAAGCAAGGGGACCCTGACCCAAGGGTAACCCCAGGCACGAGTGACAGCACAGAACCATTTGCATGTCTTGTTCACACTTGCTGCTGCAGGCTTATCTAGCAGACACACCCAAGAAGGGTTCCACTGTCCAGTTGGATTCCTTGAGTCTCCCCTTGGGAGCCGGCTCTTCCAGGGAAGCATCTGGGTGACAGGGAAAGCATACCAGTGTAGGCTGGGGAGGTGTGCCCTGGGACGGTGCACTCTGTGCAGTGGTGGCATGTCACGAGACTTTAGGAGAGTAGTTATGTCTGGCATTAGTGCCTCCTTAGGTACCTGAATCCTGCCATTAAACACTTGGCATAGACTAGGGGTCCTCTGCTGTGTCCTGAGCCCCTCTCCTGTGGCCTCTGCTGTCAGTGTGTACAGGGCTTGCCTTTCCTATGCAGCTTGGGTAGGCAAGGTCATTAGTGGACTGAGATAGGAGGTATGTGTGTCCTTGGGGTCCTGCGTGTAGGCTGGGTGGTCCTTAGGGTGGGAGGCTTGTGCAGTAGCTTTGTGTCAAACCAGAGCAGAATAAATCACTTGGTAATTTTTCCCCTTTCTTCATCCTGGGTCTGACCCTTCCTCATCCTGCCTGGTAAGCAGGGCGCTCTCCACAGCATCCTACTCCCAGGCCCCTGCAGACCCTGGATAGCAATTTCCTCAACTTCCCCACAACAGGACACTTGCCCTCCTTCAAGGTGTTGGGCAGGGTGGCATGCCCTGGGCCTCCATCACCTCACCACCTAGCATGGCTCTTTTGTGGGTAATTCATGTGTGGTCCCTGAGGCCCTAGGATGGTTCTAAATGCACATGTCACTAGAGAGATACAGGTTCTTCTCTTGCTAGCTTAAAGCAGGAAGAGTGGGGACAGTCCATCCAGCCTTCTTTCTGGGGTCTTCTCTGACGCGACCCCTGAGTATTTGAGGACAGCAGAGGCAGCCACATCTCCCAGGGCTGGTTGAAGAAAGTTGATCGTTTCCCTGCCTTCATGCCAGGAGGTGCTTCCAGTATGTTTGGGGTTTAGCTTTGTTCAACTTTCAGAAGAGGTGGGATTTAGACAGAAATTGGCAAGGAGGGAGCTGTGCCCTCCAACCAGGCCAGGTCTGGGCTTCCCTCTTCTTTGTGCACCTACCTTTCAGCTCTGATTCCCACCCACCCATTCTTTTTTTTTTTTTTTTTTAAGATTTATTTATTTATGCATACAAGAACTTGGATTCAGGCCAGAGGTGCTGAGGGTGAGAGGATTCACCAGAGACAGAGTGGGGAACAGAACAGGCAGACTGACTGAAATACACTGCTGAGGGGAGCAGCGGGTGAGACAGGTCTGCTGCACCATCTGGGTAGCTCCCTGGCTGGGGGGGATCAAACTCTGGCTGAAGAGGCTGTGGATAGCTTCACAGCGCTGCACTTAACCCCTTACGCCACCAGGGAGGCCCCCCTCCGCCGCCCCTAGTCTTATCCTGGCTCTGTCTTCACAATTGGGGAGTTTGCTCAGCCACATCCCATGTGCATTCACCCCTTGCCTCTCTTTCCTGAGTGAAGTTTATTAGCGTAACATCTGGATATCTCTAAATGCTTTCTACTAGGCTTCTGTGATAAATCTGGGTGCAGGGGCATATATTGGTCATGTGTGCCTGGGCTGGGCATCTCTCATCCTTAAGCCATAAGCACTGCTAAATGAAGAGTGGGGTGCTCGGTGGGACCACCCACCCATCCCATCCCTGCTGTGCCCCAGAATCTCAGGCTTCGTTCATTAGGCACAGGAGCTCCAGAAGCTCCATTTAGTCAGCAGTGCAACCACAGCACAGGTCATTTCACTTCCTTCAACGCCTCATCCTTGAGGCTCTCAGATCTGTGTAGTCTTCGATGTTGCCAGTTCAGTCACTCGACCAGTCTGCAAGGGCTCAGGGCACCCAGAAGACCTGCACCTTCCTGTCACATTCTGAGCTCCTGGGGGAGTGATTACCCTTCTAGATAAAGCTTTAAAAGGGAACTTCTGCAGGAGAACCTTGCAGTGCCTAAAAGAAATTTCGACCCCTACAGCAGGTAGGAAAGCTGGTCTTTCCAATCCTCCAAGAATATAAACTCCTCACCATTACATGTAATGTGAGGTCCTGGGAGAGTCTGCTCATCCCCTGGCTTTGCAGACAGTCATAGCCTCCTTTCTTGCTTTGGGACCATGTAAAAGTCACCTGTGGGACCTGTGTCACAGGACCCTATCACACAGGCAATTGTTCATTCTACCAGCGAATCAGTATTACCTGGGCTGGATGAGGATAGCTGTGATTCCCACACACAAACCTGCTTCCCTGGCCATCAACTGTCAGCAGCACAATGGGCACACCTTCCCGAGACTGTTCCAGAATGCTGCTGGTTATGACCTGCCATCCTGCCCTGTCTTCCCTCTGCTCCAAATTATAGATGCATCTCTGAATACTAAGGACATAAACCCTTATCCCTGTCCCAGGCTCAAGGTGCTGCTAGTCCTTGCAGCCTCCATCCAGGGTGCTGGCAGTGCAGGCTCTGCCTTTCTTTGCTGCTAGCTGTCAGCACTGGGCCCTACACTGGCTGGCAGCAGACCAACACAGACCCTGGGACAGAACACTTGGCAAGATGTGAAACAGGACCTATGGTACCTTGCCCTCTGGAGAGGATGCTGGGGCCACTCTTCATCAAGCCCCTGCTCTGCTCTTCCTGTCCCCCTTTCTCCAGTCTGTTCTTGCTCTCTCTATCTGTTGTAAAATTCTGTACAGTGGAAATAGCTGTGGCCATGTCATGGCCTCAGAGATGAGGAGACTGAAGCCAAAGGGACTGGGTACCACCTGAGTTTGTGGTGAGAGGGTGACAGAGCCAGATCTAAATCCAAGCCTGTTTCTCTTTCTATATTTCCTGCTGCCTTCCCTGTATTGGGCTAGCTGATCTGGTACCAGGTCTCTGGGCAGGGTACGTGAGTAGCTCTGTCAGGTCTTTCCTAAGGCTGAAGTGACTAGCACCCCCCACTGTGCAGCTGGGACCCAGAAGTGAGTGAATGAGTCTGAGAGGTCAGCTCAGACTTTCAAAGTGGCCTGCCACAGGGAACTTTGATAGCTAGCATGACTCCTGGTTTCTGGCCTCAATAGGCCTAAATGGCTCCCAGTTGCAGCCCATCTGTGTGCTTGCCGAATTCACGCTTGGAGGGTAGTTTAGCGCTACATCTCAGCCTTGAAGATAAGGTTGGTAGTGGGAACAAGTGATGGGCCCTGTGGTCAGGCCTGCCTCCACCAAGGTGCAGCCTGCCTCACATAAGCCTGCCTCAGGGTCCCTTCCTGCCTATGGTCATTGTCAGTCAGCCACAAGTCTAGTCCCACGCAACCTGGGCTTATCTTGCCCCGGCAGTGGCAAGCTCTAATATTGGGTGAAACTCTCCCCACTTAGGTGCCCAGCAGCCTAGCCACTAGGTGGATGTAGGAAGTGTTGGGCCTAGTGCCTGGGCCACCCAACAAGGAGGGTCCTTGACCCTGAAAACAGAGGTCCAACTTGGCACTCTTTCCTCTCTCCCCAGATGGCTGGAGATGCTCATGGTCTATCCCAGGACCAATAAGCAAAACCAGAAGAAGAAGCGGAAAGTGGAGCCTCCCACGCCACAGGTAAGTGATAGGTTTGCCAGAAGGCTTTCCCCCTGTGGAGCTAAGGTGAGGGGAGAGTGCCCCAGGAGGTTAAAGGTCTTCAGGACACAGCCTGAAATTAGGGGTGGGGAAAGAGATCAGGTTGAGGCTGAGGAGGTCACTAGCCCTGCACATTCCCTCAGCCTCTGTGTGTGGACTGCAGTCTGCACACTCCATTCCAAGTCACAGGGGAAAATCCCCTGTGGGCCAGAGTGACCCTACTGGTGTGCTCCAGGGTTGCCTGTGGGAGGGACCGAGTAACAGTAGCCCCGTGTGTTCCTGACTCTGGAAAGCTCAGCTGCTGGCAGGCAGAGTATGATGGAGGAGCTGCTTGCTGCAAGCTCTCCTTGTGCTCCACAGTCCAGGAAAGGACTCAACTGGTTCTGCTTCCTACACAGAGATGACTCTGCAGACAGCAGGCTGAGAGAAAGGCTGGACGGGAGGATCTAAGAGTGTCCCGGTTGGGTGAGGGTTTCTCAGGGGACCCGATTGTACTGTTGCTCTGAGCTTTGACCATAAGTGGAAAAAACTGGCACTGGCCTTGATTTTTGTGTCCCAGCCCTGACTCCCATGTTACCAGAGTGGCAAGTGCCTGGGTTGGTCTCACCAGGTCTAGTCCTGGAAGATAAATGTCCCTGATAAGAAATAGGGAAAAATGTAATCAGAGTTGTCCCTGGACACTGAATATGGAGCTTCCTGCTGCAGAACAGCAGATACATATCTAAAACCCCCACTCCACCCTACTCCCCAAGCTGCCTGGTTTGAGAGAAAAAAGTCCCAGGCAGAACAGTGTTTAGGATTATACTGCGTTTCCATAGTGATGCTTGCAAACAGTGTGGGAGCAGAACTCCTGACTCCAAATAAGGCAACGACATGTGCAGAAGACACATTTGGCCCAGACTGGGAAATCTGCTTGTGTCCCTGCTCCCCAGTTGTCCCCTTCCCCAGGCCATCCCCCGCTCCCTCCCCCCCAATACTGCTGGCCATGCCAAGCTTCACCTTTTTATTTGGTAGCCGGAGCCACATGATCACAGCTGGGGGGAGATCACCACATACCTGAGTTCTCATAGAACCAGGGGCCCATTGGATCCCAGCCTCCTCTGCTTAGCCCCTCCTGAGCCCCAGCAGAAACCAACCTGGCAAGGTCTCTCTTCTACCTTTTGTTCCCTAGTGGTTTCTGAAAGCTGTGGACTTTCATTAGAGGCCATTAGTCTTGTGGGGTGAGCAGAATTGGTTTCCCTCTGAAACCTGATGCTGAAGGCATTCAGGCTCCCTGTGAAGGGAGCTTAAAGCCTTTGGACCAGATAGAGGCAAAAAGCCAAGACCTTATATCTGGTCTTTTTCTCCAAGGCCTCACATAGGCCTGGGAGAGTTTCATTTTATTTATTTATTTATTTTTTTAATCTTTTTTTTTTAATTAATAAATTTTATTTTTATATTCCCCATACAATTGCAATCCCCCCATTCTGAACCCAATCCCTCCCCTCCCGCCCCCCAGCCCCCAAAAAGTGTCTCTGGTTCATAGTTTTTGTTGATTTTGATTTTCACTTTCTTATAGTTATTCATTTTCCTGGTCCCTTATTTAAGTTTTCTAGATCCCTGCTATGAGTGAGACCATCCGGTATTTTTCTTTTTCTTTTTGGCTTATTTCACTGAGCATGATCCCTTCCAGCGTCATCCATGTTGCTGCAAATTGCATGTGTTTATCTTTTTTGAATGCTGAGTAATATTCCATGGTATATATGTACCACATCTTCTTGATCCAGTCATCTATTTTTGGGCATTTGGGCTGTTTCCAAAGCTTAGCTATTGTAAACAGTGCTGCTATAAACATAGGGGTGCAGGTGTTCTTTGGAATTGATGTTTCTGTGTTCTTTGGGTAAATACCTAGGAGTGGAATTGCTGGATCTTGTGGAAGCTCTATGTTTAGTAGGTCCAGAAATCTCCACACGGCTCTCCATAGTGGTTGGACCAGTTTGCACTCCCACCAACAGTGCAGAAGAGTTCCTTTTTCTCCACAACCTCGCCAACATTTGTTGTTGCTAGTTTTTTTAATATGTGCCATTCTCACTGGTGTGAGATGGTATCTCATGGTAGTTTTGATTTGCATTTCCCTGATTGCAAGTGATGTTGAACATTTTTTCATATGCCTGTTGGCCATTCGCATTTCCTCTTCAGAGAAGTTTCTTTTTAGTTCCTCTGTCCATTTTTTGACTGGATTATTTTCTTTGTTGTTGTTGAGTCTCATCAGCTCTTTGCAGATTTTTGTGATCAGTCCTTTATCATTAGTGTTGTGTGCAAAAATTTTCTCCCAGTTGGTGGGGTTTCTCTTTGTTTTTGTTATTGTCTCTTTTGCTGTGCAGAAGCTCTTTAATTTGATGTAGTCCCAGCTGTTGATCTCCAATAGGGGCTGGAAATGTCACTCCACTGTGCCCTGTTAGACTCTACCTCTGCTCTCCAGGAGCTCAGTAAGGCGGGAGTCCCCAGGGGCCCTCTTTAGGAAGGGTGTCTCAGTCAGTTGGGAGCTGGACAGTACAACAAAGTTGGGCCATGGACAATACAAGTACTGATTACTGAGCCCTACAGGAGGATGAGGATTGGACTTCCGGGGGAGCAGACAGCCTGTTGGTTGGGGGAGGAGGTCCTAGCAGAAACCAGGGCAGGGAAAAGAGATATGCTGAAATTTGGGACCTCAGCAGCTTGGGCTCCTGGTAATAACTGCTACTCAACCCTTAGTCATCAACAAAGGAAAGACTTCCTGGTACTGAGATGCTTAGTGAGAAGGAACAGTAATCCACTCTGGGTAGACCAGGGCAGGAAGGAAGATCTTACCACCATCACCCCCAGTCCCAGAGCAGTGCCTAGCCTCTGGCCTCTGAGCAGGAGAGTCTGGGTTGTTAGGAGGAACAGAGGGACCTGGAGTGACTGCTGCTGAGGTATGGAATAAGGGCAGCTGCTGACTGGAGGGACAGTAATCCTGATGCTGGGTCTTCTTGGGTCTTTGGAATCTGAGGAGCCCTCAGAAAGCAATCAGAAACCACCACTATTTTCTTCTTCTGCACTGGGTTCGGAGCTTTTGAGGGGACTCTACAGCCTAGGAATTGAATCTGGTGGTGGCTCTAGTCAGATGGGTAGTCAGTTATGGCCTGGGTTTGTGGGAACAGTCATCCTGACTTTATGCCATCTCACAAGACCTGGAACCTTTGGCAAGCTGAGGAAATCTTTGTACTGGCAAAATGCCCCTCTTCTCACATTGTGACCTGGACTTCTCAGCAGACTGTGGCTCTTGGACTTCTCAGCAGGTCTTCTGGGGTGCTCATCCAGGGCAAACCTCCTCCTTCCTGGACTTTTCTCTGGGTCCTGAATGTGGAAAACACTTGAAGCCCCACTCTACTTCTTTTTGGCCTTTCAGGCTGCCACCCCTCTCAACCCATGCAGCCTCCCCTGTAAGGTGGGTTGGTGAGAACTGGATGGTACAGTGCTGAGCCAGAGCCCCATCCACAGTCTGTGCCTACATGTTCTATGTGTGCACGTACATGCATACTTATACACAGCCTGTGTCATCTGTTACCCTCACCAAGGGTACCACTCAGAGGTGGCTTTCTAAAAATGAAGTTTGGCATTGGCGTAGGAATAAGAGGTGGGCATTTATATGTTATACCCCATGTTTGGTGGAAGAGAGCTGAGATCTGTCTCACTTTTGAGAAGACCCAGAGTCATCCTGCCAACAGCCCCCTCAGCAGCTGGCACCCAGGATGCTGGGGTGGGCAAAGAAAAAGTCCCTAGTCCCTAGATATGTGGGGCAGTGCAGAATCCTGGCTCTGACTCTGTCTGGACTCTTGGTTGCCCATATTAAAATTCCCCACTGCCGAATAAGACCCCATATCTAGCTGAATGCCTCCCTTGAGAATGCTTCACCCACAGAGCACCACCAGTTCTGGCTTGGGGAGGGATAGCGTTGGCACTTCGCATATCAGCTACAGTCGCCTGTCTAGTTTGTGCGAGTGGGCGGGAGCGCAGATTTGAGTGGGATGTTTGGTTTGCATCTGATGACTCTTTCCTTCATATAGTATCCTAGATGTTTCATTTTAGCTTCCTAGGACCAAAAAGAGAAGGGTGGGTGCTATGTGAACCTGGTTTATTACCCCCACCACCTCCCTATTCCCTTCTCCCCTTACTCAATCTTCAGTACCTGGAAGTTTCAGAATGACAAACTCTGAGGCCACACTTATGCAATCTCACCTTTAATGCCTGAGCCACTCCCCTGGAACTCTCTGGTTTGGGCAAGGAGAACTTGAGTGTGTTTGGTGACAGGACTCCAAGCAGAAGCCCTAAGCCTTTTCCCCCATTTTCCCCATGCATTTGCCAAGCCTGGTCTGAGGCCAGTCAGATCAGGCACTTTAGGGTGGCTTGACTGGGACTGCAAAGGTGAAAAGGTGCTGTCCAGAGAAGCTTTTACCCTGACCAGGATGACTCTGTTCTGAGCATTCCCTTCTGGGGATTCCAGGTACCAGGCACTGTGTAGTTGACCTTGGTATCCCCGGTAGCCAGACACCCAGGCAGCCAGCACTGGTACACCTTGGCCTTGGTTCCTGCCCCACACAGATACTACTCTCTCCCCCAGGAACCGGGCCCAGCCAAAATGGCTGTCACCAGCAGCAGCAGCAGCAGCAGCATCCCCAGTGCTGAGAAGGTCCCCACCACCAAGTCCACACTGTGGCAGGAAGAAATGAGAGCCAAAGACCAGCCAGATGGCAGCAGCCTGAGTCCAGTTCAGAGTCCCAGCCAGAGCCAGCCTCCTGCTGCCAATGCCCTTAGGGAACCTGGGCTGGAGAGTAAAGACGGTAAGTGGTGGTTAGGCTGGCTGCATGCCCACTGTCCTGGTGTCCCACCTCATGGCACTAGGTTTTCATCCTGACAGTTGGGGGCGCCAGTTGGGCCTGCGGACCTTTGGCCACAGTTCACTGTGTAGGGCCTAGACTGGTGTGGGACTGGGGTTCTGGAGCTCCAGCATTGGCCTTACCCTCTCTATTTCTTAAATCCTGTCTATAAAGGAGGGAGATGGTACCTGCTCTGTCATTCCCAGGTGGGAGTCACAAGAAAACTGTAATTGGGTCTGTGTCTAAGGAGACCGCTAGTTTCTGTCCATCGTGGCTGCCCACTGTTCTGCGAGCAGCAGCACTAGAGGCAGTGTTTCCCTCTTTCATCATCCCACCCTGCCCCGGCCCTCGGGTGAAGTCAGGAAATAGGCTGCTGGGGAGGAAATGGCTGGCTGCATCACCATGCTTTCTCCACTTAGCATGTTGGAATTGCCTGAGCAGAAGCAGGGCAGCAGTCACCTGCCACCCGTGTCCAGATTCTCGAGGCCTCTGCAGGCTGGCCTTTCCAATTTGTGTTTGTGCAGGTCATTGGAGAGGAGTGGACAGTTGGAATTGACCAGCTCATTCAGGCCAAAAGGCATTTTTGCACAAATCCTGGCTGAAGTGCCTCAGTCCTGTGGTGCCACAGGCTTATCTACAGCTGAAACCCAGTCACTCCTCTCCTGCATGTTTTCTGCCCTTTCCCTCCTCAGAAACATACTAAAAGACTGAGTGGCAGCTAGTTGGCCATTGGTATTCTCCTTGATGTTTGGTAGGAAGTAGTTGGTAGGATCTCTAGGGAGAGTAACGCTCTCCCAGCCAAGTCCCAGAAGGAAGCACAGGAAACCCTCCTCTTCCCGAACCCCCAATAGTCTGGCCAAGAGGAAGAGAGGTTAGGGGAGACATGGATGCTGCAGAAGTGTGGAAAGGATATTTCATTCCCATCTCATATTCTGCCCTTGGGCCAGCCATGTTTGACCTTTGAAGATGGAAAGCAGAGAGATGGTCTCTGATTGGATCTACACAAACTTTCCAAAAATCCTCGGAAACCAAAGATGGCAACGGGCTGAGCATCTCTTCACTTCCCCTTTATCTCTTCCAGAAGAGAGCACCATGAGCAGTGACCGCATGGACTGCGGTCGCAAAGTCCGAGTAGAAAGCGGCTACTTCTCCCTGGAGAAGACCAAGCAGGATCTGAAGGCTGAGGAGCAGCAGCTGCCCCCACCGCTCTCCCCTCCCAGCCCCAGCACCCCTAACAACAGGTATAGTGGCCCCGGACCGCCCTCCCAGGAGCTTGGTCACCCCCTTCCTCCCCCAGGTCCTCGACCCTCCAGCCGCATGGTCTGCAGCATCTCCCTTGGCTCCTTGGACGTGGCCAACCAGCATCACGCCAACATGGACTCCGACAGCACTGGGGGGCGGGAAGAAGAGACACTGGGGCACGCCTTTGCCTTTAAAGCCAGCAGGCAGTATGCCGCCCTGGCCGATGTCCCTAAGGCCGTCAGGATCAGCCACCGAGAAGCCTTCCAGGTGGAGAGAAGGCGGCTGGAGCGTAGGACACGGGCCCGGAGCCCTGGCAGGGAAGAGGTGGCCCGTCTGTTTGGCAACGAGCGGAGGTAAGGAGGGGAGTAAGGGGCAGAATGCTGACATGCGCACACTCACACACACTCACACAGTCTCTTCTGTACTCCCTCACCCACTTGATAGCACATGTACTCACATTCTCTTACACATGTACATTCTCATACTTACTCTGTTACATACTTTCACAAACTCTTCTCTCATATACTTTGTTACATGTTCCTTCTTTCTCCCCTCCCATCCCAAACACACTCACATGTTCCCTAAGCCTTCCTTGGGAGTGTATACTAGTTCTTCCTCTCTGTTTAGAGCACATGGGGAACCTTCCCTCTGGA
Organism: Talpa europaea; assembly: GCF_964194135.1. NCBI lineage: Eukaryota > Metazoa > Chordata > Mammalia > Eulipotyphla > Talpidae > Talpa > Talpa europaea. The sequence continues at coordinate 100,764,976 of NC_140074.1, read as the reverse complement.
CTCTCATCTCAGAACTTAGTCCCTGGTAGCCAGTGTGTAGGGTGCCTGGGCACCAGAGGTCTAGACAGTGGCTAGCTGCTTCCTGAATGCCTCCTGACCCTGGTACCTTAAGGAATCCTGGGAGATTCTCAGCTGCATAGGCCTTCTCATTCCCCGTATGACTGGATCTTTTCCTTCCTGGCCCCCTCTTCTCTGAGATGACTGTGGAGGCAGGAAGATCTAAGAGCAGAATATGGTGGCAGAAACTCTCCTTGCCCTTATAGTTCTCAACCCCAGGGGGAAGATAGCCTTGCCTGCTAGAAGCAGGGGAGAGCACAGTTTCCTCCCTTAAGCACTCCCTCCACGGGAAGCCCAGTGCCTGGGAGCATTGCTCTTAGACCAGGCTTGGCTCAAATTTGGAGGGGGTGGGGTGCGGTGTGACCAGAGCCACAGCTTCCTGGGGAGAGACATAGTTTGAATGGTGAGCCTACAGCAGGGGCCAAAGTCAGGAGACTGCGGTCACGGGAGAGGAGGGCTCTACTCTTCCCTTCTCAAGAGGTCTAGATCTAAGTTTCAGAAGGGTTCACACGGTGTTCTTCCTGCTCTGACAGCCTAAGTAAAGCTCAGAGTTGGGGCTTTCTATGGGAACAGGCCAAGGTAGTAATGGGCTCCCCATGATGCACCAGCCAGCAACAGGGTGCCTTTATCTTCTGACAACCCACTTGTGCTCTCAAGGTGGAAAGGAGCTGTGCACCCATGCATGGTTCAATCTCCAAAATGAGGAAAATATGCCCATAGTTGTTGGTCTTGAAAAGAAAACAGAATGTGCCTCATTCCTAGGGAGGGAGAAGGAAGCTGAACTATTGCTAAGCATCTGCAGGTACCTGGAAGGTACCTGCTAAGTTCTTGTAAACCTAAGGGGCCTGTGTCACCAGCTCAGAAGCAGGATGATGACTCATGGGAGCAGCGCATAATGATAGAACCAGGACATACGTCCAGCTGGCCCCACGTCATAGCCTGTTACGAGGCCAAGGCTGTCCTTTAAGCAATTTAAGTAAATATGTAAGTAAAGGGACTTGCTAAAGATTCAGGAGGCCAGCAGGCTGGAGCAGGTGAGGTTTTGTATCGGCAGGCAGGCAGGCTCCATGTCCTGGAGACACCAAGCAGGCAGCCAGGCCCTGGGTTAGTGACCTGCCAAAGCATTTGGCACACCTGCTTAGCTTTCAAGTTGTTCTCATCTGGAAGCCCCCGGTAGCCACCCTTTCCAGGGCTTTGCTTTCTGCATGTACTTTGCCACCATGGGGATGGGTTTTCACCCACTTCTTGCATCCCTGGGACCCACTGGTTCGCATCCTACCACTGTAATGTCACTTTCTTGCTAACTCTGATAACATCTGACTGGCTTCTCTCATTTCCTAAGCCTCTTTCTGGTCGCAAGTACCCTGCCCTGTGCTTGGTTGGATTCCTGTCCCCTAGTTGAGTAGAGGAGAACCCCATCTTAGCAGGACATCAGCCAAAGCTGCCTGTTGAGATGGGCCTGCCTGGAAGCCCGGCTGTAGGCTTAGGTGGGTGGTTTCCTCACAAGCCATGGCTCTGAACCAATCCTAGATGGGCCACATCAGTTTTGCTCTTGTGACTTGCTCCAGAGACTAAAACGTTTCTTGGATAGTGAAATGCTGATCAGCCAATCATGCAGAGGCTGTGCTTTTATCAGAGACGGTGACTGACTATCAAAGAGTCAGCTCCCTTCAGGTGGACCCACCACCCAGCTAGGAGCCTGGAAACAGGGCAGAGAAGAGCTGTAGCTTCTTTTATGTGTTTGTCAGCCAGTCTAGTGAGGCATTTGCTACCATGCCTGTAGTACTTCAAGGAACCTAGTTAAAAACTTCCCAGTTCACCAAATAATTCATGTCTGACGTCTGGGAACCCCTTCTCTGTGTGAAGAGGCTGAGCAAGCAACACTTTCCTCTTTTTTAACCTGCCTTCTGTCTTTGAGCCCTGGCAGCCCTGCAGCATGTGATTGGCATGTGACTTGGCCAGGCCTGTTCCTTAAGGCCTCCTGGAGCTTTCTAGGCCCTACCGTTAGCCAGTGGGGCTCTCAGGCTACAAGTGATGGCACTGAGGACTGTGAGTGGGCCTGGATCTTATCCAAACCCCACCAGGATGGTCGGCAAGGTGGATGCCTCACCTGCCCAACCTGGCTAAGCACCTGCAAGAGCTCCCTGTGGTTCTTGGAACTCCTGCTGCTTCCTTAGCTTCCTGCGCTCTTGACACACTCCCCCTCCTGCTGCCCTCCCTCAGCCACCACCTACACTGCTGGTTCTGGCAGGGTGGCCTGGGAACAAGGTCCATTCCTGGAGAAGACTCTGAAGAAGCTTAGTGCACCTGAATGCCCACATTTTGTGGGGAAGCACAGGGAGGACCAGAGAGCCCAGGTGACCCTGAGACTTCTACCCTTGGTATTTTGACATCCTTGATGAAGAAACCCTAAGAGATTTTTACCAGTAACCTTCCTTGAAAAGCAGCTGGCCTCTTAGAGAATTTCAGGGTTGGAGCCTATTTTCTTTCTTCTTCATTGGAGAGTTAGATCTTAGTTCTGGGTTCACTTCACTCACTTCCCCTAGACTGTCCATCACGTTTCCAGAATGCAAGAGGAACCCTCCCTCCAGGTAATCTGGGGCGCTTGCCTGGGCCTACCTGGGAGGACAGGCCTCTCTGCTCCAGTGAGGCGAAGGCTGCTCCCCTGACATGTCAAGTCCAGTGGGTACCCCACTGAGCCAGTATGCCCTGCTGGCCCCCGGCCCCTCACCCAGCAGTGCCTCTTCATGACCCAGGGACAACAACGGTCTCCCCTTCTCAGTTATCACCTCAGGTTTTTTGTTTTTTTTTTTTCCTTTAATTCTTTGGATAATTTTGATTTACCATTATTTGATTTTACAAAGTAGCCCTTTTCTGTTTATTCATTTTCCAGCCTTATTTTCTTTCAGGTCTTGCCCCTCTCCACCTTCTCCTGCTGTGTCGCTGTGTGACGTTATTCGCCCTTCCTCCGCCTGCTTCGCTCCCATCTCAGCTCCGTCTCCAGCCATAGATGGCCTGACGATGCCGCCGGCCCTTTCACACGAAATCAACTTGCTTTGTTTTTTTCTTTTGTTTTAATTTGGGTTTTGATTCTTTTTACTGTTGGCAGAAACAATGTTAATTCATGGGCTTTTTTTCTTGCTAAATTTGGATGCCCTGGGGTGGGGGCTGCATCATGTTCTGCTGAGGAATGCAGTGGGGATGGTCCCCTCAAGGTGGTGGTTGCCTTCTGATTATGTCTGTGGCTCCGGAGAGGATGCTGGGTGATGAGCTGTGTGATTGCTGAGTGAGTTTCCACAACAGACCATGCAGGGGGCCCCTGTGTGGGGGCAGAGGGTAAGAACAGACCTGTTGAAAAGGGTGGCCCTTGCCCATGAGTGGCTGCCAGCCCCTGCACGACTCCCCTCTGCAGTTTGGGGAGAGGGAGATGGAGGCTGTCAGAGATCAATTCACCAAGCATGCTGTGTGCATGCTCTACACAGCCTGAGATGGGGAGGCGGGGAGGGAAGGCTGGGTTGGGTCAGACATGGGAGTATTGACTAAAGGAGACCCTCTTTGACTCCAGACCGAGCCCACCTTAGGGCTGTGGAGTGGCCTCATCTCTCCCCTCAGCAGCCTCTTGTCCTCTTTTGCAGGAGGTCCCAAGTAATTGAGAAATTTGAGGCCTTGGACATTGAGAAGGCAGAGCACATGGAGACCAACTTGTCAGCCGGGCCCTCGCCATCAAGTGACACACGCCAGGGCCGTAGCGAGAAGAGGGCGTTCCCCAGGAAGAGGGTGAGCATCTGGGGTCCAGGGCCAGTACTGATGCCTGAGTGTTCCTTCATGGCTGGCTGGGCGCAGTCAGCACGCAACCCCAGGCGCCTTCCGAGGCTCTCACGTACACTGGGTTTTCTGCTTTTGTGTCAGTTTGCTTGTGTTTCTCATCTTCTCCAGTTGGTGAATTCTTGAGGGTAGGCCTCTCTTCTGCATCTTCCTGTCAGAACTTCATCCATGTCTACTAAAGGCTGTCCTAACGAATTTTAGATCCGGAGTCACAACTAGAGCTGCTTTCTTCTCTGAGGCAGCCCAGCCACAGGGCTGAACACTTCCTTTCCTCTTTCTTCCGAGTGGCAGCTATCGCCCTCATTTCTTTACTCAGTCCATAAGGTGAATTCTGCTTCTAAAATCTTCCTCCTGAGGCAGCCACCTTCCTCTCAGTGACTTGCTGTGGCCAGTTTTCCTCTTCCTTCCCAGCTTCTCTCATGGCTTAAGAGGTACTCTGCTGTGCCCACTGCCTGGGCCTGCTCACTGCTGCGGCACTCAGGGCTCTTCCTTCCTGTGACCCTAAGGAGTTAGGGGTTAGGGGGTGGGGAGGGAGACCTAGGAGCCAGGAGAGTGAAGGTGACTGTGCATCGGAAGGAGAAGGCTGCTCTAAACGACCAGGGCATCTCAGAATCTGCTGTGAGAAGCAGAAGGCACTGGACAAGGAGCCCAGGACGCAGGCTCCTGTCCCCACCCTCACACAGACCTGCCATGGAGTCAGACAAAGCCTGAGAACAAGGCCCCTGCAGTCCCCATCCTCCCAGGCTCTGGCTCCTGGCGCTCTGAGCTGATGGGCTTATACTGACTGGCGGCTACTCTCTGCCACAGGATCTCACCAGTGAAGTTCCCACAGCTCTACTCCCGGACACCTCTACTTCCCCCATGTCTCCACACCGAAGAGCCAAGTCACTGGACAGGAGGTCCACGGAGTCCTCCCTGACGGTGAGCCCAGCCGCCCGCGCACCGAGCTCCAGAGACTCTGCTGCTTCTGGTCACTTGGGGTCACTGTCTGCTTCTGTCCGTGCTGGCTGTACCCTCTGTGCACAGGCCCTCGTGTCTGTGTATGGGATGCACATTCTGTGTTTCTTTCCTTTTTCTGGGCTACATGGGCATCCTGAGCTCTGAGGTCCCCATGAGGGAGCCATCTGGCCAAGGCAGTGGAATCCTGACTCTCGAGGATGAGGGTCACCAGGGAACCTCCATTCTTGTTCTGGGTGTTTGTTTCCATGGCATTTTAGAGCCAGGCGCTCCTCTTGGCTGTGAGCACTTGTCCTGTTTGTGGCATTTCACCACAGAAATAGAGCAGGTCTTTGTTTCAGGTCATTTGAGCTATAGCAGTGGAAGTACAGGTAGGGGTTTTCAGATACAGTTTGGGTAGGACCCTTGGAGAGCCACAGGTGATAGGCAGAGGCCCTGGGTGTGAAGGACAGCTGCTCACGTGGCGGCTAGGGTGCCTCTCTGCTTTGTCCTCAGCCTCCTAAGGAGCCAGGACTGGTGCCACCTGTCCCCCCAAAGTGTGGGGCCACCAATCACAGGTTGACATGGAACCATGGAGCAAGGACAGGAACATTTCTTACGTGGAGGAAGTTTGTTTTTTCCTTGAGCCTGGGTTATTCCCAAAGCTTTGAAGCAGAAGCTCCCAGAACACACCTGCTAGTCAATGTCCTGCCACTTTGTGCTTATTCCTACTACCCTGTCCTTAGGATCCAAAAAGACATTATAGCCCATCACGGCTCAAAATGGTTATGAAAAGAGAGAGCATATGGGGCAAGGGGAAGGGTGATCCATGTCTCTTGAGGCTCCCGGTTGACAGATGCCCAGATGTGAAATACAAACTGGGCTGCAGGTGACTGGTGATGGACCTGTGATCTGCAGGAGGACCAGCAGGGACAGTGCCCCATTTGGGCCCTGCTGGCTACCTGTGTCCCTGCTTTCCTTGTCTGCTGTCCTGGTTTTGCTTCTTGAAGGGAAATGAAGATTAACATTCATCCTGATAGATAAGTGATCTGAGGGTCTTCGCAGGGCTGCTGTTGTGTCTCACTCAATACCAGATGTGGTCTCTGCTTTCAGTCTTCCTGTGGCTTCAGCAAGAACTTCTGAACCTTGCTTTTAGTCATCATCGCTGACTTTCCCATGAAATGTCCGGTGACTCTGGGAGACTCCTTTCTGCTTTGCAGGCGGCCCCTGCAGAAACTTCTCTCAGAGCAACAGGGCCACCCAGCTGCTCCTCAGAGGGTGATGAGGCTGAGCTCTTCCTCCCTGTGAGCCTGCCAAGCCCAGCATCTCCTTCCTCAGAGATGGACATGCCTGTGGAGGTGCTGTGAGCAGCAGCACCAGGGCAGGGGGCTGTGCAGACTTGCTGGCAGGTGGAGAAACCCTTTTTCCTGGTGTCCACCTCATCTAGACAGAAATGCCTACCCTGGCTGCTACCACGATGCTTTCCTCTGAACTGTTCTTTTTCTCCCTTTCTCAGCCCGACCTGCTGAATTTCAAGAAAGGCTGGCTGACAAAGCAGTATGAGGATGGCCAGGTGAGTTTGTAGCGTTGCTGTGGTTCCTGGGTGGTGCCAGACCAAGTGTGACACCCCACTGGCCTTGACTCCAACAGGTCTGTGAGCATTGGCCCTGACCCCCATCTCCACCTCTAGTAAGCTCCCTTGTCTTGTGGACCAGGACTATAGACAAGACCCCCATCTCCTTAGAGAAGCAGAGGTACTTGACCCCAGCCCTGTTTCTGCAGTAGGGATGAGAGACACCAGCCAGGCCTGCCTGCCACAGTATGAGAGATTAGTCACCCTTCTGCTGGCCTTAGCCTCATCCTAAAGCACTAGCTCTCCACTCTCCTAAAAGGTACTGGGAACACCTCTGGTTGTTCCCATTTGCATATGATGCAGCCAAGTAGACAGGAGCTGAAGATTATAAGACTGTCAGAGACATGCTCAACCATTGTCCTGGGAGGAGCCAGTGTGAGACATTTGTGCCATAAGACTTCGGTAGGAAGAGCCATCTGCTGCTGAACCTCCCAACACCACCTTGACCCTGCTCCAGACTGGAAGCCCAGGCCTCCGAAGAGGCATGAAGAGGACCCTTCTAGGTCCTTATTGAGGAACCCTTGAATCCCGCCCATGCCCGTGCTTTCCTCCTGCTTCCTGAGCAACTCTGCCGAAATATCCTTTTTCTCTCTCCTCCATATCAATCCCCTTGGCCTTGCCTGAAGACTCCAGTCTCCCTCCTTCCTACTCACAGTGAAGACTTGGGAATCTGGCTGGTTGGTTTACTCCTGCTCGCTGCAGGTGGGCGCATCCCTGGTTAGCCAGCCTGTGGCTGTGACTCACAGGCTGCCTCCTTAAGAAGAAGATGTCATTTTCACAGCCACCTTTCAGCTCTGAGGGCCCAGCCCCATCTGCAGCCTCTGGAGTTGAGATTCAGGACTGCAAACACTATTCACCAGCCGCACCACTGTGGGTTACTGAGAGCCCACAGCCTGCGCCCTGCCTTGTCACTGGATAGCCGCAGCTTAGCAAACGTCCTGAGGTCATGTGCACACTGCAGCCTGAGCAGAGTCCTGTGTGTGTCTGCCACTGTGGGAGGGGCCACCTGCCCTCTGCTTCACCTGTGCTCAGGGAGATGCCCCAGAAACTTTGGCTATGGATCACCTTGGAGCAGTAAGTGTGTTGTGTGATATCTGAATCCTTTTTTCCCTTTGATTTTAGTGGAAGAAGCACTGGTTTGTCCTTGCTGATCAAAGCCTGAGATACTACAGGGATTCAGTGGCTGAGGAGGTGAGTGTCTTAATTTGGTTCCAATTGTAGAGACAGCTGAAGTGGTTCAGGCAGCTCCCAGGAACTAGAGACTCTCAGCACTACTGCTTCTCTGGGCTGAAGTCCCTTCAGTCTGTTGACAGTGTCCATGTTGCCACCTTTGGTTTCCTGGTGGGAAGTGTGGGCTCAGTAACTAGACCTGTTTTGGATGATCTCTGGTGCTGTGGCCTGGAATGTTGACCTGCTTTAGGCACATACGTGCAGTGGGTTTCACAGCTTTGCTGTTCTCTGTTCTTTGAAAAACACTGAAAGATGTGTTGTTTTAAAACTCAGGATGTGCAATTTGTTTTTTTGTACAAAGAGATTTTGCAGTGAATTGAGTCTTTGGAAGAACTGAACTAAATCTTGTCTCTTGACCTGGACAAGGATAGAATGTGGCAGATGAGCTTGGTTGACCCAGTTGACAGTCCTGATTCCAGTTGAAGACTGACCAGAGGGCTCTTTTATCTTTACCTACAAAAAAAATAATTTCTTATGAGCAGTTTGGCCTATCTTTTCTCTTGCTAAACTTCATCCCCACACTTTGGTAATAGCAGATGATTGGAAAGAAGCTAAATGTCTGTCTTTAGGGCCTAGTTATATGTATTTACATACCCTAAACCTAAAAGAATGCACTAAGTTCTTCATGGACTGCAGTGGAAAGTTAGTGATCCCAGTTAGGTATTGACTAGGGTGGGTGATAGACCTCTGATGCTGCCTAAAGTTAGGAAACATGGACATGCATTTTCTGGACCAGCAGTTCTCAGAATTTAGTCTATAGAACCATAAAGACCCTTTTAGGCATCTGGGATATTTTTTAAAACTATTTTTACAAAACTAAGGTGCTGTTTCCTTTTTCTCACTGTGTTAACTTTTGCACTAAAGCAGAAGCAGCAGCGGGAGGAGTCTTAGGCCAGTCAGGCTGCAGCAGGAGCTGCCAGTGGTCATGGGTCCTTCACTGCCACACATTCATGATGTAAAGAAAGGGCCTTGATGAACCAGTAAAAGTTATTAGTCTTAAGTCTCGGTGCTTAAACACCTCTTTTTAATATGCTGTGATTCAGAATGGAAGTCAGCATAAGTCATTTCTGCTGCACACCCAAGTGTGATGGTTGTCCATGGGGGAGCACTGCCCATTCTGCTGCCACTAGCCATTGGCCACTCCTCACAGAGCACCATAACTACTTGGAAGAACAGCTGGCAGACAAAATGCTTGTTCAGTTTGGCAGACATTTTCTTGAAAATCAACCAAGTGAGTTTATTCCTACAGGGAAAATAACTGACAGAATGTGTTAACAGTGATACAATTTAAACGTTCAGTCAAAACTAGAACTTTGAAAAACTTGTATTCACCATCCTGAACTTGACAGCTTCCTTTTAGTGATATCTTCCTGACAAAATAGGTGATGATATTAACAAACACAGTATTTTGATTCCGTATAATGAAATGTCTCAACATTTGGAAAACATGCGTAACTCATTGTCTTCCAAATGGCCGGTACATGATGCTATAAAATCATGTGAATAAAAGATGTACTCAAAGGGCAAAATAAAACTGTGGATTTTAATGTAATTGAGTACAGAAAATTGACTGTGATTTCAGATTCCACCTTGCAGTTGACCTTGTCTAAATAGCCACTCATCAATGGATAGTCAAATTTACCTGAAAAGACTATTATATACTAAAATTTTCCAGCTCCCTTCTATGAAAGGCCAGACTGTCTTCATATACTTCAGACATATTGGGGTGGTTAAATCAGACACAGATAGGAGAATTCAACTATTCTTAGAGCCAGACATTAAAGAGAGTCACAGAAATCTCTTGCTGATTCTTTAAAATATTTTTTATTTAAAAATGAACTGGATTCATTTATATTCTTAAATGAGTATATAATGATTTTTCCAATTTCTAATATGGTAAATGTCATGAATCAATAAAACCCTCATAAAAACTCAATTTTTTTAAGGATAGGTTTATTATTTTTTTTAAAAGGAAAAGAAGACACTTTCATAGACACAAGCTAGCAAAGGTTACATTTTATTTTTTATTTTTTTTTAAAGATTTATTTGTTTATTTATTTATACAAGCACTGGGTACAGTCAGAAGCGTGGGAGGGCTAGAGAATTCACCAGAGCCAGAGCGGGGAGCAGAGCAGGCAGAAGGACCGAAGTACACTGCTGAGGGGAGCAGCGGGCGGCAGGAGAGGTCTGCGCGCCATGTGGGACCCTCCTCCGGTGGCCGGGGAGCAGCCGGGGATCGAACCGGTGCCACAGAGACTGCGGGCAGCTTCGCAACCCAGCGCTCAACCACTGCGCCACCGGGGAGGCCCGAAGGTTACATTTTAAAAGGACAGGTTTTTTAGGAAAAGGAGAAAGAAAGAGGCACCTGTATAACCACAGGTGGGCAGGAGGGCTGCTCCAGGGACCTCAGTTTTTAAGAGTGTAAAGGAGTTGCTACATCAACATGTTTAAAGAAACACAGGCTTGTGATGTCTTCGTCAGGATGCAGGGAGGATACCGTGTAGATGGCTCCAGGTAGCATAGGTGGGAAGTGTACTTGTTGGTGAATGGATGTGCCCATTAAAAATAAAGCCAGTATAGAAACATGCCCATCTAGGCCTTGACTTTTACTTTCTAAATCCCCAACATCCTTTCATCTCTCTGCAGGCAGCTGACTTGGACGGGGAAATCGACTTGTCTACATGTTATGATGTCACAGAATATCCAGTCCAGAGAAACTATGGCTTTCAGATACATGTGAGCCAGGGTAGAGTTTGGAGATAGGCTTGGTGTGAGGTGGGTGTGTGGGCTTTACTAGCTGGGACATTTCTCTGAGAACCTGAGGTCCTGTCAGGGGACAGTGGTGGGCAGGTCTGACGTCACATAATTAGCCTTGTGTTGTCCCTCCTCTGTCCTGTGACACCTGACCCCCATCCCCACTTTGTGATCTGGGCAAAAATCAGACATGAGCATCTTATCAAGATTGTTTAGAGTTTTTTGTTACTGATGGTTCTTTTATTTTTTATTTCCCTTTTTTTTAAATGCTGGCGTTGGGCAGTTGTAAGGATGTGGGATGTGGGTACTAAGAATGAATGTTAATTATTTAAATTTTAGATACTAGGTTTTTATTCACTTATTTTTTCATTTGTTCATTCACTCATTCATGCAGAAGTCTTTTTTTTTTTCCTCCAAAATCCTGTCAGGCTCTTGACAAGGATTTTGAGAAGGCACTGCCCATGCTCTCAGAAATACAGTCTGATTGAACAAATAGAACAGTTCTCATTGGCCATTTTATCAAAGGTGGTAACTCGGGGCTCCCTGTGGTCAGCAGGCTCAAGGTTAGGGCAGTCCCCCTGACTGCCATCTGCCCTCACTCTGGCACCAACTCTAATTCAGAGGGTGGAGAGTGGGGTGTTTGAGATTCAGACCCACCAGATACATATAAGGAGAGCACTGGCTGCCAGCCCCCAAGCTTTTGGGTATGGCATTCCTTCCATGTGGGGTACCCATGTGGAGCACCAAGCCAGGGTGGGAAGTTGCACCCATGGCCTAGCACCAGGGTCAGGCTGTGGGTTAGTTGATCTTAGGTCCATGCCACCCTGCTACATTAGTAAGTTGCATCCATCGGAGTGTGCAGGACAGCTAGAAAGAACACCAAGCAGGCTGGCACAGGGGAGAGGGTAAGGAAGGACTGGCCCAGGCTCTGTGGAGGAAAAAGCACAGGACCTGGCTCTGCCAGGTGAGGGAGGAAATAGGTGCCAGGACCCATACCCCAGAGTCAGGCAGCAGTGGTGACTTTAGAGAAGGAGTGGAGCCTGTGGAATTCTGGCCGATGCTGTGTTTGAGGTCAAAGACTCTCTAAACATTAAACTGGCAGCCATAAGTGTGAACCTCTAGTTGAGAAGTGAGAGATGAAGTCATGGGAGGAAACATGCAGGTCACGTTAGCCAGATCCAGAAGCAACCACACCCAGGAGTAGAAAAAGGCCAAAGATTCAGAAAGAGATGAGCAGGCCTCAAAGCTTAGGGAGCACTGGGATTTCAGCATTTCAGAGAACCAGAGGCTGGACCCCACCTTGGTTTATACTGAGAGAAAACTGAGGTAGAAGAGGTAGCTTGTTGGCAGTCTCTTGATGGGGGTGTACTGGTAGGGACCTGAAGCGGAGATAAGGTGAAGTCCAGGCTGTGTTTTGAGTTTTCCAGGCCAGTGTATATGGTCAACTGTCCATTTACCTCTAATCACCCAGTTCACGTCCCCAAAACATCTTGGTGATTTCATCTTACATCAGCTGATTTGCTGATGTAGCTCCTGGGTCCAAGTAGCCCAAACTGCTTCAAGAACAGTACTGACATCCTCACTTCAGTGAGACAGGAACCTGTAGGGCAAGAGCAGGGAAGTGGAATGCATGCAGGTAGCACCTGTGGTTCCCTTCTCAGGTGGTGCTGACCAGGGCTGCTCAGGGATACAGGGACCACGTTCAGAGGCCACTCTTCACTCCCTGCCCTTGCTAGCTGTGCTGCTCACTCTCAGCTCTGCCTTCTGGATCTCCTCACTTCCTGTCTGCACGCCATCCCCACTTAGACCAACTCCTCTCCCTCAGCCTCCTCCAGCCTGCTTCTCCATCTTGACTGGTATCCCAGGCCAGGGGCCCAAGGATTGACAGCACTCCTCCATAGCCTGTCACTAACACATTACATGCCACCTCCCTATCTCTCAGGAACCTCCCTCTTCTCTGCTGTCCCCCTAACTAATCACCTAGGTGACTGCCCCAGCCACCAGTGCATCTCCCTGTTTTTTTCAGCATGACAGAGAAGACCCTTAGCCCCAGCCTGTCAGTTAAGCCTCGAACCTGCCCGCTTACTTCTCCCTGGTCATCCCATCCACCTGCCAGCCCTCACCTGCTGTGCAGAGGTCTTTCCTGCTACTCCTCACATACTGACCTTTGTTGTCAAGTTGTACTCTCTCCTTACCCCTTGTCTGTGAGCTGCCTGAAAGGCTAGACAGGTCTTTGACTCAGCACAATCCCCAGAAATTGCAAGTATTCTGTAAAAATGGGCAAGGTCCTATGGAGAGGAAAAGAGGTCATTTAACTGTTACCACAGAAATAGCAAAGCATCCACAACTTGGCTATTTCTTTTGCTATCCAGTTGTTTATCCCAAGTGGGCCTCCCATAGTGCACCTCAGACACCTGGCCCAGAAGCAGGACTTGCACCAGGGTTTGGGAGGTGACCATCCATGATAATGCCTTATCTTTCAAATAGACAAAGGAAGGCGAGTTCACTCTTTCTGCTATGACATCTGGAATTCGGCGGAACTGGATCCAGACCATCATGAAGCATGTCCACCCAACTTCTGCCCCAGATGTGACGAGGTAAGACAGTTTGTCTGGGTGCCTGAAGGAGCCACCACCTCCTTCCTTTGTGGATGGTTCCCTGGTTTTTCTGGTGACTGAGCTCTGGCCATCCCACCATGGTGGTCTTCCCTCCTTCCTTTGTCCTGCCATCAGCAGCTTGCTCTTGGGCTCCCTGAATTTCCTACCTTGAGTACCTTTTCCTCCTTTAAGCCTGGCCAGCTTAGCCAAACAAGCAGCATCAGTATTACTGTCAGAACTGCCCTGAGTGGGCGAATCTCCCTCTGTGGGTGGGTACAGGGCCCTGGCCCATTCTTGACCCTGGTGCTGGGCCTCTGTGACTAGGATGAGGGCAGCCCTTGGCACTGTACTGGAGCTGTGGCATCTCCTTTCCTTGGTTCTCTTTTACCTGCTCCTCCGTCTTTTGGATTTCTGTGCAGCCAGGAAGACCTCTTAGGGACTCTAGGCCACATTGGAAAACAACCCTTGGTGGTTCATAAACCTCGTGATCTGCTGCATGCCTTTCTTCTCCTGTCCTAATGGATAGAAACCTGCTGGTTTTCGTTTCAAAAGAGAGGAGAAAAGATTAGAGTGTGCAGGACTGGCCTGTGATACTAAGAACTCTGCTGCCATCGCCTCAGGGCTGCAGAGTCTTTTCAGAACATGTAGTGGGAACAGTTCTTCAGGTGTACTTGTCGAGTTGGAGGTTATAAGCAGGGTGGTGTCCCTGGTGCCACCATTGGTGCCTTAGTGGCCTGTGGCGCCTGTGGCGGCTGTGGCAATGCCAATTCTTTGTCAGTACCTGCCTTCTTCCTAGTGACCCTACACCTCTTTGAACAAAATGGAAGGAAAGAAACCTAAAATAACTCTTCTCTTTCATCTTTCTTTCCCGTGTTTATTGTTCATTCCTTCATTTATTAAACAAAGACAGTATTTGGTTGTTCCTGAGTCAGTGAGACCCGGAGGTGGTGGCCAGGACAAGCACTGTGATGTCTTGTCAGGAGAGTTGGCTTGTCCATTAACTGAACCCCTTCTGTGTGTGGAGACCCACCCTTGCGGGGCTGTATCCTGGGGTGGCCCGAGGGGCTACCCCAGTTCCCTCCCCATCAGGAGCAGCGCCTGAAGCTCTGCAAGCCTTTCTGCAAGTCTTTCTGTGTACTTTGAGAACGTCCCTAACAAAGCAGGAGCAGAAACTCGGACTTCTCTGCCAGGGCTATGGGGAACTCTTGGCCTACACTCTGAGCAGGACCCTTTGCTCTGTCATCCTGTTGTAGTCATCATAACACACCTGCAGTGTTTCTATAGTAGGGGACCCTCCTGGTATCATCCTGCTTTCTCTCCTGTCTCTACTCAGAATCCAGTCTGGGTTTGTTCCAAAGAGGTGACTTGGAAAGGCAGTTTTCTTTCATCCCCTCCCCTATGGCGCTGGGCCCTCGAAGGGGTGGGAAGCTGTCACGAGGAGCCACACCTGATGGGCTGTGTTTGCTCCTCCCCAGCTCATTGCCAGAGGAGAAGAACCGGAGCAGCTCCTCCTTCGATGCTTGCCCGAGGCCAAGTGAGAAGCAAGAGGCTGAGCATGGGGAGCCAGACCCCGAACAGAAGAGAAGCCGAGCTCGGGAGCGGAGGCGGGAAGGCCGCTCCAAGACCTTTGACTGGGCTGAGTTCCGCCCCATCCAGCAGGCTCTGGCTCAGGAGCGGGCCAGCACCGCTGGGCCCCCTGACACCCATCCTGAGGCAGAGCCAGGTGAGCTGGAGCGGGAGCGTGCACGGCGGCGGGAGGAAAGGCGCAAGCGCTTTGGAATGTTGGACACCATGGACGGGCCAGGCCCTGACGACATGGCCCTGCGTATGGAGGTGGACCGGAGCCCGGGGCTGCCCGTGACCACCGACCTCAAGACACAGAATGTCCATGTGGAGATCGAGCAGCGATGGCATCAGGTGGAGACCACCCCTCTCCGGGAAGAAAAGCAGGTGCCCATCGCTCCCCTACACCTGTCCTCCTCTGAAGATGGAAGTGACCGACTCTCCACTCATGAGCTGACCTCTCTGTTGGAGAAGGAGGTAACCTCTCGGGATGGCCACACAGATGGGGGGTGGGCAGGTGGGTTCCATACAGCAAGAATGACTGTGTGCTTTAGCCCAGATCACTGAGGAGAAGGGAGCCCTCAGGGGACTCACAGGCTACTAGAGAGTGAGACAGGCAGGCAGGTCCAAGAGCACAGTACAGATGCTGAGAGGTGGGAGCATGTCAGCTCATGCAGAGTGGCAGGGAGGGGGCACTGAGCCTCTCCCAAAGGACAGAAGAGTTCTCCACGTGGTGAGGGCACTGTCATCTAGAGTCAGCTGTGGCAAGAGATGAGGCTAGTAGGGTTATAGGACCCAGGTGGGGCTCATCTACCCTGCTTCAGTCATGAACTAGAAATTGTAGATGGGAGAGGGATGTGAGCAGACTTGGGTTTCAACCCAAGATCAAACAGGCTGGGCCTCCCCCTGGTGGCGCAGTGGTTGAGTGGTGGGCTGCGAAGCTGTCCACAGCTTCTGCAGCACTGGTTCGATCCCCGGGCACCAGCGAGGGTCCCACATGGCGTGCAGACCTCTCCTGCCACGCTCACTGCTCCCCTCAGCAGTGTATTTCGTCAGTCTGCCTGCTCTGTTCCCCACTCTGGCTCTGGTGAATTCTCTCACCCTCCCGCACTTCTGACTATACCCAGTGCTTGTATAAATAAATAAATAAAATCTAAAAAAAAAAGATCAAACAGGCCGATGCTAGAGGCAGAGATGAGCCCCCCATTTTCATAGCAGCCTGGGGAAAAACAAGGAGACCCAAAGAAGATATGGGGCAGAGAACAGAAGATAGACTGATACTCCAGAGGCCATGGGTGAAGGGTACCCTGTCATCATTCAGCAAGGCCCATGCTCTCTCCAGAGTAGGTCCTCAGGGCAGATGGAGAGAGATGAGTAAGCCAGCCCCTGCACAATGTAAAATTGTGTAAATGTAGCCAGAAATCAAATGTGGGAAACTTCAGTAGAGGATTTGTAAGTCTGAATAGAGTTCCATGACCAAGGAGGTACAGTGTTAGATGTTTTTTTTTAAATTTCCCATGGGTGCACCCTTTATGAATACTCTTTAGGGGGTGCAGGTGGAGTACAAAAACAAAAACAACACAGTCTTTTGTTGGTACCTAATTTCTGTTAGAGATGTGCCACTTCGATCTACCATGACTACTCATCCTTCTCCTATTTTACTAAATTCTTGAGATATTTATCACTACCATGAACACTTTGAATTTTTTTTTCCATTTTTAATACCTGTAAATACAGTAAGAACACTAAGATGGAATGATGAATGATTCAAACTTACTCTGCTCTAAGCTGCTGAAATGGGCGTGGCAGCCAGCAAACCACACAGCAGACTGCAGATTTGTGTAAAAGTCTAGGGTCTGTGCCTAGCCCTTCTGCTACTTACCCTGGGGCACGGCAGGGGCCCACATGGCCCAGCACCCTGTAGGCACTTCGGAAGAGGTGGAGGGATTCTTTGAATTGACTGAACTCAGAGATGTTGAAAGCAAGAAGTATTTTTAGTAGTTTGTTTGCCTTCCACATTTTGCAGAAATACCTGCAGAACCCCATCTTGCAAACAGAATTTTATGTGAAATCTCATATAAAACTGATTAAATGGAGTTTTGGGGTGGAAGCCAAGGTAAGTCTTGGAATAAGAAGCTGTGCTAAGGAAACTGAAAGGACCAAGTGGGATGGTCTTCTTTCTGGTGCAGGAACAGAGCCCTTGTTTACTAGTGGGATTTGCATGTTAGAACCTTAGTAGCCATGGAAATTATGTGAGTGTCCACAAAACAGGTGAACAGCCTGCTGGTGTTATTTATTTTAGAGCTGGATCTTTCAGTTCTAGGTGCTGCAGATGAAGACCAGACCAGCATACCCACTGACATGTGGTCATGGGGAGGCCAGCAAATGTGTCCACGTGTGCTCAGAAATGTGTCTATGGGCCTTACTGTGCCACTGCTTCTGTATATTACCAGCATTCTGCTTAATAATGTATGTCTTTTTGCCAACAGTTGGAACAGAGCCAGAAAGAGGCCTCAGACCTTCTGGAACAGAACCGGCTCCTTCAGGACCAGTTGAGGGTGGCTCTGGGCCGGGAGCAGAGTGCCCGGGAGGGCTATGTGCTGCAGGTAGGGCTGAGGGGCTGCCACTGCCCTTCAGGCACTCTCAGGGACTTCAGCGTGAGGGGCACAGGCAGGCTAGAAATGTTTAAGACCTGGTGAGCGAGGGAGCCTCTCCTGTACTGCAGCTCTGGGCTCCTCTGCCATAGATCAGGCTCTCACTGCAGTGGATTCTGGTTATATTTCCTCCTAGTATTACATTTTGGGGACTCTACCTGAAACCTCTCTATGAGTTTTTTCTTTATGTTTAAGAAAGTAATTTTGGTGATCTTTCCTTTCGACTCTCAAAGTACCCAGTATACATCTATAGATATACCATATGTTTGCATGTAATTTCAAATTGGTTTTCACAGTAAAGTATTAAACACATTTTACGGATTGAAGAATTGAGCAATATAGTGAGCCAAGTGCCTCCTAAAACCAAGTCAATAATGGAACTAGACCTGATTTCCCATCCCTGTTCATGTTTGTACCATACCTGCCAGGCAAATCTGGGACTATTACCACTAGCCTAGTCTCCCCACAAATTTCAGGAGGAAAAAAACATAGCCGCCCAAACCTGTGTTGTCCACCAGAGATCCCTGTGTCAGATCCTGGCCAGAGAGCAATGGGCATGACCATGGTGTCTCGCCAGGCACAAGGTTGCCTCGGTGGGGTGGGCCTATATCCGACCAGGAAACCCTGGTCTTGTTCTGGGGTAGAATACAACACATTCCTGCCCCATGGAGCTGACATACTGGGAGGGAGAAGCCGTTGATGAATGAGTGTGGGGGTGAGGGGTGGGGAGAATAGGGTGCTGGAATGGAGAGCTTGTACTCCCACCACAGTTGCAATGAGCAGCACAGTATTAGAGTCAGGATCCCTGGTTCAAACCAAGACTGCCACTGGCCAGCGAAGCCAGTGTCCTTTCCCCTGCAACTCCAGCCTCCTTGCCTGTGTACACTTAAACCTTTGTCTCCAACGGTCCTTCCAGCTCTCTATGACTCTGATGAGTTGCTGTGTAGACATTTCCAGACTGCTGTGCACTAGTCTTGATCCAAATCATCCCAGGTGGCACATCAACCCAGGTGTTCAGCCACCTTCTGGGCTGACTCCACCGTTCTGCTTCTCTCTATGCTGATTATTCTGTTGCATGTTTCCTCCGCCTCTTTTCTCCCCATTTCTCTTTCCCTCCTGCTTTGACCTTACATGCCCTGGACCCTCCTCCCTGCCCTCTCAGCCATATTTACTGCTGTTCCTGGTTCAGGCTTTTGGGCACCAGGAAGGGAATGGTACCTCCTCCCTCCCTATCTCTGTCTGAGGGTGCCCCAGTTCTTTCATGCAGACCCTCCAGGTGTGGGAGCATCTTTTTAAACCTTGGTTGGGCCCCCATCCTACATGAATTCACTTCACATCAGATGGTTAATTATTCTAGCGGCAGATTTTACATATTGCTAACCTAAGAACTAGTTTCATGTCTAATGTGGATGATTGCATGAGTCTGCACTGGGCACAGCTGGTCTCCTGCCTTCCCTCTAGGTCTGATCGCTGATTACTGTTAGTTTCCCTTTGCACTTTGGAAATGCTTACAATCAAAGGTTTGAAAGAGCAAGGGGCCTTTGAGGTTAAAGGTCAGGAGGAGTCGTCATTCAGGATGGGTGCTACTAACTGCTGGGAGGAGGAATTTGCATGGTCTGGACGCGGAGTGTAACTTTAACTTAATGTAACTGAGTGTCACATCTGTGGCTTCCCTGCCAGTAGACTGAGAGGGGGCCACAGGCAGGCCAAATTCTTAGGCTGGACTGTTCTTTTCACTCTTATTCATGTACTTGTTTTTCTACAACATTAACTAGTTCTGTCTTTTCTGCATGCCTTTCAAATTGGGGAGTTTTGTTTCTTTTGTGTTTTTTTTTTTTTTTTTTTTTGCATGCTTCACTTTCTTATTTGAATTCCACAAAGGTTTGTTTGTTGTTTTGTTGGTATCATATTTTATTCCATGGTTTCCGTTTTCCCCTCGTTTTGTCTTCTTACAGGTAGAGATTAGTTCTCCTGTTACTATAGAGGACGGGCTCCACTTTGCAAAGGAAAATGTTTCCGATGTCACCTCGCTGACATCCCCCAGCAGTTGCCTCCCTTCCTTCTCTCCCTGTCTTAGAAGGAAGTGACATCATCACCTGCACCCTGAGTCCTGCGCTTTTTTAGGGTTTGTTGTCTAGAGCCACGTACCTTTTGTTTTGCAAACCAAACAAACAGATGCCAGTGCTCTGCTCGTCCCCTGTCCTCCCCGGCGTCCTCTTGTCCTTCAGTCTTCGTTTTGCTTATCAGTGTGTTCCATTATTCAGTTTTGTTTGGTTTATTTCTCCTAGAAGCTATTCAGTTAGAACTGTTTTGATGTTGTTGTCCATGTCTTCTGTTTACCTGGAAGCAGCTACTTGCCAAAAAACATTAAGATGATTCGTTGGATTTTTTTTTTTTTTAATGAAAAAAAAAAATGTGCAAAGGATAAAAGGCAAATCCATCAAGGAGCTTTTCAGTGGTTGACCTGGCCAGAGGTGTGACACTCAGAACGGGGAGGCCCGAGTGTTACTAACCAGTGTTTAATCGGTTTTTTTAAGACTGAAGTGGCCACCTCCCCATCCGGTGCCTGGCAGAGGCTCCATAGAGTCAACCAAGATCTCCAAAGTGAGCTGGAGGCCCAGTGCCAGCGCCAGGAGCTGATCACGCAGCAGATCCAGTCCCTCAAGCGTAGCTATGGAGAGGCCAAGGACGCCATCCGACACCATGAGGCTGAGATCAGGAGCCTCCAGGCAAGACTCAGCAATGCTGCTGCCGAGCTTGCCATCAAGGAGCAGGCACTGGCTAAGCTCAAGGGCGACCTGAAGCTGGAGAAAGAAAAGGTCCGCGAGCAGCTAGAGGAGTGGCAGCACAGCGAGGCCACACTAAGCAGTCAGCTACAGGCCAGCGAGCAGAAGCTCAAGAGTGCTGAGGCCCTGCTGCTGGAAAAGACGCAGGAGCTACGGGACCTGGAGATGCAGCAGGCACTGCAGAGGGACCGGCAGAAAGAGGTGCAGAGGCTGCAGGAGCGCATTGCCGACCTCAGCCAGCAGCTCAGCACCAGTGAGCAGGCCCAGCGGCTGATGGAAGAGAAGCTGCAGCAGAACTATGAGCTGCTACTGGAGAGCTGCGAGAAGGAAAAGCAGGCATTGCTGCAGAACCTGAAGGAAGTGGAGGACAAGGCCAATGCCTACGAAGACCAGCTTCAGGACCATGAGCAGCAGATGGAGGTGCTTCAGAAAGAGAAGCTGAGCGCCAAGTTTGAGGGCAGCGAAGTGGTGCACCAGCTGGAGGAACAACTGGAGATGAAGGAGGCCAGCATCCAGAAGCTGGCGGAGCATGTGCAGAGCCTCAGAGATGAGCGGGATCAGATTAGGCAGCGGTTCCAGGAGCTGGTGGAGCGTGTGGCCCTGTCTGATGGGGACGTTGCTGCACTTGAGGAGAAACTGAGGGGAAGAGAAGCAGACTACCAGAATCTGGAGCACTCTTACAGGAGAGTGGCCGGTCAGCTCCAGAGCATCCATGCTCTGCTGAAAGAGAAGGAAGAGGAGCTGAAACACATCAAAGAAATGCATGAAAAAGTTCTGGAAAAGAAAGATCAGAACCTCAATGAGGCTTTGGTTAAAATGGTTGCTTTGGGGAACAGCTTAGAGGAAACAGAAATGAAGCTCCAGGCAAAGGAAGAGATCTTAAGAAAGTTCACAAAGGAGTCTTCAGAGGACACAGAAGAGCCACGGAGTGCCTTGGAAGAAGCAGAGGGAGACAGCGTTGTACTTGCGGACCCACAGCTCCAAGCCACTGGCTTCCCACACTCACAGCTTGAGGATGAGAATCCTGGGGCTGCTATGGGGGAGGAATGTGGTGAAGGCAGCCCCAGGAGAGAGGAGAGTGTAGTGCCCCCGAAGTCTGAAGTATCAGACAGGGAGGGGCATCTGCAGAGCACAGCAAAACCTGACCAGGGAACACCAGGTGTGAAAAGACAAAGAATCCGGTTCTCCACAATCCAGTGCCAAAAATATACCCACCCTGATGGGTCTGAGAAGACCTGGACCAGCAGTACCTCTTCCGACACCAGTCAGGACCGGTCACCCTCCGAGGAAAGCATGTCCTCAGAGGCCACACCCACCTCACTCCCTGCGACCAGTGACTCTGACACCTACCTCTCCATAATACACTCCCTGGAGACCAAGCTCTATATCACAGAGGAGAAACTCAAAGATGTGACAGTGAAGCTGGAGAGTCAGCAGGGCCAGAGCCAAGAGGCGTTGCTGGCCCTGCACCAGCAGTGGGCCGGCACTGAGGCACGGCTACGCGAGCAGCTCCGCGCCAGCCTGCTCCAGGTTGGAGCACTGGCCTCCCAGCTGGAGCAGGAAAGACAGGCCAGAGCAAAAATAGTTGAGAATCATGTCGGGGAGCTTGGCAGCTTCCAGATGAAAAATAGTCAGGCCCTGGCTTGCTTAGAAAACTGCCGAGAACAGCTACGGTCTCTGCCAGGAGCCAGTGAGGAGGCAGTGCAGGATGCAGCAGCCGGCCCCCTGGCCAGCGTGGAGAGCATGCTAATCAGCGCCATCCAGGCCTTGCATCACTGGCCAGGTACTGCAGAGAGTGGACCCCAAGGCCAGCTAGACAGAGAAAGTTTCTTGGAGAAAGAGCAGTCAGCTTCACAGCAGCCTGAACTGATGGAGCAGGAGCAGCTGAAGCTCCTTTCTGATCAGATAGCTCTGGAAGCCTCACTGATAAACCAAATAGCAGATTCTTTAAAAAATACGACATCAGACATCTCACAAGTTCTCCACGATATTTCTCAGGCAGGAAAGTTGCCCCTGGAGTCTGAAAGTGCTGCAGTCTGTCCTGGTGCTCCAGCAGATGCCTGGGCTAGAAAGGTGTTGGTGGATGGTGAATTCTGGAGCCAGGTTGAGTCCCTGAGTAAGCATCTGGGGACACTGGGAGGAGAAGTGACCGGAACATCAGGAGGTGGGCAGCAGAGGCTTGCACCAGCCCTAGTCCCTGCCCTAGCTGATGCCACGTGGGTCAGGGCAGAGCTCAGCTTCGCCGTGCAGTCGGTGAGGGAGTCTTTCCACCGTAGGTTGCAAAGCGTCCAGGAGACCCTCAAGGGGACCCAGATGGCCCTACAGCAGCACAAGCACATGCTTGGGGAAATCCTGGGAGCCTACCGAACCCCTGACTTTGAGAGAGTGATGCAACAGGTCTCAGAAGCTCTCAAACTTCCAGCTTGCATTGAAGATGGTGGACAGGGATCCTGGGATTTGAGCCCATTAGAAGTGCTAAGACACCAAGATGCAGCCAGCTCCCAGCAGTCCTTCCACTTGTCTGCCCAGTGCTCTGGGCCCCTTGTTACTATTCAGGAAGAACTCGCTCTGCAGCTTAAAGATAAGGCCAACCTCTTAGGGGAGATATCTGCTGCTATCATCTCTCTTCCCCCTGTGGAATCGGTAAAAGACTGTCAGAAGCTTCTCCAGGCCTCCCAGAAACTCTCCTATAACACTTGTTTGGGAGGCCTCAGTCAGTATTCTTCATTATTAGTTCAAGATGCAATTATTCAGGCTCAGGTGTGTTATGCAGCTTGCAAAATTCGTCTTGAGTATGAAAAGGAGCTCCGGTGCTGCAAGGAATCCTGGCAGAGCAGAGGGATCTCCCCCAAGGAGCAGGAGCAGGCTGTGGGGGCCCTGAAGGAGGAATATGAGGAACTTCTTCGGAAGCAGAAGAGTGAGTACCTGGAAGTGATTGCCATCATTGAAAGGGAAAATGCAGAGCTCAAGACCAAGGTCACCCAGCTGGACCATCAGCAGCGATGTCTGGCAGAAGTGGAGAGCAAGCACAGTGAAAGCATGTTTGCCCTACAAGGGAGGTATGAGGAGGAGATCAGGTGTGTAGTGGCGCAGCTGAACAGAGCAGAGAACACGTTGCAGGCTGAGCACAGCAGAGTCCTGAGCCAGCTGGATGCCTCAGTCAGAGACAGGCAGGACCTGGAGAGGCACCATGTGGAACAGATGCAAACCCTAGAGGACAAGTTCCAGCTCAAGATCAAAGAGCTGCAGACAATCCATGAGGAAGAGCTGAGAACCTTGCAGGAGCACTACTCACAGAATCTGCAGTGCCTGCAGGAGGCCCTCCGCCGCTACCAGCGGCAGCCCCCCGAAGCCTTGCAGGCCCCTGGCCCACCAAGCAGCCCCCACCAGACCCCCTCCAGCTGGCCAACCGACCATTCCAGGGGTGCTCTGCAGGCCGCCGCCAGGGAAGCTGACTCTATGATGGGGCTGAGAGAGCGCATCCAGGAGCTGGAGGCCCAGATGGATGTCATGCGGGAGGAGCTGGAGCACAAGGACCTCGAGGGCAATGCTGCCTCACTGCGGGAGAAATACCAGAAAGACTTTGAGAACCTGAAGGTTTTGAAGCAGCATTTAATTTGCAAACAGTTGAGGGGCAGGCATTTTCCTGCTTGCTGGAGGGTGGGGGTGGTGTCTGGGGCGTGGGGCTCTTGGGTGGAGCTGAAAGGTTCTCTGCTTTGACCCACTGCACAAAATAGGATGGAGTCAGCATTCTGTTTCTCCCTTGATTCCTGCTGGCTGTGGTATGGTCTCAATGGGGCTTTGCTCAGCATCCCCACCAGGAAGAGGACTAGCAGGAAAACAAGATCACTGGCAAGAGAGGGAGTGAAGTCCCTACCACTTTTCTGCCTGCTGCAGGTGGCCTCTCCTTACGCCACTCCCCCCACCTCCCTCCCAAACCCCCCGAGGAAGCCTTTGTTCTTCCCTTCCTGGCCTCACCCACCTCCAGTCACGGTTCAGACCCAAGCCCAAGGAGAAGAGTCCAGGAGAGACAAGCCCAGAGGCTCCCTTGGAGGGCAGTACAGAACTGGTTGGGGTTCCTAAAAGATAAGACTATTTCCAAGACAGTGTCAAGGGTCACTCCCATCACAACTTGGGGCACGGTGCAGAGATGGTGTTTAATGGAAGTTCTATCTAAAAAGGACTTTTCTGCTGAGCCCAGGAATAGCTGCTCATATTCCTCCTGCAAGAACTTTGAGAAATAACCTTTCTGCAGCAACTGTCCTTACACCCCCACTCCGTTTCCCACTGCCTCATTAGGCAGAATACGCAGGACCTGCCACAAAGAGGTGATATTCCCAGGCCCTTGGCACACTGAGCCGT
This sequence comes from Talpa europaea, assembly GCF_964194135.1. Taxonomy (NCBI): domain Eukaryota; kingdom Metazoa; phylum Chordata; class Mammalia; order Eulipotyphla; family Talpidae; genus Talpa; species Talpa europaea. The sequence continues at coordinate 100,740,579 of NC_140074.1, read as the reverse complement.
GTAGCGCCATCTAGGACCTTGCCCTTTGTAACCATGTGCACATGGCTGCACAGCTCTGCTCCCCAGTTTCTTGAGCCTCTTGAGCTCCTCGCCCTCCCTTAGACTCTAAAGTTTGCTCTGACACCTGTGCACATGTCTCCTCCCCTCTTAGAGCTATGCGCAGGAAATGCCCAGGCTGCAGACACCACTTCGCTGCTCCTGCCAGACATGGTGCAGTGCAGCCAGTCAGCCAGGTGCCTGTAGTTCTCTCTTGCAGCTGCTTGTCTCGCTGGCTCTGAGAAGAAAAGTGCCGGGAGGCAGCAGTGTGTTCCTTCTCTCCATGTGATGGCAGCACCGGCTGACCAAACCAGAGCCCGATGACAAGCACCTGTACTTGTCAGAAAGCTCTTCTCAGGTGTTCAAGAGGCCATTGCCACTATTCTTTTCCCAAGTTGTAAAACTTTTGAAAACCAGATGAGCCAAGTGCACCTTTAAACATAATTTGCACTCTTCCCTAGTGCAGTTCCCTGGGAACATCCAGTGGATTCCACGACACCCTGCAGGTCTGCATAGCAGCCACTGAATAAGCTGCTCCTGTCTGTGCAGGAACACCCTTTCAGCCCCCATGTCAGTCAGCTGGGAACCTGTGTCACCAGCCTGGTGATGTACATCACCAGCTAGTAAATCAGAGAGGAGAAAACTACCTTGTGTTGACAAACTGGCCACAGATTGTGCAGGAACCCATTATCCTCCTGCAGTGACATGTCATGTTGGGGGCCTCTGATGCATTTTTGGCTCTGGTCTCATTTTTCTGGGGGTTCAAATGCTGCCTGTTCTCTAGATTACCTGTCCTGTGCCCATGGCCTCCAACCCACCTGAGGCATGGTCATCTACTCCCTTGAGACAGGCAGAAATTATAACCAGACAGCATCCAGCAGAGGAGGCCCTACTAATAGCTGTTACGCTATGCAGTTTTGTTTGGGCCAGGGAGAAAGGGGTCTTGGCCTGATAGCCAGCCACAGACTAACACCTAACTTCCACCTCTGCTACCCCCAAAGACTCCTCAGAGTGGCTGAGGAACTTCTATTGATACTAGGGACTCTTGGCTTAAAAATTAAATGTTACAGAGTAATCATTTTTTTAACAGTTCCACTCCCTAACATCTGGTCTTTAAAAACACCCCACTTTTTGTATAGGAAGTATTTTGAGCTTTTCATATTTGACCCTTATTCTAATGTACTCAAGTCATACTAAGACTGACAGGACCTGCTAATTTTAACTGAGAAATCATATGTGAAGCAAAGCACGAGGGAGCAGGCCAGAGGCAGAGGTTGTGCCAGGGTGTGCAATGGAGGCCCTCTTTAGACCTGTAGCAGGAGCCGCAGCCCTGGGCTTTCTCCAGCTGTCCTGTGGTATGAGGGCAGCGAGAGGAGACCCGCAGCTTCCAGAGAGCTATTGGGAGAAGGAGTGCCCAATTAATAGTGGACAGCAGTTAAAATCTTTTCCCCAGTGCAGCAAATGTGTTGTAGTGAAGTCCAGACTATAACCTTGAGTTTAAAAATCCTGAATAGAGGATCCCAGAAAGTCCTCTGAATTCCTGTATGTTCTCAAGCAAAGACACCCCAGCATGGTGGTTTGATTTTTTGGTATCCTTTCTGGAATACCTGTGCAAGATCAATCAAAGTGTAATAGTATAGGGTTGGGAGCTGGGAGAAGGACGGTCATTCCCCTCCACTACTACCACCTGCCACACCCAGTACCTGCATTTGGAATATAACATGGCCACATTATTCCAGCTTTTAAGAACCAATGAAAGGTCTGATCCCTACTCTGAAACATCTTACAGGGGATTTAAACAGAAAGTGTGCCTCTCTGCATGAAACAGCTGTACATAGCACCCCCTCACAGTTGTATGGATGGTTGGATCGTGCTTAGGGCACACCTGAGTTTGGAAAGCAGTTCTGTTATGTGTCTCGGTACAGTTAGTGGAGTCACTAGTTCGTATCCCCCTTTGTGCTCAAAAGGAAAAGGAAGACACCGGCTGGAAGGAAAGAGATCCTGTAGTCTAATTCCTCAGTGGACGCCTGAGCAGTTAAGTGACCAGGTGAAGGTAGCCAGCTGGTTAGACTAGGCAGTGCTGGGCCCCCCAGTTCCTTAAACCCACCACTCAATTCTCCTTACCCATCATTCACAGAATGGCCTTGGCTTCCTCCAGCTGACTGTGGGATGCCCTGTTTGTGATTGACATTGAGAGCTTCTCACTCAGAATTGGCCGACTAATAAACCTTCACCCTCATCTCTCTCCTTCTCAATTCTACCTGGCTCTAATTCTGTAAAGTTCCAGAATTGAACTGCACCTTCTTAATATATTTTATATTTTTATATTTATATTTTACATTCTACTGCACCTTCTTAACACTAGAATACCAACTCCAAAGAGAAATAGGATTCAGAACAATCATAAAGACAGAATTTATGGGTGTAAACTCCCTTTTCTAACTGCCCGCTAGTCTTTGTGTGGCATCAGCATCAGAGAACATCTGATCAGACAGGATTGCTGGTTCATTTATCAATCAGGACGCCCAGCTTAGAGGTAAAGGAAAAAGTCCATTACATCCCTTTGCACCTTGCAGGCCACCTGTGAGCGAGGGTTTGCAGCAATGGAAGAAACACACCAGAAAAAGATTGAAGACCTGCAGAGGCAGCACCAGCGGGAACTGGAAAAGCTGCGGGAGGAAAAGGACCGGCTCCTGGCAGAAGAAACCGCGGCCACCATTTCAGGTGGGAGTAGGCCTGGTGGCCAGGGCGGGATGGGTGACCAACTTTTTTTGAGCTAAATGTGCATCTCAAAGCAATGACCAGCCTTCCTTCTGTCTTTTGGCTGAGATTTTAAATTTCGTTATTCAAGAGAATTCTTTGTTGACAATTCTGTCTGAGAAAACAAGTGGTTTTGGAGCCCTTTGAAAGCCTGCAGGCCTGGCACCACACCCCAACTCCTCATGCCCTGTGGCACACCCAGCCTTAGTCCAGCGGTGTTCCCCTCTGACAGACGCCCATGAGCATAAGGCCAACTCTGCCTGGACCCCTGTAACATCGGAACACAAAGGTTTTGGAGCTTCTACCTGGCAGAAAAGCTGTCACACTCACAGAGCTGACACACTCTGTCTAACAAGCATGATGCCACTGATGTTATGTGACCCTCCCCACTTTGTATAATTACAGTGGGTTATTATTTTAGTACTATGGAAGAAAGTAGACCAACAACCTGAAAGGCTGCTTGTTTTGTAAACTCATGCTTGAGTTTGGCATTCACATTTAACCAGTTGGTTTTCTTCTAACATTTAAAAAGAAAAAAAGCAGGGGCCTCCCTGGTGCACAAGGGTTTAAGCATAGCACTATGAAGCTATCTGCAGCTTCTGCAACATGAGTTCAATCCCTGGCTGGCTAGGGAGCTACCCACATGGTGCAGCAGACCTCTCCTGTCTTGGCCACTGCTCCCTTCAACAGTTTATTTCAGTCATTCCACCTGTTCTGTTCCCTAATCTGTCTCTGGTGAATCCTCTCACCCCCCGCACCTCTGGCCTGTACCCCAGTTCTTGTATGTATAATCTTTTTTAAAAAAAAGAAAGGCAGCTGCACCCCCTTGTGAGGGGAGTGGTGACTGAGCACTAGCAGTGGGCAAGTGTCATACCGCCTTTCAGTCTTAACCCCAAGCCTCATGGTGCTGATAGCCATGTCCTTGCCTTCAGCCATTGAAGCCATGAAGAACGCCCACCGGGAGGAGATGGAACGGGAGCTGGAAAAGAGCCAGCGGTCCCAGATCAGCAGCATCAACTCTGACATTGAGGCTCTAAGGCGGCAGTACCTGTGAGTCCACCTCCTGCCCTTGGGTGCTGGTCCCTGTGGGAGGGGGTTGTGGGGCTGCCCCTCATGTAGAGAGCAGCCTCCCCTGTGTCTTTGTTAAGCAACAAAGATTGAGGCCTGAGGGTGGTGCCGGTGGAGGCCAAGGGGCTGAGCATATCCAAGGGGGCGTGAGCCATTGGATATTGTGCCCCAAGAAACTGATCACCAAAAGCTCAAGAAAAACATAACAGCAAAAAAAAAAAAAAAATGTTATGCATACTAGTCACTTTTCAGGGCCAATTGATCTCAGGGCCAGAGTTTGTTCTTTATGTCAGCAGTTACTGCTTAGGAAGAGTCTGCTCTAGAACTGAAGCCTGAAGCTCCATGCGATAGCCTGCACATTCCCTTGTATAGGCGAGAATGGGAATACATGCCTGCACAGCCACCCTGAATCCCTTCCCTCAGAACTAACACCTCTGGGGGCCCTTAGCTTGTCCCGTGGAGACCCACACACAGCTGGCCGTCACTGGGGCCTTGACATGTAGAAGTCAGGCTCTCACCTTCTCCAGGGCTTCCATTCAGTGCAGTCAGAACTGAGACAGGTGGGACAGCCTGCACACTGCAGTCACACTCACCTCAGCCGGAGGGAGTGGTGGCAGGGGTGAAGCCTCATTCTTGGTTCCACCAGTGAGAAAAATAGCCCTTTTCAAGTCATCCAGCTGACCGAGAACAATGTCAGGAGGCTTTTTTCAAACACAGACAGAACCTAGTCCTGGGTTATCAGCCACAAATACCTGAAGAGTTTCACGGAAAACAAATCCCAAGTCTAAGAAAGAGTGGGGAATAACACGGAGTAGACTTCTGTCAACTTGAAGTACCGCTGTCCTTCATTAGCTGGGTGCAGACCTGGAGGACAATAAAACATGCTAGGGCCGGCTCTCTTGCTCAGCTCCTGTTGTGTCTCATGGTCCCTTGGGATTCAAGAAGGGAACACGGCCTGTTAGAGGCCTGGGTTCCAGAGCAGGCAGAGGAGTGAGCAGTGCCCTCTTCCCAGGGAGGAGCTGCAGTCGGTGCAGCGGGAGCTGGAGGTGCTGTCGGAGCAGTACTCTCAGAAGTGCCTGGAGAATGCCCATCTGGCCCAGGCGCTGGAGGCCGAGCGGCAGGCCCTGCGGCAGTGCCAGCGCGAGAACCAGGAGCTCAACGCCCACAACCAGGTAACCTATAGGCATCTCCACGGTGTCTGGCATCTCTCAGCATGTGGGCAGAAATTCACTGCTGATGGCGGAGCTGGGGCCCTGCTGTTATACAAAGCAGCTGTTTTAAATTTGGAATCACTTTTGCTTCAGCCCTTTTGAAGACTTTAAGATGTCTCCATTCGGGGCTTCCCTAGTGGTGCAGGGGTTAAAGTCTCAGCACTATCAAGCTATCGCCAGCCACTGTGGCAGGAGTTCCATCCTTGCCAGGGAGCTAACCCATATGGTGTAGCAGACCTCTCCTATCTCGCCCGCTGCTCCCCTCAGCAGTGTATTTCAGTCAGTCTGCCTGTTCTGCTCCCCACTCTGTCTCTGGTGAATCCTCTCACCCCCTGCACCTCTGGCCTACACCCCAGTTCTTCTATGCATAAATAAATGAAAATAAATCTTTAAAAAAAAAAAAGTCTCAGTTTGTCCTGAGCATCTCTGAATTTCTGCTTTGTCATTGCTTGGCAGGGCCTGGGAGTGACTCACCCCCAAGGCTTAGACCAGTCAAAATCAGACATTGCTCCTCAGAATTGCATTTTAAATTGCATTTAAAATCTTGACTAGTGGAAAGGCTCCTGGTAGATTTAGTTTGATATTTGATATAAGCTTTTCCAAGGGTACTGGGTCACTGTCCACGTGACTGCCTGGTTGTCCCTGGCCCTCAGCTGACAGGTGTTGTACCTGTCCCGGTTCGAGGCCACCTTATATATGAGGTGCTCTGGCAGGACTGGTCCTGCTATGTCACTCCAGTGGCCAAAGATGACCACTTGTCAGTTGGAAAGAAAATACAGAAAATGAATGGAAAGAGAGGCAAGAGCGCCTAATCCTACAGAGTCAACTGGGGCATACCATGACACAAATTTACATTAGGGCAGGAAGGCATTAAGAGCTCTGGATCCTCGATACACAATTCCACAAATGCAGAGCCCAGACAAACAGCTCTTGTAAGTCTAAAACTCCACAGTGTATATACACCCCTCCTATGCTCAGCACTTCTCTGCTTGTTGATGAGAAAACAACCTTTCCTGGCTTGTTGTGTGATTGAGGCCCCGAGCAGCTTGGTTGAGCACCCGTGTTTTATTGTGATGCTGTTTTCCAGGAGCTGAACAACCGCCTGGCTGCAGAAATTTCACGGTTACGTACGCTGCTGACTGGGGATGCCAGCGGGGAAGCCGCTGGCTCGCCTCTCACCCAGGGCAAGGATGCCTATGAGTTGGAGGTACTGCTTGGCCTAGTTCCCCTATCCCCAGCTCTGTGCTTCACAACTCTCCCCTCCCATACACAACCCCCCACACATACACAACTTACAAGGACAGGATTTGAAGACAGCAGGCGGGGAAGAGCATGGGAAGATACAATCCACATAGGAAAGCAAAACAGTCAGCTACCAGACAGGGTGGGATCCCAGCCAGGAGGTGGGGCCCCCTCAAGAGGCCACAGAACCTTTAACCTCATCCCTCACTCCCGTACCCTCCTCCCTTCTGTGTCTGTCATGCCATCAGCACTGCTGAAAATGAGATGGTTAATAACTAAACACAGCAGCTGCTTGAGATTCTGTAGCGCCGTATTACTCAGAGTAGGGAAGTTCACTTTAAGTGAGAATGATTTTTAGGTATAAGGGGTCTTTATGAAAGCACCGAGATTCCTCCCTATTCAGGTGAGATTTCATCATGGAAATGTCTCATGCTAGATGGATGTGGGAAAGACTGAGTTGTTAACAAAAGTGTCAGCAAGACAGCTTCAAAAGGGCCTCCCTGGTGGTGCAAGGGGTTAAGCATCGCACTATGAAGCAATCCACAGCCTCTGCAGCACGAGTTCGATCCCCAACTGGCCAGGGAGAAACCCGCATGGCGAAACAGACCTCTCCTGTCCTACCCGCTGCTCCCCTCAGCAGTGTACTTCAGTCAGTCAGCCTGCCTATACTGTTCCCCACTCTGTCTCTGATGGATCCTCTCACCCCCACACCCCGTGTCTCTGGCCTATACCCCAGCTCTTGTATGTATAAATAAATGTTTGTTTGTTTTTTTTTAAAAAAAGACAGCTTCAAAAGCTTAGTCAGTTGCAGGGTGGTCTTGGGTGCAAGAAGAAATGAGCCATTTTTTCTTATTCCATATGTAATAAAAACTCCTCAGAGGAGTCCCTTTGCCCTGAATGTCAATCTCTTATTTCTCTCTTGTTCTAGGTGTTATTGCGGGTCAAGGAATCAGAGATCCAGTACCTAAAGCAGGAGATCAGTTCTCTCAAGGATGAGCTACAGACAGCATTGCGGGTAAGGACACGTGGTGGCAGGGGCGATCCAGAGAATGGGCTGGAGTGGGGCAGGGGAAGACCACGGGTCTCCACAACACTTGTAGCACATGCCATTCTGGGGTTCGTTTTCATGAGGAAGCCTTTTCAAAATCAGATTTTCTCACAATACCAACCTGTAAGTGGGTGTAATAAAAATGAGGAGGCCACTCATTGGTCTGGCTTCCTGTGTGTGTGGTAAGAGCAACATCGTGCAGGAAGTAAGTAAGTCACACCCCACTGCTCTCCTCCCCAGGGTGTCCTTGGAATCAGAGAGGACAGAACCCTGGTGACCAGTCACTCAGAAATCAAAGACAGAGAGGGGTCTTCTAGGCTGAAGCCCACAGGGAAGTCTTTGAGGGGTCAAGGCTGCACCAGCCTGGCTGGCAGCACAGGCACCGCTGCTCTTGTGCTCACCAGAATTCCAGGGTTCTCCGCTCACGTTCAGACACTCTCAGCTGTGTCAGTATCGCTGTGTCCAGTTTTGGCCTCTGCTGCTGACATTCCCAGTCATTTCCCAGCAGCATTCCAGCCTCAAAACGACACACCTCCTAGTCTGACAGTAACTGCTGTCTCTGTCCTTTTACCCATAAGGACAAGAAGTACGCTAGTGACAAGTACAAAGACATCTACACAGAGCTCAGCATCGTGAAGGCCAAGGCCGACTGCGACATCAGCAGGTTGAAAGAGCAGCTGAAAGCAGCCACAGAAGCACTAGGTGAAAAATCACCTGAAAACACCCCTGTGTCAGGATACGGTGAGTTCTTCGCCTCTGGATGCATCTCATCTCTGTATTTGACTTTCATTTCCTTGTAGAGTAGAACCGGAGGCCGGGCCCAAGGGGAGCCCTGGCTTCTGCACCTGCTCTCCTGGGTCAAAAACATTCTTACAGCGTGCTGGTGCCAGACATTGCGCAAATTGCTTTAAAAGGAAATTAAGCCACTGGCATATATTCTCTTAGTAATAGCAAATGTGTCTTTCCGTTTTCTTAAAGAACTTAATAGTTCAGTGGAACTATTGTCAGAAGTTGCTTGATCCTGCCATAAAATCTGCAAAAAGCCATGAGGTAAGGGAGGGGAAGAGGCTCCCACTGAAAGGATGTTCTAGCTTATCAACATCCAAAAATTCAACATTTTTCTATCAGCTAGCCAAGGATTAATGATAGTGGCAGTATAATAGATGCATGGAGAAAAAAATCATCTGCTTTGCTGCCAGGAGGATAAGTTAGCAGTCTTTCCAGAATGCTCTCAGGCAATATGTAGCAAAAATTTTAAATCTAAGCATAGACTGACTGTGAAAGAGTAGTGAAATGATCACAGTGGCTGCTTCTGAGGAATGTGGAGTGACTGCCGTATGGCAAGACAGGAAGGATTCCCATTAGGAGGAGCATATGATATCCTGTGACCTACCAGTTTAACTTCAGGGGAAAAAAAGAAGTGTGTAGAAATGTGCAAGCAAGGTTATTTAGAGTTTGCATAAGAGCAAAAAACTGGATTCCACCTAAATGTGTCAAATAAGCTACAACAAGAAAATACTGCAGTTCTTAAGAAATAAAGAGTTATTTTTTTTGTTCTTACATGGAAAGAGATTCATAAAAAATAAGTTTAAAGAAAACCCACGTATACAGGACATATGGTATGTGCTGTCTGACCCAGTGAATGTTATGTGTTTAAGTAGACTGTCGTGAACACCAAACACCACATTAGTGGTGGTGGTCTCTGTGCATGTAGATTATGAGAAGGACTTCTCTCATTTGAGTCTTCCAGCAGTCCTGGGTCCTCAGCAGTATGCCGCAGGGAGGTGGAGAGGCCTAGCCTTTGTGGTGAGAGTCCTGCGGCCAGCAGTCGGACAGGCTGAAGGACCTGGCCAGGTGCCTCTCTGTTCTGTTGTTGCAGGGCTACAAGTTGTTCTGAAAAAGATCTAGTGTTCTATGGCTGTTCTGTGTTCTTTGGAGTCCCTTACAGCTATTTAAAGAACTGTCATGTGTGGTGATAACAGTAAGCTAGGACATTTGTAAAAGTTGGTCTGCTTCCAGAGGGTTTTAGGAAAACGTAAGTAATATATCTCTTTGCTTCTTCAGATATAATGAAATCTAAAAGCAACCCTGACTTCCTGAAGAAAGACAGATCCTGCGTCAGCCGGCAACTGAGAAACATTAGGTCCAAGGTGAGTGTGGGCCTCGCCCCTAGGTGTATGGGGCACTGGGGAGAGGAGCCCAAGTCACAGCCCCCTGCAGGGCCACAGCAGGAGCCCCAGGGACCTACCTGCTGAGCCCGTTGCAGTGGCTTTGAGCTTTGTGTCTCCTTTGAGCAGCGGTGGAAACACCTGACAGCAGCAGTGACGGCTCAGGTCTCTAAGGCGGGGGCTGAAGTGAATTCCACCTTGGGCCTCTGAGGCCAGGCTTCACCCAGGCCCCTCAGAGTCAGCCCCACTCTGTTAGCATTGTTCACCACACGCCCCCAGTTTAATACTGACACCGCCTGCCTTCAAGAGAAGAAACTGCCAGCATCCTTCTCTCTACCACATGGTGTGCGTGTCCTCAACCCCTGCACACCGCTTCGAGGGAACAGTGGGTGGAAGGTGGGGAGTGACAAGCCTATTGCGTTTAGGATTTATTGTGTGTGTGTCTTATGTTTTGCTCTTTCCTCTGACAGTCCGTAATTGAGCAGGTCTCATGGGATAACTGAAACGAGCCCGCTTCCAGGTCCCCTGTCATGTAGGTAAACCACCTCTCACCACCCACCCACCTGCCACCCTCAAGGGGGTGGCTGCCTGCATGCACTGCTCACACTTCCATAGCAAGCTCCTTATTTTATTGTTACTTTATTTTAATTCATCTTGCTCCAGCAAGCACATGCACAATCTGAAGTTTCTTTAACCTGTTCTGGGAGTTAACAGGCACTATGCCCTCTTAATAAGGCTGACCCCTTTCAGAGAGGAGCCCCTTCCCAGCATGGAGGGCTGGACAAGAGTCAGCATCTCAGGCGGGCACACTGGTCAGCATGCATGGTAAACAATCTGTGCTCTCCACTTTCTGGGGGAAACCCATCTTGCTCTCTAGCCAGAGGTGGACTTGACAGATTCCTGTGGCCGCTGACAAGCCAAGTTCCCACATTGCTGAAGAACCCAGTGAACAGGCCGAGGCAGGCCCAGCCTGGCATTCAGGGAGCTGACACACGCCAGGGGTAGCTTGGAAAATGACTCAGTAGAGCAAGATGACCACAAGTGATTGGGGCTAAATATTCTTTGTTGTGTTTTTTAACAAAGCAAGAACTGCTTGCTGGGTGTTGTTGAAAGTAGTGTTTTAAAGAATAAGTAGGGGAACTGAAATGCTGCCTGGAAACACCAGGCTGTTGAGAAGAAGCGTGAGCACCTTGGGTCCCCCACCTGCACTGCCCACGCCTTCACAGGCGGCCAGGCTCCTGGCTCAGCCAGCGCCCTCTGCAAGATACTCGCTGGCTTAGCTGACTTGACCTCACTGATTCCCTGATGAGGAGGTTAGGCCTGGCAAGAAGAATACTGGCACTGGGCCAGACAGCGCTAGCTCCTTGGACCCTCAGGTGGGATCCACACACATCCCACCCCCCAAGTTCTCCTGCTAGGAGACTTCAGCTGATTGGCTTGGAAACCGAAGATTTTGGAATACTCTCAAGAAAATCTGAATATTTTAAACCTAGTCAGTTAGGTTTTTATCTTTCTGCAGTCCCAGATCACATACATGACTTAAAAGGCTTAACTGAAAACTTAGTTTGGGCTTTTTTTTTTTTTTTTAACATGAAAAACATTCTGTTTATAGCAAGAGGAAAACGTGTTCTTTTTTGGTTTATGGTTTGCAAATCCTACTTCCTATTTCGACTAAACTCTAGCTGCTCTTAGTCCACTGGTAGTGCCTGGGCCTCCCAACCACGCCTGTGAACAACAGGAAAAAAAAGCCTCCGGTAGGCCCCTTCAGGGAAGCCCTGCTGCACTGTGCCCACCACAGAGAGGGTAGAGAGGGGTGCGGATCCTTGTAGGGAAATGCAGAAATTCACAAGGCTCTGAACTCAGTAAAAAGACCTTAATCAGTAAGGACTGCTACAGCAGGAACATTTCCAGGAAGTAGCTACTTCAAAGGTAGAAAGTAAGGGAACTGCTGGGCACTCCAAGAAGGTCTATCTGGGCCTCAGGGTGGCCTCAGGCTCTGAGAGGCCAGGATGCCAAGACGGCATCTTCCCAAAGTGGTATATGAGTGCATTTGGCTTGGCTGACCTCCAGCTAAAGAAAGGCCTCTGGGCCAGGACAGTCCACTAATCCAGGTGAAAAACATCCGCAGGGACACATGATGCCAGTGTGCATGGCCACGCATGTGATATAACGTCAGTGACCCTTCCCTGACTTTCCCTATCTGTGTTTGGAAACTCTACAGAGATAGAAGTGAAGTTGCCCAGAAACTGAATCTGTCATCAGTGCTCTTTGTCATCAGTGCTCCCATCAGTGGGATCTGATATGTACTGATTTACCTCTCCCATTTATCTTGTTTCTGTACCCTGCCTCACTCAAAAAGATAGAAAGTAAAATCAAACCAAGTTCACTGCTTAAGAGCAACACAGTTTTTCTGTGAGTGAAAACAAATAATACTTCCCTCCAGCTCCTCATGGAGGCCCCACATCTGGTCATCTATATGGGGTCACTGAGGCATCATGGAAAGACTGGCCCTGTGGGAGGAAGGAGCCCCAAGGGAGCCATTGCACGCAGCAGCCTCCTCTGGGTGTATGAGTGGCAGTTTGCTCCACTGTCCCCCCCCTTTACAGCTAGAGACTGTGGCATTGAGCATGCAGCACCATGCCGCCCACCTCATGCTGCTCCCTGCCCCTGGTCAAGCAGGGACTGTCACTCAAGGTGCAGCAAGGACAGGTGGCAGACATTTGATGTCCCGAGGGGATAGCCTCAGCTAGGACCATGATGTGGCACACAATAGGGCAGGGCACAGCCACAAGTACCAGCTCCTGTGCAAGGCTGTGTACGGTAGGCAGCCCCAAGCTGATGCATGAGCTCAGGGGGCACAATCACAGAGCCCCGGAGGCAGTTGTGTGTTAAGGGAAGCTGGGTTTCAAAATGGGACATAGAGTTGCCCCCACATAATAGCAAACTTTAAAGGTGGCGCTAGCCCACTACTTACCCAGAAATCTTTCTGGACCTATGAATTTCCAAATATTTAGTAGTAAGACCCTTTAAAAAATAATTGCTAATTACTCTCTCTCTCTCTCTCTCTCTCTCTCTCTCTCTCTCTCTCTCTCTCTCTCTCTCTCTCTCTCTCTCTCTCGCTCTCTCTCTCTCTCTCCCCTCCTCCCCCACCATCCCCCTCCCCCCCATATTAAAAACAAGCAGAGCAGTCCTTACATCAGGGGGCCATAAGGGCCCAATCCCTCTTTGTCAAACCCTGGGGAAAGCTGGGTCCCACAGACCTCGTTCACTAGTGCTCACTCTGAAGCGTCAGACCAAGCCACCCCAGTCCCCTGGTCCCTCTGTGCCAGAGCTCCTAGGGCTGTGCTGAGATTGGAGACACCTGGCGGGGCTCTCTGGGTCAGAGGACGACCTGTGTGCACTGGGTCCCAACATTCTCATTCACGTCAATCTGGTTTTTGGTTAAAACTTAATCTTTGTAAACTTTGCAGGTTATAAAGGGAGATCAGAGATGGCAACCGAGGAACCAGGGCCCCTCCCAGCTGGAGCCAGAATTCCATTCATTCCTAGTCATGTTGCTTTTTCTCATTCAGAAATGAAATACTTGGAAATATCCTCCAAGAACAAAGTGGAAGATATCCTACCCCCCAGTTAGTAAAGTATCATTCATCTTGGGGCACACAGATTTAAATTTTACCAAGGTCCCACGTAAACATAGTATTGGTTATGCATTCTGAAAATCTTAGTATGTCCTGTGTTATGTCATGTTCCAAAATCCCCCAAACAGTAAATCCAGCAGTGATGGGACAGTGCCAGGAGCGGGTAGGGGCGGGGCAGGCCTGGCCAGGGCGCAGCCTTGAGGACTGGAGCCTGTCCTTGCCCACCATTAAGGGCAGCCCCAGAGTTCCTGGAGCCCCAGGCCTGAGGCCTCAAAGTTAATGGTTGCAAAGGAACCAACATGGGAGAACAGAGATGGGCAGTTTTCTCGTTCTTGGCACAATCTTTTCCTGGCTGAATCCATCTGGTTGCTGCTTGTCTGAAGAGCCCTACACCCAGAATTCAGCTTCTTACACACATGGTCTTGTTTCTCTGATTTTTCCTTTTTTCATCCAGATAACACCATCTTTCAGAGGGGACATCTATCTCCTTAGCATGCCCACTAATCTCTCAAGGAGCCCCTGCCCCACCCTGGCACCCGCACCTCTGTCTGACTGCAGCCTGCACCCACGCTGGCCTGGTAGTTAATTGTCTCTTTTTCTCCTGCTCTCATCTCTACCCAGAGTCTGAAGGAAGGCCTGACAGTGCAGGAACGCTTGAAGCTCTTTGAATCCAGGGACTTGAAGAAAGACTAGCTGTGTCCCGTTCAGCCTGAACACACATCCTTCCCTGCTGGCGGCAGCACAACCCAAGCGCTGTTTTTTGTCTGTACCTTTATTTTTTATTATTATTATTGCTATTATTGCCATCATTAACTGTGGGTATGGATGCATGAGAGACTGGTTTATGGGTTGTTCACTCTGTTTCCCGCCGTGTTGACTCCAACTTCCTATTGTCTTTATGAAAGCTTTTTTTACTTGGAATTCTAAAATTAGCCAAGAGTGGGGGCAGGAGAGCCATCCCGGCCGGCATCTGTGTTAGAATCCCTCCGTGCTGTTGTCCCCTGCACTCACCGTCAGTATTAAGGCCCAGCAGCCTGGATAAGCTAGCTCTGTCTCTCTGTGTGGAATCAGGCCTAAGGCTTGAGTGCTGCTGCACATAGCAGAGGGTTGGTCCAGGGTGATTTGGAGAAGAGAACAAGCCATCGGGATGGGGTTTTGCCTGACTCACAGCACTGACAACCCACAGGCCTGGGGAGGAGTTGGAGAGCAGAACAAGGGGCATGGTTTATCACTTTGATTTACCACCTCTGGCTTGGAAGAACAGCATTTTTTGTATTTGTTCCACTAATGCAGCTTAGAACCACACCCCAGATAATCATGGTAAACCTTTCACAACCTGAAAAATGTTGAAAGCAGCCATTCCTATTTTTGTTTGTTTTTTATTAAATCTTGCACAAAACCCCGGGCCCTCTCATTCCTTCCTACGTTCGCTCCTTTCTTGGTCACCAGAACCCCCATCTCCTCGTAACTGCTTAGATTGTTGACCTGTGGCCTGGGGTTTCAGACTGTGATTGCAAATGATGAATTCCCTCGGGAATCATTAGAAAAGATGATGCATTTCTTTAAACTTTCTGAAAAGAAACATTCACATTGCTTTTGAAAAGGCTGAGAGGAGACCCCTATGTTAAGTCAAGGAGAAAGTAGAGGATGTCGTATCAGATGGAATGTGCCTGTGACCCTAAGTCTGACTGAGCTGAGCTCTGCCAAGTTCCCCGCAGCGCTCGGAGAGCCCTGCAAACCGCAGTAACAACTTTGCTTTTACTTGCAGTTTGACTAAGACTACTTTCACGGTCTCAAAACCTCCTACAGCACTTCTTAAAAGTCTCTTAAGTTGAGGTTCCATGAAAACGCTCATCCATTAAGACAAGGCGTATAAACCACCCTCAGCTAAGCGGGAACCAGTCTTGCTCCCCGGCTGGCAGTGCTGGAGGTGGAAGGTGGGGGAGGGTGCGGGCAGGAACTCCTTCCTGCCTCCCTGCTCCGGTCCAGCAGCGCGCTGACTGTATTGCCAAGAGCATGTTAGTCTGACAGTCTGTGGGCATGTGAATACTCTGGGGGCAAAATGTAGGTCTTGCTCAGTTTCTAGGTTAAGTTAATGAGAAGGGTCATGTGAAAGAAGTCCCATGGGGGTGAGACAGCCCTGCTGTCAGGCTGCGCCGCCTCCAGTGTCCTCACACAGCAGCGAACGGAGGTGCCCCTGTCGCTGTCTGCTGGCATCACCCTCCACTGGTGTCACAAGCTTTTAAGAGTCTTAACCCACACTTAGCACTCCATTGCTACTGGTCTTCCATGTTTGTAAAAACAATATTAGTTGTTCTTTAAATTCTACTTATCAGCTACCCAGCCATGTAGATTGGGTCATGGATCACGACCTTTTTGTGTCAGGCTCAGAGGAGAAGTGTACAGAAGGACCCTGCAATGCATGCAGTTTCCAGATGCTGTGTCAGCCTGTGTGTCCTGGGGGGCAGAGGAGCACCGAGCACCATGCTTAGCAGGCTCTGACAGGATGGGGCATTGCTTTCTGGTTGCATGCAGGCTCTCTGGGCTGTGAATTCACATCATTCCTTCTGAGAACTCAAGTTTCCTCTGTGACTGCCTCCTGCCTCCAGCCCTCCTAGTCAGGCTCTCTCTGCCCTTAACACACTCACGAGGGCTTAAAGTTGACAGTGCTTTTGAATATGGGGGGGGGGCCAAAGGGGCATTTTATTCACTTGTTTCCAGATGTCCCTTGAGTTAGGCCTCAGAAATCCTGGGGAACAGATTTGGTGAGTAAAACATTTGCGGCCCAATGGCAGAGCCTGGGGAGGACCTCTGTCACTTTGGCCACTGTAAAAGCCCTTCCTATTCAGTCGGAACCGACAGGACTCTCCTGGGGTTGGTTCGGCCTGGGTGTCACTGGGAAATGGACTTTGAATGCTTAAGCCAGCCAGGAAGTGGGGGCACTGGGACTCCTCTCTAACAAAAGGCAGCACCTACTGCCCCCTCCCAAAAAAAAAAAAAGCCTTGCGCCTCTCCTGCCATTTCTGATTGTCCTCGCACGGTGACAACTACTGCCTGCTCAGAACCAGGTCTGAGCTTCCTGCTGCTGAGTCCCGTCCTCCGGCCAGAGCGAGCGGGACAGAGTCGAGTCTCCACTTCCCACCTGTGTCCACCACAGATGCACTGTGCGGCCCATCAGTGTCACACGCACTGGCGCCCAAGCCCCAGGAGGGAATTTAGCCACCAAATTCCAGAAAGAAGAAAGAAAAATTGTGGAGGTTGGGCTAGTTTCTGTGTTGGCAGGGGGGTTGGCTGTGGACGGGTTTAAGCAGGTGACTGGCCTGAGGAGCGCCCCACCTCCCAGGTGAGAAATGTTAACATGGGTGGACTTTCACAGTTGTAATTAATTTCCTGTAAATATTTATTACTTCACATGTAATCTGTTATAACCTGCAAGTAACATATTAATGGGATAAAAACTAAACAGTTTGACTTGGTTTGACAGCTTTTGTGACTATATGCATGAATAACTGCGCATGCCCACTCAGCACACCCGCAGAGTGAATGCTTTCTGCTGGTTAGGTTCCGTCATCGACGGGTACAGTGCCAGCACCTGGACACGTGTGCATGCTGGTATTCCAGGTGACCGGGGCTGTCTGCAGCCTCCCCATGGAGGTGACATGGTGTCTGAGGCATCAGCATCTGGCCCTAGCCCCTCACTCACTGACCCAACAGCTAGGCACTGGGCACCCTGCACAGGTCAGACTCAGAAAGGGAATTGTGGCTTTTGAAAAATAAAATTGTAACATGTGGAGTTGCCTAAAAGGAATTTTGACCGATGGGGCCAGAAAACAAAATTGATAGCTTAAAAAATATTTTTAAATGGTGTATTTAATACCATTTACTTTATCACTGCTGCCTGTTGCTCCCCCTTTAGTCTGTTCTCAGGCTCCCCGTGAGACCGGGAAGCTGAGCATCAGCCCTGAGGCCTCTCTTTAGCTTCAGTGTGACCGAATGCTGTGCCCTGGCCAGGTGCCCTTTCCTGCAAGCTGTGTATTCTTAGAAAGGCCTTCCTCCCTCCCTGGTTGCAGCGACTCTGTTTACTGAGGACCTGGCAAAGAGGAGCAGCTGGGTCCTTCTGGCCTCCACTTCCTGTGAGCCTGTGCTGGTTCCAGAACAGGGGCCGGAAAGCACTTCTGCTCCTGCTCCCTTCTGCCTGCCTGGTGTCTGCACGGCCACTGCCATTCACCAAAACCTCAGTCCTAAGACTGTTCTCTGGGATTCAGACCTCCTTTCACTTAGAGTGAAAACCATACAACCATCAACATTTGTTTTTCCTGCAAATAAGTTTGCTCATTATTGTCCCAAAGAAGCTTGAAATTTAACTTTTATAAACACAATTTCAAAAAACTAAATACAGAATTCAGTGAGCCCTTCATCACCCGAAAAGGGAAGAAATTTTAAGTATTTTCAAAGTTTTGTAAAGGACACGGAAATGTATTTATACCCAAAAGGATTAAAAAAAAAAAAAAAACAGTTTGGCACTTTAATTGGAAGCTTCTCTTTAGTCACAAAATATTTCACATCGAGGATCCTGAGTTCTTAATATTTTATGTTAAAGAGGGATTGGCTTTATATGCAGATTTTAACTGTCACCCTAATGCCTTCTCCTCTCAGCTGAGACTATGACCAGTTCCCAGTGCCCTGGTGTAACAGCCCCCCACCCTACCTGAAAAGCCTCGGGGAAGAACGCTGCTGAGAACTTACAGGCTCTGAAAGTATTAGCACACCATGTTTCCCATCATTTGTGATCGGCTCAGCTCTTCTCCCTTCTGCCATTCTTAAGAGTGGAATTACTACAATGCTCAACCAGTGAATACTTCAGGGCTTTCTGTGAGGGTTTCCACAGATTTCACGCTTGGAAGTGTCACACCTCTTCCCTGGCCTCTTCATGACACCACATCCCTACCCGTTGTGAGCTCAGATTGCAGACTTCCAACCCTGGAAAAGTCACCTCATCTGAGATCACTGTTCTCCCCCGCAGCAGGACACAGCAAGCCATGGCAGCTCAGCCCTCCCACGGCGCTTAGGAGACGGGTGCACATTGTACTGGTGTACAGTTTTGTGTACTTGTACCCTGTGCCAGCAACTTTCGGCGAGCTTTTCCTTTCCACACTTGAAAACTTAAGTGAGAGTCAGCCTGAAGTAATCTAGTAAAACCACTCATTCTAGGTTCTTGTCTTGACGGGAAGACGTGACATAAACCCAACATGACCACCTTAGCAAGTCTCTCAAATCTTGTCTGCTGGGAAAGGCCCAGCCTCGTTCTTTTGCCACTTTGAGTATTCGCGTTTCTCTATAAAGAGAAGAGGTCTCTCTTCTCTGGAGCCCGTCAACGGCGGGCTCTCACCAGAGCAGCAGTAAGTAGCCACCCCCAGATCCACCCTGCGAGGACGGAGCCCACCTGCTGGAATGTGCCGGCCTCTCCGGGTGTCGTGTGCAGGCTCCCGAAGACGCGGGCTCCCCGTGGTGCGCGAAGTCTCTGAACACGATGTTTACTTTCTTCAAAATAACCTGTATATCAGAGCAAGCAGTGTAAATATTACTTAGAGGTTACTGCAGGGATTTTGTGACAGAGTTTGTGTGCATTTTTTAAAAACCTTATCCAGACATCCCTTTTTAAGACAGGGAGATAGCTTTGGGTACAACATTGAACCCCACCCACGTAACAAGGAAGTATTTTTAAAGACTAATACATCTTTTTAAAAGCTTTAGTCATTTAACAGATGGTGTTAAAGAATGTATACGTGTATACAGTATCTCAAATAATGATCACCCTTATTCTAGTCCATTTATTGTTTTCCATTGAACAAACACTTAAATCAGGCTTCCCTCAATATCCAAATGTAGAACATTCCTATTTGGTAGGTTATTTTTGGGGTGTAGGAATGCTCAAAATTTTTTCCATGGGGGTTCCCACAAATGATCGTAGCATTCCAAGACCCCAAAAATAATCTACCAATTAGGAAGATTCTACTTTCAGGTAGCAGGGGAACTTGTTCTTGGTAGAGCCGTCCTTGGGGACAATGACAAAAAATGGTAGTTCCATCTTGACCAGATCCTTTACACAGAAATCTAAGACTGGTGAGGCTTAGTGAAGGTGTAGTCTGGTCCCAGTAGTCAAATGGGGAACTATGAGGACTTGCTGGCAGGGGTCTGTGCAGTCCCACCAGCCACCGGGATTCCTCCCCCAACCCCCTCAAGTTGTGTGACAGCGTGGGGTCTCAGCCCTCGTCATCTTACAGTATCTGTGTGAGGCTGGCAAGGAAATACTTAGTCACAAGATACTTAAGAACTGGATCATCCCAGAGTATCGTGACCCAGGAAGGCTTTCAGGTCTCCTGGGAGTGAAACATGATATGGGCCCTGAGAGGTCAGCGAGGGGTCCTTCCCCAGGATGGATGTTGTGCCCACCACGAAGGAACAAAGTTTTGAAACAGTGGTTGCCATCGGTACGGCAGCCCACCTGCCACATTTCCCATGCCCTCAACTCCCCCTTATCAGTAGTCATGTCACATATTTCAATTTTCATTTATAGAAAGCTAGGAATAGATTATAGATACTAAATTCACTACTGTGTTATGTTTATATTACAAAACTTCAAGTAAAATGGATTTTAGGATTTAATGTTAGTATTAATAACTTATTTACTGACATTGTTAGAATTCAAAACCAGTTAAATGAAGAGAATTAATTCGTGCGGTTTTCCTAAGTAATATTTATAAAAGGAAAAGTTTCTAAGTGGCTCTTCAACAATTATGATTCTCCTCACAAAGACACTCATCTATCAGAGTGAGTATCTCACTTGAGCTACGAGACAAAAACATACCATGCCACACCTCGGGGCCGAGGGGTTGATCTATGAACAAAGTGAAAATGTGCATTTTCCTGCTGTAATATATTTAGAAATAATTCACAGCACACACTTATGCCACCGCTAATTATTTCAGCAGCCAGGTGATACATACGCAGAGAACAAGCATGTAGAATTTTTACTGGTGTTTAATTTCTGCACTAATGCTGAATGGTAACACTCAGATTCACAATCACACGCAGAAGCATGCCGAGGCCTCCGGGCCAGCTGACCGGGCACGGCCTCCGGACTCCAGCCAGGTCCTCAGGCTCTGGCCCTCCCGGAGTGCGGCCCACCCAGCGGGGCCACCTGTCAGGCAGCACAGTCCTAAAGAGCAGAGCCTCATCAGCTAAGCTTCTCTCTGACAATTCAAGACTTTTATGGTTTCATTTTGAACCTTTTTTTTAAACAAACTTTCTGATCAACTGTTAGCTACATTTGAAGTGTTAATTTTGTCAAAATATTTATTCCTTTGTGTGCCATGCTAGATTCCCATGGATATAGCTGATCATTTCTATTTTGTAAATATTATCTAACTTTACATAAACTATATCATAATAAACTATTTTTGCATCACCCTTTGCATGCTGTGAATGAGGTTTTGTTTAACATACAAATGCAAAACATGCATTTAGGTCAAAAGCCTGAAACTGATCAAAAGCCTGGAGACAGAGTGGAGTTCTTGTTTTTACTTGTATAGCCTTTTTCTTGCAGTGTTTTGAAAGATTTGGATTGCCATCATTTTTAAAGAGACTCCATATAAAAATCCAGAATTCACATTTACACACAATGCATAGTAAATATTTTATATTCAGAGTCTAAATTAAGATACATTGGCTCAGTTATCAAAACTCAGGAAGAGCACAAGGGACTATGGTAATGGCTCATGGGTGAACTGGTGGTGGGAATTTTACAGGAGGACACCTGAGAGGAGAAAGCGTGCAAACACACATTGTACAAAAGTGAACAATGATGTAAAAATATAGAGAGATATAATACTAAAAAAAACTAAGGTCAGGGGGCAATGAGTGATGCCTTCATCTTAATATTTATGTTAAAGTTTTGTCTACGAAAGAAAATGCAATCATCACCCAATATACATATACACACCATAAACAAAATTTCACAAAATAAGGAACCCTTGCTAGCGTAAACGGACGCCTCCATTCTGTTTCATTTTCTAAGTCTCATCACTGACTAAGAAATTTTCAGTTGTGTATGTGTATGTACAACCTTTACAATGACAGGTATGAAAATGGGATCCAAACTTTCAGAAAAGCAGAAAAAAAAGTCTGACTGCCCACTAGAAATCAACTGAGGGAATTTATGAAACTTAGCCAAAAAACACTTAGGAGTCATTAGAAAGGATATTTCTTTTCCTTGTGCTATACCAGTTTAAGAATGTTTCGATAATTATATTGCCATTTTGTTAGAAATTCTAGGCAAGTGTACGCAGGTTTTGGACATTGACCTAACAATGATACTCTAATAGCTTTAACACTTTTTTTTAAAAGCTATTTAGTGCAATTTTCAAAATCAACATTCAGAAAATCCAACATCCTTTCATCATTAAAAACACTCAACTATACCTAGAAGGGAACTTATTCCATATGATAAAGGACATCTATGAAAAACCACAGCTAACACAATAATGGTAAAAGACTGAAAATTTTCCCCCTAAGATTAGGAAAAGGCAAAAATAATGTGCTCTCACCATTTCTATTTAATAGTGAACTAGAGATTCTAGCCAGGGCAATTAATCAAGAGACGGGAAAGGCATATCAGAAAGGAAAAAGTAAAACGATCTCTGCAGACAAAATGACCTTAATGGGAATCCTAAAGAATCCAGAAACCATATCTATTAAAACTAAAAAGTGAGCTGCAAAGCAGCAGCTTTGCAAGATATAAAATCAATATACAAAAACTAGTTCTATTTCTATAATCATATAATTTAAAGAACACAGAGAAATACAAAAACCACATCTTTTAAAGGACATTTAAGTAAATGGAAACATTCCATTTTCATGGGTCAGAAGATTTCATATTGTTTAGATGGCAATACTCCGTCTTACTGGAGATGGACTTGACACAACCCCTATCTAAACCCCAGCTATTTTTGCAGCAGTTGATCAGCTTATCATATGGAAATACAAAGGTACCCAGAATAGCCAAAATAATGCTTGAAAATGAAAACAGGATTCATGCTATATTGGGCTTCCAAACACTATAAAGCTTAACTAATCGAGAGAGTGTGGTATATTAAGGATTGTGCCATGGTGTAGCATAGGAATTGACACCGATTAATGAAACAATTTAGAGTGCAAAAATAAGACCTTGTATTTAGGATCAATTGATCTTCAACAAGCGTGCCAAGACCATTCAGTGGGGAAGGAACAAATCTTTAACAAATGGCGCTGAGACAACTAGACAGCCACAAGCAAAAGAAAAGATACAGCTGAACTCCCTACCATTCACACCATACACCAAAAGTTAGCCCAGGATGGATCACAGACTTAAGAGCAAAGAGTTAAAAATCTCAGAAGAAAACATAGGCGCAAATCTTTGTGACCTGGAGTTTGGACAATGATTTCTTAGACAAGACACCAAAGAATAGGCAACAAAGGAAAAAAGACAAAACTAATAACATGTAATGCAAACAGTACCATCAAGAAAGTGAGGACCTCCCTGGTGGCACAAGGGGCTAAGATGCAACCTATGAAGCTATCCGCAGCCTCTGCAGCACAAATTCGATCCCCGGCCAGGGAGCTACCCACATTACATAGCACACCTCCCCCTCTGCTCCTCTCAGCGGTATATTTCAGTCAGTCTGCCTGTTCTGTTTCCCACTCTGTCCCTGGTGAATCCTCTCACCCCCCACACACACCTCTGGCCTATACCCCAGTTCTTGTATGCATAAATATTTTTTTTAAAGTGAAACGTCAACCCAAAGGGGAGAGAAATATCTGCAAATCATTTGTCTGATAAAGGGCTTGTATCCAGAATATACCAAGAACCCTTTTAATTCAATAAAAAAGCAACCCAGTTTAAAAATGGATGAAGGATTTGAATAGATGTTTCTTCAAAGAGACATAAATGACCAGTGAATACCTCAAAAAGATGCTCAACATCATTAGTCATCAGAAAAAATGCAACTCAAGTCTATAAACACCACCTCACGCGGTGTGGGTCAGCTGTAACGTGACGAGCGGGAACCCACATGCACCGCTGCTGGGAAAGGGAAATGGTGCAGCCACTTTAGAAACAGAGACAAGCGGCTGAACAGCATGCTGTAACCCAGCCATTCCACTCCTGGGTATCTAACAGAGAAACAAAAACATTTCCACACAAATTCCCAATCATACATGAATGTTTCTAGCAGCATTATTTGTAACAGCCAAAGGCTGGAAACAAACCGCATGTCCAGCAGCTGACGCGCGGGTAAGCAAATGTCCACCCAGGCCACAGAAGGCTGCTCGGCAGTGAAGGGCAGAGGGGCGCAGACGCGCGCTACATGATGATGGCTTCAAAGGCCGGCTAAAGAGGAAGGCGGGCTTTTAAACGCCGCATGTTGTAGGATTCCATTTTCAAATGAGGTATCATTGTTTACATCCTTAATTTGACAGCACAGGTTTTCTCCCTCAGGTGTGATCTCTGTGGTCAACTTTCAGGGGAATGACCTGTTTTGTTTTTCTTCCCTGGCAGTTATTAGAAGCACCTGTGGCAAGAGCCCAGTGAAGCCCGGCTTATTCCTCGGGGTGAGGCTTTAGGGCCCTCTGTTCGACAAGCAAAACCTGGCAGGCTGCAGACAGGGCTCAGGATGGACCAGAACAGCCCTATTTTTAAATGGCTCTATGTTATGTCCCTTTTTCACAGTGGTCTGTGTGGAACAAGATGTCTGAGTGGGGCCACAGCTCCTTCTGGGACGAGCTAGACGGGGTCTCTTCCTCCCAGAGAGGGCCGAGCCCTGGCCCAAGCTGTTCCTGAGGCCTGAGTGCTGCAGCACCCAGCCCAGAAGGAGCAGGCTGGGCCAGGCGCTGCCTCAGTAGCTCTGCTGGAGCGGGCGAGCCGGAGAACACTGCTGCCCTGCCTGAGGGCAAGATGCTGCTTTGTTGCAGCCGCCAAGCCAAGACTCAGGCAGAGGAGCCTTCCTGCACGGCGGCCGCACCCTGGATGCATCCTGGACAGTGTGGGGCCATCTGCTACACAGATCCTGGAGTGCAGGGCCCTAAGGACTCACTCCGGAATCCTGACTGGGGTCTGCAGAAGGGCCACCCTGAGGACTGTCGTAGCTCGTTTACACAGGGCTTCTGGAGATCTGGAGGCTGAAATCTGAGATGAAGTCAGTGATAAAACAGCCCAGGTGAAAGGTGTTTCTGTTAGCGGGGCCTCGGGACAGGGAAAGATGCACAGGGAGCAGAGGGGAAAGAGACCACCCTTGAGGGAAAATGAGGGTGGGTGGGAAGAGCGGGAATGGGACAGAATTTACACAACCTTTTACACAAGAGTATCGCCGAGAATTCATTCCTGGCTTAAATCCAGCACATGCTGGCTGAGTGTCCTGCACCTGCGCTGTGGCAGGCCCTGGCAGCGCAGGAGTGAGGTAGTGGGAATGCAGCCACTGGGTTGGCCCGCGGGGGATGGCGTGGAGACACGGCCAGCTGGTCACTTTAATTGAGCCAGGGGTGAAACGGTGCAATGGGGGGAGCGGATATAGCGGGGCTCAAGCTGTGCAAAGGACATTGGCCACTAGAGGACAGGTCACTGTGGCTTCGCACCCATAGGCACAATTGCAAGACTACTCAAGCTCAGGGAACAACAACAGGGTTTATTTAACAAACAGGCTATAAGAGCCTGGCATCTTACCCGAGTGTCCAGTGTCCAGGAGTCCCAAACGAAAGTCTGTTCATCCAAGAAGGCGCTGTCCCATCAACATGGGCCTGGAACTCGTTGCAACTGGCAAGCAGCAGGCCAGGGTCCAACTCAGAGTGGCAACTGGAGGTGCCACAGGTGGGGTCCCTGAGATGACACCACAGCAGCCCAACAGTCTGAAGGTCGGGATGGTTGGCACTGGATGCCGGACCAGACAGGACGCTGGACCAGACAGCAGCACCAGGAGGCAGTGCCAGACCTTTAGACACACCATGTTAACAACTTTCAAAAGTGACCTGGACCATCTACAGTGCAGGACAGCACTGGCCAGTAGTACTAGTCACTACTGTTCAGTAGGAGGTGGCAGTGTCACCCCAGTTACAGCTCTTTGAGTTGCTGGCCCACTCCAACAACAGCTATTTGAGACACCAGGCCTGGGGCCTTTGGTGCTCCTTTCAAGAGCCGTCAGAGGCAGGCCGAAGGGCAGGGGTCCCCCATGTCTGCGAAGCCCTTTGGTTTCTCTGCAAAGCATTTCAGCTTCTCTTCTTCCTTTGGAGAAGCTGGATGCTGCTTCTTCGGAGGCCAGGAACAGAGCACCCCACGCTGGCTCCTGACCTGCCTTATGTCCTCCTTCAGAGTCCCCCACCTACAAGTCTGACTGGGTCATTTTCAATCCTTGGGTTGATTGGACAATTTGGAATCTGGTCAGTTGCGAGCTATGAGCTATGGCCAGATTCCACCATCCAGGCACCAAATCCACGGGCCTCTCTACTGGCTGCAGCTGCAGGGAGCCACAGTGCTGCAGTTGGTGGAGTGGGGCTCCACGTTCCTGCAGCCCAAGCCCACATGGGCCTCAGGCGGTGGGTGGTAAAGTGCCCACCACCTGCTGCCACTTTCACTCCCCACAAGCTGTGCTCTAGGGCCCAGGGCTGGGGCCAGGGGGGTGTCTCAGGTTTCAGGGGAAGCACCTGTGAGCAGGTGATGCTGTTCTAGTCAGAGGCTTGAAGTTCTGTGGGTGTTGCTGGTTTTGTTCCCTGCTGATACTGTGTGGTGTGGAATTGTCTTGTGAGAGCAGGAGAAATTAAAGTGCTTTTCTGGGGCCTCCCTGGTGGCACAAGGGGTTAAGTCGCAGCATTGTGAAGCTAACCGCAGCCACTGGAGCGTGAGTTCCATCCCTGGCCAGGGAGCTACCCATATGGCGCAGCAGACCTCTCCTGTCTCTCCTGCTGCTCCCCTCAGCAGTGTTTTTCAGTAGATCCATCTGTTCTGCTCCCCACTCTGTCTCTGGTGAATCCCCTCACCCTCCACACCTCTGGCCCATACCCTAGATCATGTATGCATAATAAATAAATCTTTAAAGAAAATTTTTCTTGGAAAAGTTAACTATTTTCAGAGACTTTTTGTTAGATTTAGTTCCCTAATTCTGTTAAAACAATGAAAATCATAAGCAATATTTATATAGGTATATTAAACAAAAATACCTTCACAATTCTTGAAACATCCGTCTGGATAGCTCAGCTAGGTGACCTCATATGCCCTTAACAGCTGTGCTCTCCTCTGAACACCAGCCAGAGACCCGAGCACTGTGGGCAAGCTTCAGGTGCACCCCCACTCCCCCGAGAATGGAAAAAGGCTGACGATCATACCAAGATCACATGCACATGTTGGAAAACACTTTAACAGGAGGTCCCCAGGTGCCACAGTCAGGACCAAAGGTTTCTAAATGGATGTATATGGCCCGCCCCCCAAGATGTATCTGTTTAATAAAGAGCAGCCACAATGTGAACGAGCAGTGGGCAAGAGCAAGGACACACGGTATTAACCTTCCAGAAAAACATTTATTTCAAATACGCAGGATGTTCAGGACAACAAACATGTTCTCAAGTCTTCTCCAGTTTCACTAACACACATGACTGGAGCACAGACTCGGGTAAAAAACACCTTTCATGTAAAACCATTTCCTGTACTTTCTAATCTGTACATTATCCTTTATATCTTCAATTAAATGGATAAAATTAACTTTGAGTTTACCTGACTAACACCTGAGTTAAAGATAACTTTAAAAACAGAAAAACAAGTCGCACTGACTGTCTCTCCAGGCGGCGCTGAGGGTGCTGGGGAAGGAGGGCCCCTCAGGACAGGCGACAGCACACTGTACAGGGAACATGACACGATGCTAGCGTGAGTCATCCGGGTGGTGTGCGAGGGGTGTGTGTGCGTGTGTGTGCGTGTACATGCAGATATACATGTAATGAAAAATACTGGAACTTTTCACAAATGTAAGACACCTGCTCTAAGACCCATGAACACAAAATCCTGCCCGAGAATAACAACAGACCTGTCAGGAACCAAAGTCTGAAACTGGGCTCTCCGCGGGCGTGTCCCCCGACGGCGTGTAACTCAGATGAATTACATCAAGCCAAGAATGCGAATCAGCCAAGTCCCGCAGGTGTTACAGTTCAGGTCACTTCTAAATGCATAACAACATTACCTTACGCATGAAAACGTTAAAAACTAAAAGCTTAACATGGAAACAGAAGCCAATTCTAGCTGCTTACAGCCCTTCCGGACAAACCACACTCTCCACATGAAAACAAAAGGAAGCTGGCGAGGAGGAACATTCTCATGTGCTTTTGCTTTAAAGAGCAGTTATGGACGTGAACCCCGGGAAGGGAGTGACCTGCGGGTGACTCATGAATGTGAGGGCACCAGGGGGGCCGCTCCCTGCTGTGCTGCACCAGCACTCCCGGGCCCTCTCCCCTCCACTTCACGCAGACCCAGCGAGGAGCTGGTGACCTGACAGAGAGACTGCCAGCATGGGGGTGCGGGGAGCGCGGCACAGCAGTGCCAGGTAGTGAGCGGGGCAGGAGGGCAGGAGGGAACACTCGCGGAGACTAAAGAAGGGCTCGTGGAGGCCGAGGACTGTCACATCAGGAAAGGGACTCAGACCTCCAACCCCGAAAGGGCACTGGGCCTCTTGTGCGCAGAGCAGGAGCAGAGCCTCCAGCAGCGAGACGCCGGGCAAGGTGCCAGAAGTCACGCTGGGAAGACGGTGAAGCTGACCTGACTTTTAGTGGAGGGAAAAACTGAAGACTCAACCCCAAACAACCAACTTGACGGGACAGGAACTCCCCTTTCCTCCTCAACCTCAACCATTCTTCACTTCACTTTTCAGTATTTTAATGAAGGAGAATTTAGTTTGTGACTTTCTTGCACTGGGGTTCTCACGCACAGAACGCAGCCTGGCACCAACACCCACGATGGGTCCAGACTGGGCTCAGGCCAGTCTGTCCTCTCTATAGTCTGGCCTGGTTTCAAGCGTGGGTACCAAAAGTCTTTCAGCGTTAGCCCCCATTCTCTCCTCCAGCTCTGCAGACAGAGACAACAGCACAGCTTCAGTGGCCTCTCTTCTTTTGTGGGAAAAAGGTATACTTCGTGGGGTTGAACTCTTCCCAAATATGCTCAAATTCTTCCAGAAAAAGCCTCACATACTCTTCATCCTCCATAATCAAAACATTTTCTCTATTGTTCTGAATGGCTTGCGTGGTCCAGTTGAGGGAGCCGGTGATCAGCACCTTCTTGTCCACTATGGCAAACTTGTGATGCATGTAGCCAAGGTCCTGGTCATGTCGAACCTGAATACCTGCAAAAAGGGCAAGTGATCCTTCACTACGGCCTCACGCGAGACTCTCATTCACACACGAGCTCCTCGTTGTGCGCCATTTTCTAGCAGCTACTGATTTTGCCATTTGTTCGCAATCTGGTGGGAAAGCAGAGCTTGTCATGCTTAACAAGGGGCGGGGGCTGAGTCGCACTCCAGCGTGAGAGCAGCACTCACAGTCCCAAGGGGAGGAGGGGCAGCAGAGACAACGGCAGACAGGCAGATATGCCCGATATCCCTGATAAGTAGAATGCGCCTGTGTGGTCTTGCATACAGTCTGATTTTGGTAGTTGTCTGGGGGTCTGGAAATGCTATTGCCATTTGGACCTCCCCGGGGGCGCAGCAGTTGAGCGCCACCGGAGGAGGGTCCCGCATGGCACGCAGACCTCTCCTGCCTCCCGCTGCTCCCCTCAGCAGTGTACTTCGGTCCTTCTGCCTGCTCTGCGACCCGCTCTGGCTCTGGTGAATTCTCTCACCCTCCCGCGCTTCTGACTGTACCCAGTGCTTGTGTAAATAAATAAATAAACAAATAAATAAATAAATCTTTAAAAAAAAATGCCATTGCCATCAAATTCTGTGGAACAAAAAAATTTGTTGTTTCCAGTAAGGACACCTTACTACTACCATCTTTAACATGACTCAATTTCTTCTAGAAACAACCCTCACCAGGTCCTGTGATTTGGTTGAGGTTTACCCACCCATGCCTCTGGAATCGAAATCTACAGCATAACCCTGCAGAATTACTGATTCTGGAAGAGCCAAGCAGTACTCCCATCAGAGGTGAATGAGCACGAATCACTGGCTGGGGTTCCCCAGCCTTTAAACTCTCACTTCTGCCAGGAGCTGGTACGACCCCGTATGAACACCACCAGGCCAGGAGCTGCATCCCATTCTGTAAGAAGAAGGGGCGAGCCTGAGAGGGCAAAGAGAACCCAAGAAACCAGGCCCTGAGTGTGTCAGAGTGAGGGGTTCAGTGGCACTGGATCCCTAGTTTGGATGGACCTTGACCTTGACCACTGTTAGCAGTTACTCATACAAAAACTATTCTTCGCATGCCCTGCATCCTTCAGAGAGCCTGAGGTGGTTGCATTTTGTGTTGCTGCTGTCTCTCCTCTTCCCCACATTGTTTTCAAACTCTCTAGGGCAGGGCCTTGCTTCCTGTCCACCTCTGCATCAGCCCTGGAGTAACGCTGGCTTCCATAATTAGTCACTCAGTGAATGAGACCATTAGACGTGTGATTTAAGAGTTTAAAATAGCCTGCTTTGCAATAGGGTTGCCAGACTTCACAAATAAAAATGCAGGATGTCCAAATTAAATGGAATTTCAGACAAACAAGAAATGATTTTTGAAGGTATCTCCCATGCACTACTTCTGAAAGACGCTACATATTACTTGTAGCTTCTGTGAAATTCAAATTTACTAGGGCATCTTGTATTTTTCCCAGCAACCTTGCCTGGAAAGCAGCGTCCTAATCCCAGGGAATCCTGACGACATGTCTCACACACTACAACCAACCTACCAGCAAGTTCCATCAGCTCAACCTTCAAAACAGAAGAGACCATTTCTGGCCACGCCAACACAATCACAAGGCTCTCCCCTCCATCTCCCGGCTCCCATTCTGACCCATACCACCCACTGCTACCCTGAAGCCCATTCTGCTCAGAGCAGCCTGGACAACCCGTGTGGGGTCTTCTGTGCCTCTGCCAGGCTCACCATCCTCTAAGCACTTTCTGTCTCACACTCCAGGGTCCAGCCCACTGCCTCCACTCTGAATGAAACCCATATGCCCCGGTGCCCTGGTCTCTCGTCATTACTACTACCATCTTTGGCATAGGAGATTTCTTCCTATTCCTCAAACACACAGAGTTAGCATCTGTACTTGCTGTTCCTCAATCCAGAAGGCTCTCCCTCCAGATACCTCTCTCATAGCACTGTTATGCTTGAGTTCCTCTGCCCTTCACCCTGTTTTATTACATTTCCTGACCCTTATGACGATCCAACTTTAAGTGTCAGGCTTTAGTCCCTTCCCGCTGGGATTTGGTCTTGTTCACTACTGTGTCTCTGGTCCAGGAAAACACTGGCACACAGGCACATTTGTTAAATGATGAAAATGGCTGAGGTGCCATCAGAGGAGATCAAGCCTTAGGTGGGAGCCTTATCTTGGTGACCTTTAAGATTCTTCCCAAATGTCAGAGTCTAAGATTTCCTGAAAAATACTAAAATCTTTTTTTTTAACTTTTTTTTTTAGATTTATTTATTTATTTATACAGGCACTGGGTACAGTCAGAGGCGCCGGACGGTGAGAGAATTCACCAGAGCCAGAGCGGGGAGCAGAGCAGGCAGAAGGACCAAAGTACACTGCTGAGGGGAGCAGGGGGCGACAGGAGAGGTCTGCGCGCCATGCGGGACCCTCCTCCGGTGGCCGGGGAGCAGCCGGGGATCGAACCGGCGCCACAGAGGCCGCGGGCAGCCTCGCAACCCAGCGTTCAACCGCTGCACCACCGGGGAGGCCCAAAAATAATAAAATCTTAAAGATTTTCTAAAAGCTAAACGTATCCATGTTTTCCCCTCGAACCTGCCAGCAGATGCGGGACGGCTCGTGACCACCAGGAAGAGCGGTGGATATCCTCCACGTTTAGACTGCCTTTCCAGCCCTGCCACAGAGGCTGCGGGTCACTCCCAGCTAGAGAGCCCCAGGTGGAGTGGGGGAAGCTGAGCCTGGCCCAGAGAGGCAGCTCTGCCTCCCAGCCAGTGAAAGGCCAGGAGTGCTTGTGTGAAGAGGGGAGGGGCCAGGACAACACTCAAGGGCGCTTCAAGACTTTGGATCACCGTGGCCACAGAACTGGCAGGTCAAACAAATGCTTGTGCAGAATGACTTTCCTGGGTGACTGAGAGAAGCACGAAGTTCAGGCTCTGTGCAGCTAACATTCACAATACAGGGAACAGAGTTTGCAGTGCACATTAGCACATGTGCTGACAAACTGAGAGGTAGAAGAATCAATGCAGACCCCACACTTTCTATTTCCCAGTGAGTTGGGTAGGTAGGGCAGAGATGTCTCCCCCAGCCTTCTGCAACTGGAGAAACAATTACATCAACTGCTCAACCACTCAACCACTAAACATTTAAGCCTCACTTCTCAGAACATTACTTTTGTTCATTTCAGAAGCCCCGGCCTGAAATTCACTAACGGTTAAGTGAAACGCCTTCTTCCTGCTTAACCCCTCAGTCCTGAAGTCCAGCCTTTACCATCTTTGGTGGCCTGCAAGCAGGTAGGCATGCAGATTTGTTAACCTTCACCTTAGATTTCCTGAGTGCTGCCAGGCCAAACCATCATCACTTCACACTGCAGTAGTGAAAATCTAAGGATATAGCTGCTGCCCCACCCCAGGCAGGGAATGAGGTATAGCAGAGTGAGGGCTGCTCCCCAGTGTCGCCTCACAGGGTGGCAGCGTTGGGAGCAGCACAGGATGAGGGACAGATCTGTCCATGTGAAGCAATGAGAAGCCTAGAGGGGCTACATGGGAAATAATGTGCAGCCTGAATCCAAAGGCAGTCTTGGATTTATTAGCATCAAGTACAAAGGTGAGCAAGTAAGTAGGGCGTGTACATGGGGTGGGGAGAGGGGCGGGAGGGATGGGAAGCAGTTTGGGGGATGTAAGCTAGGGTGGAGTGACCAGGGGCTATCGCCTGGGGGGCTCCACTGTTCCAACTGGTCAAAGCACATTATTTCTATTTTATTATCTGCCTGCTCTTTTCAGCAGATACCGATTTCCCAGAATGTTCCTCATGCCAGGACTTTTGTCCTTGGTGAGAGGCCCCCACAAGACCTACACCTAGCTGGCAAACAGGAACTCTGGGACAAGACAACATTCTGGAGAACAAGGGGGGCCTGGGGCTCCCACACCCCAGAATTCCTGGGGAGGGCCCCACCTCAGGGAATTCCCAAACCTTCCTCCACTGGCTGGGAAGGCAGGTCCTTCTCATTCCTTGGGGCTCACACTCAGCAGCCTGAGACCCCTTAGCAGAGCAGCTCTGGAAGCTGCTGGCTCTGCTCACCAAGGCCTGTCCCCTCCACGCCCCCCCCTTGACTTGGGGTTTCTCCCAGATAAAACTACCCTCACCCTACAAAACCACCATAGGAAATAAACGAGATCTCATCTGTCTTCAGGCCTCTGACCCAAGCATCGGCCTTTGACATTCAGCCCTCTGCCTCTGGTCCTGGGGCTCAGCTCATACCCCGCCCTGTCTGAGACTCATCCCCCAACGGGCTCGTGAGGCCCCAGGCCTGGGGTCCCCAACGCCTTGCCCCCGGCCTACCTGCCTTGCGGAGCAGCCCGATCTGCGAGCCGTTGAGGGCCATGTAGTCACAGTCGGTGATGACCCGGACGCGCACCCCGCGCTGATGCAGCAGCTGCACGGCGCGGCCCAGCTGCGGGCTGGAGAAGGCGAAGAGGCAGAGCTCGAGGCTGGTGCGGGCGGCCAGCAGGGCGCGCAGCAGGCGGCTCAGCGAGCTCTCGCCGTGCGGCAGGCTGCACCGGCAGTCCGTTGAGGGCTCCGCCGCCGATCCCACACCCGGGGCCTGCAGCAGGGCCTCGGTGCAGGTCACCTGCGACGGGAAGAAGAGCACCTCGCGCCGCGACCGCGACCGCCTCCCTGCCCGCAGCCAGCGCAGCACGGAGGGCAGCGCCTCCAGGGCCAGCGTGAGGCCTACTGCCATGGCGGCCGCCACCTGCCAGCGCAACGGCCCCATGCTGCCGGGAGGCCACTGTGCCCACTGCGCCTGCGCGCCCCTAGGCCACGGCGTCCAGGGGCCACCACGCCTGCGCACCGAAGGGCACGTGCGCCTGGTGTCCACTGCGCCTGCGTACTGGCTGGTCACGTGTCCACGCGCCTCTTCAGGGTATTTGGGCTTGGTGCCCACCAGAGGCAGGTGTCTGCGGCCCTACGGGCCACCACCCCTGTGCACTTGCGCCCCTGCCAGCCAGGTACACTTGGCCACAGGCACCCTGCCCTGCTACAGTGCACGCCCAGCGCCATGCCCATCGAAGCCAGACTAAGCCCAGACCCTCCTCCAGCCATAGAGCAGCATAAGGACCTCCTCTCAGTTCACACCTCCTCTCTCCAGAGTGGGATCAGCTAGGTAAGGCTTGGAAGATCCAAGAAACGAACAGAATGTCAGATAAACCAAGGAGGTTTAGTAGGTGGCAGGATTTGACCCCAACATGCTGAAGACCACAGCGTGGTGGGGACAGCCCCAAGTCAGGGATTTAATCTTTTGTGTTTCTTCTGATCCTCCCTATATATTCCCTTATTTGAAGACATTCGTTCCACTTTAAGCATAAACTGAGTGGAAACTAAGTCAAAGGTGCTGTCTTAGCAAGCACTGGTTCCACCTATCCCTTGGGAGGGGCTGTTACTTCTCACAGGGAGGAAAAAGAGAAGAGAGTGGGAATTTCCTGTCTTCTTTCCTGAACCCTGGTCAGGAATTTGCATGATCTGTGGTCTTTAAATGAAAATGACAGTCCTCTACAATTTCCTTTCTGTAACAAGGGGACGGTCTCCTTGACTGCCATCAGTTGAAACATCAACCCCTGGGTGGGAAAAAGCAGTTTTGGAAGTAACTTTGGAAGACCATCTTTTTACTACAATCTATAAGACTGAACATAAAAGGACTGCATACAAATATTATACTTGGTGAATTTTTTTCCTCCTGAAGGGGAACTCGTTAACAATTATGAAACTGGGCTTCCCTGGTGGCGCAGGGGTTAAAGACAGAGCTATTTCAAGCTATTACCAGCCACTGAGTGCAAGTTCTAGTTCAATCCCCAGCCCTCCAGGGAGCAGCCTATATGGCGCAGGAGACCTCTCCTGTCTCTCCTGCTGCTCCCCTCAGCAGTGTATGTCAGTCAATCTGCCTGTTCTGCTCCCCACTCTGTCTGGTGAATCCTCTCACCCCCCGCACCTCTGGCTTACAGCCCAGTTCTTTCAGGCAGAAAGACTGACATACACTGCTGAGGGGAGCAGCAGTCAAGACAGGAGAGGTCTGCTGCGCCATGTGGCTTGCTCCCTGGGCTGAGGATCGAACTCATGCTGTAGTGGCTGCAGATAGCTTCATAGTCCTGCAGCTTAACCCCTTGTGCCACTAGGGAGGCCCACATTAGTTTCTCAAATCATGTATAAAACAAAAAGTAGTTACAAACTAGTTACAATAACAATAGTTTTTATAATTGTCTATGTTTGGTTTTCACTTGAGACCTTTATTTCTGTGTATGGCTTTGAGGTATTGCCTGATCTCTTTCCATTTCACCTTGGTGGTTTCTCCCTAGAGCATTTCATGATCAGGCCTAGTGGTCACAAACTTCTTCAGCTTTTGCTTATTGGAAATTCTTGCTCACTTCTTCCTTCCTTTTGGGAGACAAAATATCAGATACAGGATTCTTGGTTGACATTTTTTTTCTTTGAGCATTTTTCTTCAGTATATAGGCACCGTTTTCTGGCCTCCTAAGTCTCTGATTAGAAATCTGAGGATAACTGTTCTCTGCCCCTTTCTCTCTTCATCTGGGACTCCATGATCTAAATGTTGGTCCTCTAGGTGGTGTTGTATCCCATGGGTCCCTTTGGCTCTATTTGCTTTCAACCTTTTTCATCTGTTCCTTAGTCTCAGTAATAGTCCATTGTCCTATCTTCAAGTTCATCGATTTTTCTGTCTGCTCAAACTTTCATTTGAATCCTTCTAATGAACTTTACATTTCAGTTAGTTTTCATTCCAGACTTGTTTTTTTCATTTTCTTTGTTGCTATTCCCATTTTGTTCACACACCGTTCTCTTGACTTTTTCCACATCTTCCTTTAGTTCTGTGAGCATTTTTAAGATAGTTATATCTGCCATGAAGTCTTTTTCTATGACTCTGGAATCTTTTGAGTAGAACATACTTCCCTGTCTCTTTACAGGGCTTGTGACTTTTAGACACTGGAAACTTGGGCCTAATGATGAGAGAACTATAAATCAATCCCCCCTTCCACCGTTTGCTATTTATTTATTTATACAAGCACTGGGCAGAGTCAGAAGCGCGGGAGGGTGAGAGAATTCACCAGAGCCAGAGGGGAGAGCAGAGCAGGCAGATTGACAAAGTACACTGCTGAGGGGAGCAGCGGGCCGGCAGGAGAGGTCTACGCGCCAAGTGGGACCCTCGCCTGGCGGCCAGGGATCAAACCGGCGCTGCAGAGGCTGCGGCAGTTTCGCAGCCCAGAGGTCAACTGCTGCGCCACCGATGAGGCCCTGCTATTTATTTTTTAATTGTTGAAAACTGTCTCTGTGCTGAGCATCAACACAGTCATGCTCACCTCTTAGCACCTTGGCCGTCAGGAATGATCAGTGATCCTAGCACAGCTCCGCAGTAGTTGAAGGAGAGTCCTCTTTGCCCGCCTTGGCTCTCACAGGATGTGGCAAGCTGCCCCAGGAACGTGAGCACAGCTGCCTGCCAAATGGCTGAGGGGCTGGGGTGGGTAACCGCCACTGTGCTGAGTTGAAAGTGCCTGAAATTAATAATTTACCACCCAGGCCTTCCTCTGGAAGCTGCCAATCTTTAACAGACTCCAGAGATGCAAAAAAGTTCTGTCATCACTGGTATTATTTTTAACCACAGTATTTTCTGAAACTGATCTCTTATAAATTTTAGTATCAAACCAATAAAATCCCCTAGTCAACAGTATACAAAAATACATCTTTATTGTGTTTCAGTGTTCTTACAAGATACAGATACCTAGTCATATAAACTTGGTCTTCATGTTAAATATAAATTAAACAAACAAAATATAAACAAATCAGCAAAACTGCTGGAAAATTCCTCCAAATCATGAGTCCTTATGAAAAATGTACACTGGGATGATGAAGCTGTCATAGCAGCATACTCCCTTGAAAAACTGTTACTGCAGCCAAATGGAAATGTTTTAAGAAGCAATAGAGGACAAAGTGCTATAAAATAAAACTATGGTAGTTTTTTTCACCTCCATATACTGAGTCAGGCAAGTCAAATGTCTGGATTTGACGCACTGGCACAGCATTATCGTCCTATGAAAAAGAGCAGGGACTTGTCCTCTACAGGGCAGTTTCACTGCCAAGCAGGGGCACATTAAGCCTTAGTAGTAACATGATTTCAGAACATGAATTCCAGAGGATCCCGAAATGAGGAATAAATCCATTCCACCCCAAAAGCCTTTCCCAGAGCCCTACACAGATTACAAAAAAATGACTAAGGATTGGTACAGGTACTGAAAATTCAAAACTGCAGCAAAACTCTACAAACATATACATATATCCTAGAACTCTTGCTGAATTTCAAAACACAAAGTTTCAAACTTTAACCTCAAAAGAGGATATGGTATTGTAGCTGGGGCTGGCCTGTTATTCCTAAAAATGTTGAATTCTCCATCCTTGGGAGGCATCTGATGCATGTTTTCCTGTCAGCCTCTCCACAGGTGTGCAAGTGCAGGGGACCTGCTAGCACGAGGCCTATTGCTTTCTGCAGAGATGGAGCAGTTCAAACAGCCAGATGGGCAATGCCAAGAACGACAAAGGGCCCAATCCCACAAGAAGGCAAAGTTCAACCCGAAGTTTGTGTTACTTGCTGGGAAACAGCTCCGTGCCAGCAGTTCAGAAATGGGAGGATCGTCTGTGACTGCCTAGAAGACTTGCCTCTGAGCTCGATGGCAAGGATGGCCATCAACACTTCCCAGGAGGTGTACATGGGACACACTCCCAAGGTGGGGTCAATTACGAGGCTCTGAGGCCGTGGGGCTGCGGACAGTAGACATGAGGTGTGACTTGTAGGTTTTGCTCAGGCCCGTCATCCAGAACTTGAGCAGCTTGACATTGTCCTCTTCGGAGGCACCAAGGATACTCAGAAGCTTCTGTGTGTCTTCTTTGGGTCGACTGTCCACCTTGGTGAATTTAAAAAGGACCTTCACTTTGCTGTAGAAAAACAAAACAAAACACTCAGATACCGTGGCACCCTCACCAGAGTTCTGGTCCTGGGGCTTAAGTGGCTCCAGAGCTGGATTCAAACACCTACAAGACACAGCAGAGTGCAGCTCACACCTGCGTGTGTCAGGCTGCTCACGTGCCCGTCAATTCTAACCCTATAGCAGAGCAGGCGCACAAGATGGGAAGAGAAAAATTTTTTTCCTTAAATGCATAAAAGGACTGGGTTGTTCTTTAAGTCACCATATTATTTTAGATCAGGACAATTAAGTTTGACAAAAAATTACTAAGAAGGCAGGAAGAAATAATTCTGCTTAATAAAAAGGGAACATCTGTTATCTGATTTTCAGATTTTTAGTTAATTAAGTGGCAAAAATAACAGCTTCCCTGGAGGTCGAGGTGGTCACCCCCTCTCACAGGAGCGGCCTGAGGGTAGGAAATACTGCATCACTGCTCAAAGTCATCCATAAGGTAAGTGGCAGAGCTGGTACTAAACCCTTCTCCAAACTCTCTCTCTGAGTGGTCACGGTCTTGCCTCTTTTTCTGGCAACAGCTTCAGATTTTCCTCAGCAGGATGCAGCGAGCCATCCTGTCAGGAAGCAGATTCCAGGAGCCAAGCAGCAGCACTTACTTCATCCACTCCTCCTTCAGGCAGACAAGGCACTGGTCCACCACATCCACAGACAGATTCTGGTTAGTCAAAGCAGCTTCCATTTTATTCAGGATGGTGGGTCCAACTGGGGATGGGGAGGGGGAAGAAGGTCAGCACAGGGGGAGTGAGAGGGACCCCAGTGCCTTCTTTCTACTTTCGTTCTGGTGAGAGGTAGCCCCCATTTAGCAGCACCCACCTCGGTCTGCAGCTACTGGACTGCCACTGGTCACCACAAATTCATACTTGCTGAGGGACTGGTCATCCTCACACCCAGTGGGGTGCAGGCTGGAGCGGGTGGCTGCGTGCACCTCCACAACGACAGCAAATTCTGTGGCAACACAAAACACACTGCTCTGGGAAGTGCTCCTCATGGTCTCCTGATAAAAGTCCACCTTATCCTGCCCTTCTAAATGATCTTAACGTCAACTAAGGAAAATACTGGTGAAAAGTCTCCTAAGATCAGTGCTTTGGTATTTCAAACCTTCGCTAGCTTATTTGGGAAGAGAGTTAAGGTTTATTAAACCACTAACAACACTGTGTTACAGTACAAGAACTACTGATTACTTCATACACCTCATTCGTTTAACACCAAAAACAGCCTATGAGAGCAGTTCCATTATTAGCTCCATTTTACAGATGGGGAAACAAGCTAAGAGAAGCTCAGTGACCTGCCCAAGGTCACACAACTAATACTGCTAAGAATTCCAAGCCCTCTGTGAATCCAGCGTCTGTGTTCCTGACATTACTCACAAAAAAGGCATTGCCTGAGGGACTCAGAACTAGCCTGGATGCTGAACAGAGGTGCCCGCTCAGGCGGCTGGGTGCTAAACGAGTATCCAAGTGCAGTGTGACCGCTGCTCACAGATGTGCTCAGCCAAGTCACTTCCCTGGGGAGGACAGGCTGACTCCTGAACTTCGTAAAAGATGAAGGATGCTGATTAGCTTCCTGGGTCTAGCTAAAACCAGGCTGAGCAAGCCCCCATTGTACTGATGAATGTTAAGGATGGATTTACAGCCTACAGAAGGAAGGAAAAAGTAGGAGAGAACAAGGGACTATGACAGAGGAAGAGCCTAGAAAGGAAGCCCACGAGACCTGCAGGACATGGAAGTCATCCGACCATCACTACTGGGCAGCCTCTAACTACCCTCACTAGAGTGGCACGATAATCTGGCTGTCCACCTGTACTGC
The DNA here is from genome assembly GCF_964194135.1 of Talpa europaea. Taxonomy (NCBI): domain Eukaryota; kingdom Metazoa; phylum Chordata; class Mammalia; order Eulipotyphla; family Talpidae; genus Talpa; species Talpa europaea. Next base: position 100,701,164 of record NC_140074.1, on the reverse strand, counting down.
CTCCCAACCCCAGGACTTGCACCCTGTCTTCCCTCTGACCACCCCCACCCCCAGAACCATGCTGCAGCAGGTCACCCCCACTATGAGGTTGTCCAGTATAACCCAGGCCCGTTTCAAAGACAGGCAAGTCTGAAGCCACTGGTAAATTAACCCTACAAGGTTACTTGTAGGCTTGACTTCTGCCTCCCAGGCCAGCAGGCAGCACCCTTTGACACACCACTAGGATCCAGTTTCCCCTCTGAGCCCTGAGGTGCGGGACTCCGCTCAGCTGAAAAGCACGCACCTGAAGACAGCACATGGGAGGGGATCTGCACGTGGGGGCTGAGCCCCAGGAAGTTACACCGGTAGGCTTCCTCATACTGGTTGCTGTAAGGGATGATGCGAACACAGCCCACAGGCAGCATGGTCTGGAGAGGACAGAGCAACTCAGAATCCACACAAGCCAGAACTTCCCACCACTCTATTATCCATGCCCCAAACATCCCCTTGCAGCTCTGCCCCAAGCTTTCCTCCCCTCCAGTCCCTGGTCACTCAACCCCACAGGCAGGATCCCACACTGCCCAACTCTTATCCTGGCAGCTGGTCACTGACACTTGTGCTGCCCTTGCTTTGCGGTGTTAATCCTTATATTGTTCTTTGACTTCTCAGATGTTTCTCTGTCCTCCTTGCAAAGAGATTCTAAGGTTTCTGGGAGATTGTACCCTACTCATTTTTGTGCCCTCACAGGCCTGGGCAGATGGCAGGTATGCTCACACTTTCTGATGATTTAAATACATCAGTCAGACCCAGCCTTGGCACCCACCACAGCCTGGGATGGAGACCACATCCCACTCAGCTCATCAAGAACCCTCTGTGCAGAGGAACATGTGGTCACCCAGACCTGCTTCTGTGGCAGCTGCGACCCACTCTGATGGTTTCAGAGTGGTGGCGTGAGAGAGGTGGACAGGCGAGTTAGCTATCAACCCATTAAGATAGCATGGGCGGGCCTCCCAGTGGCGCAGCGGTTGAGCGTTGGGTTGCGAAGCTGCCCGCAGCCTCTGCGGTGCCGGTTCAATCCCTGGCTGCTCCCCGGCCACCAGAGGAGGGTCCCACATGGCGCGCAGACCTCTCCTGCCGCCCGCTGCTCCCCTCAGCAGTGTACTTCGGTCCTTCTGCCTGCTCTGCTCCCCGCTCTGGCGAATTCTCTCACCCTCCCGCGCTTCTGACTGTACCCAGTGCATGTATAAACAAAACAAACAAATAAATAAATAAAACATGCCTCTATTTAAAAAAAAAAAAAAAAAAAAAGATAGCATGGGCTCTTTCCCCGACCTAGAAACCGTCAACGAGTGGCATTTTCAATAGTGGAGAAAACATGGGTGTAAGATTCAGGCTTGGGCCTCTCTACTCATGTACCCTAACATTCATACCTAAAGTCAGGATTGTTTTTAAAAACACTTAGCAAATACTGTCCTGCTGCAAACGTAACAAAAAGATGCTCTTACCCGAAGAACTTCGAAAGCTGACTGGACCAGGTCTGCGTCTCTGCTTTTCCAGATGACCTGGTTCCCCATGAGAACATGCCAGGCCAACATGCGAAAAGATGGCGCACCCAGGACCTGAAAAACAGGTCAATGCTTTCTACCCTGAATTTTCTTCTTTCCCTCCAAATGAAGTTTTTTGTGTCTTTGTCTAGAATCTTTCCCTGTAATGAAGAAAGCTGGTTCAGGAGTAAGAAAGTCACTTATCTTCTCGGGGAGGCTGAGTGACTTGCCCAAGGTTGAAAGAGGGCAGGTGGAACCCCCCAAGTTTGCATCTAAAGACCTAACCCAAAGTTCTCCATACTTAAAGATCTCTGTCCACAGTTATTTTGCTGAACTATTTGTAAGCGGCAGGCTTGTAAGCATCCGGAAGAAGTGTCTACACAACCATGTCCATACCCAGAAATGCCATCCTGAAAATACACTTTATAGTTGTTGTTCTTTTGATCCAGGAACCATTAAAGAGTTAGGATTGCTTTAGTTGTCCTGTCTTTATTCTGCTTTAATCTAGAACCTCCCCCCTTCTATGAACTTCAGCAACACTAATATAAGAGTTCAGTCCGTAATCTCACAGCTTATAAACATGGCTAAAAATAACAATTATAATCACCAAAAAAGGGAGGCTACAATACTACATTTTATCTGACTCCAGTAGCCTCAAAATATTCCCACTGCTAGTGGAATTCAAGATTCCTCTCAACTTAGATCCACATGTGCAATCACGAGGATGACTGCAGCCAAACACAAAATGTTCTGATGGATGTTTTCATCCAAAAGTCCCACAGAGTATCTGCCATTCAATAAAATTCATGCTCATTGTAAAGACAAATGCAGAAAAATATCATCAAAAGGGACAACCTGCCCCCATTATCTAGTGACCACCTCTTCCCACCTGACTTTCCTTGCAGCAGGACAGTTTATATATATATATATAAACTTATATTTATATCTTTATATATAAAAAGATACAAATTTAAGTTTGTAAACCCTGTCCATGATGTTCAACAGTTTGGACACAATGACTATGGCTGGACATTCAGGTTGTTTCCAATTTTTTGTAAGAGTCATTACTCTCAAGTTGCAGTCCAGGCTACATGTAAACCAGTAATATTGCTAGTCAATACCTTTGGAAGGGTCTAGAAAGACAAGACTAACGGGGCCATGAGAAGCTGACAATTCAAGCCTCTCTTTAAAGACAACGCTACATTGCCCCTAACAGGGAGTGCTGATCCTATGACTAATACACCTCAGATACTGAGTGTTATCTTCACCCACTCACTAAGAAGGTTCTTAGTTACCCCTAACAACTGTTCCCTGCTGGGAGGAGAGGAACTGAGCTCTTTCCCTACTTTCTGATCAGGGCTCTAGTCCTCTGCCACCTACCTGCCTCATGTGCCGAAGGGACTTAAAGACCGACAGCTTTCGGGTCTGCCAATTTCCACAGTCTGAGAGCAAGGAAGAATCCGTTGGGCATTTGGTCAGCTCCCGCCCTTCTGTACCATCTGGCAAGGCAGGGGCTTTGTCTTCCTCCTCAGCCTCCGAGTTTTCCCAGCTTTCTGATTCCTCTTCTAAGTCTGCAACACAAACCACAAGAACAGCAATGAACATGCTGCTCCTCAGATTCCTCCATTCCCTGCATCCAACAGTCTCAGGTGACTTCAGCACAAGGCTTCTTGCAGTTAAACTGACTAATCGGTCATTGCTTTCTGCTTTGGGCCAGCTGCCTACACTACATGTTGCCCTTGGAGCCCTGGGGCAGGCAGAAAGGGTCTGGCCTGCTGTAGGCTCACGCAGCATTGTAAAGCATGAAGCTGTGAGCTATTCACCGCTGGTGGGAAAATTCAAACCAATGATGAGAATGCTGACAGCTGTTATTTATTGCACAGTCCTCAGCAGACACTTTTCTGAGGACCCAGCCCCAAACACATTTTTTATTTAATCCTGTCATTGTCCTGAAGTCTATACAGTTTTACAAATAGAGCAATATTGATTTCAAACAATCTTTTGTGACTACCCTCACAAATGAGGCCATCTTTGTTCCATATCACAAATGAGGCCTACAGGGAAGGGGCTGTAACTGTGTAAACATGACACATAAGAGCTAGGATCTGAAGTGAGGTCTGACTTCAAAGCATGTGCCCAGACCTCTCTGTGCACCCTCTTCCTAATCAAGACACAGTCCCACCATGACACAAGCCCCGCATGCTGCATTTCTTGCTCTACTGAACGTTGATATACTTGGCTCTCTGAAAATAAATCTTACCAACAGGTGACCCTGGCCATCTTCACTAGCCTAGAAATGTGTGATCACTACAACAATTAGAAGTTCTAGAGTTGACCCATCTGTGAGAATGTGTGGCCAGGTTGCAAGACATGGGGAGGTGATCATGAACCCAGGGAGAGCTGTCCAGATAGCAGCAAGGTTTAGGAATCACTACCCTTGATGGAAACATAGGGTCCAACTGAAGCATATCATTTTCCTGTTTAGGGGGAAAAAGTGAAATACTATCTAGAAAGAAAAAAACTCAGTTGTCATAAAGTAGGGATAAGAAAACCTTAACAATTTATCCTGTCCACAGACTGACAGGCCCTAAGAATGGATCTTCCCAACCTTCTGAGGAACAGACAGGAAATCATGACCAAGGTTAAAGGGCAAACATTTGCTGACGTGCCTCTTGGGCTTAGTCACCCTTGGGCCCCATCATTAGCCCTTTCTGCCAGCATGGCGGAGGGCCTCCAGCAGTCACGGCAGCAAAGGTTCCAGTACAAGCACCTCCCAATTCACCTGCAAGCTTTTCCATCTGGACCAGGGTGTCCTCTGTGGGCGCGCCCTCCAGGAGCTTCTCCGTCAGCCGACTGCCGCATGCCTTTAGGAGCCTAGAGAACAAAGTCACGTATGAATTTTTCTTGCAAATGAAAATCTGAAGTATAGCCAATCAAGTCTCTAGATCTTACCATCAGTTTACAGAAAATGGGGTATAAAAGAACATGTGAACACCACAGGGCTACAATCAGCCAGATCCAAAAGGGAAACACAAGACAAATGACCCAAGTCTTCCAAAAAAAAGGGATGGAAAAAACTTGAGGGGGTGGGGGGGTGGTTGTATAGCAGGAAGCACTGAAGACTAAGAATGTAGAACAATCCACACATTGTGTGGTGCTGTTGTGACCCCAATTCAAAAGTCATCTCTAAGGCAAGACAAAAAATTTAACATAGACTGGACAACACTAAGGAATGAAGTCAATTTTGTTGGATAATGGCTTTATGGCTGAAACAGTACAACTAACATTTGCTTTAAAAAAATACTCCAGGATGAAAACAAAGAAAGGCATCAGATGAAAAAGTAATAAAATGCTGTTAACTACGACAGGTGAGTAAACAGGACATGGAGCTACTTATTCTACTTTGGGCCTGCTTGAAAATTTCCCTGATAAAAGGGATTTTAAAAGACAGGAGGAAAGGTCTACAGGTGGGGCAACCTCTTCGTGCACAGGTTCTCAGAAGCTATACTCAAGCCTCTGCTCCTCAGGAGCCTCACCCATACCAGGACCTGACCTGGACAAGACCTAGATTTCAAGCTGATGCTGCTTGAAAATGTGGGCGGGACTTTGGAAGGAGTATACCCTGTAATGGGAAGAAGAGAAACAATTTGTGTCCAAAGGACAGATTATGGTGGTTTTCAAGTATGTTCACAAATTCACTGCCACAATGATTCCTTCAAAAGATGAAGCCTACTCCTCTCCTGATGGGGCTGGGCCAAGTGACAGCACATTTGTAACAAGCAAAAGTGTTGGATGTGACAATGAGTGATGCTAGGCCATTTGTGAGACCTAACCGATCTTCCTCCGTCTTTCTCCATCACTCACCCTGGGGCAGTCAGGGTGCATGTCTTTACTGTAAGGGGCGTCCTGCCCACAGCACCAACTTGCCGGCCCCTATCAGAGTCAAGCTTTCAGATGACTGGCTGAGGAGAAACTCCTGAAAACTGGGACCCACCCACCTAAGCCACCTTCTAACTGCAGACCCATAGAAGCTTTGTAGAATAAAATTTTCCTGTTGTTAAAAAAAAAAAAAGAGGGGGAGGGGCCTCCCTGGTGGCACAAGGGCTTAAGATGCAACCTATGAAGCAATCCGCAGCCACTGCAGTACAAGTTCAATCCCCGGCCAAGGAGCTACCCACATGGCGCAACAGACCTGTCTCTCTCTCTCTCTCCTGTCTCACCCATTGCTCCCCTCACCGGTGTACTTCAGTCAATCTGCCTGTTCTGTTCCCCACTCTGTCTCTGGTGAATCCTCCAAACCCCCCCCACACCTCTGGCCTATACCCCAGCTCTTGTATGCATATATAAATAAATCTTAAAAAAAAAAAAAAAAGAGGGGGAGAAGATCACTGCTGTGGTATAAGAACATCACTTCAAAAAGATTGATGGGAAGTGAGTTCCAGCTGAACAGCTTTCTACATCTCAGTCAAGACACGGGGAAAGGCAGCACACCAGCACAGCCAGTGCTCACCTCCATCACACACAGGGCCTCATCCAAGGACAACTTTCCCCAAGTCCATGCACAATCCCACTGACACACTGGGACCGTTCTTATTGCTAAAAGACCCAAGAATCTCATTACCAAGCAAAGGAAGTGTGAAGACATGCCCACAAATTGTCGTCGCTTGTCAAGGACGTCAGCGAACGGGCGGCATTACCATTCCTTTGATGCAGGAATGGCGTGAAAGCCGTGTTCATCCGCTGGGCACGCTGTGGGCATCCGAACTGCTCTGCTTCAAACACCTGAAATGCAGAGGAAAGGGGTGGCTCTTTAACAAAGGCAACCAACCAGCCACGCAGTCCAGATCCGGCTTGTTCACAGCCAGCTGCACAAATCTACTCCCCAAGACTGTCCCCTTCTGCTCTCCTGACCAGCACAGAGGTACCACCTGCCTCAGAATTTCAACAGAATGGCTTTGCTTCCCCGGCCAGAGAAGCCATCTGAGAAGAGGAATCAGTTAAGAATTTCTTCTGGGCCCTCTGCCACAACTCATTGGGCAATTGATGCACTCAGGTGCCCATGTGCCCAAAGTGGTGAGAGCCCGTCCCCCACTATCTCCAGCCCTACCCCTTCCTAGCACAGGGAGGACCTCATCACTTCTCAGACTCTACGTCATCGGCAGTTCTGGCAACGAGGTGAGACAAACAAGGCCCTCCAGTACCCTGTATGCCCTCTAGCTGGGCAAATGAGCATCCAGTATGGGTACTGCTCCAATAAGAGTTCAAGAAGCAGATCCCTCACTTCCTCACAAGGGACACAGTGTGAATAAGAAATAACTCTGTGCTTTGAAACTGCTAATATTTGAGGGCTGTTTGTTACCAGAGCATACCCTGACCTCTCCTGAGATGCAGTGCCATAGCTGCAGATCTCCATTAGGTGGTAGGTCTGCAACATGACGACTGGACAGTCTCCTGACACCAGGGATGAAACAAGGGCTTCTGCCTACAGCAAAGAATCTGGAGCATCTTTGAACAAGAAACCAGGGCCACAAGGACACAGGGGAGACCTGTATAACAAGCAGGACTGATGGACTGTGAGGCCTAGTGCCATGACCCCAACTCTGAAGCCAGAAGACTGAAATTCAGGCAAAGCAGTGGCCACAGGACAAGGAGGTAGCAAAGCAGTGGCCACAGGACCAGGAGGTAACAAAACTGTCCAAGTTCTTACCCTCTCCTAGTGTAGAGCACCCCCCCCAACACTGCCACTTGCTCCCCCTTGACTTGGGGTCACCTTGAGAGCCTTGCCCTGGAGCTCATCAATGATTCCTCGGATCTTCCCCAACAGGAAAGGCCAGGAGTTGATGAGGTATATCCGGTCCATCATGATGGCGATGATGCTGTACCAGCGCTGGAAGCCCCTGGCCAGGCTGTCTTTGATGAAGAAGGTGTGACTGAACACAAAGCCATGCTGCTCATCCCCAAAGAAGATGGGACCTTCGCGGCCAGGGCAGACCTGGGACACAACAACAGCCTCTCAGGGACACAGTCCCTTCCTTGTTTCGGTAACATAAAAAATCCTTCTCAGACTTATCATTCTGTACCAATTAGCCAATTAATTATAGGAGCAGAGAGAAACTTTCTAAAGATAACATTTGTTATCATGGAATGCAAGGGCCAATAAAGTAGGTTCATTACATTTTTCCACCCTTAGCCACAAATAACTCCCATACAAATGCTGCATCTATCCCAGACTCAAATTTGCCCACATCACTCATCTGGGACATGCTGGAGAATTAAAGAGCCCAAATGGCCACTGCAGAGTTCATATAATCAAGCCTGCATTCTTGATTGGTAGGCGAGAACTCAGGTCTCCCTTATGAACCTTCATTGTAACCTTACACACTATTCTGTCAACATGATCACCCGCTTTTTAGCAGATTACCAGCAGGAGGTCAAAATGGGGGTGGGGAGCAAGGAAGTCACTGAGCACAACAGCAAGGAGCTCAGCGTGTGGAACCAATGGGCATAGTGATGGCAACTTCTAGTAACTGGATGAGGAATTCTTTGTGACAGTGGGTAATGTGTAAGGTAAGACATGAACTACACAAGAGCAGCCCTGCAGTTCAGGAACAAATTGATTCACTCTTCCATAGGTTCTGAGAGTTCACACAGTAACAACTGAGGCAGAAACAACTGAAACAACAAAAAGATGAGGTTTGACATGGTAAACTTGCATATCCTAGATATAGTTCTTACGTTAGAAACATGTCAATCGAGAATGGACAAATTGGGGGCCTCCCTGGTGGCACAAAGGGTTGAGTCTCAGCACTATGAAGCAATCTGCAGCCACTGCAGCACGAGTGCGATCCCTGGCCAGGGAGCTGACCCACATGGCGCTGCAGACCTCTCCTGTCTCGCCTGCTGCTCCCCTCAGCAGTGCATTTCAGTCAATGCGCCTGTTCTGCTCCCTACTCTGTCTCTGGTGAATCCTCTCATTCCCTGCACCTCTGGCCTATACCCCAGCTCTTTATACATAAATAAATAAATCTTTAAAAAAAAAGAATGTAAAACTGACAAAAGTTTAGTGCTTTAAATGATAAGCTTGCAACCACACAAAAAACAAGGAGCTAAAGTAGCTTGTTCTGGAGAACTGGCTGCTATCCTGCTGCACCAATCCATCTGTCTCTTTGTGACAGAAGTGACTTTTGTCTTTCTCTTCATGACCAGCTGGATTTGTTCAGGCAGCATGGAGCATGTGCAAGATTCCTGCAGAAACGTCCCTGCCCCTCTGCCCCAGGGTCACAGATGCTTACCTCACAGCTCAGGCTCCTGACACAGGCCTGGCGAACAATGCTGAAGAGCTGGGGGTGGTTGGGGTGCTGGTGACTAACGTATTTAATCGAGGTCTCCTTATCGTGGCTGATATACCCTGGATGCCCTGCAGCAAGTGACCGGCAGCCCTGCTCCCGAGAAGGACAAGAAAACCAGTCAGTCAGGAAGCAGGCACAAACTTTCTTACTCTTAGGCAAATCTGAGTTAGAAAACTCAAACTATTTTCATACAAAAATAGCTGACTTCTAGATTACCCTTATCTCAAGATTTCAATGTCTGCTGACTAGGGAAACCAGGACAGAGATCACAGAAGTTGTCAGAGGGTATGAATGACAGATACAATCTACTGCACTGAAGGAAAGCCCTGCATTCATCTTCACATAATCCAAGGAGTAACCCTCTGAGAAAATTACAGTGAGACTCCCCATTTCACAGGAGGCTAAACGCCGAGAATTAGGAAGCAGCATGCATGGCATTCTGTGTTGGTCTCTATCATGGTCCCGACACAACCATGGGGCAGGGGCTTCAGAGGCTGCCGAGACCTCACGGTTGCTGCAGCAACCTGAAAAGGCAAGTTCAGGCCTCCTGTTGCAGGAGTCACTGCACTGGTGGCCCCAGCTGCTGCCTCTCTGTAGTTGTCCCCAGCAGACTGAGCAAGCAGGCACATAGGCAAGCCGCACCTCCCACAGCGGTTCTGGCACAGGGACTCTCCAAGGCTCTGCCAGGCCAGTCTGCTTCCTCTCTCCCACCTTCACAGGTGGTCAATTTATCTGCAGCAGGAAGGCTCTCCCTATCTTCTGTTCCCTCCCCTTTATCCCCTTTATCCCTGATATGTGTTTCTAGCAATAGGTCACTCAATCTCATGCCTATGGTGTGCTTCTCAATAGGAACAAAGAAAAGGCAGATGGATTCCTGCTCACACTGCAGGGGCAGGTCCAACATCACTGATGTCAGGTCATGGCTCGGGGCCTTCAGGTGAAGCAGCAGCCTATTAAGGAAACTTAAACTTCATTCCCCAGATTGTGAAGCAACCCAAAGAGAAGGTCAGAACCCTGGGAGAAACTCCCAGAAAACACTGGCTTCAGGGAACTGGGGTCTAGAACAGGTCAGAGTGTGTGAAGGGTAGGTTGAACGATTTCTGTAAAATGGGGCGTTTTGCTGTGAAATGCCATGGTGGTAGCAACTGTTTGTTGGTAAGGAGTAGGTAGAAAAAGCTAAAGCTGGGACAAAGGGAAGGGACCAAAAGGGACACAAAAACCCAGGGAGAATGGTTTGTAGATCAAAGCTTCCTGTGTGGTCACACCCATGGCTCAGTCCCACCAGGTGTCCTGCCCACCGCCCAGGAAGCTGAATACATAGCACCAGCATGGCACCTCCCCCCCATCCGCATTTTCACCCACAGGTAAATTAGTCCCCTACTCTAAAAGACACTTGCCTCACACATGTCTGATTTTTTGGGCCCTGGGCTGCTGGACTCTGCGCTGGTACCTTCTGCTGGGCTGTGAGCACGGATTCGACTGCTCATCTGAATGCCACCTTCCTCTTCCTCAGCTTGTTCACCCTGGCTGGGGCTGTCCCCATTCCCAGCTCCCTGTGGAAGTGGAGCGTGCAGAACCTCTGTGCAAAAGAGAGTGCGGGGACCGTGGAGCTCACAGAAGTGACATAGAGCGACGATGGCATTCATGGTGCCTTGGAGAGGGCACGAGGCCTGTATTGGGGGAGGGGAAGAGAAACACCACCAGCAGGTCAGCACATGCTCACACCAAGAACCTGCCAACTCCTTTGCAGCACAGGGACTGGGTAGGTGCCATCAATCTGCCCTCCGCCCTGCAGAGGTGAGTCACCCCCCCACCCCAACCCTGACTAAGCACCTAAATGCCAGCACTGCTTCAGGTACAGGGGCAAAAAACCAGAAATGGTCTCTGCCCACAGAGAGTTACAACAAATGGAGAAGGGAAAATGTAAATCAGTGATCACAGAGAAAGATAAGACAGCCCTCACCTCCTAGGTGAAGGGGGAGACTTTGTCTTGTTAATTACAGTATCCCCAGTGTCTACAACAGCTGATAAATGAATTTAGACAGATGACAGTTGTCACAACAGAAAAGAAAGAGATCATTTTGGGTATCCATGGGCAAGAGAATTTGGGACCACAACTCCTTATAGCTTCTTTAAATAGGGCCCAAAGGGGGCCTCATTAAGTCAGGTGAAAAGTTCCATAGTACCCACTCACACCCATGGTCCCACAATTTCTACCCAGGTCTAGTGTCACAGGAACCAAATAAACTGAATTTAAATAAAGGGTCCACAGGGCTCACCATAGCATGGTCAAGGAAAATGGTGGTTTAAGAACCCATGATGGAGAGCCATGAGGTGACCACTAAGGGACTAAGGTGCCACGACCCAAAGTCAAGGAAGAGGTGTTACCAGAGGTGTTAACTCTAGAAAAGGAGGCCACATCTTCCTCTGAGAGGCATAAAAAGGAAGAGAAATAAGGCTCCTTTTAGCAAGACATCATTTGAAAGCAGCACTTGGACAGTTTCAACCCCATCTACAGAGCATCAGCACAAACCTTTATACTTGACAGAATCACACATGCACTATCCAGACTAAACCAGAGCCTGCAAGGTCATTTCCAAATGAGTTGGGCAGGACAGCAGCAGTCATACTTCAGTTCTAGCACCTGACATTTTCTAGGTAAGGAGAGAAAAATAAAAGTTAATTCTAAAGTCAACGGTCTTTGGGACAAGGGTGGGAAAAAATCAAGCAAATCCTACAATAAACCACAAAACATCACAAAAGAGGATTTGGAATTCCTGGCCTTTTGCCTCTTAATTGGTATCTGAGAGCAATCTTAGCTGAGGTTTTGCACTTGTACCACATTTAATAAAGGAGCTCTTGCAGTATATTTATATTCAAATATCATTGTAAAATACAAAATATTTTAAAATATGAAGACTTCACTATTCCTACTCTTGGTTAAATAGGGCTACCCACATCAAGGCAATTTAACCCTTCAGACTGTAAGCCTAAAGGTTTCTCTCCTCAAATGTGGAGACTAGTGATGATGTTGCCAAGCTATCTCATCATCCAGAATCAACATGGGCTACTCTTATGAATAATTTTTTTAAAGACTTTTAAAATTTTTTTATGCATACAAGAACTAGGGTACAGGCCAGAGGTATTGGGGGGGCGGTGAGAGGATTCACCAGAAACAGAGTGGGGAGCAGAACAGGCAGAATAGCTGAAATGCACTGCTGAGGGGAGAGGCAGGAGAGGTCTGCTGCGCCATGTGGGTTGCTTCCCCGCTGGCCGCTCTGGAGTACACACACCTACTGGGTAAAACACAAAGCCTGTCTCCAGTCCTCACAAGCCAGATGATATCAAATATGTTACTTCTCCTTTCTCAGTGCTATCCTAAAGCTAAAAATGGTGACAAACCCCCACCTCTCAGAGTCTACAACATGTGGAATCAGAACTCTGGGTAGCTTGAAGTTGGTTCTTTATTCACTCTCCAATTCCAATCTTGACCAGACAGACGTTTGCTGAAAAAACTACTAACAGTTCTTCCTTTCCAATAAGCATTTTGGAATACAAGGAAGCAGCAGAAATCTTCCCTGGCCCGACAATCTCTTCAACATTATACTCAAAACAAGTCAAATATCTTGAAAAGGTAGGGTCCTTGTCCACATCCCCCATCACAGGGGCTGAGCCTTTGTGCCTGAAGAGTAATACCAGAATGAGTATCTCCCACCATGGCGTGTCCAAGCTGATTTAATTTCTTTTTTTTTTTTTTAAGAGGCATGCTTTATTTATTTGTTTGCTGGTTTGTTTGTTTTGTTTATACAAGCACTGGGCACAGTCAGAAGCGCGGGAGGGTGAGAGAATTCACCAGAGCCAGAGCGGGGAGCAGAGCAGGCAGAAGGACCGAAGTACACTACTGAGGGGAGCAGCGGGCGGCAGGAGAGGTCTGCGCGCCATGTGGGACCCTCCTCCGGTGGCCGGGGAGCAGCCGGGGATCGAACCGGCGCCGCAGAGGCCGCGGGCAGCTTCGCAACCCAGCGCTCAACCGCTGCGCCACCGGGGAGGCCCCAAGCTGATTTAATTTCATCCCTACTTCCTGCGGTCCCCTCACATAGGACCGAGAGGGTTAAAAAGCACTTTGCAAATAGTTATAATGACTCTTAACCAATGGTATCTGAATCTCCTTACAGCATCTTTAAAGCACGTCCCAAAGGGGAGCCTCATTAAATCAGGTGAAAAGTCCCACAGCACCCACTAACATCCATGGCCCTACAACTTCTACTGACCTCACCTGGATTTCTATTTATAGAGCTCCCTGATGCTTGACAGAAGGAAAACAAACAGTGTCACATGACATGATTACTCAATCACTTGATGACAACGTTGACAATCCAGTGCCTGCAGCACTTTCTCTGCTGTGACATGGAATCTCTCCTGTCACTCTGGCTGGACACCCTGGGTGATGCCAGCAGTCCAAGGGCTGGAGAAGCAGTACCTTTCAGCTTGTTCCTCCCTGCTCTCTGCCCCAATAGTTGTTGAAGGCCGCCTTGGACCTCAGTCCACAATGAGGCAATCCCTGGACCAAATATTCTTTCCAGATGCTAAGGATACATTTGACAGCACCTACAAAACTGGGAAATGTGGTCTCCTTCCACCCTCCCTGCAGGTCACTGATCTAGCTTTATCAGCTTATCAGAGCTCTCTCTTCAGAACACCAGCCTGGGAGAAGGGGAATTATCACACACACACCCTCTCCCTTACACCAGAGGTGAGGGAAATAACAAGTAGGGGGGCAGGCAACATTAAAGAGTAAATCAATGAGGCTGACAGGGGCTCTGAACCCAGGTCAAGCTCCTCAGCCCTTCAGAGTTCATGGATTTGTCCCCAACTCCAGTCAAATCCCACCCTCCTTACACATGCAGGTGCTCAGCACCCCCTTCCACTCTGGCAGCTACCCGCGATCTCACACCGACTCAAAGTCCAGTGGGGAGGCCCCAGCTAACCCCCAGGGCGTCAGACTCTCCGCCCCTCGCCCCCAAGCCAGCCGCGGGGACTCCCTCGCGCCCACCCCCTCCCCGTCCTTCCTCAGCGCCTCCTCCCGGAACCCAGGTTCTCCTCACACCTCCACCGAGGACCCCGGTTCGAGTCCCAGCCCCGCTTCATTGGACCCGGCTCGGGGCTTCGGTTCCGCAGCGCGAAGTGCGGCCCCAGCGGAGCCGAATCCCGACGAGGGGTGAAACCCGCGGCCGGCGACCCGCGCCGGGCGCCGCTACCCACCTGACAGCGCGCCGTCCTCACACGAGCCGCCCGGCGCCCCCGCTCGTGCTCGTCGGCCCGCCGGGCGCCCCAGCGGCCGGCCCCTGCGACTCCCGGGCCCCACCCGCGACAGGGCAGCCCCGGCTCGGCCCCCCGCCCGGCCGCGGTCCCACTCTCCGGCGGGTCCCGGCGCCGAGCCCGAGGCGCGTGACTCTGCCGGGCCGTCCCACCCCCGCCCGCGGAGGGGCGCCGGGCGTGCGAGCGCCGTCTGCACGTCGCGGCGAGCGGGGCCTCCCAGCTGCCGGCACACCCGGGAAGGCCGTGCGGGCCCCGCACCTCTCAGCGCCGCGGGCCGCGAGGTGGAGCGGCTCGGGGCCCCCCGCCGCCGCCGCCCCTGCTCCGCGCTCCCCCGCCCAGAAGCGCAGGATGGTTCACGCCACACCGGCCGGGCCTGCTGGACGAGACCATCGCGAGGGCCGGGGGTGGCGCCGACGGCCGAGGACCATGTTTAAAAGAGACGCGGGAAGCAGGGGCCGCCGAGGGCGCCGCAACCGGCGGAGAAGGAAGCGAAGGCCTCGGCCTCATGCCGCGCGCTGTGGCTTCTGTGGGTCTCACCGCCGGGCTTGGCTCCAGTGCCGAGGACACCCGGCTTCGGTGGGCCGGGCGGGCGGGCGGAGGCGGTCACGCGGGAGCAGCGCCCCGCTGGGGGGGCGGGGTCCCGGGGGTCCCCGCTCGCGGGGCGGCGGGCTGGGGGCGCCGGCGGGTGTCCCCCTCGTCCCCGCCCTCCCGCTCGCCCCGGCAGTCCAGTCAGGGGTTCTAGACTCTAGAGGTAACTATTGAGTGACAGCTTGAAACAGACAAGACAAACTTGGCCGCCCGCTCGTCTGGCCCCTCGCGCTCAAAGTGGACGCTCGGCCGCGAGCTGGAGCGCGGGTCCTTCCCGCGAGCGGCGGGAGGGGAGCGAGGGGCAACCCCCGACCCGCCGCCGGGCCGCGCGGCCGCGCGCCGAGGAGCTGCCGCGGGCTCGGGCCGCCGGCCGGGCGGGGGCTCTTCGCTGCCGGGCCTGGCCGCGGCGGCCGCGCTCGGGGCCGGGGGACGGCGGGGTTGGGGGGGAGCCTCAGCCAGCGAGTGTGCGCTTGTGTTTTATAAAATCAGGGTCACTTGCTTTGATTGTCCGCGTCATGCTGAAAAGTGGACATGAGAAAAGAAGGAAATTGCAATTTGTTTTCTGCCTCCTTTTGCTAGTGTGGTAAAAAGGGGAGTAGGGGGCGGAGTGAGGTGGTTGGCATTGCCTTTGTTTATTCTTTCCATTCCAATTCCTCTTGCCGCTGGACAGCATAAACCGCCCTTTGCTGCTGTTCAGATTTAGGTGTCATAGTATTTTCTTTTTTTTAAAAAAAGAAGATTTATGTATTTATGTATATAAAGAACTGGGGTGTAGGTCAGAGGTGTGGGGGTAGGAGGTGTTGAGAGGATTCAGCAGAGACAGTGGGGAGCAGAACAGGCGGATCTACTGAAATACACTGCTGAGGGGAGCAGCAGGCGAGACAGAAGAAGTCTGCTGCACCATGTGGGTTGCTCCCTGGGTGGGGATTGAAATGTTGCAGTGGCCGGCGATAGCAATATAGCGCTGTCTTTAACCCCTGTGCCACCAGGGACGCCCTGTCATAGTATTTTCTTCTGAAACTTGACTGTCATTTCAGGTTGCCATCCAGAAATGTAGAACTTATAAACCCAAACTGCATTTTTGAAAAGTAACAACAGTGAGGGAGTTAGAATATAATTTGACTGTAGGCACAGAGGAAGGAACTTGAACCAGACAGGTTTACCAATAAACACACATAAAAACCTACCACTTAACTTTCCTCTTTCCCAATTTATTTGCTAGAAAAGTATTTGTCCCTGATTAGAATGTACAGGCATTATACTGTTACTAAAGCTAGTTGGTATTCTTTGACGGTAATGTCTATTACCTCACTTTGGCTGGCATTTTGACTTACCAAAGATGTCATAGAGGGCAGAAAAATTTCAATGTTTCATTGCCCATTTTTACCATTCTTTGGTTTAGAAAACACCTACTGTCATTTCAACATTCAACCAAATGTTTCCTCAAAGAATATCTTATACCAGTATATCCCAAATTGGAGACCTCTCAGAGCAACCACACTCATCTAAGCAAGCGTATATTAAAGTTGAACATTATCCCTTTAGGGGCTTCACTTGGCACCAATACAAACATATTATCCAAGTACTGAATTCTGAGGGCAATGATTCTGTGCATTAATCCAGAGTATTAACACTTGCAGTTATCATGAAAAAAAAAACTTGAAAAGTCCTCAGACAGCTTTTAGATCCACTAATGACACTAGCCTGTTTGGACCACAGAAACTGCCCTAATACCCAGGATGCAAAGTTGCCATCTTCTGACACCATCAAAAATACTGCAGGGGGCCTCCCCTGGTGGCGCAGGCAGTTGAGCGCAGCGCTGTGGAGCTGTCCGCAGCCTCTGCAGCGCCAGTTCAATCCCAGCTGGCCAGGGAGATTCCCCCATGGTGCGGCAGACCTCTCCTGTCTTGGCCGCTGCTCCCCTCAGCAGTGTATTTTCATCAGTCTGCCTGTTCTGTTCCCCGCGCTGTCTCTGGTGAATCCTCTCACCCTCCCACGAATCTGGTCTATACCCCGGTTCTTGTATAAATAAATAAATAAGTCTTAAAAAAAATACTGAAGGTATTCAGAACATTTCTTCAGAGGATGCTGGGCCTAAAGTGCCTAGTCAAATCAAGTGCTTTTTCTCCCCTGGCCAGGTTACAGACCCCTCACAAGTGTTTGAGGGTGGGGTGAGCCAGGCCCTACTTCCTTTTCCATCCCTCTGTATTTGCTTCTATTTTCCACTCTTAATCCCGGCCAAGGGAGATCGTCCATACCGAAAACAATTTTTGCTCATAATATATTCACAAAATAATTTGCTGCTAAGAAAAATGCTAAGGCTATCTTAACTGTGCAAACAGATTCAGCAGACTATTCAGCACATAGGTGGTGATAACTATTCAAAAACAAGACACAGGTATAACCAGGCACCATGTCTCTCAGAGGCAGCAGTGAGTCTTGTATTTCCTTCTTAGTAATAACAAAGGACATTCATCTGGAGCCAAGATTTTCAAAAGTAACTCCTGTCAAGAGAGATGTTTCTGTTTGTATAGAATGAAGAAAAGCTTCATTATCAGGCACTGAAGGAAAAAAAGTTCTGCCCAGGTAGTAACCTCAGGAAGCAGATACCACCCTTAGGGCATCAGGAACAACGGGAAGATTGAGATCAGAATTTAGTAGGCTAGAGACCTGTTGGGGAAGAAGAGAGACTGGCATTCCTTGGGGGTGTTGGGCTCTGTGGCTAATTCTAGAAAGATGGGAGACAACCTGCTCACTGCAGCTGCTGGAACCATCCTTGTCAGGGTGAAGTTGTTCAACAGGAAGCAGTCAGCATGGAGCCTTTTTCCTCCCTAGCTTTCTGGTCTGCCTCCTTCCCCCTGCCTGCCCCGCCCTGCCCCCCTCCTCCCAAATAATAACCCACAATCAAAGTAGAGTTCATAAAGATGGGTATAAAGCTGAGGCACAATCATGATCAGTGCTCCACCAATCCTCTATAAAGTTTTATTGGAACATGGCCATACCCATTCATTTATGGCTTGTGACTGCTTTCCTGGGGCAAAATTGGTACTCGCACAGGCCAGTGACTAGGAGAGCCTCTCTACTAGGGGCAACTTTGTAATTGACTCCTGAGATTTCAGAGTTTCTTTTTGTAAATAATGAAAAGGTGGCTGACTAACAACCAGACACACTGAAGTGACTGTTACTAGTGAGAAACACTTAAAGGCCCAAAATTGATGTGGTTTAATCTGACCTACTTCACAAAGGCCCTTCACCATTCTTGGGCTAGATCAGTGAGTCCTGATCAACACACTTCAGAGTTCTGAGGGACCCTGAATAATCAAAAGACAACTGTGCAGTTGAACTAAACATGTTTCTTTTTTTTTTTTTTAATAGAGGCATGTTTATTTATTTGTTTGTTTGTTTGTTTTGTTTATACATGCACTGGGTACAGTCAGAAGTGCGGGAGGGTGAGAGAATTCACCAGAGCCAGAGCGGGGAGCAGAGCAGGCAGAAAGACCGAAGCACACTGCTGAGGGGAGCAGCGGGCGGCAGGAGAGGTCTGCGCGCCATGTGGGACCCTCCTCAGGTGACCGGGGAGCAGCCGGGGATCGAACCGGCGCCGCAGAGGTCGCCGGCAGCTTCGCAACCCAGCGCTCAACCACTGCGCCACCGGGGAGGCCCCGAACTAAACATGTTTCTAAAAGAAAAATCTGCAAAGTCTGGCATCTATCTCATAAAAAGCCATTCTCACCAGGAAGGTAGCATTAAAGAGCTTAACAGCATCTCTTTAACCCATAATTCTAAACATGTTGATTCTACTTATTAAGAATCAGCTTCTGCCTTATGGATGCTCCCAGCTTTTTTATAATTATTGAGGCAACTGATATCAAGTCTAGATTCAAATTTTCCAAAAATTCCTAAAATTGATTTTTGTTCACAGTGGATGTATTCTTTTAAAATCTTTTTGTAGGGTTGAAGTGATACAGAAGACACATCAATTTTCAAGTAGTTTAAAACAAAAATGTAGATTTAATGCAGTAACAACATTAATCTGAGGATAAATAAATCCACAACAGATTTTAAAGTTTAAATTTTTTTTTTCTTTCTTTGCAGAGAGAATGGTTTTCTGAAAGCACATAGGACTGAAGATGTCAAAACAAAACAAGATGTAATGTCTTAATGTCCAGGTGAAACAGGCGTGGTCCTCCCTGCTGCCCTCCTAACTCTTGTCACTGGCCATGGTGATAGCTTCTTTAGTTTCACTCAGGATGGAGGTCATTTTCAAGAGTAACTGGATGGTTTGTTTCCTGAATCATCTTCTTGTGATCCCATGCTCTGTAAAGGTGAAAGTGAGGTAGTGTATTTTGTTTGCCTTTGTCGAGGGTTCCCCATCAGACCCCAACAAGCACTCCTAGTCCCTCCCAGAGGCAGGCATTAGGTATACAATGAAGAGGAGGCAATTCCTGGAACTTGCCTATGTATCCCTAAATAGACTTATTATTTTCAAGTCGTTTGAAAATGCTCTCAACAGGTGTCTCTGTGAACTCAGTGATAAAGTTTTCAAGAATTTCTGGTAACTAAACATTTAATCTGAAACCAAGTTCATGTTCATGATCTGGGAACATCCCTTCTCTATCCAATCCACTTCTAGTTAGGGAGGGTCACCTTAATCACCTTTTGCACGAACTGGGGATTCACTGTGATCTCCTGATCCATGGCCTTCAGTCGCTCATCCAACTCGATGCATTTCAGCATCTGTTGATAGACACATTTCTGGTTAGGAGCAGACTTAGGTCAATTACATTCTTTGAAACCTAGACTACTATTATGGATTCTACAGGCTCACTGCATATCCCGTAACATCCCAGTGCTATCTCACAAAGCACCCCACAATCAGATTATCTTTTGCTGCAAAACCTAAAATAAAAATTCACAAGTGGGATAAACATTACACATCGATTCAGACAACATTCACCATCAAATAAGTTACAAAAGTCCTCAATTTTCATTTTTTTAAAACTTAGAGTTGCAAAACAAGGATCGTGGAGGTACACTATAATGTGTTTCTTTTAAGGTTTCTGAGATTTAATGTCTAGTTTAATTCATTTTCCTTATCAGAGGCAAGAAAAACACACGCAAGCCCAGCTCAGGCACAGACTCCAGAGTGGCAGAATATGAGATGACTCACAGGAGGAGATGACCACTCTGGTGCACAGCTACTGCCTACAGGGAACTTCGGGACAGGTTTCCTCTTCTCCTCCAGCCACCTGACATATCCCACTTCTGACAGAAAGTTGTTTCCTGACCTTCCAACTGGAAACTGTATTTTAACTACAGAAACATGGTTCTGAAAGTGGTGACTGGGTCTAGGTACAATTGTATTGTAAGGACTTTCACATATTTTAGGAGCTGAAGCAGGCTTTCATGAGCTAGATAGGAAATCTAACCTATAACTATATGGTGAGTTTTAAGCAGCCTTTTTTGAAATTAACTTTCTAGGAAGGAAGATGTCTGTAAATTGGGAACTACCTATACTATACAAAACTAAGATCACCCAGATTTCAAACAACACCTAACACATCAATCAAGAAAACAAAAGCCCAATGTTCATATTTACCTCCTGATCAATGTTATGAAGCATGGCTGGGTTATTATATTTTTCAGGGTTATCATGGAAACTGACCATACCATCCTTCTGATTAATACTTGCAAAAATTTCACCATCTTCTATCTATGAAAAAAGAAATCAGGAAAGCATTTTAGATCAAACACTATGTGAAAAATATGGTGATATAATCAAGGGAGGGCACAGAAAGTAATACATAAATTTATGTGTATTTTTAAACATTTATTCAACACATATATATATTGAACATTTACTATGTGCTAGGTAGGCACCCTTATAAATGCTAAGCAGGGGCTTCCCTGGTGGCACAAGGGGTTAAGTCTCAGCACTATGAAGCTATTGGCAGTCACTGCCATGAGTTCGATCCCTGGCCAGGGAGCTAACCCACATGGCACAGCAGACCTCTCCTGTCTCACTTACTGCTCCCCTCAGCAGTGTATTTCAGTCGATCAGCAGTGTATTTCAGTTGATCCACCTGTTCTGCTCCCTACTCTGTCTCTGGTGAGTCCTCTCACCCACCCCCCTGCCACCCCCGCCCCTCTGGCTTATATGCCAGCTCTTATATGCATAAATAAATAAAATAAATCTTTATAAAAAAACACACAATGCCATTTACATTAACATCTGCCCCAATGAAATGTTTAGTATCAATCTAAAAATATGTGTACAAGACCTATATGAAAAAAAAAAATACA
Organism: Talpa europaea; assembly: GCF_964194135.1. Lineage (NCBI taxonomy): Eukaryota > Metazoa > Chordata > Mammalia > Eulipotyphla > Talpidae > Talpa > Talpa europaea. The sequence goes on along the minus strand of NC_140074.1, from coordinate 100,680,082 downwards.
AAATTATGGAGGCTACCAAAAAGAACTAAATAAAGAGGTATTTCATGTTCATGGGTAAAGAAACTCACAATTGTCAACATATCAGTTCTTCTCAACTTCATCCAGAGAGTCAATGCAATCTTAACCAAAATCCCCAGCAAGCTATTTTGTGGATACTGACAAACTAATTCTGAAGTATATATGGAGAGGTAAAAGACCTAGAAAGGTCAACACAATATTGAAGAAGAACAAAGATGAAGAACTGACCTTACCCAACTTTAAGATTAACTGTAAAGCTACATTATTCAAGACAGTGTGGTGTTGGCAAAAAAAAAAAAAAAAAAAAAAAAGTAAGTAGGTTCATGGAATAGAATAGAGCCCAGAAATAGATTCTCATAAAAACGGTCAACTGATATTTGACAGTGGAGCAAAGATGATGCAATTGAGCAAAGAGAGTCTTTACAACAAATGGTGCTGAAAAAATTACACATTCATATGCAAAAAGAAGAAAATCTAGACACAGACTATGCACCCTTCCTAAAAACGAGCTCAAACTGGATCATAACCTAAATGTAAAAAGCAAAACTGGGGCCTCCCCGGTGGCTCAGCGGGTTGAGCGCTGCCCTGTGAAGCTGTCCACAGCCTCTGCGGCATAAGTTAGATTCCCAGCTGGCCAGGGAGAAACCCACATGGCGTGGCAGACCTCTCCTGCCTCGCCCACTGCTCCCTTCAGCAGTGTCTTCGGTCCATCTGCGTGTTCTGCTCCCCGCTCTGTCTCTGGTGAATTCTCTCAACCTCCCGTGCCTCTGACCTGTACCCCAGTTCTTGTATAAATAAATAAATCTTTAAAAAAAAAAAAGCAAAACTGTAAAACTCCTAGAAGAAAACCAATATATAACACCAAAAGCACAATCTACGAAAGAACTAATTTTTTTTTAATTTTATTTTAGAGGCATGTTTTATTTATTTATTTGTTTGTTTGTTTGTTTGTTTTTGTTTTATACATGCACTGGGTATAGTCAGAAGCGCGGGAGGGTGAGAGAATTCACCAAAGCCAGAGTGGGGAGCAGAGCAGGCAGAAGAACCGAAGTACACTGCTGAGGGGAGCAGAGGGCGGCGGGAGGGGTCTGCGCGCCTTGTGGGACCCTCCTCCAGTGGCCGGGGAGCAGCCGGGGATCAAACCGGCGCCACAGAGGTCGCGGGCAGCTTCGCAACCCAGCGCTCAACCGCTGCGCCACCGGGGAGGCCCCGAAAGAACTAATTGATAAGCTGGACTTCATTAAAATTATAAAATTGCTCTGCAACAGACAATGTCAAGAGAATGAGAAGACAAACAAAGATAGGGGGAAAAATACTTGCAAGAGACATAAAAATATACAACGAACTTAAAAAAAAATCAGTAAGAAAACAAACCAATTAAAAATGGGTCAAAAACCTAAATAGACACTTCATCAAAAAAGTAAGACAGAGATGGCAAACAAGCATGTGAAAAGATGCTCCAAGGGTCTGCCTGGTGGCACAAGGGGTTGAGACCCGGCACTACGAAGCTATCCACAGCCACTGCAGCACAACATGAGTTTGATCCCCGGCTAGCCAGGGAGCTGGTCCACATGGCACTACAGAGCTTTCCTGTCTCACCCACTGCTCCCCTCAGCAGTGTATTTCAGTCAATCTGCCTGTTCTGTTCCCTACTCTGTCTCTGGTAAATCCTCTCAACATCCACACCTCTGGCCTACACTCCAGCTCTTGTATGCATAAATAAATCTTAAAAAAAAAAAAAAGATGCTCCACTGTTATATGACACCAGGGAAATGCAAATTAAAACAGCAAAAAGATAACCATTACATATCTACTAGACTGTCCAAAATCTGAAACACTGACAACACCAATTGATAAAGATGAGGAACAACAGGAACTCTAATTCATTACCGGTGGGAATGCAAAATGGCACAGCCAACTTGGGAAAATGTTTGGCAGTTCCTTAAAAAACTAAACATATTCTTACTACATGACTGAGCAATCACACTCCTTGGTATTTAGCCAAAGAATCTGAAAATATGTTCACACAAAAATCTGCCCACAGTTTATAGCATCTTCATTTATAATAGCCAAAATCTGAAGGCACCAAAATTCCTTCAGAAGGTGAGCAGGTAAAATGTGGTATATACAAATAATGGAATATTACTTAGTGCTAAAAAGAAATAAGATATCAAGCCATGAAAAGACATGCAGACCCTTAAATGCATTATACTAAGTGAAAGAAGTCAATCTGAAAAGGTTATATTCTGTAGGATTTCAACTGTATGACATTCTGGAAAAGGCAAAATTATGGAGACATTAAAAGATGAGTGGTTGCAGGAGTCGGAGAGAGAGTAGAGGGATATAAAGTTAGAGCACTGAGGATTTTCAGATAGTGAAAATACTCTGCAAGATACCATAATGGTGGATACACATTTGTCCAAAGCCAAAGAATGTACACCACCAAGCTTGAACTCTAATGTAAACTATGGACTGATTTTCAGTGCAGGTTCATCAATTATAACATATGACCCCCCCCTCTGGTGGGGGATGTTGAAAATCAGGGAAGTTATGCATGTGTGGGGGTAGGAGACATATGGGAAGTCAACTGTACCTTCTACTCAGTTTTGCTATAGATCTCTAGCTACTCTAAAAATATATAGTCTCGTCTTTATATACCTTATGCTCTAGGGCAGGGTTTTTCAAACTTGGCAATACTGACATTTTAGACCTGGTAATTCTTTGTTGTGGAGACTGTCCTATGTGTGCTATAGGATGTTTAGCAGCACCCTGGCCTCTATCCATTAGATTTGAGTAGCACCCCTAGTTGTGACAACCAAAGTATTTTAAGACATTACCAGATGTGCCCTGGCAGACAAAACACCCCTGATTAATCAAGAGTCTGTCAGGGCGTATCTGGGTTGGTCAAGCACTGTTCAAAACCCACTCCTCCTTTGATGTCCAAAGCTTTTTCTCTTTCTACGTCCTGGCTGGTTCCCTTATGACTTATGTATTTCTTCTTACGCACCAATAAAGTGTGAGTTCCTAGGGGAGACCCTGTAGCATATTCATTCTGTATAACCCATTTGGGGTTAGCAAGGTGCTCTTAGCGGGCACTCCAAGGCTGGTTAAGTAAGACTGGTCATGTTTGTTTGGAGTGTGGTGTGTATTTTGAGGGTTATGTTAAAAGAAAGGGAAAAAAAAAAAAAACCACCTCAAAACTTTTTACATTGAACTCTGAAAATACTCCATTATCACAATGAAACATAGTTTTCTTACTCTGTATCCTGATATGGCATTGCTACTGAAATCATAGGGGAGGTCATCTATGGAAAAATGTAGAATGCTGACTTTCCACACCTAAGATTTGCCTGACCTGGGCTGAGAACATAGGTTTGTGGATCAGATCAGCCATGTATTTATATAACTAAATGGGCGGGTAGATTATAATATATCAACTTGGGGAGTTACTCTGCAGTCATGAAGTGATGCTCAGTGAAATCTGGAGTGGGAAAATGCAACTGAGAAGTGATAAGCAGTGGTATTAGGTATTCTGTTAATATCAGTATACAGTCTCATAAACCAGACACTAAGTATGTGGATGTCTGTTCAGCATCCTTGTGTCTACTACTCTGCATGTAGTCATGGGCTGGCACTGTCCACAAGGAGCTAGCTCAAGTCAGACCACAATCCATGATGTCACTAAGCACATGGCCTAGTTGAGCAGGCCTTTCTCAGTGCAGGTGGCAGTGCCCTGGCCCACACACAGATACACGTTTGACCTTATCATGCATCAGCATATCCAGTAGCATCCAGTTTATGCCTCTTTGCGCATTTGAAATATTTCACAAGTGTTTTAAATGTTTGCAAAAACTCTGACAATGAGAATAAGGAACATAAATGGGACACAAGTGTATATATCATGTGAGTACATGTAACTGGAAACTCCATGGAGATTAAGGAAATAAATCAAAATGATCATTGTGGTTGACTGTGGATGCCCCCTTCACCTTTTTTTAAGTTTTCTATAATAAACACCTGTCACTTTGTCAAGGACAAAAACTCACTCATTAACTTTTCAAAAATAAAAACACTTACCATGTGTAGGACATATTTTTCTGCCTCTTGAGGTCCAGATAACTGCACACGACTTGCCATATCTTGTAATGATAGTGTTAAAAAGGTCTGAAATTCAAAAGCAGAATTAACCACAGTAGAGACAAAGGAAATTTTACTAAATGTGTACATAATTCTGAGTTATTGATATTAAAAATTTACTTTCCATTATTGTACAAAATTACTTGTTTGTGATGATGACTTGAAATTGATGAACCTGGTGGTTTCATTTTTCAGTTTTCTACAAAAGTAGTGCCTTTAGAAATGTATCCAGGGGCCTCCCTGGTGGCACAGGGGGTTAAAACACAACCTATGAAGCTGTCCACAGCCTCTGCAGCATGAGTTCAATATCTGGCCCCCAGCCAGCCAGGGAGCATCCCACAGGGCACAGCAGACCTCTCCTGACTCGCCTGCTGCTCCCCTCAGCAGTGTACTTTGGTCAATTTGCCTTTTCTGTTCCCCACTCTGTCTCTAGTGGATCTTCTCACCCCCTGCCCCCCACCTCTGGCCCATACCCCAGCTCTTGTATGCATAAATAAATCTTTAAAAAAAAAATATATCCACATACTTTCTTATGTGTCTGAAATGACCTATGTGGAGGTTAGTGCTGCTGAGGGAGCACAAGATAGGAGACCACCTCACTGGCCATCAAGAGAGGACTACTATGCAATTGTAAGACATATTAAAAAGAATGAGGACACTTCATGAACAGAAAAGGTATCCAAGATATGTACACTGTTAAATATAAAAAAGGAAGATGCAGAGATGCATATAAAATAGTAACATCTGTAAAACACAGGGGAAGGATGTGTATGTACATGCTTGAGTGCATATGTGCTTCCTCGTGCACATGCCCCAGAAGGATACTCAACAAACTGGTAATATTTGGTTTGCCTCTAAGAAAAGAAATGGGGTAACAGGAAAAGAAAAGGGGTTGAAGTAATAGGAACTGAATGGAGATACTACATCTCTTGATTTTTATATTTAAAATGTATTATCAAAGAAAATGAAAATACCACATTCATCTCTCAAAATTCAAACAAAAATATATAAATAAATGGGGGGTTAGGAGGAAACACAGGTTTACCACTGCTCTGCCTGGGACCTGATGAAAATGTTCCCTTTCAGGAACAAATTAAAGAGCTCTTCTTTTCATGGCAGCAGGCAATTATTCACAACAAATGTATTTTCAGAGCAGAGTATGTTAAAATCCTGATCTCAAAAATTCATGTAAGTCAATGACAAAAAAATCTACATATGCTTTAGCTCAGAGTAGCACCCAAGAAAATGAAATTATTTTTAATCTTAAGACGTACATAAGTAGTTTAATACAAACGAGGACTCAAAAGTAAACATTTCTAAATACTAAAATTATGATTTTTCCTATTTTGAAACGAATAAAAACTTCCACCTGAATTTCCATCAATAAAGAACTGTTGATGACGATCCATCTGTGTAACAGACTATAATGTGAGGTAACTTATATAGGCTTTCGTTGCCATGGGAAAGGGTTTAAGACGTACTGAACAAAAAGAGCAGGGTACAGAAAAGCAAATAGAATATGATCCCAATTACATTTAATTGGGAGCACTTATATATACACAGACAGAAAAGAGGAATCTAGAAAAGAGTCCACCTGAGTGGCAAACTGAACACCTTGCAATAACTCCTTGTTCCTAGTTGACTTCCAGCTAGCAATGCTATGGGACACTGTTCCCATCACAACACTGACAGTGTACCATTGAGACTTGTAAAGTTTTTTACATTTTGGATTTTGAGTAGAAAGACTAAGAATGCTACAAAATTCTTTGACATTACCCCCCACCCTTTCATTATTCTGGCACTGAAGCATGATATCAAAAAACATAAGTGCCACCATCAAAGACTTAATCTTCTGACTAGACACATCCTTGTCCAGCAGCTAGGATGGCCCTTCCTTAGGTCCCCTGGGCAGTGGACCCCAATCAACTATGAGTCAGCACACACAGGATGCAGGACAGTGATGACCATGGAGTCACTTTCCCAGCTTGGACTGACCGCCCACACCCTTTCTGTTTGGGCAAACTCATTTTCTGGATTTATCCAATCCAAGAGAAAAACTGCACTTTTCTACACTGATTTCTAAAAGTATAAACTATCAGCTTACTCTAAAGTGATAGACTGTGGCTGACTATTTCACAAGATAGTTAACCGATGACTTTTTTGCAGTGATGTCTACTTTCTAAAGTTCTCATTCTTCATTTAACTTTTACTTAACATTTTCTATAATTTTTTGGAATATACACTGTTTTTTACCTTTAACATTTTTATTGTTTTACCTAAATCTCAAGTACTAGTCACAAACAAGTGGACCAAATAGAAATTTTGTGGGCCAAATTAGGCTCCTATCCTTGAATCTCTTAGATCCTCATCTTTTTTAGCCTGTGGGTTCAGATGGTTTTTCTCTGGCCGACAGGTTACATTTGTTTCTGATCTTTCTTGACTTGCTTTCTCTTTCACATTCTTTATTTTCCTCTTAGAAATTAACCTTTTACTAATTCTCTGGCTTTCTATGTTAGTCAGGTAGTTATAATTATTCTCTCTAAAGTACTTAGAAGGAGTTACTTCTCTCAATCAGTGATCACTTCCTCACCTTCCTTCCTCTTTTCCTTGAGGGACATTTCTTTTGCCTGGTTTACCTGCCTCCATGCCATTCCCTACTCATCCCTCTTTTCCAGTTTCTCAAGGCCTCACACTGACAACTCCATTATCCTTTCCCCTCCTCTATCCAGAGCCCAGTGACCCTCCCCATTGCTAGGTCCCCTAACAATAGACATCCCCATTCTTGCTCCTCCCTTTCCTCACCCACCACTGCTGATATGGAGCAGAAGATGTGCACAGGAAGAGAGTTTCCATGCTCTCATCAGCATGAACTGCTGTTTCTGCCTATACTACTTATCAAGAGAAAAAAAAAGCAATCCTATTTAAATTGCTCTTAGACAGTCTATTACTTGCAGCATATGCCTTCCTAACTCAAGGAGAATTTCATCTTCCTTCTTACTCTTTTCTGTACATTTGAACACTTTATAAGTATTATTTCCTAGAAACAAAAACCATCAGGTTATTTTCACTTTGAAAGTAAAAATAATGTGAGTGGTTTATCTCTCAGGGTTCAACTGCACATAGCTCATGCAAGCCTTGCCTGAGCAGTAATGGCAGAGTCATACTGTGCTCAAAGGAAAAGTTAAAAAAAAGGAAAAGTTCTCAGCACAGCATGAGAGCCCAAGGCCAGTCACAGGCACTTAGACCTGCATCAGTAACCAACACCCATGTGCCCAAGGGCTATTTCCCTCTCACAGGCTACCTTTCTCTGCATCCCCAGGTAGCTGCATCTCCTACCTGTATTCCTTTGCACCTGTTCCTCTTCTCAAATACCCTGCTCTAGCCCTGAAAAGACCAAAAGGTATAAATCAAACTCTTTCTAAGAAATCAACTGCAAGAACTCTTTCTTAGTATAGAAACCCTATCACACTTTATTCCTGTGCCTCCTTCCTCAGTGTTGAGTAGGAAAAGAGAGGAGAAACAGCCCAGGGGGGGGTCACAAGATGCCATCTGGGAGCAGTATCTTCCTTACCTTTGTTAGCCTTTGAATATTCTTCTTATAAAGAGAGGACAAGCATTGCTTCACCAGACCCATGTTGTTATCACGAGTAAAAGTTTCGCTGTGCTTATTTACCAGGTTGCGGAGTTCTGAGGGATTATTGGTTGAATAAACTTGTGCTAATTCATGGTATGCATTGCTAAGAGGCTAAAGGTTTGAAGGTTGGGGGAAAAATCATATTAAAACATTAGAGGAATAAAACTTGTAAAGAAAGCAAAAGAAAACATGATACTATTTTTTAACAAGTACATTCAATATCCTATGTTGTCATAACCACAAACCAAGTTGTTATTTACCAAAAGCAAATTCCTTGTTTTAAGACCAAAGATAGAAATTCAGCATGGAGAATTTATTGACAAATTTATTGTCAAGAAAACTTGGTAGTACCAAGCAAATAACTGCATAGCAGGTGAAAGCACACTGCATTTAGTAAAGGCACACATGTCTTTTTATTCCTCTATCAGTGGCTCTTTCTTTTTTCTATTGATAAATTACATTGGGAAGGAGGTAAAATTTCCATCATTCTCAACTCTGTCTCATACACATATACACCTCACCAAATGCATTTCAACAGCTACTTGAGCCAATAAGAAGACAGGAACAAGTGAAGTAAAGGTGGCTGAGGGCCTATTAACAACTGGAGGAGCTTTAGGCATTTTATATGTTAATCTCTACTTTAAATATTAAGCAATTGGGGCAGTGGTCCAAGAGGAGCACAGGTAGAAACTAGATTCAAGCCCATAGTCTAAAGTCTGTTCTGTTCACCATTTATAATATAATTACAAGCTACTAAGTCTTACGAATGATGCCCTTGAGTCATAAAGACCTCACTTTATTTATAAAAACCATTTTTTCCAAAACAGGCCAGCTCAAGGGCCACCTAAAGGAGACTGAGGAATTCTCCAAAATGAACTAAGAACTGTTACCCTAAACCTCCTCTGCCTATCACTCTTCATGGGATTTGAAGGAGCTCTCTTAACTACCTTCCCTTCCCTTGTGTCCGTGACCAGACAGTCCAAAGCCCTGGAAAACAGAATAGGGCTCTTAGGACACTTGGATCTCTTCAACAAGATAGGTTAAAAATCTCATCACGAAGATTTTCAACTATCCTGAATTCTAGTTTTTTACAAAGAGCAGGGTAATGTTATCAAAACAATCATGAACTTTTAACCCTCTGCACTGTTTTTTTTAAACCAGAGCATCTATTTCACAATTAGAAATGGATTCCTGAGAATCCCAAACAATGGGTCAGAGTGTGTGGACTGGACAGAATGTGAGAACCTGCCACAACTGCAGCTCCTAGACTCCCAGTAGACAATTAATACTTGTCTGCTAACTTGAAGATGCCAGGAGAGCTAACTCATTACAAAATAAAATTACAGAGCTATGTATCACTACAATTTCCATCTGGACCTAACAAGATACCCAAGAAAGCGGTTTTATTAAAAACTCACCTTAATGAATCTTCCCACAATTTGAGATGTATATTTCGGAAGCTGTTGTACTTTGCCAAGTAATATCAAAGAAACTAGAATATACTTTTTATATGATTCCAACATGATATGACTGACCGCCATGGCAGGGGTAGTTATAGCCTGAGCAAGAGAAGACTAGTTATAGTGTGAAGAGAACACACCAGAACAAGCCACCACATGTCCCACTTTAAGAAAACAATACTTACATTAGGTGTCCTGCTAGTATTAGTTTTATAACGTCTCTGAGGTATAAGTCACTCCCTACTTTCCCCACCCCCTAATCCTAGGCAACCATCTCTACTTTATGTGTCTATGGGTCTGCCTAGTATGGACATTTTATATACATGGCATAAATACATGTTTTCAAGGTTCATCCATCTTGTAATTTGTGTCAGTGCCTAATTCTAGTGTATAAGCATACAAAACCATTTATTCTTGTTTCCACCTTGCCCGCTATTCCACTATGAGCAACGCTGCTGTGAGCACTCGTGTACATTGTTGTGTGGACATTTATCTTCACTTATTATGGATATACTCCTACAAGTAAACATGCTGGGTCATACGGTAACTTTATGTTTAACAATTTGAGGAACTCCCCAACTGTTTTCATACTATTTTACAATCCCATTGGCAATTACGACGGGTTTCAAATTCTCCACATCCTCAACAATACTTGTTATTACTGGCTATCTCATTTTAAGTTTTATCCAGTGAAATGGCATCACATTGTGGTTTTGTTTTGCATTTCCCTAATGACAAGGAATGATGAGGACCCAGTCGTGTCTTTATTGGTCATCTATATATCTTCTTCAGAGAAATGTTAAATTTTAGTGTCTACCACTGGGTTGTAAGAGGTCTGCATATTCTGGATATAAGCCTCTTATCAGAAATAGTATTTGCAAATACTTTCTCTTGTTAAGCTTTCATTTTCTTTCTCCTGGATTTATGAAGGTTAAGAATTGAAAACTATGATACTCAAATGTTTCAAATCAAAATCCAAATCAGAGCACCTGTAAAAAAGGCATTTCTCTTGAGATTACTCTACAGATATCCTGCACCCATGTAAGTGCAGAAGGATGCAGGTACACTGAAACACTGTTTCAACAGTAAAACAGCAGACTCTACTTACATGTCCATCAATCAAGGACCAGTAACTAGCTAATTTAATACACAGCATGGTAAGAAAATGAAGTTTTTGTTTTCACTTTTAGTTTGGTATAATGCTGTATGACCTGAATTTTTTCCAATAAGTGCATCCTTCTTTTGGGCTTTTTAAAGCATCATCTTTTGGAATTAAAGTACCAATACCACCTATAATTGCATGCATATCATTAAAGCACAGGGGCAGGAAGACTGACCTAGACAATGCTTGTCATTAGGGCAAAAGAGAAAATAAGTGAACTTTTGGGTAAAAGGTTTATGTCTATAAATATGGAACTTTTTTTTTTAACATTTTAACTATTCACAATAGAAATACTTTCTAAGTACATTGCAGTTTCCTGCCCTTTTTATTGCCGACATCTTCTTTATATTTCTAGATTATCAGTTATATTGGGTTATTAAAATATAGTACATTCAGCAGCTATGAAGTATGTGCTTGTAAATTTTCCAGAGAAGTCACCCTGAACATTTTACCTGCTTAGACACATCCTTTAATGACACTGTTCCTGCCCATGAACACCTTCTGCTAACTTTCCCTAGACCCCCTTTGCTGTACTTGTCAGCCCCCACTCAATGAGGCAATGCTCAGTCACAGATCTTCATGTGTGTACTGATGTTAGTACTTAAACAAAACTGTGAGCTCTTTAAATTTAGGCATACTTAAGTGTGTTATGAATAAAATAGGAACATCTGATGAATTTGCCTCAAAACATTGGTATTAGTTAATACCGTATATCTTTTACAGACTATTGAATAAACTTCCAGCATATTCTATATAATTGTGTAGTATATCTCCTAACACAAACCATTACATAGACACAGACTAAAGTGGAAGGGACTTTTCATTGTGTACTTTGAATTTTGAACCATGAGACTAGAGAATATTTCACTTGTTAAAATAAAACTTAACAAAATATCATATATGGCTTTAGAAGAAGAAATTTCAAAGACCATTCAGTTCAATCTCATCTCTACACACAAAGGAATCTATAAAGGTAGAGATGTACAGTTAGGGTGCAAGCAGCAGAATCTAAATTAGACCTCACCAATTGGTCCTCTTCCCTCCACTACTACTGCTCCAACTAAGGAGCAGATAACCACCATTTAGTTAGCATGGTCTTTGAAAGAACCTCACCTCAGACTCACAGGCCTGGGCTCAGCCTCATCCAGTTGTAAGCCAAAAGGGACTTCTTTGATCACACAAATCAAAATAACCCCAGGGACATTTAGAGAGGTGATTACCTGTTCATAAAAGTAGAGTGCTCTTTCAAAGTTCTTCAGCCCAGTATAGATCATTCCTCCATAATAATAATAACATAAAAAGTGCTTTGCATCATAGGCTCCGTTCTCTTTACAAATATCCATCATGTCCACATCAAGATATGGTAGGGCAGGCTTAAAGCATTTTGCCAGCAAACAAAGCTGTGAAAATTTTTTATTAAATCATCATTTTAATTTTAACTTGGAAGGCTTTAGCAGAAGAAACAAATTTGTATTCTAGAAAGTTCAAGAAAATGATATTTTGTTTTATATGTTATTCATCAAAATGATCTACATGCTGATACTCATTTACTTAAGCATTCAGATTAAAATAGCATTTCTTTACAAAAGATGAAGCTGCTATTAGATAAAGCACTACACAGATGAATCAAAGTCCCCCATTTGTTTACAGATAGGCAAACAAGTGTGTCCTTTTTCTCCCAGCTGAACTATTGAAAGGAAATAGACCAGCATGGTATGGGAGAAAAAAAGGAAAATCTTTTCTTCAAGCACTTCTTTTCAATTTCTGAATCCTTTACTTAAGTGTATACAGGAAACCATGCAAGTCAAGCAAGCAAATACATGGCAAAGTTCTGTCTCTGGATGATGGTGATACAAACTCCTGTGCACTTAAGATTAGTGCACTTTCACCATATGAATAATGAATTCAACTACAGGTTTTTTAAAAATAAAGCAAAAATAAAAATAAAGAAAGCATATATATCTTCAATTGAAACTAAAACATGCATTTGAAATAATCCATGTAACATGTTATTCAATAAGGAAACAATCGAAAAACTCCTCAGGGACTGGTTAAACTCATATTATGGATCCCTCTGCAGCTGTGAATCACTGATATGGAATCGTCTCCAAGACTTATTGAGCAGACAAAAGTAAAATCCATAAGAACATGTATATATTACTACTATTTGTGTAAAATATATATATACATATATATAAACAGTTTGCATGAATGTTCATAAAATTCTTTGGAAGGATACACAAGAAACTACTATCACTGGTTTCCTTTGGAGAGAAGAGTTGCTGGGTGGCTAGCAAACAGTGTGTTAGGGAGAGTTCATTATATACACCCTCTCTTTTGTCTTCTGGATTTTGAAACAAATAAAATAAATAACACTTTAAGATATAAGAAGTTGCTGTGCTTATTTTTAGGTTCCACAATTCCTGAAAAATGAGTTGGGATTTTTAAAAACATCACAAGTATTAATTACACTATTCTGCTCACATCACAAGTTTACCAGCTGAGCCCCATTCTATAGTTGCCATCCCAGAGCCTCCTGAAAATTCCTTTACTAATGTAATAGAACATACTACAGCCTCCACTAAATTGCCTTTACTATCTCATCTGGTGTAGAGCAAACCCACAACCAATCTTCCACCTCTGGATCAATGATTTACACTCTTTAGTAACTTACCTGGCAGAGATCAGCATGTATTGAGGTCAGCTGGTTTGTATTCATCTGCATCTTGTCTATGGCTTGCTTAAGGATACCAATTCCTCGCAGGGGCTGTCAGAAATGACATCTCTTTCAGATAAGTTCTCAAAGTTGGCAGCACATTGGATCTTATGTTGTCACTTACAAATAAAAAACAACACTAATTGATAGGTTCCTTTAAATAACAATATGAGGTTTCCATACTCTTTCAGGAAATTTCCGATCCTATTCAGTCAGAAAATGTTTTCTGAAACTATGATATTTGGAGTAATTTAGCGCCATTTTTTAAATCATAAAGCTATTTTTACAAAGATCAATAATTAAAAGCAGTATTATAATACTTTCTCAAGTGTTCATTATTTTCACAAATAAAAATCATTCAAATTAAAAAAAAACATTTTTTTTAAAGATTTATTTATTTATGCATACAAGATATAGGGTACAGGCCAGAGGTGTGAGGAGTGAGAGGATTCACCAGAGACAGAGTGGGGAGCAGAACAGGCAAAATGACTGAAATACACTCCTGAGGGGAGCAGTGGATGAGTCAGGAGAGGTCTGTTGTGCCATGTGGGTAGCTTCCTGGCTGGGTATCAAACTCATGCTGCAGTGGCTGCAGATAGCTTCATAGGTTGTGTCTTAACCCTTTGTGCCACCAGGGAGGCCAAAAATCATTCAAATTTTTGATGATGAATACTACATTAACTGAAACTTAATTGTGGATAAGAAAGTTGGCCTTTCCCAAGGGACAGTCTAGGTATCAACTACAAATTCTCTATGACATCTTTTACCTGATAGTAAATTGCTTGAAACTGATACCACAAGTTATAAATGGACTGTTTCCTGCCCCGATTATAAATAAGGAGACCAAATTTCACGTGAGGTATAGTTTCTAGCTAGGAGATGTGACCACAAAATAATTGAGTAACTTACATGGTTTTTTCAGTAAAGACTTGTGGATTTTTTTAAAACATCTCTTACGAACCAGAATTTATCCAACAAAAACACCAGCTGGCTCTTTCTGTTTTCAGTTTCCTTCAAACCACTAATCTTAAAGTTCATTTCAAATCAAAAAGAAACACCTAAATTTTAATTTGTGTCAATATTACAAAAGATAAAAGACCAAAGTTCTGATCCAGATTAAAAGAGACTAAAAAGACATGAAAATACATGTAACTCATAATATGAAACTTTTTGTTATAAAGGTCATTGGTGAAACAGCTGGTAAAGTCTGAATATAACTATTTATTGATTAAATGCTTATATCAGTGTTTACCCCCTAAAGTTGATGATCATTATGTTATAGTTACATGAGAGAATGTCCTAATTTTTTGGAAACAATCATTATTTAGGGTAAGGGACTCATATCTCCAATTTACTCCCCAAAAGCTCAGAAAGAGAAAAAAGTACCTGGAGAATTTGGATAAAGAACACATGGGAATTCTTTATATTATTATTTTTTAAAAAGATGTATTTATTTATACAAGCACTGGGGTACAGGCCAGGGGTGCAGGAGGGTGAGAGAATCTACCAGTGACTGAGTGGGGAACAGAACAGGCAGAAGGACCAAAATACACTGCTGGTGGGAGCAGTGGGTGAGACAGGAGAGGTCTGTCGTGCCATGTGGGAATCTCCCCGGCCAGGCCAGAATCCAACGGGTGCCACAGAGGCTGTGGACAGCCTCACAGAGCTGCGCTCAACCCGCTGCGCCACCGGGGAGGCCTGGGTATTCTTTATATTAATCTTGCAACTTTTTATAAAGCTTAAAAGTACCATAACCAAAAGTTAAAAGTTTAGACAAACAAAAAATGAAACATTTTACAAAATAAAGGACACTAGAAGGGTAGTTTCAAAAACCAGAAGCAATAGCCAATAGCAGCAACCTCACCTGGGGGACCACTTCTCCCTGCATCTCAGGGTCCTCACCCGATGGAGGGCTAGCTGTTCTGACACCAAATGTTTTGCGTGTTCTAACGTAATCACATATATCTAAGTGTTAGGATTCTTACTACTAACCTGGAACCTTAACAAACTAGTTCACTAGGTAAGTTAGATATATGAAAGAACTATAACTACTTAAGTAACATTTCTTACCTGTTTTCTTTCCACAAGCGCATTTGTTAACTGATGGCAAAGCCCAGCAACTAGACATAATAACAAAATATTGAAAATAAAAATGCATTCAGTAGGAAACAAACACATTAGTGGAAAAGAACAATACGATGTTTAGCTTACAAGTGTCTGTTGCATATCGAATGTGCTCCCCATTACAAGTACTGATGAAAAGCTGAACCTGTGAGAATAACGTTTCGAAGTCAGGAACACTGGGCATAGAAAACTTCACAAACCTAGAAAAAAAGAGAAAAGAACCCATTATCCTGATAATTTGCAGGGGAGATGGGGAAAGAAAGAGGAGGAAGGATAAATATGGAAGCAACTTAGGCCAGAAGCCCATCTTGTTTCCAAAGATGGGCATGAAATGAAATGAGGCACAGGATTTTTAAAAACGAACAGCCAGAGTCTACAAGATTCTCCAGCCTGGTTTCTTTGTATAATCAAGACAGAGACATAGTTTAAGAAATCTTCACTGACTACATTTCTCAGCAGGGCTTTCTGTCATGATGGAAGTGGTATATAACTGTGTTGTCCCACACAGTAGGTGCATGTGGCTTGTACCACCAAGCAACTGAATCTTTATTTCTATTTTTTTAAATAAAAAGATTAAGATCATATTTACAATCTTTCTTACGTGTAAAATTTTAATATACTAGATGTTTCCTGCATGGCTTGTCATGGTCCGCAGGACTCTGAGAAGCTGGAGGAATATGCAGGTGCAGACTCAAAGCCCAGCTTTACCTCCAACATTGTGGTAAGGGATCATACATCATGGGGCACTGCCCTGTGCTC
The DNA here is from genome assembly GCF_964194135.1 of Talpa europaea. Classification (NCBI taxonomy): domain Eukaryota; kingdom Metazoa; phylum Chordata; class Mammalia; order Eulipotyphla; family Talpidae; genus Talpa; species Talpa europaea. The sequence goes on along the minus strand of NC_140074.1, from coordinate 100,664,072 downwards.
CCCTATGCCCAGGAGAGTGACCTCCTAGGGTATTCACGTTGGAAAATCTTTATTTCATTTTAATTATCTTACATGTAAATTACCAGATGTGGCACATTCTGACAGTTTCTCCTCTAAATTCTTCCTGACACATATCTTCGTCTATGAGATCGAGTGTGAGTGAAGACAAACCCTCACTTTTAGGTCAATTTCTTCTAAGTTTCTATATATTATTTCACCTTTCACAACAACTCTAACACCCCAATTAATGACATGAGAACATCAAGGAAAAAACCAATTCTACTGTTAAGTATATAAAGTTATAGGAACCCTCATGGAAATAAGGTCTGTTTAGTTTTATCTTAAATAGCTTAAATTTATGAAAGTAATCTGAAGCAATACTGCTTTGAATCATTGGTAATTTCATTCAGTATATTCCACTGTACCCTGTTCTACCACTTTTCTTTATTTTCTTTCCAAGCTAGAAAATGTGAATGGGCCTCTCTGGGGGCGCAAGGGGTAAGTCTCAGCATTACGATATTATCCGCAGTCACTGCAGCACGAGTTTGATTCCTGTCTAGGAAGCTGACCCACATGGCACAGCAAACCTTTCCTGTGTTGCCCGCTGCTCCCCTCAGCAGTGTATTTCAGTAGATCCACCTGTTCTGCTCCCCACTCTGTCTCTGGTGAATCCTCTCACCCCTTGCACCTCTGGCCTATACCCCAGCTCTTGTATGCATAAATAAATAAATCTTAAAAAAAAAAAGAAAATGTGAATAAAAGCCTTACAAATGCAAACTACAGTGCCCACGTTTGAGAGGGCCATTCATTTCAAAATTTCAAAATGTGTATAAATGATGAGCTGGGTGAGCAAAATGTAACTACTATGATGTGACTTTAGTTTTGTAAAAGAGCTCAATGTTTACAGGGTTTACTTTTAGACCAAAAGAAAAAAAGTCAGAAAGTGCAGAGTGTTCTTAACAAGCATGAAACTATAAAAGAGGCCTCTCACAAAACAGCAAGGACACCCAAGGAATGCTCCTGTACATCCAGAGCCCCGAGCACAGTGTCCAAATGGGATAAGTTCTTCGCAAGGAGTTCCCCGCTCTTGTTGATCAGTTCACAAAGCTGAGTCATTTGCCCTGGAAAACAAGAATAACACGACCATTGAGTTATAGCATTAACCAAACTGAAGAAGTCTAACCACAGATTACACCTGAGAGCAAGAAGTGCCTAAGGATTATTTCTTCTATCCCCTTCATTTCAGATGAGCACCCAATGGGTGAGAGAAGAACCTCAAAACCACACCTCCCATTGCCCTCTGACCCGCAAAGTCTCCTTTTCCTCCATTCTCTTTTCTAGCCCCCTACGTCAGAAATGAACACATAACTATATAGAACACAGAACCACCACCTTCATTTCCCCCTCTACATCTCAAATGTCATCAAATATGATTTAATTTTACTTCAAAAATGCCTCAGTTCTAATCCTTTCTCTCCCTCTTTTAATTCACATGCTTATCATTTCTTGTCTGGAGTACACTGTAATCTTCCAAATGGTCTGACATAGATCTTCTAAATAGTTTGACTACTTCTACCTTTCTGTCCTCCAACCCACATTCCATACTGGTACCTGTGTGATCTTTCTAAAACGAAAGTCAATCCAATTACTCTGATAACTTGAAATCCAAATGCCTCAGCTCAGTCATATTTAAACAGTAATATTCAAGGGCATGTGGGCGCGCGCGCGCGCACACACACACACACACACACACACACTGCACCCCCAGGCTGCCCTCCTACTACTTCCCTTTACACCTCTAGTCTTTGTTCAAACCTAACACAGAAAATGCAATCATCATTCCAGGATCTCTCACAGTTCTGCCTCTATTTATGCTGTTCTCCTTGCTTAGTGTTTCCTCCTTCACTTTCGTCCCCACCTCCCTTCATTATCAGACTCCTGCTCTTCCTTTAACACTCAGCCTGGACCTTCCTGGACCCTCATCTAATCCCCTCCCTTTCCCTTGGCTAACCTGGATAGTTCTGCTCTCTGCACACCAGGAATTGTGGTGGCTAAGTAATTCAATATAAATGCAGGTGGAGACTGTCTCCTTTCTCCAGCTTCAGAACACACTACCTGCTCAGCAGCCAATCAACCAACAAGCTTGCTGAATTAATCCCAGTTGATCCACTGAGTTTCCCCCCTACATTCCAATGTTAAGGTTTAACAAATAAGTACAGAATCTAATTAGGCTCAAATTGGTAATGTGAAGTAGACGCACTGATTTTAATGGGTTATTCTAAGACACCACAGCCACACTCCACTACTCCAAAATTCCTCCATCTTTCTACAGATGGTAGGGTACTATATAAAACCCCACATACTAATCTCTTTAGTTTCCTCCTTCAGTTCTTTCACATTTTGAACGTCAACTACCCATACCAGCCATTTCTATTTAGTAACTGAAGATTTTTCTTATTAAAGAAAAAAAAAATTAAACAGTATATGGTTAAGGGCCTCCCCGGTGGCGCAGTGGTTGAGCGCTGGGTTGCAAAGCTGCCTGCAGCCTCTGCAGCGCTGGTTCGATCCCCGGCTGCTCCCCGGCCACCAGAGGAGGGTCCCACATGGCGCACAGACCTCTCCTGCCGCCCGCTGCTCCCCTCAGCAGTGTACTTCGGTCCTTCTGCCTGCTCTGCTCCCCGCTCTGGCTCTGGTGAATTCTCTCACCCTCCCGCGCTTCTGACTGTACCCAATGTTTGTACAAATAAATAAGTAAATCTTAAAAAAAAAACCAAAAACAGGATATGGTTAAAACTCATTTGACTGTAGCTAGAAACTTTAATTTCTCATGTTTCTATGTTGAAATACGTTTAATATTCACCAAAAATATTCCATTATTATCACATGCACTGCAAAACAAGAAAAAAAAATTAATGATCTTATTAGGTATCAAGTTTCAAGATAGTAACATAAGTTTACTTGGGAAATGCCATTTCACCATTTTATTATGGATTTCATTAGCAAGTATGAAATCGCTTCTTCTAGTTAAATAATCTGACTTTCCCCCACTAGTTTAAATACATTTACAATTTCAAATACCCAGAATATCTCAGTTCATTATTTTCTCCCCCAATTAAATAAGCAAAACTGAGAAAAGACTTAAAAGCTGGTTCATTATGAAATTATCAGATAGTTAACTAGCACAGGGTCAAAAGTAAGTTTAAGTGCGATTGGATGCATTTGAAGAACCCAAACAGAGATCTGACAAATGAAATTTCCTCCAGAGGAAGCAGGAGATTTTGACATTCCTTCCACTTAATGGTCATGTTAGAACATTCTGAACAATCATACTGGTACTGAGCCTGAGGCACAGAAGTCATGGGCAGTGAAAGAATCGTTTTTATCTCTGCCTGACATACTCTCCTAACGCTGTCTTGCACAGAGCATGCATGCAAGGCTTTCAGGTAAGCGATCCTACCTGATGCTCACAACAGTCCTACTACCATTTTGTAATTGAAAAAACTGGCCCAGGGAAATTAAGAGGCTCACACATAAAGTGACTGACAGATTTCAACTCAAATCTTCTAATCACACATCCCAGGAAGCAGACACTTAAGTGCTTGTGACACAAATGGATTCTTCATTCACACAGACTACAAGCCTGGGCTTTCTTTACCTGTGAGACTAATTTCTATCAGTAAAGAAAAGGCAAGACAATTATTTCATTAAGCAGAGCAGTTAAAAGTTATGAGAGGGAGAGCACCACTCTACTCTCAGGAATGGAAATAAGACCCAGGCGATTAAAGTGATTTATTCAAGGTCACGCAGCATCTAGAACTTTACAAATTAATGGCCATTAACATTTGCAATTAAATTAAATTAACATTAACATTTGCAACTTTATCTACTGCACCTCATATAATAAGCACTGTTCCACATGCTTTCACTAGGTTTCTCTCATTCAATTTTAACAACTATGTAGAGGGGATTATTTTTATTTTTCAGATGGAGAAACTGGGAGCCTTCACAGCTGGCAGCTAATTACTTTAATTCTGAGCCCAGGGCTCTCTATTCAGGTGCTGAGATGAACCAAAAAGCATGAAAGTTATGGGCAAAGTAATAATGGTCACAAACACCACCCCCAGAAACGGAGTGCTACGAGCGAGAGCTCTCTCCGCATTCTGAAGGACTAAAATAGACGCGGAGGTTTCCAGGGCCCGGGCGGGAGAAGGCGAGCCCGGAGCCAGGCACCCAGAAAGGATTCGCCTCGCGCCTGCTGCCCGCGGCCTAGTCTGGAGGTGGCCAGGCGGTCGCCGGGACAGACGAGAAGGAGCACCAATCACCGCAGGCGAGGGGGGGCCGAGGGGCCAATGGGTGCTCGCGAAGGCGTCTGGCGGAAGTCACCGCCCCCAAACTGTCAAGCGCAGCGCCCGGGTGAAAGAGGCCCGGGCTGGGGGGAGGAGAGTGCGGGCGGCCCGAGGGCGGGGAGTAGGCCGGGTGGCCGAGTGCACGGGCCGACGGGCGGGGGCAACAGAGTCCGAGAGCGCGAGGGGCTGTTTTAAACGCAGCCGTGCTCGAGCCCCCCTGATCTAAGCACCGCGACCCCGAGCCCAGCCCCTGAGACGAGCTCGGGGCTAACAGGGCGGTCCCAGCCCTCCGCGTTGGAAGCTGGGGGTACAGGCCCGTCCCCAGGGCCCAGAGGGCCCGCCCAGGCTCAGCCCGGCGGCCCAGGGCCTCACCTTGAGCCGAGAGCTGTCGGACACTGTTCACGAATTGCTCCAGGGCGGACGCCATGTTTCCCCCGGGCGGCCCGAGCGGCAGAGGCGGCTCGCGCGGGAAAAGGCGGCCGCTCTGGGAGGAGGGGCCGCGGCGATCCACCAGAGGGCCGCGAGCGCGGCCTAACGTCACTTCCGCCAGGTCAAGCACCGCGAGATCTCACCTACCTGGGACCCGGTTACTGTTTCCATGGAAACGGCTGGGCTCCCTCACCATAGCCAGGCTTTGGCTTACTTGTCATCTTTCTTAATTCTGTGAACCTGTGAAATTTTCTCCCTATGTTTAATGGGGCTAATGGGCAGAGGTTTAAACAACTCATAATCAAGCACATGGTTTCCAGATTTTGCTGGGACTGGTTGTCCTGTTTTCCACGTGGCCAAATCCTTCAAGCCTGGCTTATTGCCACCTCTTCCCGGAGGTAGAACATAGACCCCGGAACCAGGAAGGCAGCCTGGTTGCAAATCCCTTTTCCATCACTTAATAGCTATGTGACTTTGGGCAAATTATTTTGCCTTCCTCTGCCCTGTTTTCTCCATCTGTAAAATAACTACAATGATCTCAGTCACATAAAGCCTAGCACATAGTGAGAACGCTGTTTTCATTCAAGATACATGTTGGAACCTCCCTGGTGGTGCAAGGGGTTAAGTCTCAGCACTATGAAGCTATTGGTAGCCACTGCAGCACAAGTTTGATACCGGGACTGGGAGCTAACCCACATGGTGCAGCAGACCTCTCCTGTCTCTCAGGCTAATCCCCTCAGCAGTGTATTTCAGTCAGTCTGCCTGTTCTGCTCCCCACTCTGTCTCTGGTGCTGCTTTGGGAGAGAGTTGGCAGCAAGGAGTTCCTGCATAAGCACAGGCAGGCAGAAGGACTGCTGCCCCATGCCAGTGAAGAGATTGAACTGATATAGTCTTCTCTTTGGAAGGGGCTTATTCCTTTGTGGAGTGTTTTGTTTTGATTTTTCCGAATAACTATGTAGAATTTGGAAAGGACCAGCGGTTCCATAATGGTCCTCAATTTCCATAGCCTCACCTTCAGGTCTGGGCCCCATTACAGTTGGACACTTGCTTGGGTCTGCTCACTGTGACTCTACAGCAGTCTGACGCCTGATTGGGTCTGCGCCTCGTGATCTAGAGGTTGGCACCTAAGGATTTTTACTTTCTATAGCTGGTTTAATGACTATGCTAATCACTTCTACCCCACCTCCAACTCCCAGCTTTGTGTAAGCCGGGTTTCTAGGCTTGTGGCGCCTCCTTTCCAAGCTTTCTATTCATTTCCTCCATCAGTAGGGACTGGGTAAATAAACGTGCTTTAAAAATTTCATCCAGGGCCTCCCTGGTGGTGCAGTGGGTTGAGTGCAGCACTATGAAGCTGTCCGCAGCCTCTGCAGCACAGGTTTGATTCCTGGCCAGCCAGGGAGATTCCCACATGGCACCGCAGACCTCCTCCTGTCTCTCCTGCTGCTCCCCTCAGCATTGTACTTCGTCAGTCTGCCTGTTCTGCTCCCGGCTCTGTCTCTGGTGAATTCTCTCACCCTCCCGTGCCTCTGGCCTGTACCCCAGTTCTTGTATAAATAAATCTTTTTAAAAATTTCATACAATATATTTAGTGGGCACCTATAATGTGTTATGCTAGGCAATAGCAATACACTGACAAGTAAACAGTCATGATTCTTCTCTCCTGCAGAGAGTGAACAAATAAAGACCCTACGAAAAATGGGTAGTGGTCTGAAGGATGGACCAAGGTTCTCATGAAACAGAGGAAGATGACATAGCCTGGGGAAGACAGGGAAGACTTTCTTGAGGAAATGACACAAATAGAGCCCTGAAGAAAGTAGGATTCAATAAGGGGAAGGGGGTTTTCACAAGCAAGAGTGATGGAGGATAAGGATAGAAAAGTTGGAAAGGAGGTGGCACAAGACCAGAAACCTGGCTCATACAACACTGGGAGCTGGAGGTGAGGATAGACGTGATTAACATAGTCATTAAACCAGCTATAGGAACTGAAAATCCTTAGGCACTAAGGCTGCAAGATACACAGGGACTACATCAAGCAAGCTGTGTTAAAGATACTGGATTTTTCCCTGAGAAGATTGGGAAGCCACTGAGAGTTTTAAGCAAGCAAGTAGCAAATCAGATTTGCATTTAGAAAAGATTGTCTGATTTCATGTGGATACCTTTAGAGAGCCATTTAGGAGCTTATTGCAGTAGTTGACATGAAATATAATAGCAATTATCATAACTTGAGAGTAGAGATGAAAATACATTGGTGAATTTGAGACATTTTTAAATGAATGACTTTAACACTTCTCTGATACAAAAGTCCCTGGAGGCTCTCTGATGGCATTTGGTCTTCAATCTTTGATCTCTTGCAACACAAGAGGCAGACACTTTAACTTATATAGACACATTTTCATGGATGTTCATGGATTTTAGTGAGCGCCAAAAATGTTGCAGAGAAGTAAAGCACCACAATAATTCAAAATAGCTACAGCTACTAATCATACTTTAAAATCTGTTACCTTACTTAGATTGTTCTCCAAGTATAATTCCCCAACCAGTAGAATCAGCATCATCTAGGAACTTCTCAGAAATGCAAATTCTTTGACTCCACTTTAGACTTACTACATCAAAAACTCTGAGGCATGAGTTTAACAAGTCCTGCAGGTAATTCTGAAGCATAGTAAAATTAAAGAACATCTGGATTGTGGCATAAAGGAACCAGGATACAAATCGCATTCATTTCAAAACAGTTAAGAGTCATTCCCCCTTCTCTTTTCCTGTTGCAGTAATAACTTTGAATATATTCTAAGTTGTATTTTTTAAGCTAATCATTTGTAAAATCTGGCAATTACTTGACACACCTTACAACAAAAGACAGCATAGCAGTGAGTGGAGGTGCTATGTTTAATCTTTCATTCTTTGAACACTCACTTACTTGGAGTCTAATTTGTGTCAAGCCCTGTGCCAGATTCCAGGAATGTGTCTGTGAAGACACAGAAATTTCTTGCTAACGGGAAGTTCTAATTTGGGGAGTAAGATAAAATAACAGGAACTGAATCTGAAACCTGAAGGATGAGAAGGAGCCAGTTAAAAGATATCTGAGAGTTGGGGCCTCCCTTGTGGCACAGGGGTTAAGTCTCAGCACTATGAAGCTACCGGTAGCACGAGTTCGATCCTTGACCAGGGCACAGCAGACCTCTCCCGTGTCCCTCGCTGCTCCCCTCAGCAGTGTATTTCAGTCAATCCGCCTGTTCTGCTCCCCACTCTGTCTCTGGTGAATCCTCTCCCCCTCGCCAACCTCCCACACCTCTGACCTGCACTGCAGCTCTTGTATGCATAAATAAATATATCTTTTTTTAAAAAAGAGATTTGGGAGCAGAGAATTCCAGAGAAAGAGGGACAAATATAATGTGCGAAGATCTTACTACCCAAACTAACTTGTGTTTCTGGAAAAGAAAAAATGCCAATGTGGTTAGAACATAGTGACACAGCTGGCCAAGATTGAACCCGCGCTGCAGAGGCTGCAGACAGCTTCACAGTGCGGCGCTCAACCACCTGCGCCACCAGGGAGTCCCAATCCTGTCTCCTTTTAACCAAAAAGAAAAAAGAAAAAAAGAAAGGTCAACAAATTCCCTTTACTGTTTAAGGTTTTACTGTTTAAGTTTGCATAGTGTTTTCTCTTGGGTGTAGTTGTAAACGCCAAGACAGCACTTTAACAAGCATTGTCTCAACAACAATGCTTCAGGGTGTCACCAGGCAAGGAAGGGATCCTGGAGGTCCTTCAGGTCTGATTTCACCTCCAATAAGCAGATGGTAAAGCGGAGGGAGGGGGGGTAGGGTGGGTGGTGAGCCAGCTATGTCCACTGCTCCCCCTGCTGGGAACCAGAGGAATGGACCAAGGTAGCCCTTGAGGCCCTCTGGTCAAGACTGAAAAGAGGACTCCACAGATAAACCAGTGAGGGTGGACATGGAGTCAGCATTTTTTGATAAGCAAAAGAGCAAGGAAAGAGAACTCCAGGGAGCTCTCTCTGGGTGACTTGTCAGGGTGTGGGATCTATATAGGTTTTAGGGCTGGGGCTTGAGAATAAAGGAATTAAAATTTATTGGCCAAGAAAGCAAGAAAAAGCGGACTTGGCCAAAGTCCACTTATTGTTGCTAATTGTGGTCATCCATCATCTGCAACTTGGTGGTTGTGCAGGAATTGTGAACATCTCATGGGGGTTGTGAGCCTGGTCATACCTGTAGCTCCAGTTTGAACTGGTCTTGTCTCTGGGTCTGCAACTACCTTCTGGTTCAGGGTCTGTAACTCCTTTCTTTTATAACAGCCAGGTGACTCAATAAGCTGTAAAGAGATAGCTCAGGAATGGACAGGCTGGAGGGAAATGAAAACAAACAGAAAACTTAGTAAGATTTGTTTAACCCTTTGTTTAAAACCAAGTTAGCCCATGGGAACAGCAAAATTCTGTCTCTGTCCCTCTGTCCCTGTCCCAGGACCTCTTCCTATCTCAAAAATCAATTTCACTGTAGGAGTCATGGATTAATCACAAATACAGCATTTCTTTTCCTTACACTCCCACTCCATTTGAAATTAAATGACTATGTCACTTCAGAGTTCCCTGATGGTTCTTGGTGGGGTATATTACAACAATCATAAGAACCACCAGGCCTATCCATCCACAACTAGGCACCAGTTGTGGCGCTTGCCACAGTGGAAAGCACACAGGTAAGTGCCCCAGATATTTCTAAAGATAGCATCATTGTTGATATAGGCTAAGACCTGCCTGAAGCAGCTGAATTATATGGTAGTTCTTTTACTTTTGTCTTTTCACCTTGACATATTTAGCAATTCATATGGTTAACCCTTGAACAACACTGATTGGAACTGCTGGGCCCATCTGGATGTGAATTTTCCTATCAACAGACAACACAAACACAGTATTGATACAATTCAGCACAGCAAATATATTTTCTCTTATGATTTTTTATTACTTTTTTGATTCTTTATGATTTTCTCTAGTTTACTTTATTGTAAGAATACAATATACCAAACATATAACATACCAAATATGTGTTGATCAATTTTGTGTTAATCAGCAGGGCTTCTGGTCAACAGCAAGTGATTAGTAGCTACATTTTGAGAGGAATTAAACATTATAAATGGATTTTCAACTACTTAGGGAGTTTGCTTCCTTAATGCCCCCTGTTGTTTAAGGGTTTACAGTATATGTTTTAAAAATCTTGATCATCTTTTAATTTTTCCTACTACCCTCACTTATGTCCCCTCGTCCCTTTCCTTTCCCCCTCCCTCTTAACCTCAGAGCAGTCAGGATGTATATTAGCATCCATTAAGTTTTTAAAAGTGTTTTATATTATTCAGCTGTCTGCTATATAAATGTCTAGTATTTGTTGTTATCATTCTTATTTTGCTACATATTATTCTCTCAAACTCTCCATTTTGTTGAAAATGACAGCATTTCATCCTTTCTTAGGGCTACATAGCACTTCATGGTATGGCTATATCACATCTTCTTGATCCAACTGTCCGTCAGAGGACATTTAGACTGCTTTTCTGTCCCAGCTATTGTAAATCAGGCTGCTTTGAACATTGTGGAACACATGGGCTTTTGTGTGATGGTTTCATACACCTTGGATAAATGTCCATGGGTGGGATTGCTAGGTCATATGGTATTTCTATTTTACTTTTTAAAAATAAATTAAGGTTGCTTTCCATACATAGTGTATACTCCAGCTTACATTCCCACCACTAGTGTAATAGGGTTCCTTTTTCTTTACATTCTCTCCAAAGTTTGTCGTTGGAGGTCTTTTTTTTTTTTTTTGCAGAGACTTTTCTTTTTTTTTTTCTTATAGAGGCATGTTTTTATTTATTTATTATATTTGTTTGTTTGTTTTGTTTATACATGCACTGGGTACAGTCAGAAGCGCGGGAGGGTGAGAGAATTCACCAGAGCCAGAGTGGGGAGCAGAGCAGGCAGAGGGACTGAAGTACACTGCTGAGGGGAGCAGCGGGTGGCAGGAGAGGTCTGCGCACCATGTGGGATCCTCCTCTGGTGGCCGGGGAGCAGCCGGGGATCGAACCGGCGCCGCAGAGGCCGCAGGCAGCTTCGCAACCCAGCGCTCAACCGCTGCGCCACCGGGGAGGCCCTGTTGGAGGTCTTTTTAACGTGACCATTCTCACAGGCATGAAAATGGTATTTCATCGTAGTTTTAACCTGCATCTCTTTTTTAAAGATTTTTTTTTTTTATGCATACAAGAACTGGAATGTAGGTCAGAGGTGTGGGAGGGTGAGAGAGGATTCAGCAGAGACAGAGTGGGAAGCAGAACAGGCAGATCTACTAAAATACACTGCTAAGGGGAGCAGCAGGCAAGACAGGAGAGGTCTCCTGTGCTATGTGGGTTAGCTCTCTGGCCAGGGATGGAACTCATGCTGCAGTGGCTGGTGATAGCTTGATAGTGATAGCGCTGAGACTTTAACCCCTGCACCACCAAGGAGGCCCTTAACCTGCATCTCTCTTATTGGAAGGGATGGTGAACATTTTTTCATATGTCTTTTAGTCTTCTGGATATCCTCTTTGGTGAATTGTCTGTTCAAATCTGCTGCCCATTTATTAAGTGTAATGTTTATTTTTTTAATTGTCAATTGCATTAGTTTTAAAATTATATTTTGGATATTAATCCCTTACCAGTTATACATCATATAAATATTTTCTCCCACTTAATAAGGTATCTTTTTAATTGTCTTATGTTTTTTGTTCATAGTGTAGAAACTTTTTAACTTGAGGTTATCCCAGTTGTTTATTTTTGTTTTTAGTTCCATTACCATAGGAGATGAATCACCAAAAATATCTTTATCATGGTAGTTCTATTTTTAATTATTTGAGTCACTGCCTTACCATTTTATACTGGAGCTGTACCACTTACATTCCCACCAGCATTGCACAAGGGTTTTGATTTCTTCATGTCCTCACTAATATGTTATCTTCTGGTTTTTGTTTTTGTAATAACGGCCATCCTAAAGGGATGTAGATAATGAGTTTATTTTTCTGCAGGTTTTCAAAATTTTCTCTTTATCACTGCTGTGGGAAGTTTGATTATGATATGTCTTGGTTGTTTTAAGTGCTTGGACTCCAATATCCACAAGACAAAGGCAATAATAGAGTTTTTAAAAAAGATTTTATTTATTTATTCATACAAGAGCTGGGTGCAGGTCAGAGGTATGGGGGGTGAAAGAGTACTCACCAGAGACAGAGTAGGAGCAGAACAGGATGATCTACTGTAATATACCGCTGAGGAGTGCAGCAGGCAAGACAGGAACGGTCTGCTGCATCATGTGGGTAGCTCCCTGGCTGGGGATCAAACTCATGCTGTAGTGGCTGGCGAGAGCTTCATAATTCTGAGACTTAACTCCTTGTACCACCAGGGAGGTGGTACATAGTCAGGAAATAGAAAAATATTTGAAGAAATAATGTCCGAAACCCTATGTTTAATGAAAACTATAAACTCACAGATTCAAAAAGCTAAACAAATATCAAATCCAAGGAAGATGAAGAAAACTATTATACCAAGACAGTCTTGAGACTGGAAAGTATTAAGGATATCATATATGCCAAGAAAATGATCCCATAAAGTGGTATATGAATTCTTCTTTTAAAAGATTTATTTATTTATGCATTCAAGAGCTGGAGTGTAGGCCAGAGTTGGGGGGTGGGGTGAGCGTTTTCACCAGAGACAGAGCAGGGAGCAGAACAGGTTGATTGACTGAAATACACTGCGGAGGGGAGCAGTGGGGGAGGCAGGAGAGGTCTGCTGTGCCATGTGGGTAGCTCCCTGGCAGGGGATCGAACTCGAGCTGCAGTGGCTGTGGATAACTTCATTTTGCTGAGACTTAACCCTCTGAGCCACTAGGGAGGCCCTGTGTATAATTTTTTTTTTTATCTCACCTCTAAGCAATGCAGGTGTGAATTGGACTCTAAGCTGTACACCAAAGGCTATGAGAACTGAGGGTACAGTAAACCAACTCCCCAACCCTAAGCTTGACCACTGAGTGATGAACATGCAGATCAGATGTGAATAGCACCGCAGTTCAGTTTTGAAAATTGAACTAATGAAGCCACAATTCACAGAAGGTTGGTAGGCAGTGGTGAGTTACAGCTAACTGGATTATGGCTGCATGCAAAAGAATGAAACTTGACCACACACAAAAAAAAGTTCAAAGCTGATCAAAGACTTGAATAGAAGGCTTGAAGTCAAAAAAATTCATAGATGAAAACATAGAAAGTAAAGTCTATGACATCAGCCTTCGAGCTGTCATAGTGTATTCAACAAAAACAAAAATAAACAAATAGGACTACATCAAATTAAAAAGCTTCTGCCTAGTGAAACTATTGTCAAAACAAAAAGGCAACCTACTAAACAGGAGAAGCTATTTACAAATCACATAGCTGAGAGGGGATTAATATCCAAAATATATAAACAACCCATGCAACTCAACAACAACCACCAAACAACCCAATTAAAAAAAAAAAGGGCAGAGGATCTAAATAGACAGTTCACCAAAGAGGACACATAGATGGCCAACAGACACATAAAAAGATGTTTATTATCACTCACCCTCTGGGAATACAAATCAAAACAATGAGGTATCACCTCACACCAACTGCAATGGCTGTTATTAAAAAGACAAGAAAGGGCCTCCCTGGTGGCGCAAGGGGTTAAGACGCAACCTATGGAAGCTGTCCGTGGCCTCTGCAGCACGAGTTCGATCCCTGGCCAGCCTGGGAGCAACCCACATGGTGCAGCAGACCTCTCCTGACTCGCCTGCTGCTCCCCTCAACAGTGTACTTCGGGGTCAATCTGCCTGCTCTGTTGCCCACTCTGTCTCTGGTGAATCCTCTCACCCTCCGCACCTCTGGTCTGTACCCCAGTTCTTGTATGCATAAATAAATAAACATTAAAAAAAAAAGACAAGAAGTATGTGTTGATGAGGTTCTGGAGTGAGAAAAGGGAATCCCTCTACACTGTAGTAGAATGTAAACTGGTGTAGTCAATGTGGAAAACAGGATGGAAATATCTCAAGCAATTAAGAGTAGAAACACCAGGGCCTCCCTGGTGGCGCAAAGGCTTGAGATGCAGCACTATGAAGCTATCTGCAGCCACTGCAGCAGGAGTTTGATCCCTGCCAGGGAGCTACCCACATGGCACAGCAGACCTCTCCTGTCTCGCCCACTGCTCCCCTCAGCAGTGTATTTCAGTCAGTCTACCTGTTCTGCTCCCCGCTCTGTCACTGGTGAGTCCTCTCACCCTCCCGCACATCTGGCCTGTACCCCAGATCTTGTATAAATAAATAAAAATCTTTTTTAAAAATTAAAAAAATAAAATAAAATCAGATTGCTGAGAGCCCACTGGCTTCTGCTATAGGTTTTTATTTTTTTTTAATTATTTATTTATTTATTTATACAAGCACTGGGTACAGTCAGAAGCATGGGAGGGTGAGAGAAAATCAGATTGCTGAGAGCCCACTGGCTTCTGCTATAGGTTTTTATTTTTTTTAATTAATTATTTATTTATTTATACAAGCACTGGGTACAGTCAGAAGCATGGGAGGGTGAGAGAATTCACCAGAGCCAGAGCGGGGAGCAGAGCAGGCAGAAGGACCGAAGTACACTGCTGAGGGGAGCAGCGGGCGGCAGGAGAGGTCTGCGCGCCATGTGGGACCCTCCTCTGGTGGCCGGGGAGCAACCGGGGATCGAACCGGCGCCACCGAGGCTGCAGGCAGCTTCGCAACCCAGCGCTCAACCGCTGCGCCACCGGGGAGGCCCTGCTATAGGTTTTTAATGGAGTTGTGCCTCACAGGAAGTTCTCTGCCCCCAGACACGGGTCCATGGGCTTCTTATCTCAGGAGCACAGCAGATGGCACCGAGGGAAGGTAGAGAATTTCCCCAAGGGTGATTCCACCAGGTCCATCCACCTCACAGCCTTCCTGGGCTACATGGCAGCATGACCACAATGTTCAGGAGGTGGATAGCCAGGATCAAATGTGAACAAGAAAGAAGTTATGGAGGCTGGGACCACTGTGGAGACACCCATGGTAGTGGTGGGCATTGTGGGCTACGTGGAAACCCCTCAGGGCCTCTGTTCCTTTAAGGCCATCTTAGCTGAGCATATCAGTGGTGAGAGCAAAAAGCACATTTATAAGAAGAAGGTTTTCACTGAATACAGCAAGAAGTGGCAGGATGAAGATGGCAAGAAGCAGCTGAAGAAGGACTTCAGCAGCACAAACAAGTTCTGCCAGGTCATCCTGCCGTTGCTCACATCCAGGTGTGCCTGCTGCCTCTGCATCAGAAGCCCGCCTCATGGAGGCCCAGGTGAACCAAGGATGGTTGCTGAAAAGCTGGACTGAGCCTGAGAGCGACTGGAGTAGCAGATCCCTGTGAAGCAAGTGCTGGACAGGATGAGACGATCGATACCATTGGGGTGACTGAAGGCAAAGGCTACAAGGGGTCAGCAGCCACTGACGTACCAATAAACTGCTCCCCAAGACCCAGCAAGGGCTGTGCAAGGTTGCCTGTGTCAGGGATTGGCATCCTGCTGGTCAGAAAATGCCAGACAGAAAGGCTACCATCAACACACTGAGATCAAGAAGATTTACAAGATTGACCAGGGCTTCCTTATCAAGGACCGCAAGCTGATCAAGAACAATGACTCTGCGCATTACAATCTGTCTGATAAGCGATTAACACTCTGGAGGCTTTGTCCACTACAGTGAAGTGACCCATGACTTTGTCATACTGAAAGGCCATGTGATGGGGACCAAGAAGCAAGTAAGTGCTCACCCTCTGCAAGTCCTTGCTGGGCAGACCAAACGGTGGGCCCTGAAGAAGATGGACCTGAAGTTCATGGTCACTACCTCCAACGTTGACCCTGGCGGTTTGCTTTTTGTCTCTCCTAAAAGTGACTTCCAGGATGGCAGGAACCCTCAATAAATGTGCTCAATAAATGTGCTCAATAAATGCTAGAGATACGGGCTTGCTCTTTGGAAGGGCACTCCTCCATCCTCTTGGCTGCAGTGGGAGAGGAGCTAAGGCGGCTAAGGTGGCCCGGCCCCGCCCCGCCCCGTCCCTCCTGTCCCCTCCCCTCCCGAGAGGGAAGGGGACAGCGGGCGGCCTTCAAGGCCACGCCCCCGGCCCGCCTCCTCGGGGACGCCTGTCTCTTTAAGGGCCGCCGGGCGGGGCGCGCAGCGCAGCCTCGCTCTGGGGCCGGGGCCTGCGCGCTCTCGCCCCGCGCGCCCCTTGCTCCTTGAGCTTCGTGCACCCACCGGGCAGCGGTTTCTGCTCCAGAGTGGTCATGTCTGCCAGCCAGGCCCGGCGGGGCGGCGCGGCCCCTGCCCGGGTGCCCGCGGCTGGCGACCGCGAAGGGCCATGATCCGGCTGGGCGGCTGGTGTGCGCGGCGGCCCCGCGGCACGGCGGCCCCGGCGGGGCGGCGCTGGCAGTCCGGGGGCCCGGCGGGTCAGGGGCGCGGCCGCGCCCTGCGGGTGCTGGTGGACATGGACGGCGTGCTCGCCGATTTCGAAGGCGGTTTCCTCAGGAAGTTCCGCGCGCGTTTCCCCGACCTGCCCTTCATCGCGCTGGAGGACCGGCGCGGCTTCTGGGTGTCAGAACAGTACCGCAGCCTGGGGCCCGAGCTGAGGGTGAGCGTCCCCAGCCCTGCAGCCTCTCGCGCCCGAGGCCCGGCGCCCTCCTCGGGGCGGGGGAACCGGGGTCTGCCTCCCCAGCCCTGGGACTGAGAGCCCGCGCGACCTTGAGTGGGTCACCGCCTCAGCCTCAGGGGGCTCCGCTTGCAAAACCTGTCCTGGGAACAGCGGCGAGGACAGAGCCAACCCTGCGCGCTCTTGGCCGACCTGGGGATGTCTCAAAATATCCCTCTCTATCTTCAGCCGACTTCAGTATTTGGGGGTAGATTCGGCTTCTTTTATCTTTGAATAAAATAAACGTGACAAGTCAAATCCTCCGGCCCATGCCATAGTCACATTCCTATTTCTTCCTCCTGAAATTGATGATTGCTTCTTACCATTCTTTTTTTTTTTTTTTTTTTTGCCCTTTTGCGTGAAAGCATAGCTCCCACTGGTGCTTGAAACACAGAGGTTGAGTTACTTTCTGGCCAGAGCAGGGAGTCAGTGGTCCAGGTGGGATGGGATCATCTGTTGGGCTTATCCCCTTGCTCTGGTGGCCCTGCTGAACACCTGAGCCCGCAGACCCCTGGGACTCCTGCTGTCCTCTGCTCTCTGAGTCAGTGACGGATTCGAGGAGATGGGGAGAGGGTTGTCCAAGTAGGTTTGCAGACAGCTTGCTTGTAAATTTAAACTATTTTGTGAAAGGATAGGTATTTTATCATGCACAAATATAGGTGTTTTCTGGCATCCTTGATGGGCCACTTATGGTCACTGTCAGATAATTTCATCACGATGACGATGATGGTATTAGAGTGTTTTGTAACCGCATCTTGATGGTATTATCTCCTCTGTGATATAGACATTATCTCCATTATGCAGGTGATGGCCCAACTTGCATAGCTCGTAAGGGGCTCAGCCAGCATTCTGACTCAAGTCTCTCTGCCTCCCAGACACCTTTGGCCTCCCCCACCTCAAAGTTCTGTTCTCTGTCCTGCTGTCTCTAACAAGTGACCTTTCTTTGGACTTAAAAAAGGTACTTTGAGATATTTTGGTTTGTCGAGGGGCAGATGTTACAAAGGAAATTCAGAGTCATTTGTTTTCATTACTACCAGGCACTTCAGAGATGGCTTTCTCCTAGTCCCTTGCACAGACTTCTCTCAGTGCTGATGTCTTATTAAAAACTTTAAACCAGGGAAAGCACCCTAGTAATTTTTGCAGTCTCAGAACATATGCTCTTGGCTCTGTTGGTGTTCCTTTATAAGCATTGCCCAACATTGGTAGATTCGGTACCTTATTTCCTCCCACAAGTGTATTAGGGTAATGAAACTAAGCTTAACCCCAATTCTGAAAAGGACAGTGGCTTCAGCCCTTTGTACAGCTGTGTGGACTCCGGGTTTAAGGAGATGAATTGCCATTTTCCAAGAACCAAGCAAAGGAACAGAACTCCTGGGGCAATCAGGAACACTGCACTGAGGTTGATCTCATATCTCCTGCTTCTGGGAACATTGCAGGAAACAGAATTTGACAGGTGAGCACATGCCTATTATCCCAGCACGGCTCAAACTAGGACATCCTCAGGTCTCCTCTTGCCCAAGCTGGCCCAGTATCTGCAGTTAAAAACAACCAACTGACTGACTTACTCAGCTTCCATATGTAAGCATTTCTCCTTTATAATCCATATTCTCTTTGCTTTTTACAGTGATCTGAGATGAGAGGTAAACAAGGCTTCAGAGGAAGGCAGGGGTCATTTAAACTAACTTAAAATCTTATGGTATTCGGACAGTTGAGGAACCTGGAGAGAGGGTTTTGGAGCAAGTCCATGAAGGTGGGATGGTAGGGATGCAGGGACATTGATCACTGAGGTGAGGTAGTCAGCCTAGGGGCACACAGAAGTGCATATCTTCTGACCTCTAAGTCAAGCACGCTTTCTGCCATGCTACATTGTCTCCTGGGTGAGTGAGAAGCCCCAAATTCAAGTTGTCACTCATAATGGCCTTGAAGAAAAAAATCCTTATCTGTAAATTGGGGGTGGCAATTCTTGCCCCTTGTGGGATGTGAGGGTCATGCAAGAGACAGAGTAAATTAGCAAGTTGTATAAGTTAACAAGTTGCATAACCCTTTGTAGTTCACATGAGTTTTGCCAGATTGGTCTGGGGTACTGCCCCATGGGTGTGGTGGTGGCTCTTGTGGGGTGTTCAGCTTCTGACTGACAGAACCACTTCCTGCCTCATTCATGTGGGGCTTAGCTTCCTACTTCTCAGAGGCTGGGCTTTGTCTCCTCTCCTGTTGTCACTTACTCCTTATCCTGGCCCTGGATAAGTGTGACACTCTGTAGATGTGATTTTGGCCCAGCCACATAAAGTGGAGACTTCCATGCTGGGGTTAGGAGATGGATTCTACCCCCTGCTTGGCCACTGTTCTTCTGTGTGACATTAGGTGCATCTTTACCCATTCTGAATGTTGTTTTTCTCATATATAACAAGAAGATTAGATTTTCACTTTTCAAACTTTATTATTTTTTTGGTAAGATTTATTTATTTATGCATACAAGAAGTGGGGTATAGACTAGAGGTGCAGTGGGTAAGAGGATTCACCAGAGAGAGTGGGGAGCAGAACAGGCAGATCTGCTGAAATACACTGCTGAGGGGAGCAGCGGGCGAGGCAGGAGAGGTCTGCTGCACCATGTGGGTTGCTCGCTGGCCAGCAGGGGATGGAACTCATGCTGCAGTGGCTGCTGATAGTTAGATAGCGCTGTCTTTAACCCCTGCGCCACCAGGGAGGCCCTATTTTCAAACTTTAAAAGCAGAAGAAAACTTAAAACAAAAGCCTGTATTATTAGCATCCCAATACATAAAACAGTTAGTGGTTAATATAGGTGAGGAGTCTAGAGCTCTACCTAATTGATCTTCCATCCACACCCCTCTTATCCTGCCTGGCACAGGCACTCTTAAGTATCTTTGAATTCCTCCAGCCCTCAAATTTAATGACTCTAGTGCCAAGACCTGGCCCACCCTCGGAGCCTCCATGATGCTTCTGGCTATTAGAATCAAGCAAGTATGTGGTCATGGGGAGCAGGCTCAGGCCCCAGAGGGCTCTAGCCAGGCCTCCAGCAGAGAGCAGCCTTTGGGACCCACCGCCTTTGACACCGCAGCTGTTCTCTGCTGGATCCTGGCAGAAATCAGGTCCCTCTTGGAGAGGAGCCAGAACACACACAAGCTCTGTGTACTCCCTCCTTCCCCCCAGCCCCCAGGGAATGTGTCCTTAGGTGTGTGTATAGGGGGGTAGGGGTGAGGGGACCAGAGAAGCCCCACAATCTAATCAGCCACCCTTCCCTGTCAGGACATCCTCCCTGTTATGAGGTGATGTGCTGAGGACCCTGGAAGTCAGCTCTTTCTCTCATCTTCTTAGGAGAAAGCCATCAGCATATGGGAATCGAAGAATTTCTTTTTTGACCTTGAGCCTCTCCCAGGGGCTGTGGAGGCTCTGAAGCAGATGGCCAGTCTGGAGAAGTAAGTGTGTCTTCAAGCCCAGTGTCTGTACCTTCTTCCTGCCGTCACCTCTTTGGCTTCTGTCCCCTCGCTCTGCCTCCTTTCCTTCTCTCTTGTCATCCCCTGCACAAGGTCATGCTTGTTTCATTGTGTCTGGAGCTGGTAGAAACCTAACGGAACAAAACAGATTCCCTGTATATTTCTGTCAAGATGGTTAGATCCAGTAATGAGAAAAGATGCCTATTGACCTGGTTCACTGGGTGTTCAGAGTTCATTTCATCTGAGAACTGGCCCTATTAGCTACTGCTGGGCAACAGTGTAAAGGAATGAGCAAGAGATGGTCCTCATGAAGCTTACAGTCTAGCCAGAGAGCATATGTGAAGGTAACACAAGCGAAGGTGATCACAGATTGAGGTCGGTGCTGAAAAGAAAAGAGTGTAGAGGAGACCTAATGAGACAGGGTGGTTAAAGAGGCAGGAGTATTGTGGGAGATGCTTATTTTGTTCTAGTGAAATGATTGATTCTGTGACTGAAACCACACTCTGTAACCTTGACCCACTGCCCACTGAAGTCCACTAGCAGTTATAGGTGAGAACTTTTTTTTTTTAATTTATTTTTTTATACAAGCACTGGGTACAGTTAGAAGCGTGGGAAGACAAGAGAATTCACCAGAGCCAGAGCGGGGAGCAGAGCAGGCAGAAGGACCAAAGTACACTGTTGAGGGGAGCAGCGGGCAGCAGGAGAGGTCTGCGTGCCGTAAGGGACCCTCCTCCGGTGGCCGGGGAGCAGCCGGGGATGGAACCGGTGCTGCAGAGGCTGCGGGCAGCTTCGCAACCCGGCACTCACCCACTGCGCCACCGGGGAGGCCCTATAGGTGAGAACTTTTGATGGCTTTTTTTTTTTTTTTTAAAAAAAAGCCTTATAATTTACACACCATACACCTATTTAAAGTGTACAATTCAGTGGTTTTAATACATCTACAGAGTTGTACAACCATCACCATAGTCAATTTCAGAATATTTCCTCACACCCCCCAAAAGAAACACTATACACAGTCATTAGCAGTGACTGTCCATTCCTACCTTCCTCCTATGGCTCTAGGCAATCAATAATTTGTGTCTATAGATTTGACTATTCTGGGTTTTTTGTATAATTTGTGGGTTTGTTTGTTTTTTTTAAATACTGTGCTTTTTAAAAAAAATATTTATTTATTTATACAAGCACTGGATACAGTCAGAAGAGCGGGAGGGTGAGAGAATTAACCAGAGACAGAGCAGAGAGCAGAACAGGCAGACTGACGAAGTACACTGCTGAGGGGAGCAGCGGGCGCCAGGAGAGGCCTGCGCACCTTGTGGGACCCTCGCCAGTGGCCAGGGATCGAACCAGCACTGCAGAGGCTGTGGGCAGCCTTGCAGCCCAGCGCTCAACTGCTGTGCCACCGGGGAGGCCCAATTTGTGGGGTTTTTGTCTGATGTTTTTCACTCAGTATGTTCCCAGGATACATCCACTTTGTAACACATATCAGACCTTCATTCCTTTTCATTGCTGAATAACACACCATTCAGCACTCCATCCAAGCAGAATGCCACATTTTGCTTTCCACCTGTTGATAGACATTGGGTTGTTTCAATTTTTTGGATATTAAAAATAACACTCCTGTGAACATTCATGTTCACATTTTCTTTGTGTGTGGTTATATGTTCTCATTCCTCTTAGGCATATAGCTTGGAGTAGAATTGCTGGGTCATAACACAAATGTTTAATATTTTGAGGACTGCCAAACACTTCCAAGGAGACTACATCATTTTACATTACTGTTAGCAGCAAAAGGGGAATCCATTTCTCCACATTTTCCCCAATACTTGTTATTGTCTTTTTTATTCTAGTTATCCTTGTGGGTAAGTGCTGTCTCATTGTGGCCTTGATTTGCATTTCTCTGAAGGCTAATGAGGTTAAACCTCTTTCTGTGTGTTTATCAGTCATGGGTATATCTTTTTTTTTTTTTTTGAGAAATATTTATTCAAATCCTTTACTAAATATTTTAATTGGGTTGTCTTTTATTATTGTCGACTTGTAGGGTTCTTTATATATTCTACGAAACAAGTTCCTCAGATTAGCTGTTTAGATCCAGTAATGAGATATGAGGGATATTGACCTGATTTACTAGGTGTTCAAAGTTCATTTCATATAAGAACTCACCTGTTAGATACTGTCAGGCACCAGTGTAAAGAAATAAGCAAGATATGATCCTAATGAAGGAAGCAAGTTTCTTAGTTTTTTTTTAAAGATTTATTTATTTATTTATTTATGCAAGCACTGGGTATAGTTAGAAGCGCAGGAGGGTGAGAGAATTCACCAGGTCAGAGCGGAGAACAGAACAGGCAGACTGATGAGGTACACTGCTGAGGGGAGCAGTGGGCAGCAGGAGAGGTCTGCGCACCATGTGGGACCCTCGCCTGGCGGCTGGGGATCTAACCGGCGCTGCAGAGGCTGCTGGCAGTTTCGCAACCCAGCTCTCAACTGCTGCGCCACAGGGGAGGCCCTCTTGTTAGATATATTATTTGCAAAAAATATATATATTATCCGTGGATTATTATTTTACTTCTTGATGGTGTCCTTGAAATACAAATGTTTTTACTTTAAAGTTGTTTGTTTTTTTCTTTTGACTTGTTTTTAGTGTTGTATCTAAACATCCTTTGCTTCATTCAAGGTCACAAAGATTTTTCTTCTAAGAGTTTTGTAGTTTTAGTTCTCACATTTAGGCTTGGTACATTTTGAGTTGAGTTTTGTGTGTGGTGTAAGGAAGGCGTCCCATTTCTTTCTTTTTTTTTTTTTAAACATTTTTTTTTTATAGAGGCATGTTTATTTATTTATTTGTTTGTTTGTTTTGTTTATACATGCACTGGGTACAGTCAGAAGCGCGGGAGGGTGAGAGAATTCACCAGAGCCAGAGCGGGGAGCAGAGCAGGCAGAAGGACCGAAGTACACTGCTGAGGGGAGCAGCGGGCGGCAGGAGAGGTCTGCGCGCCATGCGGGACCCTCCTCCGGTGGCCGGGGAGCAGCCGGGGATCGAACCTGCGCTGCAGAGGCCGCGGGCAGCTTCGCAACCCAGCGCTCAACCGCTGCGCCACTGGGGAGGCCCCCATTTCTTTCTTTTGCATGTGGATATCACATATAAAATCACTTGTTGAAAAGACTCTTACCTCTGTTGAATTGTCTTGGCATCTTTGTCAATAATCAATTGACTATAAGTGTTGGGATTTATTTCTAGACTTGTATAACTTTTTTTGGTTACAATTTACTTAAACTTAGTAAACCTGAACGACAAATCACATATAAGGTGATTTGGCCTTCATTGTACCATACAATGCCCTCTCCAAACGGTCAACTTTCAAAGTTCAAACATGATAAATTGGCATTAGGGAAGTATAAAAATGCTTACAGTTTGAGTTGAGCGGTGGGTTTGTTTTGTCAGTAATTTACCTTTGGACTTGAGTCCAGGTCTTTCCGGATAGTATATTTTATTTTGGTGTGAGCTAGATGTGTAGTAGAGTCATGTTGTATAATTTTTCCTTCTATTGCTGGAGCCTGGAGAGGCAAAGAAATTTTTTTTTCTTTTTTTTTTTTGCATAGAAGCTTTTCAGAAGTTTACTCTTTGTCTAGGTCAGCTTTTTCCTGGACCATATTTATGAACTATATTTGGGGGAGCTGGATAGTGTGGTATTCAGGGGGCGTTAGGCTGCCCAGCTCAGATCTGGGCTCCTTGATACCCCTAACTCTCAGACATTGGATAAATTATTAAACTTTCTGGGTCCCAGAGTCTTCATCTAGCAGTAAAATGAACATGATGAGGAAGTCCTAAATGTTGGACCTGACACATAGATGCCCAGTAAATGTTAGCTGCTGCTGTTACTATTCTGCAAGATTTAATAGATATGCAACAAGAAAAACATTGTTTAACCAAAGCAGTGTGGGAAACATTGAATTAAGGAGGTTTCTTTCCTATAGGGCTTTCAGAGCTTGTAGGTTATTAATGTTCACTGTGATACTTCATCGGGATAGCAGAGATAGTGTTCTTCAAATGTATTCTAGCCTAGAACACTTTTTCCTACATCTTCCTGTTAGCACGTTTGCAGAGATTCTAGTCTGGGAATGCAGCCCAGATCACACCATCAGGCCTTTATGTCCTCTTAGGCTCTTAGCTGGGTGGAAGATTCCTATGGTCAGTCAGTGCCCAAAGTTTGGACAAAAAAGAGGAGTCTAGTCATTATCTAAGTGGCTAGCTGTGTGTCTAGTGCTGAAGTGAACAGAGGCCAAGGTTTAAAATGTAGTTTAATAGATATTTATCAAGCTGCTGGCATATGTCGGACCTTGTACTAGGTGCCATGCCATGATATAGAAGTAGATAGTTTTTCTAATAGATTTATTTATTTATGCATATAAGAACTGGGGTATAGGCCTGGGGTTTGGGGTGGGGGCAGGGGTGTGAGGATTCACCAGAGACAGAGTAGGGAGCAGAACAGGCTGACTGACTGAAATACACAGCTGAGGGGAGCAGCAGGTGAGAAAGGAGAGGTCTGCTGTGCCACGTGTGTAGCTCTCTGGCTGGGGATTGAACTCAAACTGCAGTGGCTGCTGATAGCTTAAAAGTGCTGAGACTTAAACCCTTGTGCCACTAGGGAGGCCCAATAAATAGTTTTTGTCTTTGAAGAGTTCACTAGGAAGCAAGGGACTAGGACATGGGCCTGACAGTGTTGCAGCAGGGTGTGGGAATGGGCTGTGAGAATACAGACAGGCAGGGCTACAACTATGCAGGGAGGCAGGAACACTTAAGCTGTCATCTTGAAGAATGACCAGGAGCCCACCAGGTGGACGGCAAGAGGGATTCAGGTAGGAGGGGAGCTGTGTGAGCAAAGACCTGCCCTGCCCACCCCAGAGACTGTCCTCCAGTGCCTCCCTAGGCATTGCCTCACCTCCGAAAGAGCTTACTTGGAATCTCTTCAGTGGTCACTAATCTTTTCATTATTATTTAGTAATACATGAGTGCATTCTTAGAAAAACTCCTATGATGTGAACATATTTGGAAAAAATGCGAGTTGCCTATTTTGTTTCTCTTCTGTGTGTATTGCCCTTGATCCCACTCTTTTCACCCTAGTTAGCAGTTTAGGGTACATGCTTCCAGGTCCTTTGCAATGCATTTACACTCAGGTTTGTATACAGACTTGTAAATTTGTATGTTCTATCCAGCAGCCAGCGTGATTTTTAACAGCAAATTCTGGTGATAGTAGTCACCTCTTAAAACACTCTGTGGGTCTAACTATTGCACTAAAATAAAATAAAATGCGTTGACCAGCCATGGCCACATAGTTTTTATCATTCATTTCTGAGCACCTTGAATGTCACCTCCTCAAGGAGGCCTTCCCTAACCACTGTACTTCCCCATCCAGTCATTCTGCCCCGTTGCCCCAGGCACACACTCAAAGCTGAAATGTGCTCAGGTTTGCCTCTTCCTCTTTCCAGTGTAAGCTCCCTGAGGTCAGGGGCTGTTTGGTAGTGGCTATATTCCCAGTCCCTAGAGTGATATCTGGCACATGGTACACAATCAAATTTTTTTGAATGAATAACTATATAACGATATATGTACATATATATATACATATATATACATATACATACACATGTACATAACTATATATGTGCACATTCACATAATAGTTGCCAGTGTTTGTTTTAAACAGGAATGGGCTTGTGTATGTAATTCTGTAGCTTTCTCTTTTTCACTTAACAGTTTATCTTAGGTGTCTCTCCACATCAGTACTATAGCGATATCTTATTATCTTTAATTGTGGCATAGTATTTTATTGTACACATGTACTATTATTTATTTAGTGATTGCCATCTAGACATTTAAGTCATTTCTCATTTTTTCTTGTGTGGCAGGGCTACACTGAGAGTCTCAGTGAATGCGGGTGGATATTTCTGCACTGCAGTGGACTAGCTGTATCAAACTCATGTACATTGAGTGTTCTGATAGATACTCAGTGATCCATGCTATTCTCTTAGAAGATGAACATACACAGCAACCAGCATGGTGCATTCCACATAAAATGTCCTCCATCAACATGAATTGCCCTTTGAAGGTGCACTTGACATGTTAAAGTGGCCAAAACTTATTTGGAGTCAGTGCCAGCAAGTAAGTGGGTTCTATCTGAATCTCCCCAGTGCTTGGAATGTAATGGAGTTTACTATATGTTGAATAAGAGAAATGCACAATGTCTGAAGCAATGAGTACTTTCTGAAGTGGTCATAACTGGCCTCAGGTGTCAGTCCATCAGAGAAAGCCAAAAAATGTTTGCTTTAAAAAATGTAGCTGAACAACAACAAAATATAGAAAACATAGCTTATGGCTAATTTTGGAGAACTAAAATATAGGATAAAAAATCATATATATAATCTTACCACTTTGAAACCACTGCTTTCTTATATTTTGGTGTTTTTGCTTGAGTTTTCTTTCCTATATATTTTCCCCATATATGTTATTACAGTATCTCTAAGTCCAAATGTATTATTTAGTAGCAGTATTTATCAAAAGCAAGTCTTTAACATCGTGGGGGACTACTTTTAAAGGAGGTGTGCACTGGACGTGGTGATGCAAGAGTCTGGGTGACAACGGGCAATTTCGCAAAGAGGAGGGGACGGTCTCCAGGCTGGAGTGGCTTGAAGCGGGCTCAGGGGTGAGGAAGTGAAGTTAGCAAGAGCAGGCAACTTGGTAGGTGCATATCGTTGCCAGCTGTGGCATCAAGGTTTTTCTACAGCAGGTCCTGGAATAATGTTTTGCTATAATGTCGATGAGAAAAACAATCCCAGCTTGTGTTGAACAAGATGACGGTATTCAAAGGCCTTGTGTCATCACACATCCTTTCACTTTAAGTTGCAGTTCCTGAGAGCCTGTTGATGACATGAAGTGAGAACATCTGGATGCGTGTAAACACACACACGCACATGCACACACACGTGCACAGAGAGAGAGAGAGAGAGATGGGAGGTACTAGAACATGTTTGGATGAGGAGTATCACAGGGGCAAGGTCCTTGTGAAGACAAAGGACAGGATCCTGGGCACAAGTGGAGGCCTGTTGTGAGTGCGGATGCGTCTTCCTCCTGTTCAGGGGAGAGGGAAAAGGATGTTCTGGATGTCACGGTGAGTCAACAAGGAGTCTCATCAGCCAGGAGTTTGAGGAAACAGAGAGGCTGGTTGTAGCTTGCTGGAGACCCGCCCCAGCTAGAAGTCGTGTCAGGGATCTCAGAAAGGAGAGGACGGAGTGGGAGGCGCAGCCTGCCGCAGTAGCTGTGCTGGAGAATAGTAAGGTGAGCACACGTAGGGCGCTGGAGAGAGGCTGCCACGCATCCTGGGCTTGTGGCTATGAATTTAAGGTGAAACCCGTCAAGCCAATTATATATAGTTTTTCCCTTCAGCCACTCTCAGTTTCTTGGGTGCAAGAAGTTGTTAGTTGGGTTTGTTCGGGGCAAACAGAGCTCAGTGGAAGAGGGGAAAGGCCAGCGGAGTGATGGTGGTGAGGCCCCAGAGCCTGGCAGCCAGGGACCGTGGCCAGGAGCAGTGAGGGGATAGTGGCCACGACCCGTGTTTGTTTCAGTGAAGGCAAAGGCTTGAGCGGAAGGTGTCAGAATGAGTTTACTGGTCGGGTAGGTGATTTTAGGGTTAGTGATTACCAGCTCCCACTGTGACGGGAGAAGGCACTAGAGCTGGGGTGGAGGAGGAGGTTTTGGAGGTGAGAGGGTTGGGAGCAGAGGGGCTGAGGGCTTGGATCGGCACTTGCGTGTGTAAGTGTCCGAGGACATGTCAGGTGGGGCGGAGGGGCCGTAGTGAGCCCCCGAGGCAAGTGGTGGGTGACAACAGTGGACAAGGGCCGCAGGGGGCCTGCCAGGCAGGGGCTTCCCAGGGCCAGGGGCCTGCAGGAGGAAAGGTGTGGAAGTGACAATGGAGGACAAAACAGACTCTTTCCCCGCCATCCATCTCTGAGTGCTTGCGCTTGAGCATGAACAACTCTCACTCAGAGGCCCCAGGAGGTGGTTCTTCCGTGCGGCCAGCTCTCAGGGCGGAGAGGCTGAGTACCTGGGTGTGGGAGATGTATGAGGTTGGCCTGGGGAGCGCTGAGAGGCCAGGCTCCTGGTAACTAGAAGGCGCGTGTTTTCTGCCCAGGGACCTGGCAGTCTGACTCATGGCTCTCAGGGGACTCATTTACCAAAGAGAAAAAGGGAAAGGAAAATCCAGTTCTCCCTTGGCTCCATTTGATGAGCCAACAGATGCCAGTTCCAGAGGCAGATGCCGGCTTTTGGGGATGTTTGGGACCAGATGACTGTTGGTGAGCAGGCTGGGGCTGTGGGCAGAAGCAGGTCCTTCGCCCTCCAGTCAGCTCCCTCCTTGTGCTCAGAACCACAGACTGTGGGGAGGGTCATTCCTCATCCCTAACACCTGTCCTGTTGGGGAGCTTGGCCCTGGGTGGGCCAGGGCTCCTCTCTGCGTCCACAGCCAGGGGGCTTGACTGACACACTTTGTTGAAAGACTTCTTTTGGCTTCTTTACTCTGTGTTGCATGAAGCCCTGCGTCTCCTGCAAGAAACTGACTCTGCATCTTTTTTATGTGTTTCATTGCTAAAAGCTTCCATCGCATTAGCTCCCTGTTCCTGACACAGAGAGGACAGCTGATGAGCTCCTCTTCCCTTATGAGTCTGACTATGCAGAATTGTCCGAAGTCAGATGCCCCTTTTCATAAGGTGGTTGTCTGGGCCAGAGGTGAGGTCACACCCTGTTGCCCAAGGCAGTGAGCAGGGCAGGGAGGTGGGTTTTACGTTCCAGGAGACAGACTGGCCCTGGAGGGCCCAGCAGCCCTAGGTCAGGAGTGGGGCAATGAGGGCGCGGATGTGGGCTGACAGACTCTCTCCTTTTTCTTCTTGCAGCACTGATGTCTTCATCTGTACGAGCCCCATCAAGAAGTACAAGTACTGTCCGTATGAGAAGGTGAGACAGTCTGTAGAGCGGGCTTGGGCACTTGGCCTCTTCCACCTTTACCCCACGCGTCTCAGGTGAGGTGCTCGCACTCAGCAGGCCCAGGAGAAAGGACACGCACCCATTATCTTCCCTCCCAGTGCTGGGTGCCAGTCACCTGCGCTGCCTGGCTTCTGCCTCTTCCCCCATCCATACTTCCTGTCTCTGTGTCAGGATCTCCTCCCAGGAGCGCCTCTAGTGCCATCTCCATTTCTGAGCTGCACTTTGCTCGTGGACCTGGGGCCATGTGGCCCTTAGAGGGTGTGTCGGGGCTGGTCCCACGGTGCTGTGCCTGATGTCCTGTCCCTGCTGTGCCTTCCCAGCCCTCTGCTCTCCCCGGTGTCTTCACACACATGGAGTTCTTCACCGCACAGGGATTGGTTTCTTGGACTTGACACTCGTCCCCCTAGGTCTTATGAGAGCACCTCCCTTAAAGCCCTAGAAATCCTTTTGCTATGTGTAGTTCAGATTCAGTCATTTTTGACAGATTCTGGTTTAGAAATAAAGGCATTGTTGTACAGTTGACTAATTGCATTCATTTGGGCTGAACTATTTTATCCCCAAGTGTTTTTCCCAGAACCAAAATGATAGCCAGTTGAATAGTGAACAGCACTTCTCTTCCAAAACAGCAGCTAATGAAGCTAATAAAAGATGCTTATCCAAGTCTTGCCCTTTCCTCAGAGGTTTCCCTCACACGCCCGGCCCTGCCGAGGCCCTGGCTGAGCCTGGGACTTACACTTAGAGCCTCAGATCTGTGAGCCACCTGTAAGCTCCTTTTCTTAACCTCTCAGAATTTTGGTTTCTTGCAAACATAATAAAACCTCTCACAGACATCATTTAAGAAAATTGCAGTAGTTTATATAAACCATCTAATGTGTTAAAAAAAAGCTGTAAATATCACCCCCTTGTCAGCTATCTGTCCCAAATTTCCCCAGTCCAGGGTAAAGAAAGAACAAACATCAGCACACCTTTTTCTAGCCAGAAGTCTAGACAGTTCTGTAGTCTATTAGTTTTTCCCGCATTCTTGAATCTAGGAAAAATCAATTATGTGCCCAGTTGCCTACACTGTTTAATTATGTTTTTTTTTTTTAAATCCACAAATTTCTTTTAAAAGGAGGGATACAGCTGAGTGTAGATGTTTCTTTCTCTGAGTTCCCTTTATTTCCCAACATTTCTTTGTTAAGCTATTACTTTTGCAACAAAAATGGCCTGGGCCTCTCCTGCCTCCGCACTGCTCTGCTTGCCCCAGGCATCCAGGGCCCCTTTTCTTGGCATGGTACGGGGGGTACTCACTTTGCCAGATGGGCAGTGTGGGTGATCAGCTCATTCGACCCAACCCAGCTGCAGCGTGGCGATGAGGCTCTTGAGCTTTTAGGTGAGCCTGAGGCAGCCTGTTGTATAACGGGGGCTCTTGCTGAGACAGGTGGCAGCTTGGCCCTCTGTCCACTGAGTAACATGACTCTGGAGAAGGATGTTTGGGGAGCTCAAAACCGGGCCAGTGGGAGGCAAAGGGGACAGCTGATGGCCAGCATGTCATGGGTCTACAAAATCAGCGTCCCCTCCCTTGGACAAGTCTGGCCAAAAGGGACCATTCCTTCTTCCCATGCTTGATCTTGGTGTGTACTTTTTCTCAGTAAGTATTCATGATACATGGCCCCTGAGCTCAAGGAATTTACAGTTAAGTGGAGCAGACAGATGCGACACGAGTGATTATGCACATGTGTGGCTACCACTGTGACCACTGCTAGGAAGGGCAGTTAGAGCTTGGTGTGTGTGTGTGTGTGTGTGTGTGTGTGTGTGTGTGTGTGTGTGAGTAAAGGAGAGTGACAGGGGTGTTCCAGTCTGGGGAAATTTCTTATGAAGCAACTGAGGCAGGAAAAAGCACAACATAGTTGAAAAATCAAGAAAATCCTTGAAGGGACACAGAAAGTGAGGGGCTGGCACTGGAAGTGGTGCTGGGCCCAACCAGGGCCACCTTGTGCTCTCTGCCCGGCAGCACTGTGACTCCGGGCTGTCTCTCTGCTTTGCCTCACTAGTTGCCTCTTTCGACGGGACTTCCTGGATTTGGTGTGTGGCTCAGCACAGTGACCCTTCAACCAGAAAGGAGCAGTCCATGGTGCATGCTCTACTCCCCTCATTTCACACAGGGATGGCCAGGGCCAGGCAGCTGGGTGGCTGGAGGCCGGGCAGAACTACCTTGCAGGCCGTGGCCCACCCCTGCTTGTTCTCCATTCCAGAGCCAAAGGGAGGCTGTCTGATCCTGCCTAAATAAAACCTCTCCTTGGTTAAAATGCAGCAACCCAACCAGATCTGTCCATTAATGTGTTGGTTTGCAGCAATTAAGAAACCAGAAAGACATTGGGGTTGAGTCTGTGGCTGTGGAGCTCCCTGCTGCCAGCCTGACAGGGGTTGGTTTCGCTTTCAATGTCTGCTGTGCCCCAGAGCCCGGGGAGCTTAGCCAGTGTGCCTACTACCTGCTGCCCCCGCTGGCTGGAGAGTGTAGGAGGACCTGGAGGGAGTGGCTGGGACCCATCTCAAAGTGCTTCCGTTGTGGGAGGGCACCCTGCAGACCACACCAGGAGGCAAGGGAGAGATTCAGGCCAGTGACAGCAGGGCAAGACCTTGTGCTGGGCTCTTCCTAGCCTGCTCCCCACAGCCCCATTCCTTCGTAGGCCACCACTCATGGCGCTAGTACCCCACTTTCCCTCAGCTCCCAGGCACGCCTCTACCTATCAGCACCTCATGCTCGCCACCTGAAAGGCAATCCCTGTAGCTCCAGTTTGTAAGTGGCTTCCTGAATCAAGCCCTCTTGGCTCACCCAGGATAGGACGTACCTGCGGGTCAGGGGCGCTATAGACTGCTCCTCAGTGGCACCTTGCCAGGTGTCATGTAGCAAATGGTTTCAGTAGACCTTTGGGCCCTGTCCCCTTTCCTCTTGCCCCAGACACAAAGAACACAGTGCCTGTGGGAACCTTCAAGGCCTTCCAGCTGCCGGGCAGCGGGAGGAGGCCCCTTATTGTGTCCAGGTGGCCTGTGCAAGGGTGGGGCTGAGTGGGTTTGAGGCCTGGTTGTGCTGCTTTTGGCTGTGGTGCATGTGTCAGGTGACCCTCTCCTTGGGCATAGTTTTCTTGGCTGCCAGGGGGATGATGCTGTCTCCTGTCAGCAACCTTTCTACCCACGGGCAGTGCGGCTGCACTCAGGTCTGGTGATGCTTTCTTCCCTCTTCTGCTGCTCGTTTCAGTATGCCTGGGTGGAGAAGCACTTTGGTTCTGACTTCCTGGAGCACATCGTGCTGACCAGAGACAAGACTGTGGTCTCTGCTGACCTTCTCATAGACGACCGGCTGGACATCACAGGCAAGTGCCCTGCGGCTGGTAGGGCTGGGCCTCAACCCCTTCTTCCCCATGTGTAAGAAACCCCACTTAGTTGCCAGAAATGTATTAGGTGTCCAGCCTGAGCTCGGTGCTGAGTCTCTTCCCTTTTGGGAAGACACGTTTCTTTCCAGTATCCGGCCTTGGAAGGGGCACCGCTGGGAGCCGGGAGAAGTGGGTCCCAGCTTCTGGGGTAACTTGCTGGGTGACCTTGGGTGAGTCCTTTTATTCCTTGAAGCCTTGCCTCCTTCATGTAAAATGAGGGTTGGTCTCTGGCTTCCAAATATTTGTTTTTAGCGCAGAACCCTTTTTACTTCCAAAAGCAATTTGGACTAAGCCTAACATGTAAGCATAATTTCTCCAATTTAAGGTGGTTCAGGAGTTGTATTTGTTTCTTTTGCTTATGAATTCCCACCTCTCAAAAAAGCAAACAAACAAACACAAACTGACTTAAAAGGAAAGGATAAAAAGTGGGGTAGGAAGGATTCAGGCATGGCTGGATCTAGGAGTGAAACAGCCTCCCGGCTCTGCTCAGCTCTGCTTTGCCTTTGTATTCTAACAGGCTCTCTCCTCCTGGAAACCATCAGTAGTTTGAGAGTTAAATCCTATTCTCTTGGATGCGTCAGTGGGAAAAACAGACTGTTTCTTTCCTGATGGGTTTTGAGCTAGCTTAGGAAACATGCTCATTTCTCCACGCATCACTGTCTAGAAGGCAGAAGGCACAGGTGATGAACCATGTTGTGTAGCTTCCCAAGGGCAACCACAGGGCATAGGGCACACAGGAGCTGGGACCCAGTGGACTCAGAGACCCTCTCAGCCCCATTTCTAACCACAGATAGCAGGGGAGAGGCCCATTCAGGAGCTGGGGGTGTAGCCATAGTCCTGTGGTTGGGATCACTACCAGCATTGCCAGCGTGGACATGTGGACTTGAGGGATTGGCACAGGGAGGTTGTGGGGCCATGGTCCATAGCTGGTAAGCTGCCCCAGTGCAGGAGGATTGAGACACAGGCCAGGGGAGGGGCAAGGTGTCGGGGCTGAGCATACAGCATTATCCAGGGTCTTTCAATTGTGACTGTGGTGGTGGTGACCACTGTAGTCACTGCTGGGAACCCGCTGTGCACTGTGCCCAGTGCTTTGTGGGGTCATCCCATTTAATCCTGGCAGTCCCTCATGAGATGGGTGCTGGTGCACTCCTTTCTAATGGGGAAGCCAATTCTCAGAGGCCAGCTGCTTCTCTCAGGACAGTTAGGAATGGGCAGGGCAGCCACACTCCTAACTCTGAACTGAAGTGCTGCTTTCCTACCCACAGGGGCCGAGCCCAACCCCAACTGGGAGCACATCCTCTTCACATCATGCCACAACCGGCACGTGCAGCTGCAGCCCCCCAGCCGCAGACTGCAATCCTGGACGGATGACTGGAAGGCTATTCTGGACAGCAAGCGGCTCCGCTGAACTGTGCTGTGTTCTGGGCTCCCCCTCGGAGCCTGTGACCTCAGGGCGGGATCCCAGTGCTGGCCTGGGGAGCTAGTGATTTGGCCTGGAGGCTCCTCCTCAGACCTCCAGGCCCCTGTCTGGTCTTAACTGATCTTGGAGCAGAGCTGGCCTCAGGACCTTGGACAGTTCACGTGAAGCCAGGCTGCCCAGGTTGACCTCAGGCTTGGCCAGGCACCCCAGATATGGAGGAGCCAAGGTCCTTGGCAGGGTCTGGCTGTCCTCACCGCCTCAGGGAAGCCCCTCAGGTCTGCGGCCCGTCAGTGTGGAGTGCTAGCCGCAGGATGGTTAACAGGCGAGATACGAAGAAGCAGGTGGGGGTGAGCCCCTCACATTCTCAACACAGCCCCCTAACTACTGACTGTTCCTCTGATTGCCACATGACCCACCATGTGTTCAGCAGCCAGTCGCTGAGTTCTGGGGTGGCCAGTTGCTGAGTTCTGTGGTGGGCACCAAGCTGCCCTGGCTGTCAGCTCAGAGGCCCTGCTTAGGGCTCAGTGACCTCAGCAGACTCAAGCATTTGTTGAAGGCATGAAAAATAAATGCTGTCCACATGTGGCTTGAGACTGTGGCCTCCTCTAGCCCCCTCACCCCAGGATCCCCTAGCATATGGTCCTGAGTCATTGCCCTGCACGGATGCGCACAAAATCACCCACCTGGAGATGGACGCTCATGGGGCCAGGGAGAGCGGCCCAATAGCGGCAGAGCCAGCAGCCATGGTGGCCCCTCCGTCCTCCCCAACCTGTGCTGATTGGCACCCTTGCCCTTCCTCTCAAGTGCCTCCTTCCTCTCCTGCCCCCCAGTTCTCCTGCCCTCCTGGCCTATGCACTTCGCAGCAAGATGCCCACCTCTGCTCCCTTCCCAGGCTCCTACGAGATCCCTTGAGCTGAGTGCGGAGGCAGCAGCTGATGTTAGGGTCTTGGCTTTTGTTTCTTGGGACCAATGGGAGCAGCAGCTTGAACTCTCCTCTCCAATCCCCTCCCCCCACCACCCCGCCACCCCCCTCCCTATCCTACACACACACTTTCTCCCGGTGGTTTTCAATCTTCCTTATTTTTTAAAAAAAGATTCATTTTTATTTATGCATACAGGAGCTGGGGCGGGGAGGATTCCCCAGAGACAGCGTGGGGTGCAGAACAGGCAGTTTGACTGAAATACACTGCTGAGGGGAGCAGCAGACGAGACAGGAGAGGTCTGCCATGCCATGTGGATTAGCTCCCTGGCCGGGCAGTGGCTGGCAATAGCATCATAGTACTGAGACTCAAGCCCTTGTGCCACCAGGGAGGCCCAACCTTCCTGATTGAAGGAAACTCCTGAGCTCCCTCTACCTCCCTGCTCTCCCCATCATTGCCCTGGCAGGGAAACCCTAATTTACCCCATCTCTGGAGTCCTCCTGTCAGACTTTATGCTTTCTGTGAGGCCCCCTAGGGTGGAGGGTCAGATAGGACAGAGGTGCGGCAAGGGGCCCTGGGCTCAGGCCTGGCCAAGCTGGCTGAGGACAGGACCTCAGAAGCCTGGACTTGGCCACCCCCATTAGAAAGGAAGGGCTCCTCTCTCTATGGCTGGCTCTACACCATGGGGGTCCATCCTGACTAGGAGTTTGGGTTGCATCACAGCAACTCCAAAGCCATAAATCGCCATGTTGTTCTATGCTCAGCTAGAATCACTTGCCCTGAGGTGGTCACCACTTCAGCTATTTGATTAGTTTAAGGAGAGAAAGAAAAAAAAAATGCAGGAGTAAAGATGCTTTGGTCGATGCTTCTAAACATGGCCCCGGCAGAAAAGGCAGTTAGAACCAGCTCTCCCATCATGGCGAGGAACGCTGGGGCGTGGGGAGTGGGACTAGGATGCCCCCCGCAGAGGTTGCCATGACTGAGGCTGAGCCTGGAAAAGAGGGAGGCAGTCAGAGGGGGAGCTGCCTGCCCTTGGCAAGGGGAAGAAGCACCTGACCTTGGCCTGGACTGAAAAGCTTTATAATTTTCTTGTCAAACTGGATACAGCCAATTGAGACTAAGTACATCTTGCTTCAGAATCATGTAACGAACCACCACCAAGACCCTTCACCCCCTGACAGGAGAGGCGTGGCTCGGCCTGGTGACGGGCTTGGATCAGTGCTGCCCCTCACCTTCAGTGGCTGGTCTGGAAATACCTCCGCTCTCCTCAGAAGTAGAACTATCCAGGGCTCTAGCACTTTGGAAGGAGTGATGGCCTTCAGGCTAGCCTGGGCTTAGTGGGGTTTTTTGCTCTTCTGGGTCGCGATTTCCCCAGTTGGGACCCACTCCATTATCACAGCAAAATGACAACAGTTACTTAGCACTTACTGTGTTCTGGGCCTGGTGAGCACTTTATGTGGCCTCAGAACCCCCTCACTCTAATTGTGGGCTGTGGTGTCCTGAGCAGGACAGCACTGCCGTGCTGGTCAGCAGTGTGGGATTAGCCCAGGCAGCCTCGCTCTGGGACGCATGCTGTGGCTTCTGCACAACATTTTCCTCCGATCCAGAATTCCCTAAGGGCTCCAGGTCCGAATAGAGCAGAGTCTGACCCAAACCTCCCCAGAAGGTGGATATTCAGGCAGGGCTTGGGGGGTGAGGTAAGACTGATGGGAAGGGCCAGGCCAGAGCTGGGTGCATGTCTCAGGACAAGCCTGAAGAAGGGGCTGTTGAGGTGGGAGGCCAGCTCAACATATGTGATGGAAACATGCTTTGTAAATACCCCCACTGCTAGTCTCTCCCTCCCCCAGCAGTACTGAGCCTCTGGCCCAAGGAAAGGCAGGACAGGTGTCATCTAGAACAAGATGTGTGTGGGTGAAGAAGGAGAAGGTCGGGGTATCTCTACTAGAGAAAAATTAGCCTTGTGGGATGGGGCCTTGGCCAAAGCGTGGAGGAGCCAAGTCCCTGGGTGGTGCCCCGTGCCGGTGTGTTGGTTCCAAATTACGTATGTTGGAAGGAGTGTGAGGAAGATAGGGATTCCAGCCCAAACCCCTGATGGCTGAGGAGGTGGCTTCCACACAGCAGGGGCCCTTGAGCAGAAGAACCCACTACCTCCTCCTCTGCCACTGGCTGGGAAAGTAGAGAATGGAGAAGAATGTGGATGAGGATGCTGGCTGGTCAGCAGTTGTTCACCAGGGCGTGGTAAGGGACCCTGGGGCTGAGAGTGGCAGACAGCAGGCCTCCTATCTGGCTGGGCTGAGAGCAGGCCTCACCCCAATGCAGGGCTCAGCAGTGGGGGCAGCAAGGCTGAGGCCCTTGTCAGGGTGAGCAGCAGGGCCCCTGCCCCAGAAGAGGCCAGCTCCGGAGGTCCTCTTGTCAGAGATAAAGGGAGGGAGAACCCCTCTGATGAAAGGGGGAGAGGGAATATCAGCTGCTCCAGGGAGTGAGGACTTTGAAATACTTCTGGAAAGAGCCTGAGTTAGACCAAAGAAGATCATTTTAGGTTGGAAAAAGACTGAGTTTATTTTCATTGGCAAATTTTCATAAAAATCAGTGACTGGTTACAGTTGATAATGAACATATATCTGCACACCTGAGCTTTAGCATGTCTATGTGGTCTTTCCACAGGCACCAGGGCTGTGAACAGTCCGAGGGCCCCCCAGCCAGCAGCCCTGCAGGAAGGAAGGAAGGCACAGGCAGTGGGAGGAGCTCTGGACTGGGGGGAATTGGAGCCTGCTTTTGTGGCCTCTGCAGTTATTTCTCCCTGAACCCGTTTCCAGAACTGCTCAGACTCCATGAGAAAGGGTTGGAGAAGTAGCAACATTTACTCTAGAAGTTACTGCTCAGTGGAGGAAACACTTTGCACTGTGAACAAGGCAACCAGGGAGAGAGGTTCTTCTCTGGAGCCTCCCAGAGAAGTACAAGAGCACTTGTCCTGATGTGGCCACCAGGTGGCAGCATGGCCCATTTGAAACTGTCGGGGGTGGGGGGTGTGTGTGGTGTGTGTGTGTGTGTGTGTGTGTGTGTGTGTGTGTGTGTGTGTGTGTCCCCTTGCGCAAGCGCGCAGAGGGCAAGATGCTGGTGTTTACAAAGGCATCTGCAGGGAAAGAAGGGAAGGGTCAGATTTCCTAAGTTCCTATCTCACTCCTGGACCAGCTATTCCTGCACTCTCTAGGAGCCTTGTCTCCATCCACCCGGAGGCCCTCACAGTGGCCATGTTGTTGTTTTTGGAGTCACTGGGTTTGGAGAACAGGGTCCTTGGGTTCACTCTGGGAAAGAATGCACCAGAGCTCCACTTTCAGTGGCACGTGGCGAGTTTCCCAGACAAGTTTCTCTGCGAGACAGAGACGGTAGTTATATTTAAAGAACAGGTTTATTATAAAAGGGACAGAGGAATAAAGGACACTTGCATAGACACAAACAGGCAGGAAGAGCTGCCCTGAAAGGGACAGGTTTGCTAAGAGAGGCCTGCATAGTTGCAGGCAGGCGGCCTTGAGGAGAGCTGCCTCTGCTGAGGGTCAGTGAAGGATAGC
Organism: Talpa europaea; assembly: GCF_964194135.1. Lineage (NCBI taxonomy): Eukaryota > Metazoa > Chordata > Mammalia > Eulipotyphla > Talpidae > Talpa > Talpa europaea. The sequence continues at coordinate 100,625,750 of NC_140074.1, read as the reverse complement.
CCCGACATGGGACAGGTCATGGGCAGGCAGGAAGCTGCTGCCTAGCTGAGGGAGAGAGTTGGTGAAAAGAAGCACCTACACAGGCACAGTGGGCAGATGGATTGCTGCCCTGAGCCAGTGCAGAGACTGCTGCACTGATACAGTCTTCTTGTTTGGGAGGGGCTTGGTTAGTTGCTGATTTTGGACAGCTATGCAGAATCTGAAAGGGACTGGAGATTCCAGATGGGCTCAATCTCCATATCTTTACCTTTGGGATCTGTTGGACTAAATCTCCATATTTTTACCCTTGGGCCCATGCTCTGCATATTCCCTACAGCAGTCTGATACCTGTTTAGGTTTTATGCTTTGTAATCTATGGGTTGGTGCCTAAGGATCTTGGTTTCCATAGCTGTGTCAATGGCTATGCTAATCCATTCTACCCCCACCTCCTTATGTGAGCCAGGTTTCTGGTCTTGTGGCACCTCCTTTTCAGTTTTTCTATTCTTGTTCTCCATCAGCCAGAAGAGAAAAGTCATTCTGCTTCTAGTCAGGAGTTTGTGCAGATTCCAGCCCTGTCTTAGCCTGCATTTACCCTGGCACTGAGGATAAAGTGGATACTCCTTAGCACTCAAGGACCCTCCATGACCCAGCCCTGCCCTCTGTTGCTCAGGTGCCCACCCCCCTACTCCCCAACTGCCACTTCCCTGTGTCTGCACATTTGTCTCTTCTACTTTCTGGAGCTGCACGGAGTCAGGCTGCTGTGTCCCATCATAGGAATGAAGGGCTGGTGGCTTCCAGCAGCTGCATTTGCAGGTTTTTATCCAGCTCCCTGGGCCTGGGCTTTGGAAAGGGAGAGGCCGGCCACCAGTTGGAATCCTCAAAGATTCGACTGGGCTTTAGGAGGCCCCTAAGCCAGCACATACTGGCACTGTAAAAAAAAAAAAAAAAAAGACTCTTATGGTAGAAATGTGTAGAAACAACAGAGAAATAAATCACCTCCCCAGTAAATATCTCTGCCCTGTTGGCAAACTGGGTAAAATTTAAAAAGAATCCCTGCTTAGCTAGGGTGAAGCTGGCTTAGACCCAAAGGCCATGGCCTAGATGGAACCAGAAATAATGAGGACACATAAATTTTAGTAGCTGGCAGAGAAATGGGGCTGAGGAAACACAGCCTGTGAGGCAAACAGGCTGTGGGCAGAAAACCATGTTCTCTCCCGAACTCTGCAGCTCCCTACCTCTGGGCCAAGGACCTCCTGTGAGAGAACAGGCTGTTTGGGAGCTGCAGTTAACACACAGCGCCACACGATGGCACCAGAGGACCTGGCCTGGCCGGGGACCCACTCAAATACCAGTAGCTCTTTCTTAGTCCCTGTACATTCTGGAAACTCCTGTGGGCAGGTCCTGGGCAGCGCACAGAAGGGCCTCAGTGACTGCTGGCCAAGTGAACAGATGAATCACATCAGCCATAACCGCCACCTGGAAGAGTAGCTCCGGACATTTCCAATCAGACAGACCCTGAGGAAGACTGGTCCCGCTGGGACTGAGGGGGAGAGAATACAGTCCCGACAGACTTTGTGGGTCCCTGCTCTCACGGAGATCCCACCTTGGGATCTTGCCCTCTCCTTGCTCCCCTCTCCTTCATAAGGGCGGTGCACATGGGACCCTCAGATTTCTTGCAGGGGATCTGTCCTCCCCTCCGGCTGAAGCCTCCAGCAGTCTGATCCAGGGGCAGCTGGTGTCTGTCCTGGAAGAGGCCACACCGTGCGCATGCTGGGTGGCACGTCCCCACCCTCCAAGACCCGGTGACATGAACCCCGTGGTGGTGGCATTCGAGTGCCTGGCCTGTGACGCTCAACAAGGCACACACTGTTCTCCCTCCAGAACTCCCACACTTGACCTTGCCCTGTTCTTTCTGCCGCCTCCACCTACAGCCGCCCCTTTTCTTCTCTGCTGAGGTCACCTCAGTCTTCCTCCAAAGCATCCTCGTGGACTGTCCACTCCCCCACTCCTCCCCAGCCCTTTCCTGACCTGCTACTCATAACTCTTCAAACTTGGGTTCTGGGAAGGAATTCCCACTGAGCTGTGGACAGAGATGGGGAGGGAGCCAGCAGCTATTGAGCGTATGCCAGATACTTTATCGCAGCATTGGTCTTCCTGTGACGCTGAGGTAACAATAAATTCATTTTAATTTGTGAAAATTGAAGCTGAGAAAGTGGAGCCTGGGATCAGTTCCACGGGCTTCTTGTGGTGCTCAGAGGTACATGGACATGGAGGTCAGGCAGTGGGTGGGCTGGCTCCCAGGAACGGCAGAGGCCACAGGCACACACATTAGCGATTGTTTAGGGGTGCTCCCCACGGATCTGCAACGATTGGAGGCAGGTTGTGGGGAACAGAAGTAAAGTTCATTTTACTTTGCTTGAAGTAAAGTGAGCTTCAGATATAAGGAATGACAGACATCAAACTTCTCAACAGAGAATTGACATATGGAGAAGCATTCCTATAATCAGAGCAAGAATTTTGAAGAGATTTAATACATATTCTTAAATATGATAAAATATTGAATCCTCAAAAAGATAGACTAGAGAATTCGGAAAGGTAAACTCTGGTCATTGAAGAAAAAAGTCAGTGACTGGGCTGAATCGCACAGTGGCTGCCGTGGAAGGTGAATGGAGAAGCTGGGGCTTGAGCTGAGAACGTCTAGAACACAGCGCAAAAGGACGACGGAGAGGGAAAGTCAAAATAAAAGTCAGGAGATAAGGAGGGCAGAGTCAAGGTCCTGTTTGCTGACCCAAAAGGAGACAAGAACACAGGAAAGAAAACTTGAGAGCTGAGGTTGAAAATGTCCCAGAACTGGGGTCACAAGAGCCGCCAGGACAGGCATCATAAGCAGAGAATACCACTACTCCACAGAATGTGCAGTTTACTGTGGATAAAAATCCGAAATATTTCAAGGCAAAACCCAGACCACTTGCAAAGAATGTCACACTAGAACAAGAGAATGAAGTAATTATCTTCCCATTCTTTTTTTTAAGATTTATTTTTTTTTAAGATTTTTAAAATTTTTATTTATACAAGAGCTGCGGTACAGACCAGAGGAGCAGGAGGGTGAGAGAATTCACCAGAGGCAGAGCAGGGAGCAGAACAGACAGATGGAGCAGCAGGCGAGGCAGGAGAGGTCTGCTGCGCCATGTGGGAATCTCCCTGGCCAGCCGGGAATCGAACCCACACTGTGGAGGCTGCGGACAGCTTCACAGCGCTGCGCTCAACCCGCTGTGCCACCGGGGAAGCCTCTCTTCCAATTCTAAGGAAAAATGATTTCAAACTCAGAATTCTACACTCATTCAAATGCAAGAATGAAAACATTCTAAATACATGCGGTCTCAGCATGTTTAGCATTGAACTCAATCCTTTTTGTTAATGTCACTTACTGATGTGCTCCAGCAAGAAGAAAAGTCAATCCAAGAAATGGAATGCAAGAAACAATGCAAGCAGAGAAATCATGCAAACTTACTGAATTAAGTAAGGGTTGATTGCTTAAGAATGAACAGCAATCTGGAACTAAAACCATAGATATTATCAACAAAGGAGTGTGGAAAAGGGGAGAGTGAAAGTGTGTTAATGTTCTTTTTTTATTAGAGGGTGGATTAGAGGGTAGATTCTGATGAATACCAGTATTAAAAGATGGTTATGATATGTGTGAAAACGGGAAGGTAAATCTCCATAAAAGTAGTAGAATGTGTAATTTTCTTAGAAGGAAAAAGTGAAATGAATAAAATATAAAGAAATCAATCCAACTAGTCCAGCTTCTCTTTCTAGAAAGAGAAGAAAAGCAAAGCATAGGCAGTAGAAACAAACAAACAAACCAAAAAAAAAAAACCCGATATACCAGGAATAAGGATCAGATGTTTCAGAAATTGCAAAGGTGGTAGATTCACCTAAAATCTCTTCAAGTCTTCTTTTCAAGAGAGACATATAAATGACAATAGGAGACTGGAAAGAGGTATATGAAATAAATCCTAACAAAAGGATATTGATAAGTATACATCCTTATCAGACAAAGAATTCAAAGAAGAAAACATTAAAAAGGACAAAGCTGGATCCATGTTGCTAAGAGACAGCCTACCAACAAAAGTTCTGGTATTTTTATGCCCTTAAGAACATGGTTCAAAATATTTAAAACAAAAATTGAAAGACCTATAAAGGAAAATGGAAAACTTTACCATTAAATAGGAGAGTTTAATAATTTTTTCTCAAAAACTGACAGATAAAAGGCAAAAATTAGAACCATAGACATGCATGCCTGTATAGGTATATATGGTATGTGTGTATAACCAGTTCAAAAATAGATTGCATTATTTTCAAATATACATGGACATGGGTCATAATATTAAAATATCAAAAAAGAGAAAACTTTCTGTTTTATCTACAATTATTTTGTAGACAATATGATTGTGCCCTTAGGGAGAAAAATCTAATGAAAGAGCTCAGCAAAGTCATCAGATTATAAGGTCACGTGAAAGTTTTGCTCCCTAGGCAGTGAGGAGGAAGCTCCCTAGGCAGTGAGGAGGAAAGAGGACATCTGGAAGGCAGGACAACAGAGCTGGGAAAAGGAGACAGATAACAAAGGGACACCTCTTTTGTTTAAGGAGGTGAGGCTGGGAGCCAGAGAGGGGGGGCGGTGTCGGGAGAAGGCCGACCAGGTGAATCCAGCCTTGCCCACATTGTCTGAATGCCCACCATCTCCCACATGGTTTACATGGATCATCTAATCCTTGAGGTGGGTGCTGTTGATGCACCCAATTCACAGATGAGAAACTGAGCTATGGCTCCGTATGGTGAATCATAGCAAGGCTTTTGGATTTGGGTCCATCTGACCCCAACCCAGCTGCTCTTAATCTCTACACCATGCAGAGAATGTAAATCAACAAAAGGGCACTTTCAGCTGTATGCTGGGTGCACTTCAAGGGAGAAGGTTATTCTCAAGTCAATGATCCAGAAAATAGTAAGAATCCCTGCCTCACACATTGGGATGCTTTCCAGGATTGGAAACTAGCAACTCTGGGAGCTGGTCCTGGGGCACATGCTGGTTCTTGCATCTGGGGTTAGGGGTGGGTGGCCAGAGATCCAGGCACTGGACACTGATGCTTCACGAGTCAGGAGAGGACACCTGGGCTCACCCAGGCTTCCAGAGTGCATAGAGGCAGCTCTCCTGAGCGTCCTCTCTAGCCCAACCCTGCCGTTTTGTTACAGGGCAGGGAGAGGGGCAGCCCAGACCCCACATACCTGCCCTCTCTAAATAGGTTCTGCCATCCGCTGCATCAACACAAAACATATGAGACTTTAATGGGAAGGAACTTTAATACACTTAGAGAACCATACAGGAAAGGCAAAGAATCTAGTTTCTAAATCAAGCACCCAAAGTTACCCGTCCCCTCGTGGGTAAAAGTCCATCCAAATGGGATTGGCCCAGAGCAAGGCCCCAAAGCCTGCCACATACCTAAAGCATCCTCCAGTGAGGACCCACAGAAAAGGATTAGAAACAACCAGACAAGTCTGGAGGGAAAAGAGCAAAATCAAAATCAAGGTAAAAACCGCCATTATCACCTCCCCACGGGTCTCTCACCCACATCTGTCAACCAGTCCATGACCAAAAGGCAAGCGCAGTTTCTTTGTGTGTCTCTTGGCTTCATGTGCTTCCTCCAGGTCTCCGTCTTGCTCTCCATCCTGCTTCTTCCTTCCTCAGTCTACTCTGCAGCTTCTCTCCTAGCTCAGCTCCAACCTCCTTTTGGGTGGGGCAGGAAACCTGGAATCTCCCCCTTTCCTGGGGACCACCCTGTTATAGTTTGACAAGGAAGGCCTCCAAAGCCCGGGGGTGGCCCACATCACCCTCGGTCCTACAGAGGACTTGGTAGCTGGAGCCAAGGAGGGGGACACCTTCCCGTCATGCCTCCCTGGTGGCATGGCCCAGCCTCTCCTTCCACGGAGCGACTTCTGAAGGAAGAGCCCAGCCGCCCCCAGGAGCCCACCAGACAGTACCGGGAGACCAGAACTCGCCAGCCTGTAGCAAGATGTGTGACTTGTGTTGATTTTTTCCCCTAATTGTAATAAAATACACATAACACAAAATGTATAGTTTTAACTATATTCAAATGTCCAATTCAATAACATGGAGTATATTCATGACACTGTGCCACCAGCACTTCCATTTTCCTTTCCCTCAGCACCGCTCTATTTCCCATCTCTGTGGATTTGCCTGTTCTGTGTCTCCATAGGGATGGGAATCAGACAACGGCCTCCTGTGTCTGGCTTCTTTCACTTAGGGTGATATTTTCACCCATGCTGTCCATGTGTCAGGGCCCGACGCCTTCCTTGGCCGTCGGCGGACATGCCTCACTGTGATGTTTCCCGTTCATCTGTGGATGGACGCCTGGCAGCTTCCACCTCTAGACTTGTGACTGATGCCGCTGTGAACACGGGTGTGCACGACCCCGAATCACTGCTCACTATTCTCCTGGGTGCGCCTGGGAGGGGGACTGCTGGGTCATCAGGTAGAGCTGTTTGACTTGCTGAGGAAGCACCAGTTGATTCCACGGCACGGTGGGTTTTCCTGGCCCTCCCTGTCTGTGTTCAGCACACCCCCAGGGCATCGGCATCTTCCCTGCACCCGTCTGCTCTCCAGAGCAACACAGCCCACACCGGCCAGGCGTCCGGCCTCCCAGTGCCTATTCTTCTCAGATCTACTCCCCCGAGCACGCCCCTCTGATGCCCACATGCCTCCCCTCAAGGTCCCTGCAGGCCAAGGTGGAGACCTTGTCAAGGCACTGGAGAAATCTGTGAGAGGAAGAGAGGGAGCGAGGGAGAAAGCGAGGAAGGAGGAGGGAAGGGCATTTAAACTGGGACAAGAGGAGGAGACTGAATGTGCTAGGCAGAAGAGCTGGGAGGATGATGGGGGGTGAGATACAGTGTGAAGACCCCAGGGCAGGAGGAGGATGGCCTGGGAGGGGGAATTAGGTCCACGTGGCTGTTAGTGTAGATGGACAGGAGACTGAGAGGGCAGGGCCTCCACCCCCGGCCCGCCCCTGGTGTTGCTTGTTAGGGCCCCACCAGACATCAGCCAGCTGCCTTCTGACCTGCCCACACCCCGTTCCCCTGGGAGACCATAACTGTTCAAGGTCAGTCTACCTTTCTCAGCCTCATCTGCACCCGTACAGGGACTGGTTGGCGCCTAGTGAGTGCCTGCAGGACAGATACATAAATTGATGTTCGAATCAACCAACCAGTCTCACAGCGAGACAAAAATCAGGGTTAGGTGAGGTTGACCTGCATCCCTTTTCAGCCCCGAATTCCGGGAATGCATCAAGAGGTACAGCTGTTTGAGGTGGAGCAGCCTCCTGGGTGGGCCTTCCAGAAGGCAAGGGGTGTATTTGAAAGAGTTAGACAGGAAGAAAGAGAAAGTCTATCTCCATGGCAGTCCTGGAAGGTGACACACCTTCTTGAAAACTTGGAGGGCTTCCTGGAAGAAGCAAGCCTAAGGTAACCGTCTTCATACTGCCCTACCCAGGAGACTTCTGACCCATCGCCTCTGGATCTACAGACCCAGCCAGTTCCCCTTCCACCAGGGGCTCTCCCCTCCCCCCCAGTTCCCAGGCCTGGGAGGGAGCCACAGGAAGTAGGAGTGAGGCAGTCACCCCTGCGCGGGAACATTGGTTAATTCATCAGATTTTGCTGCTTTCCTGAGCTCTGAGCCCTTCAGCTGAATATTCAAGCTAGCTCCTGGCTTAGCCCTGCCTGCGTCTATGCAGCTCTATTTTTACAACACTGGGGATGGCTGACGAAAATCTTAAGAGACACAAAAATTAAAAAATTTAAAAGCCAGGCACCAGCTGTTTTGTTTGGAAAGCAGGATGACATCTGTGTTCTGTCTCATTGAACTGCCCTCTATCCCCTGCCACTCGGGAACGGCTCAGGGATTCAGGAAACATGGTTCTGCCTCCAGCTTTGCCATTTACCTCCTGTGAGACCTTGGCCAAGCCCTCCTCTGCCTCAGTTTCCATTGTGTGAGAAAAGAGATGTGCGAATGAGTTGAATGAGTCATATTCAACTCGGGGTGATTGGAGCACGTTCTCTCTGCAGTGGTGGCATGATGGGTGGGCCAATTTCCCTCCTCTGTTACACCATCCCCTCCTTCCCCAACCCTTTGACTGATTCCCTTTAAAAAGCTCCACTTTTTAACCCAGAGAAAGAGCTATGACAGGCCCATGATGGAGGGAGACCCTGGGACAGGAGTCAGCAGCTGAGTCCCAGCCTTGACTGCACCCACTTACAGTATGACATTGCAACACAAGTGACCTTTAAGGTCTCAGTTTCTCTTAAAGGGGTCTTAGCAGTTGTTTGCTCACTGACACAAGCGTGATGGGAATCTAGTGTCACGATAAATCTATGTGGTTGGCAATACTGGGGTCCCTTCAGTGCCACCTTTATCTTGTGTGCTCCATTCCAGATGTTAACTGAGCACTTACAGGGGCCAGAAAACATAAAAGGGTTGACACATGGGGTGGAGCCCACTACCTGGGAAAGGTGATTCCTGAGTTAGTCCTGGCAAGGAGCAGTGTCCTCTTTAGTTGTACATTTCGGGGGCAAACACGCCAGGATGTGGAATGGGTTCATCCCCATGACCAACTCCTTTGCAAGATGTAGTGGCTGCAATAATATCTCATCCCACACTTTCTCCACAATAAGAACCTACCTCTCCCCTCACATCTGGGGGGATGTGTAGCTCACTTGGGAGTCATGAAATGTACAAGCAACATCTGAGTCTAGGACAGAAAAGGCAATTCGGTTTCCACTTGGTTTGCTAGAATATCACGTAAGCAGAGCATCTCTGCAGGCTACCATGCTGTGTGGGAGCCCAACTAATGCTCAAGGGTGCACCCTGAGGTCACACTGAGAGAGGCCCCACCTGCCCCCCACCCCTACCATGGCTCAGGCCTGCAACTGCATGAAAGGCTGCCTAGGGAGCCCTCCCAGAACTCCTCACCCACAGAGAATTCTCATCATGAGAAGGAAGTCACTAAGTTTGTCACTAAGTTTTGGGTGTATTGTTAGGCAGCAATAGTGGTTGGTTTGAAGACGGTGTAGAGTGGAGAGCAGGTTCTCCTTCAGGGTTCTGGGGCAGGACCACTGTCCAGAGTTGGAGGGAGACTGGTGTGGGGTGGCAGTGAGCCCTCTGCTGACCTGGTCTTTCTGACTATGTTGCCTCTTCTGCCAGTCTAGTTATTGAGAGGATGGTGGCTGTGATCCCTTGTACTTTGCACAAAGACCCCGTTCTCCTCTCTGGGCTAGAAAGAGACATGCACTCCACCCCCTGTCCAGAGCCAGGGGTGGCCACACACGGCTTGTTGGCCAGTGAAATGAGAAGAGCCAGCATTTGAGTCCCCTGCTCTGCTCTCTGCCTTGGCAAGGCTGAGGGCCTCATTTCAGGTTGTGTTAGTTTGTGACCAAGGGATACCCAGGGACCCTCAAACTTGCATACTCTACCATGGAGTCCTGCCAATCCAAGGCAGCTGCCAATCCTCTGCATGAAGACAAAGGAAACTCTCAGTGCAACAGCTCTTTCATAGAATTGGCATGAATGGAGAGGGACGAGAGGTCATTACTAATAGTTTCCCAATAAAACACCCCACATTACCCATATCCTTTTGAGCAAATGCTCAGCCAAATAGGATTGGCCTGAAGCAGAGTCACCGAAACTCAAAAACTTGCTACAAGTTTAAGGCACTTTCTAGCAGAGAACCACAGGAAGAGGGCAGAAGGGGCCAGGCAAGTCTGGAACAAAGGGAGCAAAAGCAAAGTACAAATCAAGCTGATGGCTGCCATTGCCTCTGCCAAGGACAGCCTCCCATGTGTCTCTCACCCACATGTCTCCTCCAAGTCTCCTTGCCAGCAGTCCCAAGGTGCAAGTGGAGCTGCAAGAACAAGAGGTCCCCCTGAGATCCCCCCAAATCCCAGGGTACAAGCACAAGCCTGAGAAGCCAGAGCTCCTCCCCCAGAGCCCACCTGCCCTCCATGTTCTGTGGCTTCACCTGGCTACTTGGCTCCATCCATAGTTCCCAGGAGCTAGTCCAAGGTGGCTGTGTGTAAGTGGGGGTGGGGAACGTGGTACCTCCCTGAGCAGATGGTGGCGCCATGTGACAAAGAGGCATTTCTTAGTCTGCATCCCTGAAGATCTGCAAAAAGAGAGACCCCTCCCATTAGGCCAAACCTTGTGATATTAAGCCATGGAAATTTGGGGGTGGTTACTTCAGCAGAAAATATCTGGACTGACTCAAGGATTCAAAACAAATCACATCCTTATGTTACTGTTGAGAGCTTGCATGGTCCTGGGCAATTAATGAAGTGCTAGCTCCTACTGTGATGTCAATTGCTGTCTAAAGTGGGTTCCCCACTGGAAGGCCCTGAGGCAAGAATTGAATGCAAGAAGTTTATCTGGAAGGTGATTCCAAGAAGCATGGACAGGAGAAGTGGAAGAGGGGTGGGAGGGAGAAGCACTCCAATGTACAGAGTATAGGGAAGAGCAGGCAACTGCGGTGGGCCACTGGGAGTCAGTGCTGGGGACCCCGGAGATAGTCCTCACTCAACCTGCTTCCGGTTGCCCCAAGTCAGAGAGTAGTGAAGCTGGGGGTTTGTGTGGGTGCAGCTCTTGGGCCCTAGTGGCCTGGCCTTTTGGCTTGCCTTTAGCTTGTTCTGGGCCAGGCCAGGAGGTCTTGTGGCAAAGGTCCAGGGCCTGGTGAGGAGCTGTGGGTGAGCAGGGGAAGGGAGTGTGAGGAGCCAGCTTTCCCACAGAGAGGAAGTGCAGCCCTCGGGTGCTGGAGTTGGGTGTGTGGTGGAGCTCCAGCTTGATTCCCTGCTCAAGTGACTCCTGGGCTGGGCTCTGAATCAGCGCTCTTGGTGGGAAAATTGCAATACTTTTCTCTAGTTCTGAGTCTACACTCTTGATGCGTCTTTTTTGCTGTGACTAGCAGCTCAGCATCTGTGGAAATGTCCCGCAGGGGAGCAACCCGAGACCCAGGCGGGCTCTGAGGAAGCCACTTCTGCAGCCAGCTGGACCCCAGCCCAGGAGTTTGACGCGGGGAGCCAGTCAAAGGCCCGCTTCTCCCCCAGAGTCCTCTGCTGATGCTGACGGCAGGGGGGCCACAAGGGAGGATCTGGTCATGTCCCCCAGGCCCTTCCTGGAGCTTCCTGGTCCTCCGCCCTGCCTCTGTGGGGCCAGGAGCAGGGCGGCTCCAGAGACCACACCCTCTGTAGGGGGGCGGGTAAAGGGGGCCAGGTAGAAGAGCGAATCTGTGGTCCCAATTAGACTGTTGAAGAAACTTACACTGTCCCTGGTGGGATGCATATGACCAACAGTGGACTTTGGGGGAGCACAGGTCAGATAGACCTGGAGTAGGTGCCTGACAACTCCACACCCTGGACATTCTGCTGAGTGCAACGAGTCAGCCATAAACAGATGGACCATATGAGTCCATTTACCTGAGCTACCCTGAGTAGTGGAATTCATAGACAGAGATCAGAATGGGGGTGCCAGGGACAGGAAGGGGGGCAGGATGGGACTTGGGAGTTAGCGCTGAATGGGCTGGCGTTTGAGTGTGGGGAGATGACAGAGTTCTGGGGATGGAGGGTGGTGATGGTTGCATGGGAATGTGATGTTCCTAAACTATACACTTAAAAATGGTTGAGATGGCAAATTTTTTTGGTTAGGTCTATTTTACCCTAATAAAAAATGCACTTATGGAATAAAAATAAAGATGTGACATATGAGCCCAAGGTGTTTCGGCAGAACTTATACCTACGGAGCTGTGCCACAGGGGAGCAAACAGAGACCTAAGGCATGGGTGAGTGTGGGCTTGGGGAGATGAACGAGCACCCTGGAGGCGAGCAGGGAACACGATGCTTATACACAGAGGGGCTCGGAGCTTTATGTGACCTGGCCCTCCTGGGAGGATAGGACCCTTCTGGGTTTACAGGCTCAGCACCACAGGAGCAAAGCCCAGAGGGGAAGGCTGCCTGGGGTGGTCTGCCGTGACTGGTGGCATGGAAAGTTGGGCTGCGCCGCCTCTTGGCAACATCTCAGACCTGGCAGCCGGGTTGCAGAAATGCTACCATGCAGGGGAGCCTGGCGAGCCCTTGGGGAGAGGCAGGACCTGAAGAGGGGTAATCCCAGGGCAAGCAGCCTCACCCTTCCAGTGAACTCTGCCCTTGCAGGCTGCCCTGCTTTCTTCACTCCGGGGAGGCCTGGAGCCCTGGGGAACCTCGCAGAGGTGCTCACTAGAGGGAAGGGGCCAGGACAGCTTGATTCATGGAATGGTGTTGCTGTAAAGAGTTTTGACACAGACTTCCCAGGAATGAGTGGCTTCAAGGCAATCAACTTGCCATTGTGACTGGGGGGCTAGAATGTGCTAGTTAGCTTAGACTTAGTCCTATAGTTAGAAGGAATCAGGGATTGTTGAGAAAGAAGAGGAAGAGAATGGATGCTGAGTTCCATTCTACTGCTGAATTAAAAGAGCAATCACAACAAAGGGAAATGAATGATACAGATGTTAGAAAGTGCTTTTGGCTGCAAGTAACAGAAAAATGCAAGCAACAGTATTGTTTGCAACGAAGAACCTTGACGGGTACCTGCCCTCCAATTTGCCCCTGCCCATGTCAATAAAAGGGGATACCATCTCTCCACTGACCATGCTCTGAATCCAACAACCATCTTGGTCTCCTCCTCCCTCCTGTCTTACTTACCAATAATTCTGCTTTCTACACAGTTCTTGAGCGTGTCCAGTTCTCTACTCCCGCAGCCAGTTTTCGAACCCAGGGCATTGGCCTCCTCCTTTCAGATCATTCCTGCTATTTTCACTCTTACCCTGGAGTGATCTTCCTGGAATGCTAAGTCAGGTTACACCTCACTGAAACTCTGCAGAGCCTGTCCACCCCAGCTTGTGAATTTCCAGGTGGGGAAGACATTTGTGGGTGTGGCCTCCCCTCACACTCCCTTCCCCCTCAGTGGGTCCCCTGGACTCACTCCTCTTGCTTCCTAAGCAACATCCTTCTTGCCCTAAGGTTCTCACACTGCATCTTCTTCTGCCTGGAGCTTTATTCCACCCTTTCCTCCCTCTCACTCCTACTTTATTTTTAGCTCTCAGCTTCTGGGAAAATCATCACTGACTTTTCCTTTCCTTTCAGCAGGCAGTCATCTCTCACTCAGGTCTTTACAGCTTCTGGGACCCTTTAGCATGGTGATTACCTGCTTAGCCTTGACCACTTATGAGCTGTGTGACCTTGGGCAAGCTACTAAGTCTCTCTGGGCCTTCGCTTCTTTATCTGCCAAGTAGGTTAATAATGTTTGCCCTTCCAGATCCTTCTACATCCTGCCTGGTGGCCCTGGACACTTGACCTTTCAGGTCGTATTTCTGTGTCCTCTGGCTTCAATAGGAGGTGCCATCAGAGAGCAGAGGGAGGGGAGAGCAGTCAAGGAGTCTCTTCGGGCCCCCTCCTGCTTCAGTCATACCTCTCATACTGTGGGCAATCATAAAGGTGGTAACAGTGTTCCACGATGGCTGCCCTTTGAGGGCTTCTTTTTCTGTTTTTTTTTTTTTTTTTTTTTTTTTAGATTTATTTGCTAATCGTACAAGAACTGGGGTACAGGCCAGAGGTGTGTGTGTGGGAGAATTCACCAGAAACAGAGAGGGGAACAGAACAGGCAAATTGACTGAAATACACTGCTGAGGGGAGCAGTGGGCGAGTCAGGAGAGGTCTGCTGCGCTATGTGGGTAGCTCCCTGGCCAGGGGATAGAACTCGTGCTGCGGTGGCTGTGGATAGTTTCATAGGTTGAGTCTTAATCCCTTGCGTGTGGGCTTCTTGATTGTTCTCTTAACCCTGTTCAAGTCACTGTGACTAGTCACTTTGCTAGCATATCTCATTGGGTATTTCCTTGGGTATTTTTCTTTCTGCACCCCAGGGCTATTGAGAGGTGAACAGGAGTGCTTGTGACAATGCCCTCACACAGCTGACTCCTCTCATCTTAGCTCTTATTACTTTTCCTCTAGCATTGCACCATCACCTTGTGCAAGCCATGATTTTCTTGTCTGTTTCTGAAAACAGACTGGATTTGAAATGCAGAGACCTTTCTCTGCTGTGTCCCCGGCATTTAGAACAGAGCTAGGTTGGTGGTTGAGATGAGCAATTGAGTTAATGGTCCCGTTTGTCTGTGTGCAGAATTGACCAGGTACCAGGAGGGGAGGCAGGAGTACCCACAGCTCCCCTTGTGCCGTCAACTCAGGTGGTGCACTGTGACAGTTACCTGAGGAATAAGGGGAGCCCAGATTAGTCTGTTCTTTCCCAGAGGTGTGCTCTGGGAGGAAGAGGTCTCTTTCCTAATTTTCTGAAAAAGGGTACATGAATTAGTGGTTCCTTGGGTCTCTACCCCCAAACCTAGCTTCTATTCATCTACCTGGAGACCTCATCCACCTGCCCATGCTTTACCTCCCCAACCTCCTGGGGATCTCCCTTTTCCTTGTTTCCTCTCTGCTTTCTAGGAAGCCAGAACTCCCCCAGGAAGCGCCCTGGCTAGAGAGAGGTCTGCGGAAACCAGAAACGACAGGATCTCCAAGTTCACTGGCCCCCGAGCATCAGAGCCACTGATATTCTAGATAAATAGGGACAGACTTTGGCAGGTAAGTGGCCAAACACAGGCAAAACCAGTCATAGTCTGTTGAGGAAATGTGACTCTGGCTGCAAAGTGGACTCCAAGTGGACTAATAGGCAATTAGGGCGGATGCCCCCTTCCGGCCCTAAGCCCATTAAACACAGGGCAGCTTCGTCCAAAACCTGCCTTAAAGAGCTCTATTTAGACCCTTCTTAATATAAATTGTCCCATTGAGAAACTCATTGAAGGAAGACCCCCCCACCCACCCAACCAGAACAACTATACAAATGGACTCAGGGTCTGGAACAAAACGGAGTCAGGTGCCCATGTCAGGACTGGGGCAGATGACGCCCATTTGCAAATTGTTTGCAATAAAGACTTCTTGTTTCTTCCAAATTTCCCCTACATTCAGTTATTGGTTAATACCATAGAGAGGTATAAGTCCCAACAGCACAGTCAGAAGGCAGTTCTTAGCAGGAGCTTTCATAAGTGGGCTGGAGAGTAGTCAGCCCAGGGCTATTAAAATGCTCTGCAGGTGCAGAAGTGGAGGCGGTCAACCTCAGTTCAGCCTGTTCTGTGGTGTTCTGTTCCAGGACCTCCTCCTGCCCCCCAATCTCTTTCACATGTGGAGTCCAGTGTGGAGTAACTGACATTGTTCCTCCATCAGGGAGGTCAGTTCTGGTAAGCCAAGTGCCAGAAGCAGGCCTCAGAACTGAAGCCAGTCCTCAGGGTTCTGAGGTGGTGCCGGCACTTGCAGGGCCCAGCCCTTGTTCTGGTCTGGGTAGCTCTCAAGTGGGCGATGCAGGGTCGTGCCCTGTGCCTCATATTCCTTACACTTCGCCCTCACCCTCCCAGGGGGAATCATCTACTGATAAGAAAGTCTCCCCTCTGTACAGCACTGGCGACTCACCTGTAGAACTTTCCAAATGCTGATTCCTAGGCACCACCCTGTATTTCTGGTCAGTTAACCTGGAACGGGGCCCAGCATGGGAACTCTAAAAGCTCCCGAGGTGCTTTATATGCAGCAGGAATGAGATCGACTGGTACCCAGGACCTGGGTGATACCTGCTCTCAAGTGGTCAGTCACACCTGGGGTCCTGGAGATAGGCAAGTACATCTTATTCGCTTCCTATAGCAGCAGTTTTCAGAGTGGGGTCCCCAGACCAGCAGGAGCAGCATCGCCTGGGTGGGAATGTGTTCAAAATGCAGATCCCCAGGCTCAGCCCCAGAGTGCTGGAATCAGAAACTCTGGAGGTGGGGTCCAGCAACCTGTATTTTTGCAAGCCTTTCAGGGGATTCTGATGTCCTCTCAAAATTGAGAATCCCCACCCTGCACTAGGGAGAGAATAACTGCAGCTCAGTGCTTTCAAGCATTCATGCGCACAGGGCTCCTGGGCTGGCATCCCATGTAGGAGCTGATGCGGTCCTGGGTGGGCCAAGCTTCTGCACTTGTAATGCAAGAGTCTGCCTTTCCTTGGTGCTGTTGCTGGTCCATGGACCACACTCTGAGTAGCCAGGTTGCAGCTCACTGAGTGCCCGACACTGTGCTAAGCTCTTACCTGTGTCATCTCAGCTGATTTCCCAGAAACACAGAGGTAGCATTATTACAATCATTTCTATCTCTTAAAAGCTTTTTTGAGAAATGATTCATATACCATATAATTCACTCATTTAAAGTGTACAATTCAACGACTTTTAATAAATTCTGAGCTGTGCCACCATTGCCACTATTAATTTTAGAACATTTTCGTCCTTCTCAATGGAAACCCAGCTCTTCCTAGCCTCCACTCTCCCTGCCCCATAGCCCTCAGTGCCAGCAGTCAACCATCTCCTTTCTCTTTAAATAGAGTGGCCAATTCTGGACATTTCATGTAAAAGGAATGATACCACAGATCGCCTGTGTTACCAGGTTGTTCACTTAGCAGAAGGTTTTCCATCCAGGACTTCATTTCTTCCTGTGGCCAAATAATATTCCATTGCCTGCATATAACACATTTTGTTTATCCGTCCATTTTCCATCTTTTGGATGATGTTTAAACAGTGGCGCTGAGTATTTGTGAATAAGCACTTCCATTTTACTGATGAGGTCACTGAGGCTGAGAGGCCAGGCAATCTGGGCCAGGCCCCTAATGAGTCCACGTGGTGCCCGCCATCCTCTCCAGTCTGTGTGCTTTCTGCCTCCTTGTGGCTGGTCTTGGAGGCCAAAGTGTCAATAACGTGGTGGTGAACAGGGGCCTGCTTGCTTCTCGAGAAGGGGCAAGGGCTTTGGTGTCCGTGCTCCTAGATCTGAGACTTGGCCTCTCTCCTGTCCCAGAGACCTTGGAAAGCTCACTTGAGGCTGAGACTCAGTGTCCCTAAGAGACAAATGGGTCTATTAAAAGCTGTGTATCTACACAATGGAATATTACTCAGCATTCAAAAAAGATAAACACATGCAATTTGCAGCAACATGGATGGCGCTGGAAGGGATCATGCTCAGCGAAATAAGCCTGAAAGAAAAAGAAAAATACCAGATGGTCTCACTCATAGCAGGAATCTAGAAAACTTAAATAAGGGACCAGGAAAATGAATAACTATAAGAAAGAAAAAAAATCAAAATAAACGAACAACTATGAACCAGAGACACACTTTTGGGGGGGCGGGGAAAGGAGGGTTTGGGGTCAAAATCAGGGGGTTGCAATTGTATGGGGAATATAAAAATAAATAAAAAAGCTGTGTATCTAGGAGTGTATGAGAATGGGGAAAGCAATCTTGCTGTGGATGAGGCGTATTGGTGGGGATGGAATTCCTAGATTAGGGACCAGAGGGCTGAAGGCATTAGTTTGGGCCCTCAGTTTTGGGGGGTGTTGGGAGAGTAGGGGAGAGAGAGGGTTTGCAAGGCAAGGAGGAGGCAGGCAGGCAGGCAGGCAGACAGGCGGGGCGGCCTGCCTTTGAATCAAAGCATTGACGCTTTTCACCTCCTCCCACAGCCATTTACCCAACCCCAGGGGTAATTGCCATCATTTCAAGGCTGGGTAATGCCAGGCAGATTAGGGAGGGAAAGGCTCCCTCGGGTTCAGCTGGAACATTAGGCACAATTAGAAATGTCAGAGGCTGATGGCTTGTCAGGAGCCAGGCATGAGGGTACAGGCTTCCAACAGCCTGCCAATCTCAGCCCCTCTCCTGAGCTTGGGCCAGATCCTGGGACCAGCTTGGGCATACTGCACACCCCATGCCTTGCCCACAGTCCCTTTACACCCTTCTGATTCTCTCAGTTTGGGGTTCAGAGCTGCTTCTGCTGCTTAGCACTGCCCGGGGGCAAGCAAGTGCCTTAAGGCCTCTGAGTCTTATCAGTAAAATGGGTGCATCAGCAACAGGGGCTCAGCTGGGTCTCTGAGCATTTGCCACTGTCATGCTCTTGCTGCTTATGAGGGAGACCCACCTCTTATTCCCAGTTCTCAGAAGAGGAGATGGAGGGTCAGAGAGACGAGGCCCCAATCCAGGTTTCACAATGTGGAAGTTAGGGTGACCTTGAGGGCCACTTCGAGTCGCTGACTGTCCTCAAGATCCCAGGCATCCTGCAGGCAGGGGAGGCATCAGGGAGCCAAGTTGAAGCAAAGCTCTTTCCAAAGTCAGCTGCTCTTTTGCAGCTCTTGTCCCTCGGTCTCTCCATCCCTCCATCCTAGCTTTTGAATTAGCTCAAAGGAAGCTGCAAACACCAGGACCTTCGCCCCTAGACACTTCAGTATTCCTATCATTAACCAGAGGCCAATATTTGCTAACAGTTGTTTTTTTTTATTTTTTTAAGTAAGGTTTATATACAGTGAAATGGACGGGTTTTAAGGGTAGTTAGTAATCAGTGAGTCTTGACAAAAAACATTCAACCCTCTTCAAGACACTGAGCATCACCATCACCCTGGAAGAATTCCCCCTGCTCCATTTGCTCATTTTCTCTCCTTCCAGAACAACTGTTCTCAGGACAACCACTGTTCTCGTCTTTGCCACTATTGCTTAGTTTTGCCTGTTCTAGAACCTCATATAGATGGAATTGTATAGTGCACGATTTTTTTTGTTTGGGGTGGGAGGAGAAGAGCTAGCTTCTTTTACTTAGCACATTGTTTTTGGACCCATTCATGTTGTTGCATATATCAGCTGTTCCTTTTTTATTGCTAAATACTATGCCACTCTATGCTACAGCTCATTTGTTTACTCATTCATCAGTGGGTCCTGTGAGTTGTTCTGAGTTTGGGGCTATTATGAATAAAACTATTGTGGGCATTTGTGTAGGAGTTTTTGTGTGGATAAAAACCAAGAGGTAGAATTACTGGTCTCCCTTCTTTTATACGATCAAACAAAGAGAGAGAGAGAGATAGAAAGAACGAAAAAAAAGGGAAAATGTAGATAGCTGGATTACAGAAACTTGCACAATCACTGTCCCATGTCAAAGAGGCTGCTTCCCGAGGACAGTCCTATGGGATGTGGAGGAAGACTTGGCATTGGGACAGGCTTGGTTCAAATCCCGGCTCCGTCACTGTGTGGCTATAGGCAAAATTTCAACCTCTCTGAGCCTTAGTTTCTCCTCTGTAAACTGGAGATAACAACAGTAGTCACTGTAGGGTTCTTGGGATGCTAATTTATAGCCTGAGGCTATAAAATACCCACTCCCAGACCTGGCCCATCATGGGAATGGCTGCTGTGAACCCCTTCTCCTCCCACCCCCATTTAATTCTATTTATCTTTCAAGGTGCATTGTCATCTTGGTGTAGCTTTTCTGAAAAATCTAGATAAAAATGAAAAGTGAAAACACTTGCAGAATACTTCCCAGGAATCACTGTTACTTTAAGAGCTTGGTAAGAATTAGTTCATTTAATTCTCCCACAACCGCGAAAGCAGCTCATTTATCATTATGCTCATTTGATAGGCTCAGAGAGATTTGGTGGTTTGCCCAAAGTCACATAGCAAGTAAGCGGTGAAGATGGGGTTTGGACCTATTTGGTGTTGCCAGTCTCTATGGATGTGCTATGTGGACGTTCCACATAAAGGGAGCCCTGCACCAGGTGACCTTTGGCGTCTGGCTGTTTTTCACTGAATGTAATGTCTTCAAGTTTCATCCACACTGAAGAAGGGAGTCTGTACTTCATTCTTACGATTGGGTAATATTCCATTGAATGGATACACCACACTTTATTTCTCCATGCATCTGTCACTGGCCATTTTAGTAGTTTCTCCTTTTTGACCATCATAACTTGTACTGCTATGGACATCTACATCTATGTACAAGCTTACATGTGCACACCTGTCTTTAGTTTTGGGGGGTATATACCTGACAGTGGGATTTATGGATGATGTGAAAGTTCTGGTTTAGCTTCTTGAGGAGTGGCCAAACTGTGAGCTGTTTTAGAGCACTCTTGGGGTTGAGGCTAAAGACGTGGATGATGAAGTGGAGGATGGTTTTGCAATGCCGTGGGTATCTTACCGGATGGGAACACAGTAAAACAACGTCACTGAGCTTTCGAAATCGTTGCCTGCCCTGCCAGATCCCCTCCCGCTCTGGTCATCTTCTTTGAGCCAGCTGGCTCCTTTCTGAAGCTTCCCTCCCCTTCCACCTCTGACCTTCAGTCCTCTGTGATCTCACCCTGCAGGGGTCCTCTCTGGAGATGGGGTGAGAATATTGGGAACTCTTATGGCCAAGTCCCATGTAGAGGCAGGCCAATTTGTTTTTGGAAGAGGACAAAGGGTGTCCTTAGTACCCAGACCCCTAATTTCTCTTTCATTCCAAGGGCATCAGGGAATCCCCCAACAGATCTTCACCCCTGGGACTGCCAGCAGAACTGGAGGAAAGATTAGGGGGAGAGGAGTCACCTCAGGTGGAAAGCCTGCAAGTTCTGCTGTTCACTCAACAAACATGGAATGCTCACTGTATGCCAGGGTCCACCCCACATGTTGGGGACACATGCCCATTTTCAGGGTCCAATGTAAGATGAAACTTCAAGACCCCTTGCCCAAAAATTATAAAGAATTTCAAGACAAACACAGCAGAGGCCCTTCTGATAGCTCAGGCTGCAAGCCCTTGTCCCTCCCTGCACGGAGCACGTACTCCACAGCACCTTCGTTTTGCAAAGCACTGGTTGAGGGGTGAGGGCCTGACCCAGGACCACCCATGGGCTCAGGGAGATTCAACCTGGAGGTGACAGTGAACACATGGGTCAAGAAGAGACTGAGAAAACACAGATCCAGTTCCCATTTTAGAGATGGACACAGTGTGTCGAGGGAGGGCTGCTATCCCTGCCTGGACTGGGACTTCTCTCAAGAGCCCCTGTGAGCATGCAGGGAGCAGCACCTTGCTGAACTTGCTTCCCCTTGGAGAGAGTGCAAAGTGAAATTCTGGAGTGAACCAGGTTGTTCTTCCAACAGAAGCTGGGTGTTCAAAGCCTTGCCCTGGGATGGACATATACTGGGTTAAAAACAGCAAAATGAGGTTTTGCTTCAGCCCTTCCCACTGCCCGCCCCAATAACCCCCAATTTCCCAACTTGACAGCAGCTCAATGATTTGCTTCACACTCACTTAAAAATAACTTTATGAGGGCCTCCCTGGTGGCACAAGGTGTTAAGTCTCAGCACTATCAAGCTATCACCAGACACGGTGGCAGGCATGAGTTTGATCCCTGGCCAGGGAGCAGCAAACCTCTCCTCTTTTGCCCGCTGCTCCCCTCAGTGGTGTATTTCAGTCAGTCTGCCTGTTCTGTTCCCCACTCTGTCTCTGGTGAATCCTCTCACCCCCACCACCTCTGGCCTATACCCCGGTTCTTGTATGCATAAATAAATATAAATAAATTTTAAAAATAATAATTTTAAGAACAGATGCTCTGACCAGTGAATGTTTTCTAAGCCTACAAAGAAGGGTTCCTTGAAAACAGGCAGTTCTGCTTCTGGCTGAATATATTTTAAATTGAGAAAATACACACAAGATGAGATGTGTCATATTAACCATTTTAAAGTGAACCATCCAGTGGTGCTTATTACACTCACAGGTTGTGCGACCAGCACCTCCATCTAGTTTCCAAACATTTTTCATCTCCCCAAAAAGAAACTCCATCCCCACGAGGACTCTCCCCATCTCCTCCCCCAGACACTGGAAATCACCAACCTGCTTTCTGTTCTCACGGAGTTGCCTGTTTTGGATGTTTCTACAAATGGAGCTCCCCAGTATCTAGCTGGGTTTCAAATGATCTGGGCTTCAGTTGATTGAGCCCTGGTAATCCCTCAACTGTGTGCTGGATACTTCTACCCAATGTCTTGTTTCATTCTCACGACAACCCCGTGGCAGGCACACCTAACTGAGGAGAAAACGGGGTGTCAGGGAGGCTGCTTCGATAGCCAGTGGTGGCACTCACAGCCAGGGCTGCCCCACTTCAAATTTCACCCCCCAGATGCCGTCCGCCTTTCCTGAGCTGGGATGTCCTGTGTGAAGCAGTGTTGTCAGCTTCTCTGCGGATGAAATGATACCAAGAATCAACCCCTCCCCCCACCAGCACTCGTTTTCAAAACAGTCCTGTAGAGACGAGGAGGAAATTTTCCCCTATCCCTCTGGGATCTTTTGGGCTGGTCAAGCTATCAAATGAACATCAGCCAGATTAGTAGGAGAAAAGAATAAATTTAATTATATTCAAATGAAGTATCCATGTGGACGTGGATTCTAATGCAAATAGGGCAAAGTAAAAGTATCCTGAACAAAGGAAGGGGATGGGGCCTGGGGCTTTCTGAAGAGAAAAGGGAGACGCTGGTGATGAGAGGCTTTGTAGGATGAAGGCCATAATTAGATGTTTGTCCTGCCATAAAGGTAAGATTTTCTGACAGAAAGCTTATTTCTCATAAAAATCTTAATCCTGAGTAATGCCCTCCCTCCCTGACCTTACTATTCAAAACTGCAACCTTCCCCATCTGCTCTCCTGTACCAGAATTCCCTGATTGATTTTCTCTGTATTTTATTTTACGTATTTGTGCATTATCTTCCCTGTTCTACTCAAATATCAGTTCTGTCCAGACTCCCAAGGCAGGGGGTTTTTGTACATTTTGCTCACTACCATTTCCCCAGTGGCTAGAACACTACCTGGAAACACAGTGCCTGCTCAATAATTATTTGCTTAATCAGTGCCTGAGACTGGCTTTGTGTAGAGAGTGAACACACACAAAGGCATCCCAACCAGATTCCAAGCCCACTGAACTGCAAATCAGATTTATGTGTATAAAAGTTGTATTTTTACTTTTTTGCATGGAAATTTTCAACAGACACAAGTAGCAAGAATAACATGTCACCCAATTACAACACTTACCAGCCCATGACCAATCTTGCTTCATATGTACCTTCACCCACTTCCATCCTTCCTGGGTTACTTGGTGAAAAATTGCCCCCAAATCTATCAACTCCAGCTTAACAGAACAAGGCTGAAGTCTCTGGACCCAACTTACTGCATCCATTTGCTCTACATCTCTCAGGCTATCGACTGAGGTCTCATCTGGAGCTTCATCGGAGGAGGAAGGTGCTTTGAAGCTCACTGGTGATTGTTTGTGGGACCAGTTCCCTCTAACCAGTTCCCAGACTGGGGGTTAGAGGCTGCCCTCTGTTCCTTGCCAGGTGCCAGCTTTGCCAGAGTAGGTGAAAGCAAGATGGAAGCCACAATCTAACTCAGTGTGACGACGCTGCTTTTGCAATATCCCTATACTAGGTCCTGTGCATACACAAGGTGAGGGGACGTGCATTTTAACAGTCTATTTTAATGTTGAGTTTTTATCCCTATATATTTTGGATAATAGTCTGCGATGGCCTGAGACTTTTTATCTCTTCCACATTCCTTCGTTAATATCCTAAGCCCTAGAGGTAATGGTGTTAGTAGTTGGGGCTTTTGGGAGGTGATTAGGTCATGAGGGTGGAGTCTTCATAATGGGAGTAGTGTCCTTGTAAATGAGAGTCCACAGAGTTCCCCATCCCTTTCTGTCATGTGAGATACAACGAGAAGTCTGTGACCTGGGAGAAGGCCCCTCAGACCATGCAGCCACCCAGACTTGGACTCCAGGACTGTAAGCAATAAATTTCTGCCACCCAGTCTTTGGTAGTTTGTTATATAAATTTGAATTGAATTGGTCTGAGACAGAGTCCTTTATCATATGTGTCTTTTACAAATAATTTCTTCCCATCTGTCACATGTTTTCTCATCCTCTTGACACAGTGATTTACAGAGAGCAGAAATTTTTAATTTTAATGATGTCCTGCTTATCAATTATCTCTTTCATGGGCCATGCTTTTGGTGTTATATCTAAAATGTCATTGCTATGCACAAGGTCATCTAGATTTCCTTCCATGTTGCCTTCTGGGAGTTTTATTGTTTTGCATTTTATATTTCGATCTGTGATTTATTCTGGTTTAATTTTAGCCAAGTGTGTATGGTCTGTGTCTAGATTATTTGTGTATGGATGTCCGCTTATTTTAGTACCATTTGTTGAAAAGACTATCTTGGCACCATTGTATTACCTTTACTCCTTTGTCAAAGATCATTCCCCGTACAGTGAAGTAGTGGGTATACTTCGGCTCTTTAGTCAGCTGATTAGCTTTAAGTCACCCAGTTTTGGGGTAATCAGTGACACAGCAGTACACACAGTGAGTCTATTTCACTCTCACCCTGTCTTACCCCTGCTTCCAGAGAGAACCTCTAAGTCAACCACCTGCACCCGAGTCCTCCCCTCAGCTCTGCTTTGGGGGGAAGCAGAACAGTGACAACCCAGGGGCAACATACGTCCTTCACCAGCAGACTGGAAACCCCACGGTTGCGTTGTGCCATGGAACCCAGCACAGCAGTGGACATGAATGATCTGGACCACCTCAGTCTTGGAGAGGCTTGGAGAGGCTTGGAGAGGCCCCAAACTGCTGGGAAATGGGAAAAACTGAGCTACAGAAAGATAAATGCAGTGGGAAACTGAAACATATACAATGTTACATACCGATGCTATCTCAATAATAAAAATAAAAAATAATTAAAAAAGAAAAAGTTTATAAACTTCCAAAGCAACATGAGGTAAAATGTTTAATGACACACAGGCCACCGGAGACAAAACATTGAAGCCCTGGGGAGAATAACAAAGGGCAGAATCTGGTAGTGGAGGATATTAGCTGCAGAGGATGGAGGAACAGGGTGGGGCGGAGCGTGGAGGGGCCTCCGCTATATTTATCTCTATGAAAAATTGAAGAAAGTATGAAGACAAAGCTTGTGGGTGAATACACAGGTGTTTATCATATTATTCTCTGTTCTGGCTGCATGTTTGTAGTATTTAATAATCCAAAAAAGGGAGTCAGTAATGACTGCTTGGAGGAAAAAACCATAACACGACATACAAACTGACTCCGGGGGTCTGGAGGGGGGTGTGTGTCTGATGCCATTTCAGATCCTGGTTCTGGGCCTTCCAGAAAAAGGCCTGGTCTTTATACAGTTCTTGTGTCAGAACCACAAGATTCAAGTGCCTTAAAATTTTCCTTTTGCCAAAGTGAAAAGATTTCCGCTCCTAACCCCCTTGCAAAACTCAGAGCTGAGTCCCAGGAGAGGACCAGGGCTTTTGGGTCATCCCCCGCCCCCTCCCAGAAATGCTCTGAAGACCTTTGGTCAAGATCCAGGATGGGGCTCAGGAGCCTTGGGTGCACACAGCGGATGGCTCTGAGCCGAGATGGCATGCCTCACACTTGTATTTTCACAGCCCTCCATGGGGAGCAGTTACAATGGTTCCCCAAAGTAGGTCACAGCGATTATTCCCCTTTTCAGGGTAATAATAATAATAGTAATAATTGTGTGGCTGCAGGTTGGTATTTAGTGTTCCGCTGTTCTCCGAACTGCTTGGACACTTGACAGGCCCGATTTGGTACAAATCGTGTTCCACGTACTCATTTTCCAGAAGGAATGAAGGTTGAGAGAGGATACTTGGATCCTCCACTCTGCCCCAAAGTCACACTGGACTTCTCTGGGGGGACAGGGAGAGACCCAGGGCACTCAGTGAAGTGTGGGGTGGGCTTTAGGCGTGCATGAAGTCTGCTCAGCTGCTGCATCTGCTATTCTTCCTCTCTGCCCAGACTCTGACATCAGCACCTGCCCCTTTCCTTCCGAGAAAGTCTCTCCTGTCACTCGTGTGGTTCTGGAAAGGTCGCCAGGCACAGCTAATGGTGTCTCCTGCTATTGCCAGTCCAAGTGGGAGCATAAGACACATTTCCCAAAATGCTTATTAGAAGTTATACATTCAGGCTGTGCAATTAGAAGCAGAAAAAAATCTAAGTGCCACAGTGGACCACAAGATAAATTCAAGTCAGCAAGATAATGCTGTGTTTTAAACAAATGCAGGTAAGGCTCATGTTGAGAACATAATGGGTGGGGACAACTAGGCTCTTCTTATTCAATTCCCCACAGGACAACTAGGCTCTTCTTATTCAATTCCCCTCCTCAAGAGAGGAGGGCTGCTCTTGAACAATGAAAATGCCTGAGTACTTAAAGTGAAGATCTCAAGAAATTGTGAGGAGGTCAACAGTTTGCTACCAGGAACAAAGCCCACTCGTAAGGAGGCCCCCACTCTCTGCACCCACACAACACTCAGAGTGGGCACCTTCTTGCCTCACCCAGGTCTGGCCCAGATGTCCCTCACCTTGGCTAAGCAAGCTGTGGTACATCCATGCGAGGGAATATTACTCAGCCATAAGAAGGTATGAAGCACTGGGCCTCCCTGGTGGTGCAGGCGGTTGAGCACCGCACTGTGTGGCTGTTCACAGCCTCTGCAGTGTGGGTTCGATCCCAGCCGGCCAGCGAGAATCTCACATGGCGCAGCAGACCTCTTCTGTTTTACCCGCTGCTCCCCTCAGCAGTGTATTTTGTCAATCTGCCTGTTCTGTTCCCCGCTCTGTCTCTGGTGAATCCTCTTACCCTCCCATGCATCTGGCCTGTATTCGGGTTCTTGTATAATAAATTAAAAAAAAAAATGTATGAAGCACTAATCCCACTGCGACCTGGGTGACCTTTGAAGGCTTTGGTTAAGTGGAGGAAGATCATACAAGAGAACAAAGACTATGATTCTGTTCCTATGAAAGGTCCACAATGGACACATCCACTGACCTAGATAGGGGTGCTGGCTACCCAATTTTGTGATTGTGTGAAATGCTAGTGAACCGTACACTTGAAAATGGTGAGCTGACGTTGTGTGAATTTTACCTTGATTAAAAAAATAATGACCAAGAGAGCAAATGACCGGAGCCCACAGCCATTTAGATACAGACCAAGGCAGGGACAGTCTTCAAACTATTTCCAAAGTGTTACTGCAAGAGCATTGACCAAACCAGTCCTTCCCTGGGGGCACCTGGAGGTTCCTGGAGGAGGGCCACATGGGTGAGGTTGGAAGAGTCAGGCTATGATTATCTAAGTATGAGCATATTCTGGTATTTTCTGGCTGCTGAGTGCCAGTCAAGGTGCAGGCCCTGGAGGGACTCTGGGTGGAAAGAAGAGCTGAGGGCCAGCAGGGCCCCCAGGACAAAATAGCAAGTAAGGCTCAGATAAACTCCGAGTTGTAGTTCTAGCCAGGCCCGGGATTAAGCCTTGACTTGCTCACCAGTTTTACATGCTTTCTGAGCCTCTGATTCCTCACCAGCCACCTGGCAGGAGGGTGAAATGAGAAACTCATGAAAAGCCTGGATCCCTGGAGGCAGGCCGTGGAGGGCAGTGTCTAGCTGGTCTGTCTGCCTTTGATTATTTATCAGAAACAGCCGGAAAGCGGCCCAAATGCCCAGAATAGCAATGGAGCATCCAAACAGGATCTTTAAAAATATGTCCAGGAAAAATCATCTTCCTGGTGCCCACACTCAACCTCCGGTATATTCAGAAGGAAACAACAGAAGCCTGGCCGGGGAAGGGGGTCACTGCTGTGTCCTCCCAGAGCTGGGTCCCTGATTTCTGCTACTAAGTGGCTGGTGGGACTTCTCCCTGCCCCTCCCCACCCTCCCCCTCCCTCATCAGCCGAAGCCCAAGCAGCAGACACATTTCCTCCACTCTCTCTCTCTCTGCGCTCTGAGGGCAATTTGGCAGCTGCTGCCTTTCAATTAACATTGCAGGCTTGAAATGGGGGCTTGGGGGAAAGGGGCGGGTGGGAAGAGGAGAAAAACAAACCCAGCACGTTGGCAGCAAGGCGAAGCCACCTGCTCCACCATGGCAGTGAAATTAAAAAGGACTCCAGAGCCAGGAGCGGGTGAGGGCACAGCTCACCTCTGTCCCTGCCTCACCCTGTGAACCTCTGGTCCAGGCTCTGCACGCCACCCCTGCCCCAGAAGCCTGGCCTGCATGGACCCCATAGCACTCCAGCATGCGTGTGGGATGCCCTGGGGTCAGAGCTTCTCTGCCCTCTCCTTGCCAGGCTGCAGCGTGGTGGACACTCCTCTTCTGTGCCAGCCCCTCCCTCCAGCTGCAGCTGCCCATTCCTTTTGCCTTTTAGGCCCGGGGTGGGGCTGTTCCCTGTTTCCAGCCCCAGGGCTTGTCTATTACTGTTAATGGTGCCACTGAGGCAGCCCTCATTAAACCCTCCTTAATGCGTTACCCCACTAATTGCATGAGTTCCCCATTGTTTCCAGCATCCTGACTGCTGCCCCCAAAGAGCTCCAAGACAGGTAAGGACTGGCCACCTAGGAGATGGCTACCTGTAGCCTCTACTGCCAGGGTCAAGTGCCAAGCCAGACCCTCCTCAGGCTCTCCGTCTCTCTGTCGTGACCAACAGAGACTTGCAGGGTGTGGCAGCATCCGGGAAATGGGAAGCATCGTAAAGACTGTCCAAGTCACTGACTCAGATGAGAGGAAATGAAGCCTCCACATGGACCTTACGTGTGTGGCGAAGCCAGTAGACACAACAAAACTGGGGATGCTTATTATGTGTTGAACTTTTCTCCAACATGTGGGTAGGAGGCATCTGGGAACCAGAAGTTCTGGATTCTGGAAAGACAAGACAGAAGGATAGGGCCCAGGGGTGTTCCCAAGCAGCATTATTGGGCTCCAACAGATGCTGGAGGCTTCCATCAGGCCCTCCCCCAGACCTAGTTTCAGGCCTTGATGAGAGATGCTCCAAGTGCAAATAGCTTTTAAACCAAGGTCCATTCCAACAAGGCAGAGAGGAACAAGACGTGCTTGGCAGGCCGTCCTCACATGGTCTGCACCTGGGTGTCCGACACACATGATGAGCCCAGCACGCAGCTCAATGCTCGCTTTCTGGTGGTCTTGGCCAATCCTGTCTCCTCTTGGGGTTATTTCCTATCTTATCTGGGAGAACACTTGGATGGAGACTGCATGGTTTGCATCTCCTCCACTTAAGAAGTGTTTCTTCAAACAGAATCTTACACCAGTCTCCTAAGAGCAAATTAAAACAGAGGCCTGTTTAGGGCAGAGATGGGGTCTGTGAAACCACAGCCTCCTCCATGGGGACACAGGGGCAGCTGAGGCCCAGGAAAGGCAGATTTCCTGAGTCCCTCCCAGGCTGGGTGCTGTGTGGGGGCATTGCCTGTCCCGATGACGTAACTCCAGGCAGTGTCAGAGGAGGCTTTGTGTCCAGCTGGCCAGAGCTAACCCATGTTTGTCTGATGACCTTTGGCATCCATGGGACATGCTGTGCTAAGGCAGGACTGGAGAGAGGATTACAGGTTTCTACACGGTTGTCAAATATATCTTGGGGAAGAAGACAAGAAAAGCAAATCAACAGAGCTGTGTTCACTCCCTGCTGCCCTGATATAGAAGCCTTTCTTGAAATAGCCCAGGTTACAGGCTCAATGGAGAATCCCCAAGGTGCAAGGGGGATGCACTCACTTGTCTCCTGCAGCAAAAATGCCTTTCCAGGCTCCCAGCCCCAACACAGATCTCTGGGCATACAGGAAAATGCCCCAGTTGACAGCAGATCTTCTGCACAGGGAATAGGGAGGGCCTTGAGAAGAGAGGACAGTGCAAGGAAATTAATTAACTTAGACTTATTGTCATGACAAAGGCATGAAGCACCTTGCAAATCAGCTTCTCCTCTGACTTCCTGCATGACTCTTAGGCAGTGTCATTTCAACTTGTCTGGATTCAGTTTTCTCATCTGGGAAATGGCATGTTTTATCTGTATTTCAGGGTTCCTGGGAGTTGAAGAGTTGATATCTATTAGTCTCTAAGCCCAATGTCTGGCATATGGGAGAATATTGGAACAGCTCCTGTTTCTCTCCTGTGGGTGACACGGCAAGCACTGGGCTAAGTGAGCCTCAGTTTCCTCATCTGTAAATGGGATGGTGGATGCTTCCCAAGGTCCCCAGAAGCACCTCTAGCTGGCACCCCAGTTCTATGCAAAAATAAATAAATAAAAATTAAAAAAAAAAGAATATGGGGGTGGAGGGGAGAAGAGTCATGATTCATTCTGCCACACGGATCACCCAGTAAGGTCGACATGGTGCATACAAGGTGCCTTCTGGCCTCACATGCCCACTCCAGGAAGGAAGACAAAGAAGGAAAGGGCAGACTTCTTTTAGGAAAGGAAAGCCTTTCCCATATTTTCTTGTACTGCTTTTGTTGGCTTTGGTATCAGGGATACACCGATCTTGTAGAATGAGTTAAGAAATGCTCTCTCCTCTCCCATTTTTTGGGAAGGATTGGTGTTCCTTAACCATCTGGTCAATGGCTTTTCTTTGTTGGGAGGTTTTTTTTTCTTTAAAGATTTATTTATTTATGCATACAAGAGCTGGGGTGTAGGTCAGAGATGTGGGGGGTGAGAGGATTCACCAGAGACAGAGTGGGGAACAGAACAGGCAGATTGACTGAAATACACAGCTGAGGGGAGCAGCGGGCGAGTCAGGAGAGGTCTGCTGTGCCATGTGGGTAGCTCCCTGGCCAGGGATCGAACTCGTGCTGCAGTGGCTGTGGATAGCTTCATAGGTTGTATCTTAACCCCTTGCGCCACCAGGGAGGCTCTGTTGGGAGGTTTTGATTATTGATCCAATCTCCTTACTAGTTAAAGATGTCTAGTACCAGAATTTGAATCAGGTTTATATACCTCCACAGTCTCTGGTACCTACTCTAAGAGATGGTATGACTAAGTTTACTCGTGTGTATGTGTGTGTGTGTGTGTGTGTGTGTGTGCCCGTGCACAGCCATAGATAATAAGATAAAGAGTCTCTGCTCTGGACAAACCTCCATTAGACTTGACGGTAGAGACTACCTTATTCATTGCTGTATTCTCTACAATAAGTACTCAGTAACTATTTTCCCATAAAGAAAGCCATTTTTTTCTCAGCATCTTATTACTAAGTTATAGATCTTTCCCTCATATTTATGCGATCACCTTTACTGTATGTCTTTATGGTTTAGGTTGCACCAAAAGCAGAGCCTAAAACCAGGCCCTGGATACAAGTGGCGGTGACCCAGGGAAGGGAGTGGGGCGGTGAGTGTGAGAAAGAGAGGGCAGGCACTGGGATAGGCCAGGTGCAATCCTGCTGGAGACCCCCGAGAAATCTGTTTCTGGACAGTGGGGAGGCCAGGAGACTTGTTCGCCAGCTCCTGACTCCCAACGGTCAAGGCTGTCCTAGGGGACACAGAGACAGAAAGACAGGGAGAAATAGACTGGAAGAGAACAGAAGAGGGACAAGAAGAAACAAGACAAGAGGACTTACAGGGAGACAGAAAAAGAGACAGGCCAGGGAGAGACAAAGACTCCATGAAATATACTAAAGACAGAGAGAGAGAGAGACCGAGGTGCTGGGACATACAGGGAGACCAAAAGAGAGGCCCTGAGAAACACAGAGAACAGAGAAATGGAAAAGTCAGGGAGAGAGAAGAGGAAAGACCCTGTGAGAAGACACACACACACACACACACACACACACACACACACACACACGAAATGAATAAATACTTGGGGGCGGGAGGGTGGAGATTTGCGACTAGATGAATCCTGTTTCTCCTTCAATTTTTTCCTGTCAGTTTTTCCATTCGCCAGAGGATCTTGCCTGTGGCCATATTACTGTGGTGTTCTCAGAGTGGCTTTCTGTCTCCCTTCTTTCTTCTATATTTATTAAGTATTTATGCAATCAGACTCACAGGTATTTATTTGATGAATTCAAGTTCAAAACTATTATTTCTCTTAATTTATTGCTCAACTCTCAAAGCCAGTGTGCTCAGGACAGGTAGTTGGTACCTGTTGCATGAAAATTGATCGATCAAACTGGTATGGGTCTCCCTGGTGGCTCAAGGGTTAAAGTCTCAGCACTATGAAGATATTGCTAGTCACTGCTGCATGAATTTGATCCCCTGCCAGGGAGCTACCCACATGGCACAGCAGACCTTTCCTGTCTCCCCCACTGCTCCCCTCGGCAGTATATTTCAGTAGATCTGCCTGTTCTGCTCCCCACTCTGTCTCTGGTGAATCCTCTGACCCCCTGCACCTCTGGCCTACAGCCCAATTCTTGTATGCATTAATAAATAAAAATAAATACATCTTTTAAAAAACCTGTTCATTCATTCATTCACTCACTCATTCATTCAACAGTATTGACTGAGCACCTCCTATGTGCTGGCACTGGTAGAGGGAGAGCAGTGAGCAGAACAGGCAGAAATTGCTGCCTGTTTTCAACTGGCAGAGACAAGCAAAAAATAAAGTGTGTGTCAGGGGAAGGTGCTTTCAGGCTAGCAATGTTGAGGGTCTAGATTTTGCATCAAAACATCAAGCTGGAGTATCTCCCACACAAAAGTGTTCCATCTAGGGGAGTGGTTCCATGTATTTGTAGAGGAGGCTAAATTAGGAGCCACTTGGCACTTATTCTTTTTTTTTTTAGGTACAATGACTCTTCACTAGGTTTTGAAAAACCCAGTAACACATTTTATCTCCCCTATTAGTGCCTCTCAACAGAAGTGGTACTGTCAGAACCCTGGCGTGGCAAAAATAGAGAAGGTCGTTCCAAGTCCTCTCTGGCTCCTTTCCAGCCAGGGGCCGAGTGTGCCCAGGTCCCCAGGGGAGAGTCGGGAGAGCCAAGTGGCTTCTCAGCTTCCCTGCTTCTACCAGAGACATTCTTCTCTTGTGTGTTTTACAAACTGGACTCCAGCCAATATTTTATTTGAATGTAGGGGTTCTGATGCTGAAAAGCAAAAGTGGACAGTCCTTCATCTTACTCTTGGAGTGAGGAAGCCTCATGGATAGAGTCTCACCTGGGGTCAGGCTGTCTGGGCTGGATCTTGGCTCTGTAACTTGTGACTCTGGCACTGTCCAGATTTCAGTTTCCTTATCTGTAAAATGGGAACAGTGACTGTTCCTACTTCAGCAGTGCCTTTGTGAGGACTAGATAACATAATCTGTGGTAAAGCTCTTGGCAGAGAACCTAGTAAGTGGGGACTAAATTACTCTGATTTAAAATTTTCAAAAATTGGAATTTTTACGAATGACAAAAATGACCCATGTCCTGGAAAACACTTAAACACCAAAAAGAATGTAAAAACTACCCAGTGTTACTCCTGAGTAATGACTCCAGACTGGGTTCTAATATTTGCAAATGTAAAATATTTTCATTTGAAATACTTTTTAGAAACATGGAATTTCCTGCTCTGCAGTTCGCTTTGTTCACTTAGTCATACATCACCAGTGTGTTTCCTCACCAGTGCCTAGAGCGTGACCAAATTTCTCTTAGTGGCTGTGTAGTATTCCATCACAAGAAAGTCCATTATTTTTAACAGACACCCAACTAAAGGACAGTTAGGTTGTTTCCATGTTGCTGTTATCGTTATCACAAACACATTTCTTTGCATTCTTGTGCAAACATTGCTGCAGGATAAATTCATAGACGCAGACTTCTAGGGTTAAATGGTTTTCCCATTTAACGTTTTCATAGATACTGGCAAACTACCCTCGGGAAAGATGTATCAAGTTGTTCTTCCATTGATAAAGTAGGAGAGGGTCCCTCTCAGCACACGCTGCCAGTCCTGGAGACGTCATTCTCTCTGACCCATGCCATCTGACAGATGGAAAATGCTTTCATTTCTTTAGTTTCAATGCCTGGCAGATGTCTATGTATTTCCCGAACATTCATAATCATTTCTTCTGTAAACTGCCTGGTCGTATTGTTTGTTTTTCAATGAGAAAGCTGAAGTCCAGAGAGCTTTGCAATTCACCCCCCACATTTATGAAATCCAGTCTCTCCATTCTTCCGCTCACCGTCTGTCGAGTCTGGATAATAGCTTCGTCTCTGTTGTCTCCTTTTAATGAAATAGTACCTGCCTTAGGTCGGACTTTCCATGAAATGGATGTTGAGTCAGATATCCAGATGCTTCTGGAGAGAAGCCTGATCCGGGAGTGAAGGAAACCAAGGGTGATATTTGGGGAGAAGCCCTCCCCTGAGCCAGAGCCCCACTGCTCACACCCCCCAGTTTGCCCTGCCTTGAGGCCAGGGTGCTGGGTCTTCGTCTTCCTGTCAGTCAGTCTCTGGCTAGGGGCTGCCCTGGGGCAGGGGCTCTTCCCTGGGGAAGGAAGGACTCCAGGGACCCTGGAACCCTAGAGCACATAGCAGCTGGGATAGGGCCACAGAGAAATGTTAATAGGAATGTTACAGGATCTGGGATAGATACCAACAGTGTCCTTGAGGTTACCCTCATTTCCTTTGGGGACCTCAGCCTTTTCAGTTTAGATGAACCCTCAGAAGCATGCTCTGCCTGGCTTAATCATTTAGCATGCCCAATGCCCCTGGCCAGAATGATTGATTTAGGGCTGGGTCCACGACACAATTTCCGCCAGTGGGCTGGGTCCAGTATCTGTTTAGGGAAAAAAGTACTGGCTCATTTTCCCCGCTGCATAGGAGTCTAATGCGGTGAAATCTCCATTTATATAGTCTTCCACCTGCCAGTGAACAACTGTGTCATCTCCTGCCTTTACCATGTGATGGGTGCTGCTGAGAACATTCTCATGCACTTTGCCAGAAGCACGCTCACACCTGGGAGTGGAATTGCAGTGTTCTAGGGACGTGAACTTGCCTTCTGACCAGACAGTGCTCTATTGTTCCCCAGTGGGCTTGGTACAACTTGCACACCCACCGTGGGTGAGCATTCCTGTTGTCTGAATCCTTACCAGACGGTGGTATTATGAGACTTCTTATCTTTTGCCAATTTAGTGGGTGTAAGAAGACAGCTGCCTCTGGTCTTCATCTGTATCTCCCCTGATTAATGTGTTGACTCACTACTCAGGTTTCCCAAGAAGTTATTTCTTCTAGATTTCTCTCCCACTGTCCTTTCTTACGAAAAAGTCAACCACTTCTCCTCCTTTAAGCTCTTCCTTCTGTCTGGAGTGTGCCCTGCAGAAGCCTTCCTCTCACCCTTACAGACCAGGTCACAAGAAGGCACCTCCTCCAGGAAGTCTTCCCCCAGGGACTAGTCCTCTTCATCAGTTTCCCTTTGTACTCTCCTTTTGTGTGCACATCTCCCAGCATAGGCACTGCAAGATCTCTGGGGACCAAGTCCTAACCATCTTTTCTCTCTCTTCCCCAGCCCCCGCCTTGCCAACCTAGTGGCTTATTACAAAATAGGTTCAAAATGGGTTCTGTTTTCCTTTCTCCCACTCAATGCTTAAGCTGTGCTGGCGACAAGAAAGGGAACAATTATGGATTAAACTCTCAGTGGGTATCAGTCTCCTAATATGCTACCCCACTCCTACTCCTGACAATGACCTGCCAGAGAAATCCATAGCAAGCGCTTTTCTAAAAGAAAGGGCAAGGCAGAGACCTGTTTACATTTTCTGGGATTGTTGTAAGGAAGGATAGAAATGCACACCATTTGTTCTGACCCAGGAGCATTCCAATACGAGGACTATCTCAGCTCTTTGTGCCTGCTGATCTCCACCCCTCCCCAGGCTCACCAAAGGCCTTAGAAATGGGCGATCTTCCTGGCTCTGACTCAGTGCCTTTGTTTATCTGCCTGTGAAAGCCAGGATTTTGAAAAAGACAGGAAAAGCTGTACCTTTGCTAATTAAAGAAAATTCCACCGTAAGATGCAATTGTCCCTAGGGCCAGGGGGGGCTATGGATTCCATGTTCCTGAGATTTAAATGGAACTGAATGCTCTGGAACAACACATGCTAATTTGCAAACCTCAAACTGAATCAAGATTTTCATTTCCCCCTCCTCGTACTACAAAGCAAGACAGAGTTTTCGGCACAGCTCCCAAATGGGCCCAGGTGAATCAGCACACAGGATGCTCTCTCCAGGGCGTGTGCGTCAGTCCTGCCTCCCTTTGCCCTTCTTGCTTCTCAGTCATGTAGCTGGTGGAGGGAGAGCAGAGTGCAGACACTTCAGTGGTAATAGAAGACTGGGCTTAAGTCCCCATATGTGTCACTTTGTCATTGATCTAGGAGTTTCTAGACCTTGAAAATTTTGGATTAAATGATAATTTCCTATTATTCTGTGCAACGGACACTTCAGAAGCAACATGGTGGGGAACTGTTGGGGGGCAGTGAGAACCCACTGGGGACTTTTAGGCAAATCATCCTCTTGAACAGAGCAGCCCTTTTCTCATTTGTAAATGGAGATAAAGAGGCCTGCCCTCTCTATTTCGGTTTTCTTCTGAAGATCAAAATGAAGCAGAGAAATAAAGCACTCCGGTGTGGGGCAGTCTAGTCTCAAGGTTTCTTGGATCATAAAAATGAAGATATTATTTTTAAAATTTGGGGGACTGCCGCAAAGCTGCCAACTTTTTGTGTCATCAAAGGAAAATCAAATTACAGCCTATCATAAGTATCAGTATGGGGGGAAGCTATTTTTAACTCAACCCTCGTCCAAATCCAAGAACTGTAGGGCGCAGTCTTGGTATAAAGACCTGCAGCACATCTTTGAGGTATGATGACATATGTACTCAGCCAGGTGCAAGGCAGACGACTCTGTCCTCAAATGGGGGTACCCATGAGCTCTTCCAGGCCCTTCTCACTCCCTGCTGATTGAGAGGGAGGTCACCCTGACTCAGTGGTGGCTGGTTCCTCCTTACTGGGGAAAGAGATTAGATATATCTTGTTGGGGGGGGGGGGCGGGGAGCACTTGATCCCTTCAACTTCCCACGACCTCCCTCCCTGAATACCTTCCCTCCCCACAATTCTCCTAATAGGAACATCACCCAGCTGGGGAAGACAGTTGTGAGTTGCTGAACAATGGGGCCACACCCTACAAAATGCATCCTTCTGGGAAGCCGTGGTTGTGAGCATGTCACAGAGTACAATGATGCAGACCCCGGTGGACAGTCTAATCCACACTTGGGCTCTGTGGTGTAGCCATGGTATATGTGGTATATGCACCTCCATGGTATATGTGGTTTGTCGGTGAACCAGACCAGGAGCTTCAAACCAAGCCCAAATACTCATAAGGGTCATGTGAGAACATCACGCTTACAGCTGAATGGACACCAGAAAAGTGCCACAACCATCTCTGTGACAGTTTCTCTGGCCTTTTGTTCTCTTGCTTTTATTGGAAACCTAGAAACTCTTTTCTATAATAAAAGTAAATAATAATAAAGGATATAATAAATGTCCATCCACACTCACTCTCAGTGAGGGGAGACAACTGGAAGGACTGGGGAGTAACACCCACCTGCTGGGGGCACCCGAGTCGACTCTGGCCTGTGAATGGACCCATGGGGTGGAATATGATGCACCCATAAAAAAAAATGAAGTTTGAACCAGAGACACTTTTTGGGGGGTGGGGGGTGGGAGGGGAGGGATTGGGGTCAGAATGGGGGGATTGCAATTGTATGGGGAATATAAAAATAAAATTTATTAATTAAAATAAATAAATAAATAAATAAATAAAAATAAAAGCATAAAAAATATTTGAAATAAAAAATAAATAAATCAGCAAAAAAAAATGAAGTTTTGACATGTGCTACAACTGCATGAGCTTCAAAAATACTAGGCTAAGTGAAAGAACCTAGTCAAAATGCCCCACATATTGTAGACTCCATTAATGTGTAATTTATGTCCAGAATAGGAAAAATCACAGAGAGAGAAGGGGCTGCAAGCTGGGGGGTGGAGGAAGGGGAAATGGCTGCTTATGGGTATAAGGTCCCTTTTTGGGGTGAAGAAAATGTTCTGAAAGTAGATAGTGATAATGGATGCACCGTAAGTGGATATACCATAAGCAGGTGGGTTTTTATGTATGGTCTGTGAATTGTCTCTCAACAAAGCAGTTAAAAAGAAATAGTCTATTTCCAGATTATTAGATATTTTTATTTTTCAAAAGAAGTGGCACCTTGGGTTTAGGTTAGTTACCTGTAACAGAAAGCCCACAATGACAGTACCTTCAGTAAGAAAAAGTTTATTTTTTACTTATGGAAAGGAATTCAGAAGGCAGACAGAGCTTGTTAGAGTTGCCAGGGAAACTCAGGCACCTTTTCTTTCTCCTGCACCATCAGGCACCTCACTTCTCAAGGTCAACTTGCAATTCAAGATGGCTACTGGGGCGCCAGCTGCTCACCCTTATTCCAGACAGCAAAAAGAAGTGTAAAAGGGGCCAGCCCCCACTTCTAGCCACCTATTGGCTCATTAGCCATCTAATGAGCCACATGGTTTCACTTTGACACAAGGGAGGCTGAGAAATACAGTCTTTTAGGCAGGCAACTCACTGCCCTGTCTACAATCAGGATTCATAACAAAGAAGCAGGGGAAACAGACATTGGGCAGGAAACCATCAGTGTCTGCCAGGTAGCCATTAGTGCCTGCCCTGTTTTTAACTGAAATCCGGTTAATTCAATGTTGACTTGTTTTTTTGTTTTTAAACATCTTTTTTTAATTGGATTTTTTTAAATAGAGGCATGTTTTATTTATTTGTTTGCTTGTTTGTTTGTTTGTTTGTTTGTTCTGTTTATACATGCACTGGGTACAGTCAGAAGCACGGGAGGGTGAGAGAATTCACCAGAGCCAGAGCGGGGAGCAGAGCAGGCAGAAAGACCGAAGTACACTGCTGAGGGGAGCAGCGGGCGAGATAAGAGAGGTCTGCCGCGTCATGTGGGACCCTCGCTGGCTGGCCGGGATCGAACCCGTGCTGCAGAGGCTGCG
Source organism: Talpa europaea (assembly GCF_964194135.1). Lineage (NCBI taxonomy): Eukaryota > Metazoa > Chordata > Mammalia > Eulipotyphla > Talpidae > Talpa > Talpa europaea. Next base: position 100,587,010 of record NC_140074.1, on the reverse strand, counting down.
GGCAGCTTCACAGGGCAGCGCTCAATGGCCTGCGCCCCAGGGAAGGCCCTTTAAACATCTTGCTGAACAAACTCAACACACCTGCAGCTGGATCCACATCTGTGGCCAAGGTTCCTAGGGGAGCCTTAGTGGGAGAGTTCGCTTTCAAAACAGAGCTCTAGTTAAAATAAAGACAGCGCTGGTCACGGGGAGGCAGAGAAGAGAGAGAGCATGGCTGCTTTGCAAGCATGTGCCACAAACCACAACACAGGGTGGTCGCCTTTGGCACTTCTGCCGAATGACTTAGACAAAGCTCCAGGCAGACCTGCTGGGAGAACAGGCCATCTGAGTCATAGCACACTTCTAGCGCTCTGTGTTTGCATTTTCTTTGACTATAAAGCAAATGAGTTATGAACTACCGATGCAATTTGGCCACGAAGGAACAAGGACGAAAAGCCAATAATTAGTCACTGCGGGCACAACCCTGCCGCCTCCTCACCTTCACTCTCGGCTCTGTGAGAGCCACTCATGCTATTGATGATGTCTCTGGGAAAGGCTGGAATAATAAGTCCTGGGCAGAAAACTGCATTTTTTGGTAGGCAGGAAACCCATGGAGTTTTATTGCAATGTGCGCCACAGGCTGATCTAATTTGGGCAAAAAGAAGCAGGCTGCTGGACAGGGTGGTGGTTGGTGTTAGAAGTGCTTGTTCTCTCAGAGGCCTGGTGCCACACACGTCAACAGGAGGCTCAGATATACTCCCAGGGTTGAGGTGGGAGGGTGGGGGGGTGCTGGGGCTAGAGACTGGCCATTGAGAGTTAGTTCCAGCACCACCACTGTGTTCTCATTTTCCAAAGATGCAGCAGTTGCAAAGCTCCCTTTGGGGAGCTTTGACAGTATCTCTCTTGCTCTCAAGCTGAACCTCTCAGCTTTGGGGAGTCAGGTCCTTGCCAGTCTTACATCTTGAACTAGGACAAGCCTGATTTAATTCCTGATCCAGGCAGGTATTGTATCCCCAAGGCAGTGGCATCAAACAGTTGTGATTTGATTAATTCAGAATTTTGTGAGGCAGAAATTGTGTAGGACTCCATGGGGTAGTCCTGTTGTATCTGCTTTTGACTGGGGGTCACTCAGGAGAACTTAACTTACTACTGATGGGCTCTCAGGTTCTAGGAATGCTTCCCTCACATGCCTTGTGGCCGTGGGAAGTGACTGAAGGTGGTCTTTCTAGTAAGTAGCTGGACTTCCCACCTGGTAGCTCAAAGCTCCAAGAGACTGGAGACGGACCCAGAAACTGACTCCTGGTCAGGGGATCTGCACGTTCATTTACTGATTCTTTATTCTTTCTGCCATATCCTTAATTTAAAGGGAAGCTTGTAAGCAGTGTAAAGAATGACCCTGAAAATTGGCCCTAATTCTTCACCTGCTGCTGTGTTACAATGTTCGAATGATTATGATTTTGCAATTCCTTCCATCAAAAGGTGGAGCCTGCCTCCCCGCCTCTGCTTCTGCTTGTCTTGTGACACACAGGAGACAACAGAAGAGAGAGCGTGCTCATCCTCAGCAGGCTTGTGGGTTCCCCACTGTCCTGGACCCCTGAGGCTACCACAAGCATGGCCCAGGCTATGCAGGGTAAGAGGAGGCATGTCTCCCAGCCAAGCCTGCCACACTCGTCATCAGTCAACAGCCCAACATGGTGAGTTTATAGGGCGGCTGATAAACATTGGCCCTTCTCTTTTGCTTCCCTGGCCCCCTGAATGATCTCACTTGCTCCTGGGGCTGCATAAGTTGCTGGTGGCGATGGAATTCCCACTCCGTCCTTGGCCTCTTTCCCGAGGTCAGTTCTGGCTACTCAACTGCCACAAAATGCCCCTCTTGAGTTTATCTCAGGACCTTGAATTTCACCAAAGGAAAACTGACCCTCTGCCTCTCAAGCCTCGAAGGCTAGGTCTCCTCAAGTTGTTCAGAACAGGCCACCCTGACACATGTCACTTTGGATTATGGATTATTTCCAGCTAAGGTCAGTGGAGACCTTGTAGTTTCAAGAGAAACTTTCAGCATTCCCTTAACTACCTAGCAGAATGAAAACTGGGGCTATTACCCAGACTTAAGATTTTACCAGACAGAATTTTACCAGAAATAATTTTTCTATTGGAGAAACCTATCTATATGGCTCAGCCAACGTGTAATTACAGAGCATCTGGTCTCAGCCTATGAGTCACCCTCTCCTCATCATGAGGGTCCCCCTCCTCCCTCCTTGTAGCCCTGTATCCCCATTCCATAGCTCAGAATATGTGCACATCCTCAACCTGCCTCATTCTTTTTTTTTTTTTTTTTTAGAGGCATGTTTATTTATTTATTTATTATATTTGTTTGTTTGCTTTGTTTATACATGCACTGGGTACAGTCAGAAGCGCGGGAGGGTGAGAGAATTCACCAGAGCCAGAGTGGGGAGCAGAGCAGGCAGAAGGACCGAAGTACACTGCTGAGGGGAGCAGCGGGCGGCAGGAGAGGTCTGCGCACCATGTGGGATCCTCCTCCGGTGGCCGGGGAGCAGCCGGGGATCGAACCGGCGCAGCAGAGGCCGCGGGCAGCTTCGCAACCCAGCGCTCAACCGCTGTGCCACCGGGGAGGCCCAACCTGCCTCATTCTTTTTAGACTCTACATCCATGTGAATTGTCCATACATATATAATTAAATTTGTTCTTTTCCCCTAATATTCTGTCTGATGTTAATTTGATTGCTCAACCAACCTGAGACCATCTCAGAGGGGGAGGGAAAATTTCCTCTCTGCCCCTATACCCTCATCTTCCTCACATTTTCCATCACAGGGACCTCAAAATGGGGCTGGAGGCCACCCTTCTGCTAAAGTCATCACCCTCCCTCCTTTGCTCAACTGGCCACTGGCCAAATGAAATCAATTGCATTTGTTTCTGATATCACAAATCCTCCACTTCTCTTTACCCCACAGCTACTGCCTCAGGCCAGAACTAGAAATCTCTCCCTCCTTTTTCCCCCAAATCCTGAGGATGAGGTTGAATCAGTTCTCCAGACTTCAGTACAGAGGACCTTCCAAAATGCAGATCTGCTCCTGCATCTGCTCTGCCTAAAACTTTGGCGTTGGCTACCCACTAAAGCTCAGGCTGATTTCAGTACCATGCAGAGACAGCCAGACAGTGTCGCCTTTGGTGGAATGCAGAGGAGGTGCCCAGCACTGTTTAGAGAACTGTCTTGCAAAAGAGAAAAATGAAATGTGATCTTGGATCCAGTGACACCTCTGGGGCGCCCAGTTTACTGAGAGCAGGGGAGAAAAGGCCCCCATATGCATGCGTGTGGTGAGATGCAGGTCAAAGTGCCTGACTTCTGCAGTAAAGAAAGCATAAGGGGGGGCCTCCCTGGTGGCGCAGAGGGTTAAGCACAGCACTGTGAAGCTATCTGCAGCCACCGCAGCATGAGTCTGATCCCCAGCTGGCCAAGGAGCTACCGACATGACGCAGCAGACCTCTCCTGTCTCACCCGCTGCTTCCCTCTGCAGTGTATTTCAGTCAATCTGCCTGTTCTGCTCCCTGCTCTGTGTCTGGTGAATCCTCTCACCCCCTGAGCCTTGGCCTGTACCCCAGTTCTTGTATACATAAATAAATAAATCTTTAAGAAAAAAAGGAAAGCATTAGGGAAACACAGAGAACGAGGGGTGAAGAGAGGCGTCAGAGGACGGCTGAGCGAGCTACCACACAAAGCCTGTCTGGATCCTGAGTTGACCTGAATGGAACAAACCAACTGGAGAACATTCACTTATGAGGCAATCCTAAAAATGGAAATATTGGCTCAGTGCTTGACAATATCAAGGACTTGCTAGAAGTGTTTTGGTTGTGCTGATGGTTTTGTGCTATGATTAAACAGAGTTCTTATAGAGACACACCCTGAAAGATTCGCAGATGAAATGATGTGCTATTTGGAATTTGCTTGAAGTAATTCAGGTTTTTGAGGGCAGTGGAGGGATGAGTGGGTGTAAGTGAAACAAGAGTGTAAGTGAAACAAGAGTGACCATTTGTGAGTAACTGTGGAAGTTCAATGAAGGGCCCATGGAGGATCATTTACGACTCTTTATTTTTCTGCCTATTTGAAATATGCCTTAGTAAGAAGTGAAAAAAATCAAATCAAATCCAGGCTCCCCACCTGTTTTATCCATAGACTAAAACTCAAGTTCTTTCTCAGGTGCCACCTGACAGATGTCTCACCTCTGTCTTTGTCTCCTCCTTCTACCCAGCCCCACTTCTTACTTCCAGCCCCCCTGACAAGACTTCAGGGCAGTTCCAACTGCTGCCTGTGCTTTCTCTCTCTTTTATTTCAAAACCAGGTGCTACGCAGTCACTATTTTCCCTTCTCCCTGTCCTCTATGCATAGGTAATCACGGTTTCCATTTTTTTGTTTCTTCTTCCAGAGTTTAGATTCACTTGGGAGCAAATACAGACACTCCTTCTTCTTCATCTTTTTTACATGAAAAGTAAAGGGGCTTTACATGAAAAGCATAAGGGGCCTCCCTGCTGGCACAGGGGTTAAGTCTCAGTGCTATGAAGCTACTGCCAGCCACTATAGCACGAGTTTGAGCCCCAGCTGGCCAGGGAGCTACCCTCATGGCACAGCAGTGTCTCCCCCGCTGCTCCCCTCAGCAGTGTATTTCAGTAGATCTGCCTGTTCTGCTCCCTACGCTCTGTCCTCTCACCCCCACACCTCTGGCCTACACCCCAGTTCTTGTATGAATAATTAAATAACTCTTTTTAAAAAAGAAAAGTAGCATAAAATGCACAGTTCTGCACCGTGCCTTTCCTGCTGACTGTGCGCTGGAGAGCTTTCCTCATCAATGTGTTCTGACATCACCATTATTTGGAGCAAGGTGCCTGACCAGTCTCCTGTTGATTACCCATTGGTTATGGTCAATCTTCTACTCTTGCAATCAGTGCTATAGTGAATGACCACGTGTTTATAGTGTTTCCAGTGCTTTCTCTTTGCCCACCTGCTGTCCCACCCTCTGCCACAAATTCCTCCCACTTCTGCCCTCCTTGTCCCCAGAATTTTGCCTGTCCAACCCTATTTATCCCTCAGCTTTGGGGTTAGATTATCACTTTGTCTGGGAAATGTTCTCAGATTGAGATAAATGTGAGTGCTAAAAACAAATTTGGAGTTAACAGGTTGGTGTTTGACTCTTGCCTCTTTCACTTAGAGGAAAATTACTAAATTCTCTGAAGCTACTTTCTCTCTGCAAACTGCACATAATAATAATAACTACTTATTGGTTTGCTGTGAGGATTTAATGAGGTAATACATGTGGAGAGTCCTCAGGACACTGCCTGGGCCATAGTATACACAAATTAAGTGACATTATTATTGTCATTGCATAGGTGACCCTTCCCTTCAGTATGCCTTTTCTCCAGCCTCCATATACAAATCATATTTAGAACTAAATTGCATATCTCTCAATCTCTTTTCCCTAATTTATTCAATTGAAAATTAGTTTCTCTTTCCTCCTATTCCCCTAGCATCCCACATGAACCAGTCAGGAGAGTTTTTGGGTAACAGAAAACCCATCTAAAAATTACCTCCTAACATGTGGAGGTTATTTTCCCTACACATTGAGGAACTAGAAGACTGGCGACTGTAAGCATTGATCCAGCTACTAAATGGCGTCTTTAAGACCCAAGCAAATCCTTTCTTCTTTTACCCCATCACATTCATTGTGTTGTCTATTGATCTTTAAGATTGTTGCCTCTTGATGGCATGATGGCTGCTGTGGCTCCAGTCATTTCTTTGCCCACCTGCTGCCCTCAAAACCAAGAGGCAAGGATAGCCACAGCAAGTCTTTCCCGGAAACACTCTGTCACATTCCCATAGGGCAGAACTGGGTAACATGCCCATCCCAAGATGGGGACTACCTTCTCTGAAATCCAGAGACCTCTAGTTCATCCCTGAGTATGATCAGGGTTCTAGCAGTAGGAAGGGAAAAACACTTCAAAATGGCACCATGGTGTATGTTACATTTAGATAATGATTTTGGGGCTCTATTAATTTTATATCCTTTAACAAACTATGGGCTTGCTGAGGGACCATCCTTTCCCAAGCACCTCCATGTCCTCCACAATGCCAAGCACAGCATCTATTAGGGCTCACTCACAGTCAGGGCTCACTCGCCACTCTGGTTATAGCAGACAGCAATTCTGATTCGAAAACCATCCTGGGAAGTCTTCTGGGTTCTATGTGTGAGAATGACACAACCCTAGGTGCCCCCCTTCTGCTCTGACCTCCAGGGGCCCAGAGTTCTTTTTCTGTGACTGTGACTGTGGGAATCAAACCCCTCTCCCACGCTCCCTCCCAGTCCCCTTTCTTGCGCTACTCCCCCAGCCCTCAGGATCCTAGGATGCCTGTGTGTATTTGGATTAACCTGGGTCACAGAGAATGAGTCACCCTGTCTGACTTACTTGGAGAAAAGGAAAGTCAGCCGGCAAAGTGCTGCCTGTGTCATCAGCACTGTGCCTGAGGACAGGAGAGGCCAGGCGCTTACTGCTGCTGAGAGGCACCAGAGTCTCCACTCATGTGAGTGAGTCAATTTTCAGGGGCTGGACCTGAGGCAGCTTCCAGGCCGGAAGAGTTGGACACCAGCCTCCCCTGCGCCGTCACCTGCTCTAGTGGTGAAATTACCATCTCAATCTCCAAGCTACAGCTGTTAACAAGCCTGTCCCACATCAAATAGTGCTTCCCTCTTGGAGGTAGTGGAAGAGGGAGCTGGCGCTGTGGCTTGCCTCTGTGTCTGGGTCTCAGCTGCAAATGATGCCATTGGAAAAATAAGGAAATGAAGATTTGGATGGATGGGTCCCACACTGGCAGCTCATTACCCATTTGGCTGTTGTTCTCTGAACTTCTTTGGTTTCACACCCTCCCCCTTCACTCAAGAGAATCAGAAGATGGGGCACTGGGTAAATGGGTTATCAGCGGCTTATATGCCACATTATAGGTGGCCCAAATTAAAAATGTTAACATATAATAAAATACAGTGAGCACTAAAAACAAACCAGAGGGCATTTAGTTTTCTTTGATGCTGCAGAGGGCATGTCTCGAGGTTTTAGTGAGGCCTGAGGTGCATCATGATGAATGAGTCCCTACCAGCCAAGGCCACGCATGCTTGTTGCTGCTGATACTGGTGTGTGTGTGAGTCAGAGAGTGAGGGGGGTGGGGGTGTGTGGTTTGGGGTCTGGATAACCAGGAGTTAGGTTAAGCAGTCAGTAATCTCTCCTTGAAGCTCACTTAATATCTGGTACGACCGTGCCTCTCTCACATCTCAGAGGGCTAGCCAACACCCAGGCAATTTCTGGCCTCTGGCTCATTTAAGGAACTTTTTGCATGGACCCAAGTCCCACTCCGGTCTTGATCCAGGGTCTAGAAAACTGCTCTCCTGGATGTGGAGGGGAGAAAACCTGGTTGGTCCATTTCAGGCAAGTTTCCAGGCCATTCCTCTCTTCTGGATCCTGCCACACTTGTAAGTGAAGGTATGTAGAGTGGTTAAGACAGAACCTGCCACAGCTTAGGGCCAGTCAACAGTGTGCCCAGCATCATGCAAAGCTGCCGCCCCCTCCTGCCTCCCTCATGATCAGATCCGTGGCAGCAGGCCACATTAACACAGGGATTCCTTCTGAAATCATTTCCAGTGGTTGCTGCTCATTTTTACATGAGGCTATCGGCAAAGACTGGTCCTGTGGGGTCCTGTGGGGCCTGGCTTTTATTACAGTTACAGTAGACAGGGAGGCCAGTTTTTATAAGCCTTTATTTTCCTACATAACTGCAATTTTCTCTGTCTACTTTGTGGGCCCTTAGAGGTCCCTGCTTCTCATGTGGCAACAAGCAGATACTCAATAAATATTTGCTGAATTGATGTTAAATTTAGCTGGAGGTAGTGTGGTAGTTTATTCAAAGATAAAAATAGAATTACCACATGATCTAGTAATCCCTCTAGAAATATACCCCCAAATTGAAAGAGGGTCATGAGCAGATATGTGTACACCCATGTCCACAGTCATTTTGTTCACGATAGCCAAAGGGTGGACGCAACCTTTGTCCATTGACTGTTGAATGGATAAACAAAATGTGTCCATCCACATTGTGGAATACTACACAGCTTTGAAAAGGAAGGACATTCTGACACAAACTGCCACATGGATAAATTGTGAGAACACTGTGTTAAGTGAAATATGCCAGTCACAAAAGGACAAATGCTGCATGATTATAATCACATAACATACCTAGAGTGGTGATTCTATAGACAGGAAGTAGAAGGGTGCTTGCCAGGGGCTGGGGTGACAGGAATGAAGAGTTATATAATGGGGACAGAGTTTCAGTTGTTTGAAATGAGAAATTGGAAATGGATGGTGGTAATGGTTGTATAACAATGTGAATGTACTTAATGCTATTGAACTACAGGCATCAGAAGTGGTTGAAATGGTAAATTTTAAGTTACTTATAAATTTTTACCACCATCAAAATTAAATTGATTTTTAAAAATTAGCCAGGTAACCTGTAAATGCCTCATTTTTGGGGCACTGAATTACATAGGGTATTTGATATACCAAACTGGCTGGAAAAAAAGACTGATCCTGTTGACATTTAGTTGGATAGAAGGTGAAAGTTTTGCTACTTCAATCTTGTCCAAAGTGCACTGGCCTTTCTGCTGGTAGGATGTCCTAATTGCAATCAAAGTGCTAAGATTTCCTCTAATGCCATCGGCTCGCCGGTGGGAATTTGGGGAACCTGAGTTTAAGGTGTTGTAATAGGAGTGCACACATGTCTCACGCCAGGTGCTTGATACATGCTGCAGCTTGTTGGTGCATCACTAGGTCACCTGAAGTGAAGGGCTCCTTGGCTTTGGCTCGGTCCTGTCCCTCCCCATCTCCAAAGGGACTGACCTGACTTGCTCTGCATCCGGAAAGATCAGAAAAATTCTACTCCCCGTGCCCACTGGTAGCCATATATTCTCTATGATTTCTGTCTGCAGAAGCAAAATAAACAGAAGCTCGGGGGAAACAAACAAAATAGGGGGAGGGAGATGGCTGCTGAGTTGAGCACTTGCTTCATCCTCTGCAGGAGACCCATTTAGAGTGGAAATTTCACCCTGCACTTTCCTCACTCAACCCTGAAATCACAAACAACCCCTTGGCTAGGGCCCTAAAAAGCTTCTGACGAGCATGGACCGCCCTTTTGACATAGAAAACACAATTAGACATGCACAACTGGCCTGTGAAATACCAGGTCAGGCACCGGGCACCTCAGTTTTGCAAATTCCACCCCAGGCTTTGTTGGGAAATGTTGCTTGGCCTTGTTAGAGGTGATAATGGCTAATAACACAGAGAAAACATGGTGTTTTGGTCTTAAGCCCTTGGCCAGTGCAGACCACCAGGGCAATGAGCGGGAAGAATGAGTGTGTGAGCCAGTGGGTGCGTGAGTGTGTGTGCGTGAGTGTATTTGTCTGTGGTTCAGAGTGAAGAAAGTGGAGTAAAACGTGCTGGTGTTAAGATCAAGGCCCCACCTCCAGCAGCCTGTGACATTGGAAAAGTCGCCAACTCTTGGGACCTCAGTTTTGCCTGTAAAACAAGGATATTAATAGAAACCTCCCTCTGTGGCTGGTACTATTGCAGGTGAAGCTTGGCTGGATGCCTGGAGCGTAGTTAGGACTCATTCAACACTGGCTGGATTAAAAGAACAAGCTTCGTGCGTTTTAGTCCACTTAAGAAACCATTTTCAAATGTTTATTTGTAAATGCCCAGGCAGAAGCTGGCTATGAAAGCAGAAAACACAGTGTTTTCCTTCCCAGAGCTGTGGAAAGCTGGGATATGAGAAAACCATTCTGGGCAAGATCAGCTTCATGCTAGGATATTTGGCACAAACCAAAACCATTTGATTTGACTTTCAGGTCTGTTTGTTCCTTCTATATTTTTGCTAGTTTCTTTCTTCAGGCGGTGGAAGAAGGGCTTTTATAGGTTGTTTTTTATAGGTTGAGAGCTGCGTATGGCCCATTGGTCCAGCTAAGGCTAAAAAAGAAGAGAAATCTATGGCTACAAAATCCATGGTGTGCTTAGAATTGTACATCAAGTGAACTTAAGCAAAAGAAAAGAGGCAAAACTCCAAGAATGGGGGATTTGTTGTCTCACATAACTGGAGAGAACCAGGATAGACCTTTCTAGCTTCAGTCATAGCTGGATCCAGGTGCTCAAATCTTTTCTCTCCTTATTTTCCGGTAACTTCACGCAAACACAGCAAACCCTCAGCATATTATCTCAGATTAAGAAAGAGCTTCCCGGGCCTCCCTGGTGGTGCAGGCGGTTGAGCGCCGCACTGTGAAACTGTCCGCAACCTCTGTAGCGCGGGTTCAATCCTGGCCAGCAGGCGAGGGTCCCACATGACGCGGCAGACCTCTCCTGTCTCCCCTGCTGCTCCCCTCAGCAGTGTATTTCGTCAGTCTGCCGGTTCTGTTCCTGGCTCTGTCTCTGGTGAATCCTCTCACCCCCCCCCCCACACCTCTGGCCTGCACCCCAGCTCTTGTATGCATAAATAAATAAATCTTAAAAAATAAATAAAATGGCCAATTTGCCACACTTAGAAGAATCAGCCTGCTCCTTGCATTCAAAAGTGAGAAGTGGGGCCTCCCTGGTGGCGCAGCGGTTGAGCGCTGGGTTGCGAAGCTGCCCGTAGCCTCTGCATCGCCGGTTCAGTCCCTGGCTGCTCCCCGGCCGCCGGAGGAGGGTCCCACATGGCCCGCAGACCTCTCCTGCCGCCCGCTGCTCCCCTCAGCAGTGTACTTCGGTCCTTCTGCCTGCTCTGCTCCCCGCTCTGGTTCTGGTGAATTCTCTCACCCTCTCGCGCTTCTGACTGTGCCCAGTGCTTGTATAAATAAATTAAATAAATAAATAAAACTTATAAACAAACAAACAAATAAATAAATAAATTTGAAAGTCTTAAAAAAAAAAAAAAGTGAGAAGTGGCTAACCAGTGAGCAGAGCTAGGTGCTTTCCTAGGATAGGGATGGAGGAGGGGAGGTCGACCACAAGGCAGTTTGTCTCCTAACTGATATTCATGTCCTGGAAGTCACCTCCCCACTCGGTGGGACAGACCAGGTTGCCAATAAGATATCATAGAAATGACTTCTAAGGCTAGATCATAAAGGACTTCATGGCTTCCACCTTGCATTCCTTGGATCCTTCTCTGGGGTGGCCAGCTCTAGGAGGACTGAGACCTTCCCCCAAGGCCAGCACAGGCTTGGCCAACATGAGCCAACTTGGAAGTGGCTCTAGGCCCAGGCTCTATGCCTTCTGATGATGCATCCCAGATTGACACCCTAATGCAACCTCCTGAGAGTCCCCAAACCAGAACTGCCCAGCTCAACCTCTCCTAGAATCCTGACCTAAGGAAACTGTGAGATAATAAATGCTCAGCCACTAAGTTCCAGGGAAATTTGTCACACAGCAGGAGACAACCGAGCCAGCCATGTTATGTCTCTTCCTCATTCCATGGGCACAGAGTCATTTGGGTCACTTTCAAAACACTTTTCAATGACCACCTTAAAGCTTGTTAGAAAATGTAAATTTCACGAGTGCAATCAAGCTGATGTCACAGGGCTGCTGCTATATTCTCAACACTGTGAGTTTGCAGATGTAAAAGTTTATGTTCACTCTTGGACTTGCCCCTCCTGCACTAGATGTGGTGGAGTCGAGATGTGAACAGGAAAGATGCCCTCGTGGACCTGCCAGACACCTGTGTATCCTTGAGAGCAGCCATGGCGTGCGCCATGCTACTGCAGCACACTCTTGCACATGACTGGTGACACAGCCAGAGCCCCTGATTTTGAACCCCACCGTGTGCACCACACGGGCCCCTGGCTGCAGCATCACCCACCCCATTCCTCTGCTCGGCTTTCCAGGCCTGCTCCCAGCCTCCATCACTCTTCTATACACCCTCAGTCAGCATCAAGACTCTTGTAGGGCACATTTCTGATCCCATGGGGTCACTTGCGTCCTTTCCTCCCCCTGATGATCGAGACATTCTTGATGGATGGTAAATTTTGGGAAACTTTCCCAAGTTGCCCATCTCCCTTCTCTCCCAGCGTTGAACTCCATAACTGAGAGAAATGCCACACAATTTAGCACTTGCTGAGCGTACTAGCCAGAAAGCTGCAAGTCACAGAAAACCCAGGTCTGGGCTCTGGCCATGTCTCTGGGATCCTCTCAGTTTCCTGCTACGTCCTTTGAGTGTTAGCCCCCAAAGACCCTGTGCAGGGCCCAGGCCAGGGCAAGGTGCTTTCCCAAAGGAAAGGCTTTGGAGGGAGACTCTGGGGAAGCGCATCAGAGCTCGCCCACCAGCGCAACCTCCAAGCTCACTGTTACCCTCAGACTCCACCCTGTCTCTCAGAGGGCTTTTAGGCTCCTCAAGATCACAATCAATTTCTTATACTCCTCACAGCAGGGATGAAAGAATCCCTTCATCCTGTCTCTCCTCGGTGACCTTCGACAAGCACATCACTTTCAGAAGTAATCAATTTCAGAGAAGGAATTAATACCCTCTCTGTGACTATCACCCACTGAGTCAGCCTTGCCTGATATTGAAGAACACTGATCACCAATTTCCTTGCTGCTTCACTTTCCTTTTGCCCCCTTTTGCCCACAAAACACTAAAGAATGGACGGACAGACTGGACCATTGTCCAGGGTGAGGACAGTGGAAGGGAAAGTGCTGGCAAAGCGCCTTCAACCCAATTCAGGTGCAGCTGCCTTTGGGGACAATCCTACCACTTCATTTCCCCTTGCCTAAAATAGCCACTTCCTTATTGGGGGGTGCAGGGTGGTGGGGAGCAGAGAAAAGGATTGGAAGCCAGCCAGAGAGGCCAGGCTTGGAAACATTCCTGGAAAGGTCATTGTCGACATCGTCACACGGGCCAGGCACTTCCGGCTAGCAGTGAACTCAGTGTAAACAGAACTGCGAGGAAAGTCAAAACAGGGGCCAGCGAACCACAAACTGGCGTCACGAATAAATGTATCCTCTATGGGGTATGACTTTCTTCTAAAGAAATTTGCGGTTGTTTGCAGATGCTATCAGCCCACCGTTCCGCTTCACATCAGACTAAGCTGATAGACAGCCAGACACTGTCTGGGTCCCATTAGATGGGACGCTCGGCTCTTTCAAGATAGTAAATCATTTCCTTCTCACAGCTGCTGAGCAATCTCGAAGCCTCCCCGGTGGCGCAGCGGTTGAGCGCTGGGTTGCGAAGCTGCCCGCAGCCTCTGCAGCGCCGGTTCGATCCCCGGCCACGGGGTGAGGGTCCCACATGGCCGCAGACCTCTCCTGCCTCCGGCTGCTCCCCTCAACAGTGTACCTTGTCATTCTGCCTGCTCTGCTCCCCGCTCTGGCTCTGGTGAATTCTCTCACCCTCCTGTGCTTCTGACTGTACCCAGTGCTTGTATAAATAAATAAATAAATCTTTTTTTTTTTTTAATAGAGGCATGCTTTATTTATTTGTTTGCTGGTTTGTTTGTTTTTGTTTATACATGCACTGGGTACAGTCAGAAGCGCGGGAGGGTGAGGGAATTCACCAGAGCCAGAGCGGGGAGCAGAGCAGGCAGAAGGACCGAAGTACACTGCTGAGGGGAGCAGCGGGCGGCAGGAGAGGTCTGCACGCCATGTGGGACCCTCCTCCGGTGGCCGGGGAGCAGCCAGGGATCGAACCGGCGCCGCAGAGGCCGTGCGCAGTTTCGCAACCCAGCGCTCAACCGCTGCGCCACCGGGGAGGCCCTAAATAAATAAATCTTAAAAAAAAAAATGCTAAGCAGGAATGTATTTCCTATAATTTAAAAAAAAAAAAAGACAAACGGTGCAGTTTTTAGGTGTCTGCTCTATTTCCAGCCTTGTCTATTGGCCTCCAGGCTTGCTGGTCCATGTCCGCTGTCTATAGCTCCTGCCTGGTCCCTCTGCGCCATCCGTGAGACAGCAGACCTTGCATTTGCACCTGGGAGGGCTCTCATATGCCAAGGAAAGTGCAAATTTCACAGGAGCCACTCAAGATACCCACTTAGGATACTCTGCCCAGTTCTCCCTGTGCTGGCCTTCTTGCTGCAACCCAGGCTGGTGGATGGAGGCATGGACAGTGCTGAGGAGGCCGCTGGCAAGGCTGCTTGGTCTCCCCAATCAGAAGGGAAGGGAGAGCAGGGTCAAAGGATGGGAAGAGAGCATGGACTTTTCCTGAAAGATCAGTGGTTCTGCTGGAATTCCTAGGCAGAGCAGGAGGTTAGGAATGCTTCCAGCCGGGAGTAGACTGGGTGTTCTGTGGGCAGGGCTCAGTCCTGGCCTCCTGGCCTGATCTGGAGCTTGAAGGGGTTGCTGGACCAGGCTCTCAGAATGTGATCACCCAGCATCACTGTCACCTGGAGGGAGTGGACCTCCTGTCAGAATTGCTGGGGGTGGGCCCAGGTGTTTCTCACACTCACTGGATACTTGCCACTCAACATGTTGGTCCTGGGCCAGCCTGGGCAGCACTGGGTGTCTGGGAGAAATGCAAACTATCAAGCCCACCCCATATCTATTCCACTGTTATCTGTATTTTAAATGCCCACTCCCTTCCTTGCACTTTCACCGTTCTGAAGCAGGGCATTGGAATTTGAGAATTGTGGCCCTGGCTCAGTGGAGGCCATCTCTCAGCAATACCATTCAGAAGTTTATATTCTGCCAAATCTGGAATCCAGAGCTCAAAGAAAACTTTTGGATTCAAGAGCTTAAACCAATCTAGATTCAATATAAGGGCATTTACAACAAAGATAGTGCAGTGGACCTAACTGTGTTCCCCACTAAAAGATATGTCACCTGCCAGAACTGGTGAAGGTGGCCTTATTAGGAAACAGGGTCTTTCTGCAAATGTAGCAAAGGAGCTTGAGTTGAGTCACTGTGGAATGTCCCAGTGACAGTGTCCTTGTCAGAGACAGAAGAGGGGACAGATGCACAGGGGACAAGCCATGTGGCGACAAAGGCAGAGACTAGGTTGATGCAGCCATTGGCCAAGGAATATTGGGAGCCACTAGAAGCTGGAAGAGGCAGGATCTTCTCCTAGTGCTTTTAGGAGGAAGGCAGCCCTGCTGATTTGTTGATTTCACATTTCTGACCTCCAGCACTGCAAGGGAATACATTTGTGCAGCCTGATGTAAGCCGCCGGTTCATGGTAGTGTCTCAAGGCAGCCCTAGGAAACAGATACAGGTGACTTTTTTCTCTGATGCAGAGAGAAAAGATGCCAAAAGGGACTCGAGGAAGAACCAACAACCAGGCCAATGCCCAGATATGGCAATCTTAGCTTTGTTCCCAGAATTAGCTGACTTTCCCCCTCATTTCCTTGTTTCTTTTTAACACTCTGTGAAACCCAAGTACAGTTGAGAGCGTAGGCACCTGGTCTTGGGTGGCCAGCTGATCAGCAGACCTTCAAAGCCAGCAGAACAGCTGCTTCATGCTCCTAAACAGAGCTACTTTATTTCTTACTAACTCTGTCTTGTTTGGAATTTAAAGTCGTATGACACAGCAAAACAGTGTCATATTTTAACCACTTATGTACCACCAAAAACAGACTTTAATGAGTCCTTCGCAAATGATCTGAGAAGAGCTGAGTTTTGTAAAGCTTAGATGACCATATCTTAGGCTAATTTAAAGCAAGTTAGGCTACTACTGGGTTTGAGCAGACAGAAAGCCTGAAGCTGTTGGGTAAATTTATTGTTTCACTTTAAAAAGTATTCAGGATTCAAAGATAAGATTCAGGGAAGTAGTTCTCAGCACTGACTCAACTTGGAATCATTTGAGGAGCTTAAAAATAACAACAGCAATGTTTCAGCCTTTCCTCAAATCAGTAAACCAGAACCTGGAGGCACCCGGGAAGTCACCCACCTTGTTGGGTAGTGCCCACCTGTGGGAGCCCTGAGGGCGACCTTGCTCTTAGTCCCCATGCAGCCAGGGTGTGGGCCTGTCCCCAGGGCCGGTTAAAGGGCAGAACTGGACCAGTGCAGGTTTTCTGATCCCATGCAGACCGGGTAAGGGAGGAGTCAGAGTCCTCAATGGTTTTTTGCAGGTCTTTTATTGGGGTTCACCAGGCATATGGCAGGCAGGGGTGCTGGGGGGCCGGGAGGCTGGCAGGTCTCCCAGCCCCCAGCAAGTCCTCACTCTATCTGGGCTCCCTGGCGTTCTCTGCTTCTGCTTCTTTGCTTCTCTCATCGGCTTCTTTCTCAGCTTCTCCAGGCGTCCCCGTGACGACGCCCTTAAAAGCACAGTCTTAGCTCAGCTGAATCCCATCTACCTATGCCCACACCCTATTCCAGGTGCCCGCCATCAGGCATGCATTCAGGACAAGGATCCATCATCTATCCTGATGGCGGGAGGGCAGAAAAGCCTGACATTTTCTTTACCCTACAGACGGCAAAGCAGACATGCTCACTCTGGTCTCTGAGTTGGGGCCTGTGATGCCAAAGAGTGGGACCACCCAGGATGCATTCCTCCACTTGGGACCTGAACTCCTGGGCAGTTTTCAGTGTGCATGGTGATGGTGGTGTGAGCTGACAACATGGACTCTGAGAGGTCCAGCAGCTTGTTCAGGCTCCCAGAACAAGTACTAGCAGAGGTAGGATTTGAACGCACCTCTTCAGAAGACCCCTGCCATTGTTCTGGTCTGTGTGGTCCTCGGGCCCAGCTTCTTGCTGACATTCTCAGAGCTTCTGTGAACAACAAAATCCCTTTTTTTCTAATTATCAGATTTAGCTTTTTATCTGGGCATCACATACTCACAAAGTTCACAGTTCACAGATTCTTTTTTTTTTTTTTTACTATTTATTTATTTATGCATACAAAAGCTGGGGTACAGGCCAGAGACGCCGGGGGTGAGAGGATTCACCAGAGACAGAACGGGGAACAGAACAGGCAGACTGACTGAAATCACTGCTGAGAGGAGCAGCAGGTGAGACAGGAAAGGTCTGCTGTGCTATGTGTGTTGCTCCCTGGCTGGCGATCAAACTGGTGCTGCAGAGGCTGCGGATTGCTTCATAGTGTGGTGCTTAACCCCTTGCGCCACCAGGGAGGCCCAGTTCACAGATTCTAAGTGCACACACAGATCTCTATGAATTTGGACAAGACACTATGCCCTAGTAACCAGAATTCACCTGTGTTCTGCAGGTTTCCCTGTTTCTCTTCCTCCCAAATATGATCGTTGATGGATTTCTAAGCTAGGCGTGTTTTGAGTTTTATATAAATGGAAGCATACAGAATGTTCTCTTTTTATATCTGGCTTCTTTCCTCTCCACAGCACATTGGTAAGATTCATCCATGCTGCTGGATGTCCCTGAGGTTTCTTGTTTTCCTTGCTGTGTGGGGTGTATATACCACAGTGGGCTCTGTTGTAGATGGGCACTTGACGTTACCAGTTTGGGGCTGTGATGGATGAATGTGCTGCTTGAATACTCTGTGCTCACCATTTGATGCCCAAGGAGTATGTCAATATATTGTTAAGATATGTGTTTTCTGCTTTAATTAGCGAGATGGTTTATGTTGCTTCCAACAAGTACCTTGATTGATGCAGTTTATACACACTATTATAACCGTCAGTTTACTGAGGAGGAAACAGGCTTAGAGCAGTTCAACCACTCCCAAGATCACACAACTAGGGAGTTGCAGAGCAGGGATTTGGACAGAGCCTTCCCTCTTAGCCACCAGTTCAGTGACATGTGTGCATCTCGACAGTCCTCATTTGGCCTCACGCGGTGCAGTGGTTTAATAGTTAATACCAACTCCCTAAGGATGCTGGAGGGGCTTCGAGGAAGTGGGCCAGGCCATTGCTGATGCCTACACTGTTCCAGGCACAGGTGCATGATGTCGGCAGGCACCCAGGCTCCCTGAGACAAGGAGCAGTCCTCTCCTGGAGAGCTTGCGGGAGAAGGGAGCCCATCCTGAGGGTCAGGGGGCCTCCTCTCAGATAAGCGGAGGGTGCTAATGTGGACATTGAAGAAATGACACCCTAGCCCTCTCTACCTCACAAGAGACTCCCAAGTGTGGGATGACATTTCTGACTGCAGGTGCACATGTCTGGAGCAAATCCAGTCCTGCTCACCATCTGGCAGCACCAGGCCGGGGAGTCATCCCCACCCACTTGCCGCTGCAAATAGCAGGACCACATATGGAGAGAAGGGGGGGCCGGGAAGGTAGTGCTGCTGCTGGAAGGACATGCAGTGGCAAAAGGGAAGGTCAGAAAGTAGTGATGCTGCCTGTGCCCCAAGCAGTGGCTGCCTGTGACTCACTGGAGTGGGGGCGGTTTCCCTGCAGGTGGAGGACGGGCCCAGAGCCAGGCTCCACACAGAGGTCCTTCTCCAGAAACCAGGGGTTGATACTCTGGAGGCCCGAGAGCAGCAGAGGTGAGAGGTCACCGGCAGTGTGTTTGACAGGTGCTGAGACCACATATGTGGTCTAGCACCAAGGGCCCCTGCCCAGAGCCTCCTCGGTGTGGGGCGGGGCCCCCATTCAGGGCTGCACTTCTCCAGGTGTCATGTCTGACCAACAGCATCTGCAGCTGAGAACTTGCTAGAATTGCAAATTTTTGAGTTCCCACTGAATCAGAAGCTCTGTAGGTGGGGCTCAGCACCCTGGGTTTTAATGCCTTCCAGGTTATTGTGGTATAGGCTCCAGTGTGAAAGCTGCCAGCGTGTGTGACCACATGAAGCAGGTTTTATAATCAGTCCCATCTCATAAGCTGAGGAAAAAAGACTCAAAGTTTGAGCTAGTTGCCCAAAATTACAGTTAGTAAGAAGGATTATATTAGTTAAGATGAGGTTCAGCTGTGAATAAAAGGGAATAAAACCCCAAAGAACTATTGGAGCACAATGCTTTGTTTTTCTTCATGGTCTGAGATAGCTCCTGGAGCCATTCCAGGCAGAAAAAAGGAGAAAAGGGAGGAAGCTCATATTGTATGCTTCTAAGGGTACATCTGAAAATTATATATATTACATCAGCTTACATCCCATTGGTCACAGCTTTAGTCAGTTGCTTCACCTGGCAGAGAGGGAGAGGTTGGGAAAATGAAGTCTTTGTTCTGAAGGACCATGTATGTAGGTAAAGCTTGTGGTTCTCCTGCTGCAAAAGAACACACAGGTATCCAGAGACAATGAGGCAGCTCTGCCCCAAGGGTGCAGCTGGGAATCAGACCTCAACTGGATAATTTCAACATTTGAAGTTGTGTTTTTGTTTTGTTTTTAAAGATTTATTTTTTTATTTATACAATAGTTGGGGTACAGGCCAGAGATGTGCGAGGGTGAGAGGATTCATCAGAGACAGAGTGGGGAGCAGAACAGGCAGACAGATAGAAAGCACTGCTGAAGGGAGCAGTGGGCGAGACAGGAGAGGTCTGCAGCGCCATGTGGGACTCTCCCTGGCTGGCAGGAATTGAACCTGTGCTGCAGAGGCTGCGGACAGCTTCACAGCGCTGCGCTCAACCCCCTGCGCCACCACCAGGAGGCCCATGTGTTTTTGTTTTTAATTGTCTTTCTCGTCCCCTTTTAAAGTCTCACAAAGATCAAACCTTCCTGAGACTCTTTTTCCTCCTTCCTCTGTTCCAACATAATAGCATGTTATAGGAGATGCAATTTGGTGTGGAATGTAAGTTTTTAAGAGATTAAATTAGGTGATATATGTAAAAGAAACTCATTTAGGCCCGCACACCATACTCTCAGAATCTGGCAGTTGTTATTATTTAACACCATGTTTCCTAGTCAAGCTCAGCTGCCCCCACCCCCTTTCTGTTTTGTCAGATTCTCCTGCCTGCATGTGGAGACTTGCAGCAAGCCTGCTCCTGACCTGGGCTCATCCTCTGGCTTCCAAGATAATCAGTGCTGTTTGATTGGGTCTGAAGCCCACAGTCACAGTTCAGCCAAGCAGCTGAATTGGTAGAAAAAATTCACACTACCATTCCCCGAGGGAATCTGAAACCTGGAGAACAAAGCCAGGCTCAGGGCCTGATGGTGGGTGTCTGTCCCCACCATGGGGTGCACAATTCAGCTTCTCCCTTTCTCAATTGGAATTTTCCTTTTGTGGATGCAGGTTCCAGGAGCATGGTTGCTCCACATGCTGCACGCTGGGTGCCCGCTCCATGTTCCCTGGGTTGAGTGTGTAATTGGCCCTCTTTTGCCTAACTGGGTCAGGTTGGATGGGGCTCGGGAGGCCTGTTTGCATTGGCTGCTTCTTCTGCCCAAATGGCACACATTAAGGCAGTTCAGAAATCCAATTTAACATAAATCTTGACATTTGGGCCAAGACAAATGGGCCTCGTTCAAATCGAATAGTCTATTGTTAAGCAGGGAAACAGACAATAGTCAATACTGTGTCATTCAGTTGCAACTGTCCTAATTACAGAAAAACACTAATTTCATGAAAATTTTCAGAGTGAAGAAAATCTTTAGAAAGAATTGTCCTCATTTTTTCTATACAGACAGAAGGTTATGAGGGCTTATTTTGAGATAAACGTGGACTTTGTCAATTCTTGAATCTCATTTGTCTAACCCACCTACCTCCCACAGCTGTGAGGAGCAGGTGAAGGTGTGGTGTGTGTGCACGTCCTCTGTGGAGGTGAAGCAGGCCAGAAACCTCCTGTGCCGGTGTAGTTCATGCTCCATACCTTGCAACCGCACCCCACCATGATCTCTTTCGGGCCTGAGAGCTTGGGGAGCTGCCCCTCAGCATCCCCCCCCAGCCCCCTGGCTCTCTCATCCCTGTCTTCTTTCCTCTCTATCTTCTCAACATTCACGTGGAAGCACAAATGTCACCTCCTGGGGACATGGGTCTAATGGACCCTTGCCACGATCTGCCCCACCTCCCTTGTAGCTCTTGTTCCTGCCTGACACTGTCTTGTATATTTGAGTCCGTTGTTACTCCTCTCCCGACAGGGGGTTTGTTCACAGCTGCAGTGCCCCGTGCCTGGAATGGTATTGGGTGTGTAGTAGAGACACAAGGAAATTGATTGAATGACTGGGAGTTTGGTTTGAGGAGCAATGGAGAAAAGTGATTGGTAACAAACTGATGAATGCATTGAGTATTATCTTGAGAAATGGAGATGTTGTGGAGGAGTACCTGAAGTAGTACCTGGAGTACCTGATTCAGTACCTAGAGCACCTAATTACCTGGAGCAGTACCTGAAGTGGTACCCCAAGAATCTGGAACAGTACCTGGTATACCTGAGTACCTGGAACAGTACCTAAGTACTTAAAGTACCTGGAGTCCCTAAGTACTTGGAACAGGGAGTGTTGATTCTTTGATGCTCAGGAGCTTACAGATTAATAGGAGGAACAACTAACTTGCAATAGTCAAATAACTATTTGTAAGGTATAAGGTGTCAACAACAGTAACTGGGTGTTAAAAACACAGCCAGAACTGTAAGAGGGGCCTGCGGTTGTGGAGGCCACAGTGGTTGTCCTTTGGAGAGGGTCAGGGTGGGCTGTTCCTGTTTTATCAATCTCCTTGTCTCCTCCCCTGCCTTCTCCATGTGGTTTAGCTTTGCTCTGTCCTTCTAAAGGTGTCAAGTCCACTCCTGGGCCTTCCGCAGTGGTCACCTGTCCCAGCAGCAGTAGTTCTGTCATGACCTGGCTCAGCTCTGAGGCTTAACCTTGCTCTTCTGGCTACTGGGGAGGACCAAGTCAGCCTTCCCTGTCCAGAACCCTGGCTGGCCACCGCACAAAGAAAGGACACTGCAAGGTCTTTTTGCAAGGGTGGAATGGCTCCTGCCAGGTGAAATGGCTCTGAGGCTAGGACTTCCCACACTGCTGAGGGGAGCAGCGGGCGGCAGGAGAGGTCTGCGCGCCACGTGGGACCCTCCTCCGGCAGCTGGGGAGCAGCCGGGGATCGAACAGGCGCTGCAGAGGCTGTGGGCAGCTTCGCAACCCAGCGCTCAACCACTGCGCCACCAGGGAGGCCCCCATTCCCCAGACTTTCTGCTTGGACTTGCTACTCAGATCAGGAGGCAGTTGGACTGAGCCTGAAGAGGACAAATCTCCATCCAAATTGGGATGCTTTGGGCTTTAAAAAAGAAAGCTCCCTCCAAAAGCAGAGACTGCACATTCTCTCTCATGTTGTTACCAGGGGCCTAATCCTGTCAACACAAGCATCTTGAGACTTGTGTGGGAGAAGCAAGGCAGAGAAGAAGAGGACTTTAAATGACAGTGACAGGCTTCCTGTAATGAATCCAGGATGTCAAAAGTGTTGGGGAAGTTTCTGCTTCTGAGAACGGGAATGTCAGTGACTTGCCACTTTGCTGCATCCTCCTCCACACAGCCTACTCTCTGGGGAGCAGCCGGGGCTGCGCTAGGAGCCACTCACACTGGGTCCCAGGGGTCTTTTCTCCCCAGCAGCACCACTTCCGTGACTGAGTGCAGCTCCATGAAGCTGTGCCTCTCTTCCTTTTCAGTGAGATGCGAGTCATCAACAAGGCCGGAAATGGAAAATGAGGACAGAGCAGTGAATTCATGTCACATTCCCAGAACAGCGCCAGGGAGGGCAATGCCCAGCAAACGTCATGTGGCTGGAGTGGATCAGCCTGTCGAGATGCAGCCTCTTGTCACCCCCACGAGCTCTGAGGGATAAAGTCAGACCAGTGCAGGGTGTTGTTGTGCAGATGGTTCCAGGGACAGGCCTCACCTTTGGGGAGTGGGTAAAAACTTGTAAAGCACCTTCTCTAAAGCAGATGGGATTTAAGCCTTCTGGGATCAACCTGCTAACTGACAGAGAGGTGGGGAATGAACAGAGACGATCCACTTTTTCTCTAGAGAAATGGGGGGCTTCCTGGGTCGCTGTTCTGTACATCTCTGGATACGCCCAACGGAGACAGCAACACAGTTCTATGACCACACACCATTAAGAAATCAGATGTGGACTGCTTGCCCTCTGGCCCCAGTGAGCTTCCAAACCCAAATTCAGGCCGCAGGAGGGGGACCTCCTGTCCTGCTGCTGAGATCTTTGGATTCATTCTATGGATAATCAAAGATTTCATAGAAGATGCCTGGAATGGGTGGCAGAGACTGGTTAGTCACAGCCCCCTCCTTCTCCTGCTGTAATGTAGGCCCAAAGGGGTTAATAATAAATCACCACCATCACTGAAATATAAGTGCCTGACAATAAGCTTCTTTGATTGTAGTGTAAGTGCCTGGCATTAAGCTTTTGATTGCTGAGGCCGCTATTTCAAACACATTCATCTGCAATAAACACATCGCCATCTGTGTGGCACAGCTACCAGCTATACAACTAGATAAAGAGCTGGCTGCCCCACCCATGAAGTACCCCTTTAAAAAGCTCTGAGTGACCCAGATAACTAATCACTCGAGTGACCTTGCTTTTCCCTTCCCATGCCCTAGTTCTTGCTCTAATGTTTTATATTTACCTATAAATAGTGAAACCATACAACACTGAGCATCCCCCCCTTGACCCTAATAAAGGCAGAACCCAGTTCTATGCACCCTCTCTCTCTCACCATCACCTTGATGTGTGGACCCAGGCATGCTGTGTACCCCCCAGGACCTATAACAATGAAAGTTCACAGATGGTTGTGTGTCTTGCGATCGTAATAAGGACCACAACAACCGACCACAATGTTGGCTCTGCTGGAAGTGGCTGAGGAGGTTTGCCAAAAAGAATATGGGCCTAGGTGAATGCTTCAAGTTTTCTTAGTTGAGAGCATCGCTGTTGCTAGGCTGAGACTAACACAAAACAACCATCACCACCATCATCCCCATCACCATCACCACCATCATCCCCATCACCATCACCACCATCATCCCCATCATCATCACCACCATCTTCCCCATCACCATCACCACCATCATCCCCATCACCATCATCACCACCATCATCCCCATCCCCATCACTATCACCATCATCCCCATCATCACCATCACCACCATCATCCCCATCACCATCACTACCATCATCCCCATCATCATCATCACCATCATCATCATTACCACCATCATCATCACCATCACTATCACCATCATCCCCATCATCACCATCACTTTCATCATTATTCCCATCATCTTCATCACCATCACCACTGATAACGCTCACTGAGCACCATGTGCCAGGCACATTGGTAAGCCCCTTTTATGGATTAGTTGTGTTTATCTTCACAAACCCTCTGAGGTTGATGTTTCTTACTATCTTAGGTTTACTCATGAGGAAATGAAGCTTACATATATACTCAGGTCAGGGGACTAATAAGTTGTCTGGGTGAGATTTGAAGCTAGTCAGTCTGACTTTGGGATCTGTGAGTATTTGGCCAAGACCTTGCATTGAGAAGCAGCTGGAGGATTCAAGCAAATACTTCTGGACCCAGATATCAGAATGGCTTTCTGCTACCCCCCATTTATCTCTTGTATCATGGCTTAAGAGAAGTCTGAGGAGGGCAGTAAAGAGGCTGCATTTGCTGATTGCTTGTAGTGTGCTTCTGGACCTGGTAAAAGACTGGTAAATGATAACTTAAATTAAAAATGGAAATACCTGATGACCTGACAATCCCACTCATGGACATATATCCACAGAATATGAAACCATCAATTAAAAAAACCCATATGTTCCACAATGTTCAAAGAAGTACTGTTCACAGGAGCTAGGCCATGGAAGCAGCCTAAAAGTTCATCTATGAACAATTGGATCAAGATGTGGTACATATGCACCGTGGAGTACTACACAGCCACAAGAAAGGATGGAATACTACCATTTTCAACAAAATTAAGAGAATTTGGAAGAATTACATGCAACAAAATAAGTCAGAATGAAAAAAAACACTGGCCATTTACATAGCAGGCACTTCAATAACGTAAAACACATTGAAAAGCTAGTGGACACTAATAAACATCTTGAGGGCTCTGGAGATAAGGGCGGGAAGGGAAATGGACAAGGGGACACAGGGATGATGGTGCAGAAAAAAACCCACATTACTGTCCTTTATTTCTATAACCAGATGTTAGAAAGAGATGCCTACTCCTTCATCTCACACATAGGACCACAACAGGCCATAGTAGGGGTTTGATACTAATATCCACTCAAAGAATCTCAACTCAAAACCTGAACTGGCTGTTCTGTGACAAGGACAAGACAAGTAAAAAAACCCAAATAAACAGGGCCTCCCTGGTGGCGCAAGGAGTTAAGCACCGCACTATGAAGCAAACTACAGCTTCTGAAGCATGAGTTCGATCCCCGGCTGGCCAGGGAGAAACCCACATGGCGCAGCAGACCTCTCCTGTCTCGCCCGCTGCTCCCCTCAACAGTGTATTTCAGTCTGTCTGCCTGTTCTGTTCCCCACTCTGTCTCTGCTGAGTCCTCTTACCCCCCACACCTCTGGCCTGTACCCCAGCTCTTGTGTGCATAAATAATCTTTTAAAAAAAACAAATAAACAAACAAAACGAAACTGGTAAACAAGACCAGAATGAACTTTTCTGTTCAGTTAGTTCTGCCATAGCCCAGTGCCCAGAACTTCTGTTTTCCTGGCAAAGAGCAGCTTGATGAAGCTCCAGAAACAGGATAGCAAAACAGAACCCACAGCTGGGCTGCAGAAGATCAGCCATGCATCGTTCCCCACCTCAGCATTCCTCAGACTGTTAAGTCCGGCTTACCCAGTTCGGAAGAAAAAATGCCACAGTGCACCTCTGGTGGTTAAAATACAACACCACCACACATATCTTTTTTTTTTTTTTAAGATTTATTTATTCATAAATACAAGAACCAGGGTACAGACCAGATGTGCAGGGAGGGGAGAGGATTCCCCAGAGACAGAGTGGGGAACAGAACAGGCAGACTGACTGAAATACACTGCTGGCGGGAGCAGCGGGTGAGAAAGGAGAGGTCTGATGTGCCATGTGGGTATCTCGCCAGCTGGGATGGAACCCATGCTGCACAGGCTATGGACAGTTTCACAGCGCTGCACTCAACCGCCTGCATCACCAGGGGAGGCACCCACACATATCTTTCTGAAAAACCATACAACAATAAAGAACTTTAGAAAAATAAAGAGTGCCCATACTCCTACCACCAAATAACTATTTTGGGGGTTGAATATTTATAACCTTGCAGTTTACTGTCCCTTTTAACTCCTCTGCCAGACAGAGACTTGGCTATGTATGGCCAGAAATCTAGTGCAATTCCATCCTCTTACTAAGGAAGAGACTGATATTCAGAGATACATGATGGGAGTTTATATGGAGGGAGAAGAGCCCCCCATAGCCAGCTCTCCCTAATGGGTTTTCTAGCTGCTTCTGAGATACACTCCAGTTTCAGAGAGAATTGTGTCCACAAGCAGTCCATTCTTTACCTAGTCACCAATTCACAGAATTTTGGTTATGTCCAGTCTTACAGCCATCTACTGAGCCCAAGTGAAACTCATCAATGAATCAAGTCCATTAGGAAAAGCATGAACAAATTAATCACTAAAATGACATGCTGGATTATATGGTAATTCTATTTTAATGTTTGAGGAAACTACTTACTGTTTTCCACCATGGCTGCCTCATTTCACAATCCCAGCAACAGTGTACAAGCGTTCCGATTTCTCCACATCCTCTCCCTCACTAAAATGTTAACTCATAGTCCCACCATTTTAAACGTATATTTATGGACTATCCAAAGGCAATAATTAGTGGTCCGCAGGCTCCTGGAAAGGCTAAATGACCCATGAAACTCCTTTGAAGATCAAGTTTTCAAATTCCTCGCCAAGGAAATTCTTAGGTCACCTTTGTGCTCCTAGGTAATATTTAGCTAACAGCTCAAGCTTCAAGCATCTACCTTTCACCTGCAAAGCTGGAAGACTGTCAATTTCCACCAAGTTCCTATCATCAAACAGTTGTCAAGATCTCTACTTTAAATGACTCTTTATAATTATGTTGACTGAATTTACACTGTGAGGCCTTTCCCTCTCTCATGAAATAGGGTTATGTTAACTACTCCCTTGCATACAGTCAATCACCAGTAATGTCAAGTGCACTTAAACCAATCTCCCCACTTCCTGGTGTGGGAATGCAGACTGGGAGCAGCCTCTGAACCACCTGAGGCTCCACAAGCAGCCTGGCTGAGGCCAGGGAGCTGCAGTAGGGCCCTTCCACCCAGCCAGCCACTGCAGGCTACTCAGCAGTTTTTTTTTCAGAAATCAAGGTCCACTGCCTGAATTCTGGGACCAATTTTTTTTAATAGTAGTCACCTGGTACATGTTCTGATTTGCATTTCTCTGATGATTTGAGATGTTGAGCACCAACATGTGCTTGTTGGTTATATATTTATCATCTAAGAGAAAAGTCTATGCAAGTCCTTTGCCCATTCTGAAATCAGGTTATTTTATTTTTTGTTGTTGAGTTGTAGGAGTTCTTCATATATTCTGGATATCAACCCCTTGTTCACATAATTGACTTGTGAGTATTTCCTACCATTTTGTAGATTGCTTTCCTTCTGTTACTGTGTCCTCTGATGCACAAAAGTTTTTAAGTTTGATGTAGTCCTATTGGTCCATGTTCCCTGTGTTTTTGCATCATATCCAAGAAATCATCATCAAATCCAAAGTCATGAAACTTTTCCTCTATGCTTTTTTCTAGGAGTTTTTTAGTTCTAGATCTTATGTTTAGGTCTTTAATCAATTTGGAGTTAATTTTTGTGTATAATGTAAAGTAGTACACATTCTTTTGCATGTAGATTTCCAATTTTCTCTGCACCATTTGCTGAAGAGATTGTCCTTTTGCATGGCGTGGTTTTGTCATCCTTGTCAAAGGTAATTTGACTATATGCGTGAAGGACTTCTTCTGGGGCTGTCACCTTTTTTTTTTTAAGATTTATTTTTATTTATTTATTTTATACAAGCACTGGGCACAGTCAGAAGCATGGGAGGGTGAGAGGATTCACCAGAGCCAGAGCTGGGAGCAGAGCAGGCAGAAGGACCGAAGCACACTGCTGAGGGGAGCAGCGGGCCGCAGGAGAGGTCTGCGCGCCATGTGGGACCCTCCTCTGGTGGCCGGAGAGCAACCGGGGATTGAACCGGCGCTGCAGAGGTTGCGGGCCGCTTCGCAACCCAGCACTCAACCGCTGTGCCACCAGGGAGGCCCCTCTGTCACCTTTTATGACAGCCTCAGAAGATACAGTGTTACTCAGGCCATAACCTCAAGCCCACTCAGATCCAAGGGAGAGAAACAGACCCCATCTCCTGAGACCAAGGTACAATAAGGAAACCGTGGTAGGTAGGGGGAAGGAGAGAAATTGGGACAGCCATGTCTGGAAACGTCAAACTGCCTTAACACCTCCTCCCGTTATCTGCCCCAACCGTCTTCTAAAACATTGTAGAAGATGACACAAAATCATACCCTCAAATGGTTCAAGTGAAAATATAGGCAATATCAAGTGCTGGCAGGGATGTGAAGCAATTGCATCTCTCATGCTGCTGATAAGTGTAAATTGGAACAATCAGTTTGCAAGCCCTCTGGCAGCATCTAATAAAACCGAACACACACAAACCTGCGGTCCAATGACCACATTCCAGGCCTACAAAAGGTCACAGATAGGAATGTTGTAAGAACACTACTGTTACAGGGCAGGGAGGGGGCAATGCAGGCCCCACAAACCTGCCTGCTCTAAATAGGTTCTGCCATCCGCCACATGAACACAAAATAAATGAGATTTTAGTGGGAAGGAATTTTAATACAATTAGTAAACAATACAGGAAAGGCAAAGAATACAGCTTCTAAATCAAGCACCCAAAGTTACCCATCCCCTCATGGGTAAAAGTCCACGTAAGCAGGATTGGCCCAGAGCAAGGCCCGAAAACCTGCCCCAAGTCCAAAGCACCTTTCAGTGGGGACGCACTTAAAAGGATCAGAAACAACCAGACAAGTCTGGAAGGAAAAGAGCAAAATCAAAATCAAGGTAAAAGCTGCCATTGTCACCTCCCCACGGGTATCTCACCCACATCTGTT
This sequence comes from Talpa europaea, assembly GCF_964194135.1. Taxonomy (NCBI): domain Eukaryota; kingdom Metazoa; phylum Chordata; class Mammalia; order Eulipotyphla; family Talpidae; genus Talpa; species Talpa europaea. Next base: position 100,558,011 of record NC_140074.1, on the reverse strand, counting down.
TCAGGACCAAAAGGCAAGAGTAGTTTCTTCATGTGTCGGTCTGCTCCATGTGCCTCCTCCATGCGCCTTCTGGCTCTCTATCCTGCTTCCTTCCTTTCCAGTCTCTTCTGCAGCTTCTTCTTCTCCCTGCTCAGCTCCACCCTCCCTTGGGTGGGGTAGGAAACCTGGAACCTCCCCCTTTCCTGGGGACCACCCTGTTACACTATCAGTAACAGACCTAAAAGCTCCTCCACAGTAGGGCAGTTAAATAGAGGGATAGTCACAAAAAAGTTTCTTTTACATCAATGAAAATGAATGAATTTCATTAACTACAGGCAGATGGGACATGGGCACAGGTGGTTTGGTGGAGGCTGTAAAAAATAGAAAAAGAAAGGAATTTTTATACTTAATGACTGATGAAGTTTCTTTTTTTTTTTTTATAAATTTTATTGTTATATTCCCCATACAATTGCAGCCCCCCCATTCTGACCCCAATCCCTCCCCTCCCGCCCCCACCCCCCTAAAAGTGTCTCTGGTTCATAGTTTTTTGTTGATTTTGATTTTCACTTTCTTATAGTTATTCATTTTCCTGGTCCCTTATTTAAGTTTTCTAGATTCCTGCTATGAGTGAGACCATCCGGTATTTTTCTTTTTCTTTTTGGCTTATTTCGCTGAGCATAATCCCTTCCAGCGCCATCCATGTTGCTGCAAATTGCATGTGTTTATCTTTTTTGAATGCTGAGTAATATTCCATGGTATATATGTACCACATCTTCTTGATCCAGTCATCTATTTTTGGGCATTTGGGTTGTTTCCAAAGCTTAGCTATTGTAAACAGTGCTGCTATAAACATAGGGGTGCAGGTGTTGTTTGAAATTGATGTTTCTGTGTCCTTTGGGTAAATACCTAGGAGTGGAATTGCTGGATCATATGGAAGCTCTATGTTTAGTAGGTCCAGAAATCTCCACACAGCTTTCCACAGTGGTTGGACCAGTTTGCACTCCCACCAACAGTGCAGAAGAGTTCCTTTTTCTCCACACCCTCGCCAACATTTGTTGTTGCTAGTTTTTTTAATATGTGCCATTCTCACTGGTGTAAGATGGTATCTCATGGTAGTTTTGATTTGCATTTCCCTGATGACAAGTGATGTTGAACATTTTTTCATATGCCTGTTGGCCATTTGCATTTCCTCTTCAGAGAAGTTTCTTTTTAGCTCTTCTGCCCATTTTTTGACTGGATTATTTTCTTTGTTGTTGTTGAGTCTCATCAGCTCTTTGCAGATTTTTGTGATCAGTCCTTTATCATTAGTGTTGGGTGCAAAAATGTTCTCCCAGTTGGTGGGGTTTCTCTTTGTTTTTGTTATTGTCTCTTTTGCTGTGCAGAAGCTCTTTAATTTGATGTGTCCCAGCTGTTTATCTTTGCCTTCACTATCACTGCTTTGGGTGATGTGTCTGTAAAGAAGTCTTTGATGTGCAAATCACGTAGTGTTTCGCCTATATTTCCTTCTATATATTTTATGGTTTCAGGTCTTATGAATGACTGATGAAGTTTCAATGAGTACAAACACGGAGCACCATACTGAATAAGGATTTTAAAAAAATGAATGAATTACAACTGCTTACTGCCATATGGATTAATCTTGCAAACAAAACGTTGAGCAAAAGAAGGCAGTAGAGGAGGCCCTGCTGTTGATTTCATTTATTTAAAGATCACAAGCAGAGAAAACTGACTGATGTCAGAAGTCAGGAGAGTGGCCATGCCCAGAGAGGGGAGTGCCCACAAGAGCATAGCGTGGCTTTCAGGTTGCTGTCAAGTTCTGATCTAGGTGTTTGCTGTGTGGCATTGTGTCAAGTCACACCCATGTGTCTCATGCACTTTTCTGTATTTATGTATGTGGTAGCTTGAGGTTAAAATAAGCAATATTGTGGGAGGATTCCCTACAAAGGGACAGTATCAGGTGTGAGGATCTAAGGACATTTACTCACTGGGCACTAATCAAGCCCCCACTGTGTTCGAGTCTGTGCTAGGCCACTAGGTACAGGACAGAGTTTATGGGTTGAACATTAATCACTGTCAGAGAAAGTGAGGAATTTACCCAAGTCCTTTAAAAATTAGAAAAAAATTTTCCTCCTGTGTCATCTCTTGGAGTAGATTAGGTATAAAGAATTTCCTCTCCATTCAGTTAAACCACATTTCTTTTAGTGTTTCATTATTTTTTAAATTGAAATTACATTACGTAGGCTTTAAGTGTACAGACTCACAGGTCTACATCTGTAAATTCTATATTGTAATTGTCACCAAAAGTCTAGTTTCCATCCATCACCAAACAACAACCCCCTTTACCCAATTTACCCACCTCCTTCCTTCTCCCCTCTGGGAACCAACATTTTGTTCTTGTAATCTAAGAGTTTGTTTTCGTTTGTGTCATTGTCTACCACATGTGACATATAGTATTTGTCTTTCCCTCTTTTTTCGCTAAACATAATCCTCTCTAGTTCCATCCATGTTGCTGCAAATGGCAGGATTTCATCTTTTTTAGAGTAAAGTAGTCTGTTATCCATCCATCCATCTACCTATCATATTCTTTGTAATATTTGGGACACACATTCTGAAAAATTAGTTGTTTATCTGAAAATTTTAATTTTATTTGCTACATTTGACAACCCTGTAGTCAAGCCCCTGCTCAACCAGGCAAGCCATTTGCCATTGCTTAGGAATCCATGTATTTCCACATCTCAGGATACTTCTGAAGATAACTGGGCGGACTGCACCAAATTCTACCCACTAGAAGGACATCCCTTTCCACTGTCCTGCAAAGTCACTGCTGACTGGGGCTCTGGTGAGTGGCAGCCTGTATTGGGTCAGCACAAACACAGGGCACAGACCGACCTGGGAATGATAGCTAGGGTGGTTCTTCTGTCCACTGGTCACAAAGAACTCCCCTGCTCCACCAGGGGCTATAGATGGGTATTGGGGGAGAGGGGTTAGTACAACCAGGAGGATGACATAGGACTAAGCCCCTCAACCCCAAACCTGAATGTACTATTTTGAGAAAATTTGATGAACTGTTTCTGCACTCACCTGGGCTTAGTCTGCTCATGAAGGTCCTCTCTAGACACAGCATCACTTAATGCTGCAGGGGTGAAGCCAGGCCCAGGACACACAGGAGCAGTGATCTACTGGGGAGCACCTGTTTTCGGGGGTCCCCAGGTGCTCTCACTCCCCTGTGCTTTCTGGAGACTCCACACAGCAGCCTCACCTACCACACTGTCCCTGGAACTCTCAGATCAGGGTTTTTACACAGCCTAAGAGGCAAGAGTAGCTGCCCACACAACCTGTTCTTCTGTAGTGCCTGTTCTTGCTCATGGGCTTCATGAAACTAGTACTTTTCCAGTTAACCCCAACATGGAGCAGTATTCCCAAGTAAGTCCTCACTTAACATTGTCCATTGATCTTGGAAACTGCAACTTGAAGTGAAGCAATGTACAACGAAACCGATTTTACCCTAGACCAATTGACATACTAGATTTAAGTTCCTGTAGATTTCTGGTGACAAAAAATATTGCCAAACTTCTAGTTAAAGACTGGAAACATTTCTAATATGAAACAATCATTTCTATTAATTCAGCCAGCCAGCCGCTCATTTTCTAACCTGTTTATCCTAACTCAAGTTTGAGGATATCCAGAGCCTACCCCAGCAGGTTAGGGTGCAAGGTGGGCCCCGACCTTGGATGAGACACCATCCTTCACAGGGTGCACTCACATACTCTCCCAGCTGGGAGACATGCCCGTGAACCTAACATGCACATCTTTGGTGTGTGGGAGGAAATTGGAGAGCAGGAGACGGGGGAAGAACAGGCAGATGCCACACAGAGAGCAGCACAGGAGTAGGGATTTTTCCCTCATTGATGTTACAACGAAATGATGGTGAGTGGATGACAGGTCAAGGATCTGCTGTATCCTGCTTCCCAAACCAGAGGCCCACCAAGTCTCTTTCCCAGTGACTGGAAGCCCAAGGTGCGCCAACTTCTCTTTTACTTTAAATGAGGATGTCCTGGAATGCCACAAGCCATTGGGTCCCTAAAACCGTCATCAATGTATTAGAGCCCTGAATCCTCAGGGGTCTCTCTCTCCTACCCCATGGGCTGGACATGTCTGACTAGGGCACACAGGGTCCCTGGACCTGAAATCATCAGCATGCTGCATGAGGGTCTATGGAATTTCAATGTGATCAAGATCCTTGGAGACTATAGTATGAGAGAGAGAGAGAGAGAGATTGACATAGGCAAGGCAGAGAGTGACTGTGAACTGCGGGCAATCTGAATCCTACTCGTTTCTAAGTTTATCTCTCCCAATTACATCTCCAGGAACAGGAAAATAAACATGAGGGCATTGGATCCGTGAGATGGGCCAGAATTACAACATAACTCCCCTAAGCTGCCAGTCTACCCAGAGGATCTGACAGTGTCTGGGTTCCTTAGGATTACTGGTGTCAGTCATAGTTGTATCCAACAGGGAAAAACCTGGGTATTTCCCTTTGCATGTGACCCTGGTAAATAGCACACATCCATTTAGGGGAGGATTGGATAATTGTTTGTTCTCGCAGATCCTTGCAAAATCTCCCCTCAAGGGCATCTGGCCTTGCCTTCCTTCCATAGGCTCTGAGGTTGTGAAAGATTCAGCTCTGAAAATCAGTGAGGGATTGCTGTTCCCTACTGCAGTGGCTGGCTTCAACCCTCTGCCCACCAGTTTATTCCTATTTATGCGTTATATAAGTCAAGTAACACCCACATGACTTTCCTCCCTCTCGGTTGCTGGAATTCCAAGCTCCCTTGGTCATCATCACTATGACCGCTCTAGCCACTCTAGCCTCACTGCTTGCCTCTGAAGGGGAAGGGCTGCCTTACCCTGGTACTCACCCCCCAGTACCAGGGAGCCCCGTTTCATGGCAGCACCTCGCACGGTCAGCCAGCTACAGAGGACAGCTGCCACTGAGCTCCCCAAGATGCTGTGCATCTTTCACATTTATGAAGGGGACCAGATAAAACAGGTTTTCTGTATATACGCACCATCTTGAATTCTCAATGCTAGTGCTGGTATCCACTTTATATCCTGCAAGTTATCATCGAGGGCATCTTGTACAATATGAGAACCAGCAACAAGGGACTTTCTCAAAACATGGATCCTGAGTCTAAGGGAAGAGTCTAAGGGACGTTTCCAATGTCACTGAATCTCTCCAACTTAGCTTGCTATTTCCACCCCATCTGGCTCAACACATTCAGCTGAGCCCACCTTCAGTGCTCATGTCCCCAAACTTATGGACTGGTGGCTGGGATGTGACGTGCAGGTACACCTTGCTCTGGTAGGCCCTAGAAACAGCCCAAACTTCATTAGGATGCCCCCAGGGGGCATGAACCCCACATCCTTGGGGCACGTGAATGAAGCAGCAGGCAGTGGACATATGTGCATGGCCAGGAACCGAGTTGTGTGAGCAGCCGCTTCCTAGTTCTGGCCTGTGGTCAGAGGACTAGTGTTGACCACTTAAGACCTTTGAAGAGAAGCTGGGAGACTTTTAGTTAAGTCTGCAAGTTTTTAAATGGTGGTTCTTTTTTCTTAATTATGGGAGCCAAATAGAGTGTGTCTTTGGCTTAGCATAACAGCTCAGTGACAGCAGGAACTTCATGGTGTTTCCTGCTGCGTGCCAGCATCTAATGACACACGGGGACGATTTGTCAGATTCCTATTATATAGATAGGCCAGTTAGCATTCTTTGCTAGAGTTGCAGTTATTTTTCTCCAGAACTCACCATTGCCCATACTAAAATCTCTCTCCCTGCTGTACCATATTTTCACATTTCAGAACTTAAAGAGTTTTATTTTTTAAAGATTTATTTATTTATGCATACAAGAGCTGGGGTACAGGCCAGAGGTGTGGGAGGTGAGAGGATCCACCAGAGACAGAGCGGGGAACAGAACAGGCAGATTGACTGAAACACACTGCTGAGGGGAGCAGCAGGCGAGACTGGAGAGGTCTGCTGCACCATGTGGATTTCTCCCTGGAAGGCTGGGGATCGAACTTGTGCTGCAGAGGCTGCGGATTGCTTCATAGCGTGGTGCTTAATCCCTTGTGCCACCAGGGAGGCCCTAGAACGTAAGAGTTTTATCTGCTAACCCTGATAACCAAACTCTTGGTGCCCTATTTAGGAATTCCAGTAACTTGTGTTTTTAATTCCAGACAAAAATAACCCTGGCCTTGAATGTAATTTCTTATTTTCCCTTTCTTGTGTATGGCTGTGTATTTAGACTATAAACTCACTCAGCTGTGTTTACACTTCTGCTTTGTACCATGGATGGAGGTGTGACGAGATGCCCTTCAAAGTCCTTCCCAAGTCGTCAGGCACTTGCTGAACCTACAAAGGAAGGCTTGTGTTTTGCTGCTTGCAAACTGCGGCATCGTGTAGGTGCCCAGGGCCAGTGGAGTAAACACACATGGAGTTGCAGCCAGGCAGGGCAGAGGGAGGAGGTGTTGCCTCTCCTTCCAATGACTTTCTAAGGTAATGCTACATTGCCTGCATTGTTTGGTTTCGATGAAGCAATGGTAAAGGATGTGAAAGCAAGGACAATCTGTTCAATACTCAGTGGAAACACCAGTTGGCAGATTGCCAAAGGGCGTTGCCTTCTTTACACACTTGCCCTCCCCAGTCCCCAAATCCCCTACCCTCCACACCCCTATGCCCTTGGGTCTCCCAACCCCCCCACAGCCAGCCAACCAACAGTACAGAGGAACTGCTCCCAGGTTTGCAAACCCACAAGGATTCTGACAGAGACGTGTGCAGGACACAGTTGTACATATGGGAGTAATATAGAGATGTTGATATTTTTGAGATCTAACACCTTTGCCCTTTGGCAGAAAGAGATGTCAGGGAATCATTAATAAACAATTTTCCCTTTCTTTTTTAAGTTTAAGAGGGGGTGGGGGTGGGGGCCTCCTTGTGGCGCAAGGGGTTAAGTCTCAGCACAATGAAGCTATCAGCAGCCACTGAAGCCAAGTTTGATCCCTGGCCAGGGAGCTGACCCATATGGAGCAGCAGACCTCTCCTGTCTCACCTGCTGCTCCCCTCAGCAGTGTATCTCAGTAGATCTGCCTGTTCTGCTCCCCACTCTATCTCTGGTGAATCTTCTCACCACTCCCCAACACACTTCTGGCCTGTACCCCAGTTCTTGGATGCATAAATAAAATAAATCTTTAAAAAAAAAAGTTTAGGAGACCAAAATGAGATTCCAGGACAGGTAAAAATAAAAACTCCAGAGAAAGTGAAAATGGCTTCATTTCAAAAAATGGTCACCACCATCACTAATGATTTCCGAAATCCTGTGAGGTTCTTAGGGTGCCTGGTCTAACAAACAATTGTAGTTATTATTGCCCTTTTGTAGAAAACAGCTGTTTTTTCTATTTTGTTTAGTTGGTTTTTTTTTTCATGTGTCCTTTTATCGAAAAACCTGTAGTAAATATGTGTTAGCTTACTCGGGAAGTAATTCATAGGAAGTTGTTAAGAGGAAAAGTTAGGCAGATTACAAAATGATAATTTCGGGCCTCCCTGGTGGTGCAGGGGGTTGAGCGCAGTGTTGTGAAACTGTCTGCAGCCTCTGCAGCTCGGGTTCCATTGATCGCTGGCCAGCTGCAGAGATAACCACATGGCACAGCAGACCTCTCCTGTCTAACCCGCTGCTCCCCTCAGCAGTGTATTTCAGTCAATCTGCCTGTTCTGTTCCCCACTCTGTCTCTGGTGAATCCTCTCAACCCCCCACACCTCTGGCCTGTACCCCAGTTCATGTATGCATAAATAAATAAAAGTTTAAAAAAAAATAATTCCAAGGTTATTTTAAAAGTAACATATATACCCTTAAGATGTTAGCAATGATAGATAACAAAATGTTAAGTGTGGCTATCTCTAGGTATTGGAGGCAAATTTTTATTTTCCTTTAATTGCTTTACAAAAACCCATCCATTGCATATATTTTTGTTAATACATTTTTAAATAATTAATTTTTTGTAAGCTAAAAGAGGTATTGAAGTAAATTAGCATTAAGGGTGCATTTAGGGGCTAGTAACAGAATAACCTCTTTTTCCCACCTAAGAAGCAGCCTAGAGATTGGCCAATGTGACTGTTAAATGATGCTGTCAGAGACTCGAGTTCTTTGTCTATTTACAGTCATTATTGTATGCTGTGGCCTCAAGGCCTTAATATGGCTGCTCATCTCCAGGTGTCACATCCACATTACATCAAGAAAGAGGGGAGAAAGTAGCAGCGCCAATCTGCTTAGTTATCCCTTTCCATAGGAGAATGAAAGTTTTTATGGATGTGCCATTTAAAGTTTCCTGCTGATAAAGCACTGGGCAGAACCGGGTCACAGGGTCACCTCCACCCATCACTGACCAAGGGAGAAAATATGATGACTAATTCAGCTCCACCACATTTCATCTCCTGGGGCTGGGGTGGAGGCTGGAGGGATAATGGATAGGCAATGGGTGGAATTTCACCTCTCCCACAATTTTTTGGGTAAGGTTTTCCACATTGCATTATAATTACTTCAATCCCTCCCTCACCTGCTCAAACCCTACCCCATCCTCACTGCAAGATCTCCAACTCATTAATGCCACACCGGGCAGGCGCCTCGGGAATGGTAGCTGGGTGCACCAACGCTGGACCACATCACCCGCCAGGCAAGGTGCCAAATACCGTTTCAGACAAATGACAGGTTTTTAAAATGGAAGAAGCCTTTCTGTGAAGTGTGTCCAGCACAGGTTTGGGGAGGGAAGGCATGGCATCTCGAAGGATGTTTTACCCTCTCAGGTTGTACTAGTTTTTGTTAGATTTCTTCACCATCAGGAAATAATTTACTTCAGGTATACGTTTCCTCGTTTGCATTTGATTTGCATTTTAGAAGTTTAGCTGGGTGGGAGGTGGCTGAACCAGTTTGGATTCAGCTTTAGCTGTTGGGGGATTTTATTTTGTCCTTCATGTGCTTTGAGCTTCTCAAATAGAGCTGTGCCAGGGCCCAGATTTGTTTCTGTTGCATCCTGCCATCTGCGTTGGCTCTCGTTATCCTTAGATGAGAGCCTGCAGTTGTCTTCTTTGCTGTCTTCTCACTAAGGCCGTGTCAGGATGAAGAGGAAGCCGTGCTGGGGCTCCCGGCAGGACCCACATCACTCAGACCCGGCTCATGGCATCTGCCGGTGAGATAAACGGATGGAAGCTAAGCAAATATCTCCACTGGGGAAACTACTTCTTAGCTAATGCCAGAGAAACCTGTCAATCACTCATGTAGTGCTTTGTTTTCCCAGCAGGATTAACAGCTTCCTGAGACAAATGTAACCCCATTGAGCCCCCAAATCCTCACAGTACCAATACATGGCTTCGCCTAGGATGGGGCTTCAGTCAGTAGAGGTTCCTAGCTGCCTCCTGCATCACTAGAGCAGTGTCACATTGACGATGACACTGTGAGTCTGGTTGTGTGTGAGAGCCAGCAGTAGCCAAATGCAACAAATGCAGGGGAGACACAAAAATGTGACTTCTGCTGGTGAAGATTTCTGATTTTCTTTTCTGGCACTGCTGGCTAATTAGTGGACATCTCCTGAGATGTGTGAACCACAGACAGAAGGGGAGCAGGAAACTGCTTGAAGAAATGGGCAGGAGTCACACCTCTTCACTCCGTTCCTTCTGTCGCACCCAGCTGCAGGCACTGAGCTTGACGCAGGGCATATTTGTCTCCCATTCCTGGATGCCCGGGAGGAAATTTTACACAGAAATGCCCAAGTACAAGGCAATTGAATGACACATTCAAGGTCACAGAACTGACATCTGGCTGGGGTAGGCTCAAGCCTCTCTCCAGGTCTGTCCCTTAGGGATGAGTGTCCAGGCAGTGCTCTCCACACCTGAGCACCACAATGAGGGAGGGGCTGCCATGTTGTTGATGATCACTGATTCTGGCCTCCTCTCCCTCAGAAGTTCACTTTCTCAGAAGTTCACGTTCCACCTTCTTTTTCCCTACTGATTCACTCTACAAGAAAACCTAGCTTTCACCCTGGAAATTAGCTTGACTCCAGCACAGTCCCAGGACTGACCAGGTGAAAATTCCTACATCCAAGGAGCACTTAGATGCTGATTTTTTTCATAAGCTTGACTGCCAAGTAGTTTTCAAAGATGCCCATGAACTTCACATGCAGGAAGCTCCCCTGTTCCCTAGACTAAGGTGGTTCTTCCCACACTTTCTTCGCTGCTTGTGATTGCAGCAATCCCTAGTCAGGCTGTTATATAATCAATGTCCCTTGCCAACTGTCACTGAGGTCACCTGAAAAATTAAGACTTACACAAACCAGCAATGGCTTGTCAGAGGCCCAGAACCCTTGTGTCCACACCACACATATAAGCCCTTTTTCTAAGGCCAGCCCGGAATTTTTCCAAAGCAATAAGGACAATAACAATCAGTATTTTCTGTTAAGATGCTGGAAGTAAGCTAGATACCTCCTTATCCCTGAAAGTCTCCTGTCCAATTTGGTTCCTGATTTCTTTTTAATATCAGCGTCACACTTATCCCTGTTTCCATGCTCCAGTAGTTTCATCAACTGGTTGCACAATCTTAAGTCATTCATTCAGCTTCCCCAGCCCCTGCTTCCTTGCCTACAAAACAAGGTGTATCAGGAGACACACATGATTCTCCAATTTTGACTGACAAGCCCATCCCACTGTTGTTTGGCTGGGGCGCTCCCTTTACCCCTCTGCCTATCGAATCCCAGCACGGTCTTGGCGCAAAGCTGGTGCCCAAAACATGGTGTGTGCACAGACCAGAGGATTTCCTGACAGCTCTTAGCATCACACAGTTTGAGCCAAAGAATTACCAGGAAATGTTCATAGCGTGCAGAACAACACTTCTATTACTTTTTTTTTTGTAAGTCTTAAAACAATATTTTTATTGAGTTAATATTGGTTTACATGCTTGTTTCCATAATAGAAGTATTGGATCCCTCTTCAGGCCAGAACTACTTCTAAGATGTGTTACGAATGAAGGGCAACGGGATGTGCTCTCAGTGAGTCTGGCCTTTTTCAGCGTGGAACTTGGTGGCTTCTATAGTTGTGGATGTTCCCAATGTTCATGGTTACAGACTAGTTCCTTCACTCCACAGAGTCTGAATGGCCCAGGACCAGATGAGCTCGGGCCCTGTGACACTCGGGGCGGTGCTTCCCTGACCCCACAGCTCCAGTTACATACTGATTTTTCACAACAATTTTACACCTGGAATTCACTGTCAAGAGTCAAGTGATTTGCAGTAAGTCTAACAAGGAAAACAAAGTAGCTTCTACAAAGAAGAGGGAGCAGGGGAAACAGAATGAAGAGTGAGAAAGCTAAAACACTCATCATGAGAAGGATATTTTATTCTAAAGGATGAACAGAGGGAGTTAAGAGTTAAGTTGACTTTTTTGGACAATAGATGGCAGACCAAAAAAAAAAAAAAAAAAAAAAAACTTAGCTAACCTATCATTGAAAAATAAGTAAAGAGATCAGAAAGAATATGGTATCAAAACAACAGTGAGGGCCTCCCCGGTGGCGCAGCGGTTGAGCGCTGGGTTGCAAAGCTGCCCGCAGCCTCTGCAGCGCCAGTTTGATCCCCGGCTGCTCCCCGGCCCCCACATGGCGCGCAGACCTCTCCTGCTGCCCGCTGCTCCCCTCAGCAGTGTACTTCGGTCTTCCTGCTCTGTTCCCCGCTCTGGCTCTGGTGAATTCTCTCACCCTCCCGCGCTTCTGACTGTACCCAGTGCTTGTATAAATAAATAAATAAAAATCTATTAAAAAAAAAACAAACAAACAGTGAAGCATTTTAGACAAAAACTAGTTCCTGGAATGTATTGAGTCTGGAAGAAATGTAGTTGAATTTGTATGGCAGAATATGGCCCCTCTCCCTTCCCCAAGAGTGCTTCTGAGAAAGGAAATCACTAAAGTCCACTGAGGATTGGGCATAATGGAGTATCCTAGAGGAAGGAGAGGATGGATGAAAGAAACACAACAAAAAATCAAGATCAGTGTGAAAAGAGAGGCAATCCACAGGGGAGATAGGAGAAAAGGCTTTGTCTGGGGTTTAAGCAATGATTCCTGACTTGAGTGAGCTGATTCCTGGTATATGTTGTTCTATGTTTGGCTTGAATAATGATTGCTGCCCCCCTCCCTTTTTTTTAATTCACAAAAATCAAAGTATCATGTAGCTTTTTCAGCCAGCCATAGCCTCCAGGTAATGAAAGAAAAGGATGAATCATATGTAAGAATGTGACTTTGATGAAAAAGTCCCTGATCATTCAATGACATGATCAGCTTAACAATACCCACGGTGTTTGTATGACAGAGCAGTCACTATTTTTGGACTTCACGAGGCAGAAATGTGTCACACACATATTCACAGGTGTTTGTGGCGTAGATGCACTTAGAGCATCTGAAAGTTCACTTCTTGGCTGCACCCTGGTTTTAGTATTTGTTCTTGTAGTAAAGGTTTGCTTCACAAGGAATAATCATGAGGATTTTTTTCTCTCCCTCTTTTTTTAGAAATTTAAAAAATGATAACTGTAGGACCTGAAACTTAAAACAGTGTTTGCTATGTGCCAGACACAGCTTCAAGTCCTTTACATACATTAATTTTTACAATCCTTGCAGCAGCCCTGTTAGGTAGGTACTATTATAATTTCATTTTTTCTTTTTTTTTCCCAAGATTGATTTATTTATTTATACAAGCACTGGATACAGTCAGAAGCACGGGAGGGTGAGAGAACTCACCAGAGCCAGAGTGGGGAGCAGAACTGGCAGATTGACAAAGTACACTGCTGAGGGGCACAGCGGGCATGGCAGGAGAGGTCTGTGCGCCATGTGGGATCCTCGCGGGCAGCTGGGGATCGAACCGGCGCTGCAGAGGCTGCAGGCAACTTGGCAGCCCAGTACTCAACCTCTGCGCCACCAGGGGAGGCCCTATAATTTCATTTTTCATATGAGGAAACTGAAGTCCAAAGTTAAATGACTTGTCCAATGTCACATATACAGAAAGTAGCAGAGCTGGGATTCTAAAGGAACAACCTTCCACGTATCCGCTCCTAGATCTGATAGTTGCCTATATTTTTCCTGTATGCTTCAAGTTTGCTTATAATATATAAAAGAAGTACAACACTACACAGAAAATTCCAGTGTATTATTATGCTTTATTTAACCCAATATAACAAAAATTATTTCAGCATATAATACTACAAATTATCAATGAGGCATTTTATTGTTTTTCATACTGTCTTTGAAATTATGTCTGTATTTTTCCCTTGCAGCACATCTCAAATCCAAGTTATTCTCCCATTACCTATCCCATGAATATGAGCTATTCCTTTCAGTTCTTTAAAAAAAATACTTTTACATATATGTCTTATATCTATAGATGCTGCACACTATTATTTTTCATGTTTCAAACATTCACATAATTACAATAGGAACACATTCTATTTCCTGTGTGTAACTTCTTTTTCCCTCTATGATTGTGATTGTGAGCTGTGTCTGTGTTGACATGTATTAATCTCTTGGGTTGCATCATTCAGTCTGTAGCTGCTGCCACATTTGGCTACTGAGAACTTGAAATGTGGCTTTTTGATTTGAGATGTGCTACAATGGTAAAATACAGACTTGATTTCAAAGACAGTATAAAAAACAATAAAATATCTCTGATAAATTGTAGTATTACATGTTGAAGTAATTTTGTTATACTGGGTTAAATAAAATATATTAAAATTAATTTTGCCTATTTCTTTTAATATAACCGCTAGGAAATTGATAACAACATATATAGCTTGCATTTGTGGCTCATGGTATATTTCTATGGGAGAGCTATGATCTAGCTTATTTAACTGTCTGGGTTTGATTAATTGGTGAGGCCCTAAATCTGAGTAATAAGAACCACTATTTACTGATGACAAATACTTTTCTAAGTGATCTACATGTAATAATCCATGCAGTCCTCCTGGGAGGTTACAACGCTGCACAAGGTGAGGTGCCCCATCCAACATTTGGCAACCATCACACAACTTCAAGGAGGGTATGTTGGGATGAAGTCAGCAGGCTGGCTCAGGGGCAGCCAGGCAGTGTAACCCCAACTTGACGGGGCAAGCTCTATGAGAAACAGCGACCAGATAACTTGGCGATGTCTCTAGCAGTATACAGTATAGAGCATCTGTTTACTTTGACTTTCAACGGAGCAGTTATGAACAGACATGGTTGTGGCAATTTTAGGCTTTTTTCCCCCCAACTTTAGCTTTTGATGGAACCAGTATAGGCTGTATTTTTCTGTCATCCATTTGCAATGTTATGAAGTCAACCTTACTCTTTGTCACTAATTTCATTTATTTTTAGGGCAAATTGTCAATGCACCCTACCTCGTTCATGCGTCCTACATTTTCCATTTGAATTGTTCTTTTTTAAAAAGAGACATTCTCATTATTCTGCCAGTAATATAGTTGGGGCTTGTAATTACATTATAAAGCACACTGGGAGGGAAAAGATGACATACAATCCCCAGGGAGATATTGATGAAAATTGGATTTTCAAATTCTGAATAAAAAATCACTTTAACATTTGGAATCATAAAGTTACAGAACTGGTAGGGAATAAGATCTCCTATGTGTTGGTTAAGATCATAAGCTGTGTGACCCCAGGCTAGTATTTAATCCTTGTAAGCCTCAGTATCCTCTCCTATAAAATAAGAGATACAGCATGTCCTCCAAAAACATCTTGTTCTACATTGTTTTAACATCTGTGTAGAGTCTGCATGCCCTCCTCGTGTCTGCACCAGCTTTCTCTGGGTCCTCTGGTCTCCTCACAGATCCCAAAGACATGCATACTCAGGTCATTGGTGTGTCTCAGTTGTCCCAGTCTAAGTGTGGGGATGTGTGAGTGTGCCCTGCGAAGGAAAGGTGTCCCTCCCAGAGTTGGTGCCTACCTTGTGTTCACTAGTGACCCAGAATTGTTGGAAAATGAAAGAACGATGGCCTCCCTGGTGATGCAGGGGGTTGAACGCAGTGCTGTGAAGCTGTCCGCAGCCTCTGCAGTGCCGGTTCGATCCCCGCCAGCCGCGGAGCAACCCACATGGCGAGCAGACCTCTCCTATCTCACCAGCTGCTCCGCTCAGCAGCGTATTTCGTCAATCTGCCTGTTCTGTTTCCCATTCTGTCTCTGGTGAATCCTCTCACCCTCCCGCACATCTGGCCTGTACCCCAGTGCTTACATAAATAAATCAATCTTTAAAAAAAAGAAAATGAATGAGGGCCTCCCCGGTGGCACAGCGGTTGGGCGCTGGGTTGCGATGCTGCCTGCAGCCTCTGCAGCGCCGGTTCAATCCCCGGCTGCTCCCTGGGCACCGGAGGAGGGTCCCACATGGCGCGCAGACCTCTCCTGCCGCCCTCTGCTCCCCTCAGCAGTGTACTTCGGTCCTTCTGCCTGCTCTGCTCCCTGCTCTGGCTCTGGTGAATTCTCTCACCCTCCCGCGCTTCTGACTGTACCCAGTGCTTGTATAAATAAATAAATAAATCTTTAAAAAAAAAAAAGAATGAATGAATACAACTTAATGTGTAATATTAGAAGTGTTTTGGGTATTAATTTAGACTTAGGTGGTGGTTGGGTACCAGAAATTTGTCTTAGAAAATTAACTCTTGTTTATATCAAGTAGCCTATGATGAAATTGGTTTCATTACACTTAAAGTTGCAGTTTACAAGAAACTATCTACTCTTTCCTGGTGGCCCAGTGGTTAGGATTCCTGGTTCTTACAAGAAACTATGTATCTTTAAGTGAGGACTCTAACTTCTAGAGCTCTTTTGTGGATTAAATAAGGTAATAGGGGTCTCCCTGGTGGCACAAGGGGTTAAGCACTACACTATGAAGCAATCTGCAGCCTCTGCAGCACAAGTTCGATCCCTGGCCGGCCAGGGAGAAACCCACATGGTGAGGCAGACCTCTCCTGTCTCGCCCGCTGCTCCCCTCAGCAGTGTGCTTCGGTCAGTCTGCCTGTTCTGTTCCCCATTCTCTCTGGTGAATCCTCTCACCTCCCACACCTCTGGCCTGTACCCCAGCTCTTGTATGCATAAATAAATAAAAATAAATCTAAAAAAAAAGAATTTTTAAAAAAATAAGGTAATAATTGTGACTAGCTCTCTTGTACCCATTTTTATTCCACAATAGTTGGAATAACTATTATTATCATTATTATTGCTATTAAACCATCATTATTTGCTCCAGATGACCCCAAGGATATACAGTCTCTTCAAGCACATCTGATCCTATCCCAATAGGCATTTGTCCTTCAGGACTCTTGAACTCTTCACTTAGGAGAGACTCCTGGTTAGCCGGGAAAAAACCCTCTCCTTCTCTTTGATCTCCCTCTAAGGTGCTCTGGACAGCTCTTGTTTAACAGCTCTTGTTATAGAAAGCTGAGTTGATGGCCATTACTAAAGCACCTCTTTGACACACCCTTCAACATCTACTTTTCACTATGGTCTTGTAGTCCTAGGATATGCCACCATACTCACATCCTAATGCATCTGAAACTATTAGCATTCCTGCTTTCCTTGGGATTGGCCACCATGTTCTTTTTTTATTTTTTTTTAAAGATTTATTTATTTATTTATACAAGCACTGGGTACAGTCAGAAGCGTGGGAGGGTGAGAGAATTCACCAGAGTCAGAGCGGAGAGCAGAGCAGGCAGACTGACGAAGTACACTGCTGAGGGGAGCAGTGGGCGGCAGGAGAGGTCTGCGCGCCATGTGGGACCCTCACCCGGTGGGCAGGGATCGAACCAGCACTGCAGAGGCTGCAGGCAGCTTCACAACCCAGCGCTCAACCGCTGCGCCACCGGGGAGGCCCTGGCCACCATGTTCTTATGAGCTATTGTTCATCTTGCTACCTGAAAGAGGACTTCCTTGACTTTCTTTAAAGCTCATAGTAGTTGGCACTTATGGTAGAAGAGGATGGGGCTTTCCTAGCTCATGTCTTTTTTCACTCACTATTGGAGATTAGGATGAGGTTCTGCGCTGCCGAGGAATTTATCATCCAGCTCCAATATCTTATTTGTTTTGAGGAACATAACCACAAACTCACCAGAAGTCTCCTCTTTTTGGTCTAGGATCTTAGTGGGGTCCTAATGCAACAGAGATCTTTGAAAGTCAGCCATGTCTGAGGCTATGCAATGAACCTGAATAACAGCATATTTTATCGGTGAGGAAAGTGGAGCCTAGGGGCTGAAAGAACTGGTCAACAGCTCAACACCAGTGAGTTTCCTTTAGGGTATTATATTTATCCCTGTCACTAATCCCTTCTGCCTTGTATTGAAATTAGAACAGCCTCCCCACTCCATGCAAATATTTAGCATAGCATCTATCATCAGGAAAATGCATACTAAATATTGAGTTATGAACTCTCTATCCAGGCATGCAGAACTTTGAAGGACGCAATTCCTTTAGCCGCTGTGTCTTTAGGGAGAGCACTGGGTCTCACACCACTGGCTCAGTCAGGGTTTGCTGCTTCTCCTCCAGGAGGCTTCCCATGGTGTAGGAACTATAGATCCTTCAGCTCTCTGGATTCTCCACGCCCGTAGGTCTCAGCGTCACAAGTGTTGTCTACTCTTCGCATAGTTCAAGTTGTTCTCCTAGAGGTCTTCCCGAAGGCTGGGCTATGCTGGGCCTTATTTATCTCAAAGCTTCCTGTATGAGTTGCTTTTGACCACTCTTCGTCACGTGAGTGGGCAAAAGACGTTATTTCTGAAGTAAATCTCCCATTTCTGACCATGTAATAATTTAGCTATCATGACTCAAAACCAAATTCAGGCTCCCTCCATTGACCCCACCAACCGCGCGTTGCCTAGTAACAGCCTCCCACCGGTCCAGTGCCTAGGCCCCGCCCCGCGTCCTAGTGCGCATGCTCACAACCTTCTTTTAGCGTCTCCCGGCGGGCGCGCTGTGGTGACGTAAGGGATCCGCGACACTTTCGGCGGGCTGAGCTCTCAGGTCTCTTTTCCAGACTGGTGGAGTGCCGAGTGCCATGGCCACTGCCGGGGTGGCCGCGGGACGACAGGCCGATGATGCTTTACCGCCGCCGACCGAGCCTCCGCTGTCCGAGACGAAGCCGCTGCAGCCTCCGCAGCCACCGCCTCCGATCGCCGCATCTCACCCACAGCAGTCGCCCGCTCCGAGGCCGCAGTCACCGGCTGGCGTAAAGGAGGAGGAGAACTACTCCTTCTTACCTTTAGTTCACAACATCATCAAATGGTAAGGGCCCAGGAGAGGATCAGTCACGACACTCCCGTTTCTCGTCACACTGTTTCAGAGCTGCAAAAGGCTTGCTTTGGGTACGCCCCCACTGTAGAGATAGGGTAACAGTCCCAGAAAAGGAAGAGACCTTTACCAAGACCTCACCAAGTCGTTCTATGAGTTCTTCAAAGGGATTGAGCCCCGAGAGTATGCTGACTTTATAAGAGTTAGGAGATACTCTTTAAAAATGAAACCAGTTTAGAGACTAAATGCTGTCGAACTACTCGAGTTTGCATCCCTGTGATCCAAAGTGAGTTAAACTTCTATGAGCCCTAGTATTCTTTTCCTTTTTTCAACACTTCCAGCAGATGATCCATATTTTGTGTAGCACACTACAGTGCTGTGGGACCAACTTTTCACCCCCACTTTGTTCATAAATTAGAAGGAAAAAAAGGACAACGGGAATAACCCATAATTCACAATAATTGGAGAGATGATGAAGGGAAAGATGAAGGGAAACAAAGAACAGAAGTTACTCAGTAAACCTTTGTTGTAACTTAATATCAATGGAGGTGATTGTATGCTTTTGACCTGTAAAGGAATCCCACACATACAAAGTCTCCTTCATCCCCATATTTGCCTAAATTATTTTTACTGTTATGTTATTTTCAGCACCAAGATACTAGGTGTCAATCCCTAGTCTTATTCAGTGACTAAAAGCCCAAAACAAAGTTAACTAAAACAAAATTATTGCAATAATATTCAGGTGAACATGAATGTACTCTTGAATGTTTTGCAGAAATGGGATTGCTGCTCACAACATGAAAGTATTGTTAGTGGCCCAACTCTTTGGAGTCTAGCTGGACTAGATTCACCTGATGTGGATTAATGTGATGCTTCCACCACTTTCAAACAAATACAAAGTCTCTGTTCTCACATTAGACCCTGACCTCATTTAGTGTGAATTTACTGTTTATAGGGTAACGCTGACTCTGTGCTGTTTTCCTTCACTTGTGATCAGCCAGTAGCACTTCTTAGCAGCAGTGAGATTGAAAACACAAGTGTAGATCCTGCAGTCCTGGGGTGGTGCAGGATTATAAAGGGGTTGTCCAATATACTTATACTGGCTATAATGAAAGTATAGAAAAATGAAAACAAACACATTCTCAGAGACAGTTCTTGGACCCTAGAGATTGCAGTCCTTCACTCTAATAGAGCAACTGGGTAGCTGGTAGAGCTGGCCTTAAATTTAGATGGGAAGGGAGGGTACTCTATCAAGAATTTGGGCTCTGAAGTCAGTGGATAAAACCTCATGTTGACACTTTCCTAGTAAGAAGTAAAGATATTTTTTAAAGCATAAAACAAGCAAACAAACAAAAACCAACAACAAAACAAAATAGGAGAGGAAGTAACTATCACAAAGTGATGGCCAAGAGCTAATCCACCTTCCAGCCCCAAGAAGCAGCTGTCTTTTATCATGACTTCCTCCAAATCTCAGGAATTTCCAGTACCAAGGATCTCTAGAAATAGAGGCTGAAGGAGAACTAAGAACAGGGGAATTGTTAAAAAATCTACTTAAGAAGCATCCTGTAGTCCTCTCCCACCATTTCAAGCAGAGTGGTGACTCTCCTTTCATTTTGTCATGGAAAAGAATAAGCCAGAGTGTATTTTGGCTGGGCAAAACCAAGCACATTACAGGATGTAGAAGAGGTGAACCATACTGGAAGTAGGGTTAAAGAGAAAATTTAAAAACTGAATATTGGATACTGCCCCCCCCCAGCCCCCCTGTCTTTTTGCATCTGACTTTTAGACTGGCAACCAAGAAAAATAGAGGTAACTTCTCTGGCATGTCTGACCATAAATATATTCAGAGAGTACCCATAGATATAAAATGGAAAGTAAACCTCTCAGTTCCTTCCCTTGTTTCAAGCTGTGCAATATTCCGTTTTATGAATATGCTATCACCTGTTTAAACAGTTCCCTGCTCAAGGCCACTTTCACTGTTTCTGGTATTTGACTATTGCCGTCAGCTCTACAGTGAACCTCTTAATAAATGCCATTTTGTAAACTCTTGAGAGTCTCTACAGAGTAAATTTCTAGCAATGTCATATGTAAATTTAAAATTTTGATCTATTAGCAAATTCTGAAGGTCTATAAATTTGTCCTTCTACCAGCAGTGTATTGGTGGCTGTTTTCCACACTCCTGTGGAACCCATCACTATTAAACTTTTAAAAACCCATCACTATTAAACTTTTTCACTTGAACTAATCATATAGGTCAGAAAGGATAGATTATTTCAATTTGTGTCTTTTAAAAAATTTCTCCTTGTGTTTATTTGAATTCTTGATGTGACAATTTGGTAGTGGTTATTGATATTTTTATTGTCTCCCCTGACTAGAATGTGAACTCTTCAAGGACAGGAATTTTATTGTAATTGCCACATGTGCCCAGACCTTAACATAATGCCTGACACAAGAAAGTGTCCAGTAGTGTTTTTCTCCCCCATCTACCACTCCTTATACCTTCCCCCCACCAACTCAGGGAGCTTACTTTGTTTATTAGTGTCTGCTGATTTTTGTAAGTATCTGGCTTTGTTGAATCATCTTTATAAACATCCAGTGGTGATTTGTGGCTTTTGTATATCAATAAAGCATTTTTATATGCAAGTTTATATCAATTTTTCTATGAAGTGTCCCCCTTTTCTATTAGGTTATTCTTTTTCTGAGCTCTTTGTGTAGTAAGTCAGGTGGACCTTTGTCAAGTATATTGGTAAATATTTCCCTCAAATTTTTGCTTTTCTTTTGATTTTGTTCTTGTTTTTGTTTGTTTGGATTTTGTTTTGTTATTCAGAAGCATTTCATCTTATGTAGGCATATTTATTAAGCTTTTTATTCATGGCATCTGAGTTTTCTTTAGAAAGCCCTTTCCTCTCTAATAAAATAATAGCTATTGATCCCTTTTTCCTGTGACTTTTATGCTTTCATTTTTACTTTCAATTCTTTGATGCTTCTGGATCTTATTTTGATGAAAAGAGTTGAGGGGAGGCAGCTTTTCCCCCAGATAGTTTGTCTTCCCACTGCTGTTACTGAATATTCATTGTTTTCCCTGCTTGAGTTGCAGCCCTTATCATACACTGAATCCCCATATGTTTTCTGCTCTACTTCTGGGTTTTCTATTCTCTCCAGTACGAAACTGCTTTAGTTCTTAAATCTTCATGGTACATTTAAATATCTTTTAAGACTTGTCATTCCTCACTTTTCCTTGGCACTGTTTACCCTTAGCATCTTCACCTTTCCTAGTGCAATTCCTAGTGGCCCATCCGAGATGCATGGTGCTTTAGTTCATGGACGTTTAGTCTTTAATCTGCTCCCTTACTTCCTATCCTGTTGGTACCATTCATTGTTCAGGTCTTCTAACCTCATTTTGGGACCTTGTAATCACTCCTTAATTAGCACTTTGCTTTATATTCCTTTCTCTAATTCATCTTGTGCATATTATCAGTTTAATTTTTCTCTACTCAAGATCTCCAGGGCTCCCTGTTCTTCCCACATTGAGCCAAAACTTTCAGGCCTCCCTTCAGGAATCTCTGCAGACCATGTTCAGATGCCTGCCTGGACTGGCAGCACAGAGCCTAGAGCACGTCATCCTGATTCCAGGGCCTCCCACTGTGCACGCTCTGGGTGCCTCTGCAGGATGGCTGCCTGCCCTTCTTTGCCTGAGAGTTGCTATGTTGCTTAGAGGCTCCCTCCTCCACTTGGAGAGCTCCTAGCTCCTGCCATCCTCCTGGCTGGGGTGCTCCCCGCCTGGTGTCAGAAAAGCCTCACCGAGCCCTTACCACTTTCACCCCTCCTAGTGCCTTTCTGTTGAATGAATGATTTAAAAGTACACATTTATGTTTTTTTTTTTTAAGAATTAAAAAAGGGAAAAGAAAAATTAATTTTTTATGCCTAAAAGATATGTTATAAACCTCAACTCCTTGAGAAGTACCTATATAATAAAGGAGGGATGAAATGAAACCTGTTGGACCAAGAAAAGTTATAATTTTTTTTTTCCCTCCAAACTTGTGCATCTAATCTTAGTCTGGAACTAAGTGTTCCAGTCTAGAAATTCTAAATAGCTGTTGTCACTGTCTTGTCCAATGGTTTGGCTCTCCTAGTAAAAAAGTATTCTGTCAACATGGTACTTGAACATTTTTTAATTAAATTTTTTAGTTGCTGGGTAGGTAGAAGAGAATCATCTTTGATTCTGCAGCTGGAGCTCAAGCAATGAGCACACTGCATTGTCACGCTGTGCCCATAGCACTTAAAACAAGTCTTGTTGGGTCAGGTCAGTAAGACCTCAGAATCCTGGCAGAACCACTTTCATGGTATAACAGGGTGTTACTGACCTGCTTCTCCCTACACAAGTGCCTATTTTAATCTGACTGGCATTCCACACCAGCTGAGGCCTCCTTTGGGTAGTGTAGGAAGCGGCAGCAGCAAAGAAGTTCAGAAAATGGACACATGCCTCCACAGGACTGACTGCCCTTGTTTTACTGCAGCCCTCTCTGCCATTCACTTTCCTCCCCTCAGCCACAGCCCAGTGAAGAGGGTGTGTGTCCAGATAGGGAACACCTACACTATTTGGAGGAATTCTTGCTTACAAACCTGTTGACTCCTCTGCCACTTCATCTCTGTTCATTCAGTGTAACTCACAGGGCACCTGCTGGGACACAGGCCTCACAGAGGCAGGCCCTGGTTGGGAAGAGTGGGACATTGAGCCTAGAAAGGTCAGAGGCTGCTTCTGGGTGGACCTGCTGGCCTTCACAGTGTGAACTTGCCTGGCAGGTGTTATCTGGAAGTAGAAAGAACCATCAAAGGTTTGGGGCTCAGACTTCAATTTTGGTACTGTACATAGGCAGTGGGTTTAGGAGGAGAAGACCCTGGTCTGCAGGAAATTGGCGACAGTGGGAGGAGGCAGGGCTGGACTTGAGAGAGGTAGGAGGTGGAGTTCACAGAACTGGTAGCTGGGCGAACATTGGGCCACATGCCAGCGCATGTGCGGGGGTGCCCTCCAGCAGAGATGGCGTGTGCTGTGGAGGCAGTGAATCTTCTTGGGATTTTTGCAAGTCTCCCCAGACTCCAGGGAGAAAATACTTGGTAACTAGTGGAGAAGAAGCTGAAATTCAGGAAGGTGGGCTGGGCCAGGGAGTTCTTGTAGCTGAAGAGGCGGGAGCAGATGAACACATTCTGGGCTATTTTATGGAACAGTGGTTTTTGTTGTTTTTTTTTTTTTAACCAAACTTCTTTTAGCAGCAGAACCTTTTGTTACTCCTCCCTAAAAAGGAGTATTTTTCACTTTTAACCCTATGAGCAGATAAAAGCAAAGCCATGAGGTTCAAAACCCTTCTCCCATAGGTGTTTCTTCCCATAGGTGCTGGCAGAACTAAAGCAGAGAGATGCAAAAGGAGATAGATAGGTAATAGCTGATGTTTTCCAGATACAACCTATTTGGGGGACATTTTGGTAATCAGCCGAAAATTTAATATATAACCTTTAACCCAGAAATACCACTTCTGGCATATTTCCTTATCACAGTACTTGCACCATCACATACAGCTACAGGTTCAGCATGTTTATTGCCATTCTGACTGCAAGTGATAAATTGCAAATACCCAAATACAGCCATCAGTGACTAGCTTGTCACGGTATGCGATTTGACAAGGAAAGACATCCTAGGTGCACCGGTAAGTGAAAAAAAAAGCAAGAATTGGCACCACGTGTGCAGTGTGCACATGTTTTCGTCAAAACAAATAACCCGTAGGTGTACGCCTTGATGTATACCTTGAAGCTACACAAAACACCATCTACCACGTTAGTAGAGGTTATCTTTGCGGCATGGGATTGAGGGACTTTCCTTTTCTAAGTCTTGGGTGTCAGTCATTTTTAAGTTTTTTCCCTCTAGCACCTATTACTATCACAGGAAAAGAAATACAACTCACTATTTTAGACATATGGCAACCAGCCAGGTTGTAGAGCGGGGAGGAGCAGGCAAGGACTGGCCCAACTAGACAGTGGGGGGAGAGTCTGAGAGGGAGAGAAATTTTGAGGAGAAAGAAATGGGGAACCAGGTGCCACCAAGAGGTCAAAGAAGTGACTTGGGTTTGGATGAAGGTGGGCTTCAGTGTACTAGTGGGTTCCTTGTGCTTCCAAATTAACAGTGGACACATTTTTGCTCTGTATTTCATCTGTTGGCAGTCCTAAAGCATCGCTACCACAGATTAAGCCGTGTGTAATTAGCTGTGATGGTAAGCGTCCTTCTTATGCTCACCCATCTAAACCTGTGATGTTTTGGGGAGTCTGGTGACACAAATGCAGGAGGTCTGTGCGGCAGCCATGCTGAGCATCGCCTGGGATGTGCACACTTCAAAAGACCGGCAGGACATGGTCTGTCCATCGAGCAGAGCAGAAGTATTTTTGTCCATCTTTAAAACTGTGATAGACAGGACCAAAGTGTCTGCACCTTGCTCTTTTTGTACTGTTTTTCATGCTTCTAGACCTGGTCTATTCTGTCTGTCTCTTTTTTCTGTCTAAAGTTGGTTGATGACTAACATTGGACACAAAGCAGTCTCCCATTTGGAGCTTTCTGCTTGGATTCGCTCAATATTCAGGCCTGTCTCTTTTCTTTTGGATTGAATATTTCACAGTCATCTTGGCCTAGCAGGTTCCCACTTTCTTGCAGCTATATCCTGAATAAAGTGCTTTCCTCACTCCAGGAGGCCCACGTTATTTACCTCCACCAACTAGGGCAGGCTGGGAAGCTTGTGGAGTAGACCTCACTGTGGGCTGCATGGCCCCCTTTCAGCTTAGCTCCCCTCCAGGCAGGCTTTTCATGTAGCTCCTTCTTTATTATCAGAAGACTGTCTCCTTGACCAAAAAGCTCACCAGGAGAGTGGACAGCCCTTGAGATTTGGGGGTTTTCAGAAATGAGCATCTTAAACATGGCCCACTTCTTACTTCCAGAATTAAATCTTCTTTTAGGCCAGGTTATGTTTGCTTCCAGAACTGAATTATCATAACTTCTTTTCATATTTTTTATTTTATATAATTTTGCCTAAATGTGTTCTTTCAGACTTATGGGGTGTGAACTAGTTTTCTTAAAAATATATTTTAATTTTAAAACTTCCTTGAGACTTAAATTTGTAACATTGTGTTAACATATATGCCATCAAGTATAATGATTTCAAAAGTCCAATGGTTTCTATCCAGAATTGTTGATCTCATCTGAGATCTAAAAAACTAAAATAAGAGATGTTCACTGTTTGCTTCCTTACAAGTAGTTTGCAGTTCTCATGGATACCACGTACTCCCTAGAAACTGGGATAAGGTAAAACATCAATTATATATCTAAATTGAGGGCATCAAATGACACTAAGAAATATTTGGCTCACTGTTTATTCCCTAGAATAAATGATTGCTCTTCCGTGTCTTTCCTTGGTATTAGAGCTTTTGATAGTGAACAGGCCCTGGAAGCTATCTCCTTTGCCAGGCATGAGCCAGAGCCAGTGAATTGCAAGGAAAAATGGATCTTCTGTCTATGTAATCAGAGAAATGATGGATTATAAACATGAATTGAAACCATCTGGGTTGAAATTTCCCACCAAGGATGAATGTTTTTTAAAAAAAAATACCATCATTGACAGTTTTCCCCTCTTAAGCCTCAATGATTGACTTTCAGAACAACCTGATCATTTAACTTCTAGGTTTTTGGTCTCAGTTGCTTGTTTTCAGAAGCTCACCCCCTTACTAGCTTTTAGAAAAGCACAGGAGCAACTGTCAGGCTGTTTCTTTGATCTTGGGTAAAGGTTCCTGTTCTTGTTTTGCTTTAAATTTAGCAGTGACAGGGGACCATGGGTCTCTGGGCAGCTAATAACAGCTGTGAGATGGGAAATGACTGAGCCTTTAAAATGAGTTTGACCCGAAGGCAAGGAGTTTACAGGACTGTGGTAGGCGAGAACTCCTACCTGCCGAAAAATTTCCAAAAGCTTGTAACTAATATAAAATTTATGAATAGGTCTGTGGAAATTAGTTTTTCTGTTAACAGTTCAAGCATTAAAACTCAGCTAAAATTAGCTCTTGCTAGCTGGTAAGGTCTTGTGTTTGACCTGGCAGTGGCTCAAATGAAAAGAAATATAATATTTCAGCAAATTTAGCTTGGCATTTGTCATCTGATATTGGTAATGGTGCATTCATTCATTCAACAGACATTTATTACTTGCAGAGCATTCATTCTTTCAATAAATGTTATCTGAGTGCCCCCAAGTCCCCTGTTGGCTGGGCTGGGGCCTAGGGATACAGCTGTGAACAAAGCACATAGTCCCTGCCTCTGAGCTAATACAGAGTTTCAGCATCCGATTTTACGAGCTTCCTCTGGGAGGGGCTGCACAGGCACTACCAGACTCAGGGGCACTTTCACTGAGCAGCTGTCACCTGCCTACCCATGTAAGAAAGAACGGGTCCCTGTCCTCTGGGGACACACAGCCTAGTAAGAGAACAGATAGAAAACAAAGTGTTCTAAAAGATAATGTAGGAAGACAGCATGTTCTGTAGGATGTAGCGGAAGAAAGCCAGGCATCTCCTGGGTCTAAACTGCAAATGCTAATGCCTGCCCTCTGCCCCTTGCAGCATGGACAAGGACAGCCCAGACATCCACCAGGACCTGAATGCCCTCAAAACTAAGTTCCAG
Organism: Talpa europaea; assembly: GCF_964194135.1. NCBI lineage: Eukaryota > Metazoa > Chordata > Mammalia > Eulipotyphla > Talpidae > Talpa > Talpa europaea. Next base: position 100,530,996 of record NC_140074.1, on the reverse strand, counting down.
GAGATGCGCAAAGTCATCAGCACCATGCCCGGCATCCACTTGAGCCCTGAACAGCAGCAGCAACAGCTGCACAGCCTCCGAGAGCAAGTCAGGACCAAGAATGAACTTCTGCAAAAGTACAAGAGCCTCTGCATGTTTGAGATCCCCAAGGAGTAGAGTGAGGCTGGCTTCCAGGAGTGCCTGAGAAAGACACAGGAGAGCCAATGGCCTTATTCTCTCCCCACCACACTGAGTGTGACTCTCTGAACTCCCAACTCTAAACTTTGTGGTTGAGTGGGGCTGTTGTACTGCTTCCTTAGTTGAACTTGGCATTGACTGTGCAAGGAGCCAGCATTCGAACTTGGCATGCTTCATTGGTGCTTCCTTGTATGTATCCATATGTCTAGATGCATAATAACTTGAGTGCCTGCTGGTGGAAGTGAGAATGTTCCTGAAGGCTGGGGAGTGGGGGGAGCACTCTTCCCCTACCTCTGGGGAGGGGGCCATCTGCTGTGTATTCAGGCTCCACTGACAGCTCTGAAGAGCACAGTAGGAAAGGAGGCGGCTCCCCTTTGCTTCCTGCCTGCTCTCCCCTCCCTCCCCCTGGGTATGATCAGTGTGTACCAGGTACATATTGTTCCTGTTAACAGCAGTGTCATGAAACATTTGCATAGAATTCACTGGATAAATTAGGCCTGCATTCATATGGCGTGGATTTAAAATGGTAAAAGAAAAGGCCTTGAGAGAATAAACGTGGTATTGATAACTACAGGGTGGTGGAGGCCCCTTTCTCCCCCCCACAGTTTAATTCCTTTTATGTTTGAGTCAGTGAATGTAACTATGTCTGTGGGGGTGTCAGCTTGATGCCCTGCCAGGGAGGGGGTGGCCTCTCTCCAGGTTCTCCGCCACCTACATGTACTTGTTACTTTTAGCTCTTGCTCCTTGTCTCCTGTCACTTTCAGTCAGCTTGTTTAGCCATTTAATGCCTGAGGATGACCAAACCGCAAAGACCCCATAATGCTCCCCCCTGGTGCTGAGGGTAAGCTCAGACAAGTTTCCAAAAAAGCAGACTTTGCTGCTTCTGACATTTCAGACTGTTACCCTGGTTTGAAAAATAATCCCTGGCTTCCCCGGTGGCCAGCGCGTAGACTGCTGCACTGTGAGGCTGACCGCAGCCTCTGCAGCGCGGGTTCGTTTCCCCGCCGGCCATGGAGAAACCCACATGGCACAGCAGACCTCTCCTGTCTCGCCCGCTGCTCCCCTCAGCAGTGTGTTTCAGTCAGTCTGCCTGTTCTGTTCCCTAGTCTGTTTCTGGTGGATCCTCTCTGGTCCTAAGTATGAAGGAAAAACATATTCTACCTTACTCTCCATGTATTTCATTGTTTGGGATATTGGTACAGATTCATGCAACTGGTCTTTTCACACATTTACAGTCTTGATGAGTGGGAAAGTGAAGTAGTCAGAAGTTTGCAAATACTTCACACAACTCAAATAACCCTCCCATGCCTCTGACCTGTACCCCAGTTCCTGTATAAATAAATCTTAAAAAAAATAAATAAAAATAAAAAATAATCCTTGCTCTGCCCTTCTCATCGGAGCCTCCTGTGAGCATTGACTAACTCTGCAGCAGAGGGGTTCATGGTGTGCCTTTTGTTCAGAGAAAGAAAGCTCTGACAGTTGTGACCATCCCTTGGCCAGGTACGACAGGTGAGTCAGTTGTGTAGAGGCAGGATGAGCTACACCTGGACATTATACACCCAAATTCTGTTTATAAATGTTTGTAAACACCCCCATTTCTTCCAGGTGAAGTGTTTTATTAATGTGCTCGGCCTTTGACTATCAGGCTGAGGGAAGAGCAGCTCTCCACCTTGCCTCTTAAGGATGAGGTGAGAAGTAACTGAATATTGTTGAGATCTAGAAATGAGCACATAATCTGTGCTCACCAGTTCAGGGGCTTAACAGATGCCTGCCGACTGGCCTCGTTGGCAGGAATATTGGTTGAGGGTGTTTTTAGCCGAGGTTCTGTTCCTGTCTACCTGCAGCTACCTGTCAGAAGATGCAGGTTGGAGCTCAGGGACGTGTGAAGGGGGATATCAGGTGTCAGTGTCTTTGGCAGAGAAGGCTGAATTTTAGTAGGTTGTTAGCTACTAGACCAGTTCTCCCTTGGGACTATTATTTAGCTGAATTGTTTATTTTCTTGAAATTTCTAGCATAGTGTGAGGGCCAGTTTTAAGGCTCTGAGAGTACATAGAAATAGAAGACCACGGGGTCTTTATGAAAGGCTGAAACGGGGCAGAGAGAGGGAAACTTTCCTATAGTCCAGTGTCTGTGACGCTTTTTGACTATAATTAATTTGACTATAATTAAAAGAATTAAACTCTGCTCACGGAACATCATGGTTTTTTAACTAAACAGTTCATTGTAAGATGCCTCTTTGGGGATAGTTGAGAGGAAAATGTTCACTTTGCTTGGAAACAGAACAAATTGTGAGAACTTGGGCTCTGCACCTTCCTCCCTCCCGATGTGCGTGCGTGTGTGTGTGCACACACTCGGGCACACTCATGCACACACTCAGCAAAGCCAATGTAAAATCAGTAACTTCTGATTTGGGGAGTGGCTTCAGCCCCTAGGGTGCAGTTGGCCTGGTGGGTCATCTGTCTGATTTGCCCCCTGGACCATTCTCTGCAGAGGTAAACTGAGTCCTGGTGGGACCCACCCCATTAGAACAGGATTGAAATCCCACCCTGGGACAATTTTGAGTATCCCTTATAGGACTGGGTACCTTCTTGACGCCTCCGATTATTTGGATTACTGAGCGGTGGGCTCTGGTGCTAAAAGGTTTTCAAATATCACACTTATCCTTACAGTGACCCCATGTTCTTGGTATTTCATGGGTGAAGAATTTGAGTTGTGACTGGTGTCGCTTGTCCTGAGCTAGCACAGAGACGAGTGGCAGAGACCTGGGTCTCGAGTTGGGTGGGGTGCCCTCAACTATTGAGAGGGGACAGCAAGGCAGAGAAGAGAACTGGACTCCACCGGACAGTGGGCACATCCTAGAATTGGAGAGGTGCAGGAGGTGGGGGATCTTGACTATCTGCGGAGGCCACTGGCACACCCTGGAGTGTGGTGGGCGGAGTCCTGCGCCAGCCGGGCACTGCAGCAGTCTCTTGACCACATTTCCTTATCAGTGAAAGCAGACTGACATCTCAAACCAACTGAGAGTTTCAGATTGATGATCTTTTTGTTGGTTGCCCGTGAGCCTTCTCCGAGTATAGCAACAAAATGACTGGGGTACACTTCCAGGGCCCTTTGTGGCCAAAGTGAAGGAAAACTAAGCAGGGAAATGACTAGAAAGATGATTCTCTCAGGGAGCCCTGAGTCTTGATTTTGGCCTTTCTCAGGAATCCTTCCCTAAAAAGAAGGGCCCCAGCCCAGTCAATGGGAGCCTTTTTTTTTTTTTTTTTTTTTTTTTTTTTTTTTTTGAGCATTTTCTCCCAGGAGGGCTGAAGAAGCTGTTTTCAGAATGTGAGGATTATCTTCCAGTCCTGGCAAAGGTGAGTTCTATTTCCACAGAAGTAGAAACCCCACACCCTCCCTTCTCACCCTTTCCCCTCCAGCCTTTTCTAAAAGTAAAGGAAACATAGTTTTTCATTTTAAATTATTTTATTTTATATAAAAAGAACAATAACAATAAGTTTAAAGACACACACAGTATAAACACCTGGGTAAGATTTTGTTCATGTCCATGATGACACCAGAACTACTATTAAAGTGCAAGTTTTATGTTTTTTCTTTGTGCAATTTCACACACACATGTAAACAAGTCACTTGAATATGATTTGACCCGCACCCCCTTAGTTTCCAGAGGGCAGAGGCTTTCCCAGCTGTCATGACAACCCGGAATCACAGACAAGGTAATGCCCTGTTTGTCCTGCCCTTCCAGCAGAACTGAGGTCTCCTGAAGTCTAACAGTGGCTGACTAACTTCTACCACCACCCCACCCGCCCCCATTCTTGGGTCTTTGTGAACAAGACAAATTCACCCAGCGGTGGGTCGGTGTCCCCTAAACAGTGGGGGTGCCTGGCGGGAACGGGGAATCAGAGGTGGGGTGAGTCCCGATCTTAGCCAGTTCTCTTTCCTTCCAACGCAGATGACTGTCCCCGTTAGTTTGCGCCTCCCCAGTGTGCAGGGCCCGGGTCTCGGGGAGGGAAGACCCGGGTCCGCGAGCGCACGCGGCCGGGGCGCACGGGGCTGGCCGGGACATCAGACTTGGCTTTTAAACAAAAAGGTCCTCCTTAGGTTCTGCCGCTGGCGCGAGGGCCGAGGGGCTCCTAACTGATGACGCAGCGCTCCTTGTCCTTGGCCTGGCCGCCGCCGCTGGCCTTCTCGCGGATGTACATGAGGTCGCTGTGCACGCTGGGCCTCCGCGCAAAGGGCGCCACGATGCCGAAGGCGTCGCCCGCCTCGCCCGCGCCGCCGCTGCCGGCCCGCAGCAGCTTCTTGTTCCGCAGCGCCTTCTTGTGCAGCACGTCGCAGTACTGCACGGACACCTTGCGGTGCAGGTCCGGGCTCATCTCGCTGGGCAACTTGGCCATCGCGAAGAGCGCGCGGAACATCTGGTCGAGGCTGCTGTTCTTCTTGGCGGAGATCTCGAAGTAGGCGCAGCGCTGGGGGTCGTCACCCACCAGCTGCTCGATCTCGCGCTGCTCCACCTCCCGGTAGAAGTCCCGGTCACCCTTGTTGCCGCAGATGACCAGCGGCACGTCCACGTTCTCCTTGGTTTTGTTCTTGAGGCAGGACTTGGTGTCGAGGATCTGCTGTTTGAGCCTCTGGACCTCCTCGAAAGAGTCGCGGTTGTCCAGGCTGAACACCAGGATGAAAACGTCTCCTGCGGGGGCAGAGGGGGGAAGAAGCAAGTGAGGAGGGCTGCCCCAAGGGACCCCTTAAGTTGGGCTGACTTTGGGGCTTCCCACGCGGGGCGCGGTGACCTTGCCGCGCGCAAAGCGGCGCGCGGCGGCGGGACAGGCGGCCAGCCCCGCCGGCCCCGGCCCTGCCCGGCGCCCCTGGAGCAGGGGGCCCCGCACCTCCCGCGGGCGCAGCGCCCTCCCACCGCCCGCGGCCCTGCCCCGGGCCCCGCGCTCACCTGTGAGGATGGAGAGGCGCCGCATGGCGGGGAAGGGGTGGTTGCCGGACGTGTCGAGGATGTCCAGCTGGTAGACCTCGCCGCGGATGGAGTAGAACTTGCGGTGGAAGTCCTCGATGGTGGGCGTGTAGGCGTCCTCGAAGCGGCCCGTGAGGAAGCGCGACACGATGGCGGTCTTGCCCACCTTGGACGAGCCGAGGATGACCATACGGTAGCAGTTCTTGGCCGGGATACTCAGCTCCGAGTCGCTCGGGCACATCTTCTTGATCATCGCGGCCAGTTTCATTGGGCGCAGGGGCCGCGGGGGCGGGTCCGGGCCGAGAGAAGCGCGGAGGGCGGCCGGGGCGCGGGGCGGAGAGGCCGAGCGGCTCTGCTCGGACTCCGACTGCGGCTCGGGCTGCGGCTGGGGCTTGGCGCGGGCGCTGGCTCCGGCTCAAGCTCGGCTCAGACTCTTGGACAAAGTCGCTCGCTCTGGCTCCGGGCGCCCAGCGGCGGCCCTTATATGCTGCCCGCCGGGCCGCCCCGCCCCGCGCCCTCCCAGTCGGTGCGTCACGCCCCGCGGCCCCCACCTCCCCGCCCGCCCTCACCCGCCCCCCGCGACCTCGGCGGGCTGCGGCCGGCGCTGCGCCCTGGGCGCCGCAAGAAAACCAAGCCCGGGTCCGGCTGGCGCTAGGGGCGCGGAGCCCCCGCTGTTCCGCTCAGGGGCCTCAGTGGCTTCTGGCTGCGCCGCCGCCCCCTGCGGCTTGGGGCACAGACGCCCGCCCGCGACACATCCGCATGCCCGCTCGTTTTCCTTGGGCCTCAGTTTCCCCCAGAGCATCACAGCAGTAATCCCGTAATAGCGGCAGCGCAATAGCAGGCGCTTGCAGAGGCCAGACACGGGGCCGCGGCTTTGCTCCCCCCATCTCGCGCTGTACTCAGCAGAGCCCCCCGGGCCCGGCCCCCGCCCCCTTTTCCTGTGCGCGCTTCCCGGCGGCGGCCTCAGCGCCGGAGCCGGCGCCGCGCGCTCCCGCCGTCAGAGGGCGGCAGAGGGCCCGGGCCGCGGCGGAGCGGGGCCGGAGCCTGGCGGGCCGGGCTGGGGGTGCTGGCGAAGCTGCAAGTTTGGGGCCTGGAGAGTACAGGACTCCCGCCTTGGGACCCCAGGCTGGAACCGAGCAAGAGTGGAATCGCCCCCCTCGGCCCCCCCGCGCCTTTCTCCACACCAGAGAGGCTGAGGTTTTCAAAGCTGCGCTTTTCAGGGCTGTCCCATGCTCTTCTGGTCTGTGAGCTGGAGACGCTAGGAGACTCTGCCCTGCCTAGGTCAGGCCTAGACCAGCGTTTTGTGCCTCTGGGGTCCCTTGGGCCCTCCTTCCTATTTTATAGTTGGAGGAGCAGGGGCTCAGCTACAGCGGGGGTCTGGGCTGACAGCACAGCTCCTGCCCTCTCCCAGCCTTGGGTTCTTCTGGAAGATGGGGGTTCCGGTTTTGTGACTGTGAATGAGAAAGTGCAACTGGTTTAGGGGGCAGGTCCTGGAGGGAACAACAACAATAGTAAATGACCCATGAGGCTGCAGAGCTAAGGGCGGGGGCTGCAGGAGCAAACCAGGAGCAGGTTGATCAGTAACCAGGAGTGGGCCAAGGCTGCTTAAATGCCAGGAAATAGGCTACCACTCTGGAGCTCATGAAAGAGCCATTGCACCTCAAGGCCAGTCCATGCTTGGACTGTCTGTGCTGCTTTACTTTGGCTGTGTCTAATTTGGGAGAAACCAGAAAGCCATTAAAAACTTCCCTCCCAGGGCCTCCCTGGTGGCACAAGGGGTTAAGTCTCAGCACTGTGAAGCTATCAGCAGCCACTGCAGCAAGAGTTCGATCCCCAGCCAGGGAGCTGACCCACATGGAACAGCAGACCTCTCCTGTCTCACCCACTGCTCCCCTCATTGGTGTATTTCAGTCAATCCGCCTGTTCTGTTCCCCACTCCGTCTCTGGCGAGTCCTCTCACTCCCCGCACCTCTGGCCTGTACCCGAGTTCTTGTATGCATAAGTAAATAAATCTTTTTAAAAAACACAACCTGCATTAAAAAAAAAAAAAAAAAAAGGGACAGCTCCGGTCATGGAGGGGATAGCATGTCCTCAAAGGCTGTGTTCACAGAGGTGCATGTGGAGGAGTGAGTTCCCTGTTCCTGGAGGTATGCGAGAAGATGCAGATAACGAAGCTCTGGGTAAGATCAGACTAGAAGCTTCTCAGGGACACTCAAGTCCTGAGACAGACTCTCTATTCCAGATACCAAAGAGTTTGAGGAACCCCATAGGTAAGGAGGGGAGCCCAGCCAGCACTGCCTGAATGCCTGCTGTGTATACACAAGGCAGATATGCTTATGACAGGCATTTTATAACAAAGGACACTGAGACTCTGGGCACTGTGTGCACAGGTGGAGTCTGGGCTTACCCCCAACTTGAACAGGAGAAAGGCCAATCCTGTGCCCTTGGAGGGCTGGGGCCTGCTCCAGTAAGGCTGGGCCAGGAGGGGCCAGCCAACGAGCAGAACATGTGGTGGTGACATGAGGTCCAGGCGGGATTAGGAAAGAAATGTCATGGGTAACCAGAGACAAAGGGTGTGCCCCAGGAGTGTGGAAGGGACTTGAGTGCTGGGTCCAGGCCCTCTGATTCCATCTAGGAAGCCCACCCAGATGCCAAAAGCCCCTGTCTTTTCTGCTTCTAACAGAGCTGTATGCATGGGAGCCCCAAGACATGGCCAGACAGGTCATCAGAGTCGGGGTAAGCCTGGTATCTGTGGTCCACAGGCCCTTTCCTTCTAGTCAGTTTGAGCATAGCTCATCAGATTGGGTGAAGCAAGGTAGCCCCTCATGCTTTCCTGGCCCCAGCGCCTCCCCATGGCCTGTTCCATGCCAGTTTTCAGAGCAGGCACATTTCCATCCAGAAACAGGCCCCTCAGAGGCAAAGAGGGGGGCAGTGCTGGCACAAGGTAAGGTGGTGGGGGGAACATGCAAGCCAGCCTGTGCATTTGTGATTTCCTAATAATCCTGAGATCTGGGAATGACCTAGTGGCCTGGGGTTTGGAGCAACATGAGTGTCACAGTCCGGCTTTCTGCAGCAGGGTTGGTGCTCTATAGGGCCCCAACCCAGCTCAACCGCTTGGCCGGCCTCAGGGGCCAGGTGCCTTGTGGCTGACACCTGTTGTGAGCTCAGTCCCATAGAGCCTACTATACAGCCTGCTGTTTGGGGCACCCAGCTTGTTTGCACCTCAGGCCTTTGCACCTGCCATTCCCTCTGCTTGGAGTGCTCTTCCTCCAGTTTGCTCCCTCTCATCACATGGGGCTCCGCTCAAATGTCACCTTCTCAAGAGATGGCTCCCCTGACCACATGGCTAACTAACATGGACTCCCAGCCCCACCAGGTACTTCCAAGTCACTTTTAAATTTTCTGGCTTAATGTTTTTCACTATCTGACCACTTTCCCTGGACAGAAGCTCACAGGAACTGGAAGCTCCTTGGCACACAGGGTGGCACGTGTGTCTGGCCACTGGGCATCATGATGACACCCCCACCCTGAGGCTGGATGGGCTCCCTGAAGGGAAGAGGAAGAGGAAGGAAGTCCTGGGGCAGGGGTGAGGTAGGCGGCACAGGAGACCCAAACAACTCGGCAAGTCTCTTCCCTCAATGCACGGACAGTAGTGACCGCCAAGGGGCGGTCTGGCGGTCTGGCCTCGGAGGCCTCCGGGGGAACATGTCCCCATGTCTCCACCCATGCCTTCCCCATGTGAATGGACAGAGACATGGAGGGGGTGCTGGAGTCAGGGTGCCTTTATTGGTGCATCAAGACATGGTGGGAAGAGGGGGCTCAGAGGCCACACAGCAGCATGTCCAGGGACCCCAAGGCAGCGGTATCCAAGGCACTGGAGCAGCCCTCACTGGGCGAGCACCAAGCAGGGCCGGGCGCCGTTCTCCCCTCGCAGGGCTTGGCACTCGGGGTAGGCTGGGGGGCAGCAGGCCCTAGCAAAGTGGACGAGCGCCCCATCAGCTTCTCTTGTGGGTCTGAGAGGCTTTTTGCCGGTAGATCTCCGCAGTAAAGGGCCTGTGGGGGCAAGGAAAGAGGCTCCGATCAGCTGGCCCTGGGAAGTGTGACCACCCCAAGTCTTGCTGCTCGGAGCAGGGAGGGAGTGAGGGTGCCCATGGGAACAGGAGACTGGAGCTGCCTTATCATGGCCCCAGTTTCTACTGAGCCCACACTAAACCTCCCGTCTGCTGCTCTGACCAGTGACCTGGTGTGGCCTAGTGACAGGCAGCCGGCCCAAGCTGCCCTGATCACAGGACAGGCCCTTAGGGAAGAAACAGGGCCAGCTTAGTAGCCACCCTTACACCAGACAACAGCCCTGGTTCCCAGCCCGAAATGGCGCCTACTCACTCCTCATACAGGAGGGCGATCACATAGATGAGGGCCACCACCATGGTCAGCAGCAGGCCTGCAGGGCTGGCGTTCCTGTGGGAGAGATGTGTGATCAGTCTATGGGCCCAGTGCTGGCCTCTCCCTGCCACCCTGGGGTCCTGTGACCCAGTGAGCTGTGCCTGGCAGCCCCCTTCCTGGGTCTGACTTCTTGCTCAAACCAGGGCCTCCACCATCTGGATCCCCACCCACTGATCACCTAGCCACCTGCTTGTCCAGGCTGGCTTGCATGTTCCCCCCAGCCCTACCCCAGACCCCGTGGGCCTATGCTCACTGTCTCGTGTCTCCAGCCCTGAGCTGGGGCTCAGGACACAGAAGTGGACCAGGAAAGGAAGGAGTGACTGGCCCCTCAGAACTGTCCAGGTGGCCAGGTGTGTTCTTTTCTGTATAGGAAGATGTTCCTGGGGAGAAACGCTACCCCCGCCTGCCGATGACAGTGTTCTCAGGCCATTTTCTACAAATGGGTGCAGGACCCCAAAGCCAGGTGGAAGCATCCTGTAGACTCTCTGCAAGTGACTGCCATATGGAGGAGTCTGGGAAGTCGTGAAAGTGTTCCCCATCTTTTCCGTAGTTATCGCTGATCCAGAGGCTCCACAGGTGCTGGGCTGCTATGTCCAGATCAGCCAGGAAGGAGAGGCTGCAACACCACCTCCTCAGGAGCCCTAGGCCAGGGTCTCAGGAACACGTGTGAACCTTGCCCACCCCTCTCCCAGGACCTCACACTGTTTGTCCACCTGGGAGCTCCGGGAGGGAGCCAAGTGTACTTCATGAAGGCTCACCAACCCCCGGTCTGTGGGCTCCATTCAAATCACCCTGGAGGGGGCCTCCCCGGTGGCGCAGCGGTTGAGCGCTGGGTTGCAAAGCTGCCCGTGGCCTCTGCGGCGCCGGTTCGATCCCCGGCTGCTCCCCGACCACCGGAGGAGGGTCCCACATGGCACGCAGACCTCTCCTGCCGCCCGCTGCTCCCCTTAGCAGTGTACTTCGGTCCTTCTGCCTGCTCTGCTCCCCGCTCTGGCTCTGGTGAATTCTCTCACCCTCCCGCGCTTCTGACTGTACCCAGTGCATGTATAAACAAAAAACAAACAAATAAATAATAAATAAATAAAAAACATGCCTCTATAAAAAAAAAATTAAAAAAAAATCAAATCACCCTGGAGGGCAGAATGGAGCCCCTGTCCCTCGCCACTGCCATGTGGACAGGCCAAGGCCATATGGAGCACTTTCTGGTGCAGAAATGAAACCTTCCCTCCTGGAGCTTTGCTCCATAGCCCTAGTGTGGTTATCTAGAACAGGCAGAGCCTCCCTGTCCATGAGCCTGGCACCCCGGGGAGCCAAGTAACCAGGAGCCTCAGAGGCCATATGGCCCCTGGGTCAGGTCTGGGCAATGGCCCCAAAGCGTGAACCAAACAGGCTCCCCTCTTCCTTTATATCCGCTGAAACTGCCCACTTTCAATCTTGCTAACAAGATAGAAGGAAAGGTGATCGTCCCACTCTGCAGATAAGAAACTGAGTACCAGAGCAACCCACATGCTGGATCCCAGCCTGGCCCTGAGCCAGAGTGGTGGTGGGGTTAGTCACCAAGCCCCGCCGCACATGGCGGGGGCCTCTCACTCAAGCTAGAGGGCTGAGAGGGTGGAAGCTTGGAGAGAGCAGGAGGCCCTGCTGCCCTGCTCCCAGCCATGTGCCCAGGAATCCCCGACCCTGGGGCCGCCAGGGCTCCCACACACCTGGTTGCCTGGGCACCAGGAAGCCCCTCCCGTGGGGCCCTAAGCAGGAGACAGATGGACTGTAGAAGGCCGGGAGCAGCCCTGCTGGGTCAGCGTCTTACAGCCAGGGTAATGGCTCATCGCTAACGAGCTCTCAGCCAGAGGCCCTTTCCTCGTCACCACGAGGCTGATGTCCTCCTCAGGGGACCGTGGGCACCTGGGTCTCCAGAGAGTCCCTCACATCTTCCTGAGAGCCCTGCCTGAGGTAGGGGTGAGCTCTCACGCCCAGTGCCAGGCACTGCTGGGGCACAAAGGAGACACCGTGGGAAAGCAGTCGGGGGAGAGGGGGGCCGTTGAGTTTGGAAGGACTTACTGGGGGTGGGAGTGGGGTGATTCTGGGCTGGTAAGTTGGAGGTGGGGAGAGCATAGCATTTGGGCAACTGAAAGGTTGCAGGGAGGACCTGAGTGGGCTCATCTGTGGCATGGGTGATGCCAGAGGTGCAGAGCCTGGCCCTCGGGAGCCCAAAACCAGGTGAAGGAGCCAAGCTGGAAGGCAGGTGGTCTGGGACTGTCTGGTCTGGAAGTGGAGCCAGACTAGGGAGGATCCTTCAGACACAGAAGTCCCTTCCTAGCTCCTCCTCTGCTGCAGGGCTGCCTCCTAGGGTGGGCAGTGGGAGGGAACACCTTGGGCTGATAATCCACCATTTGGGAATCATTCCTTTGGGTCCTATAAACTTTCTGGCCTCTGGGAGCCCCTGTAATGTTTTAGGCAGATGGTTTCCAAATCTTAAAAACAGGGCCTCCCTGGTGGCGCAAGGGGTTAAGCACTACACTATGAAGCAACCCACAGCGTCTGCAGCACGAGTTTGATCCCGGGCCAGGGAGAAACCCACATGGCGAGACAGACCTCTCCTGTCTCACCCGCTGCTCCCCTCAGCAGTAGGTTTCAGTTAGTCTGCCTGTTCTGTTCCCCACTCTGTCTCTGGTGAGTTCTCTCACCCCCCGCACCTCTGGCCTGTACCCCAGCTTTTGTATGCATACATAAATAAATCCTAAAAAAAAAAATTATAGCAGAGTACTTTCTATAAAAGAAGGCTTCTATGGAGGTAGCCCTAACACAGAAAATAGATAAAAGGGGAAATTGCTGGGCGGGGTGTGTGGCATGAAGCCCAGAGCTGAAGAGCCCCCTATGCCAGCCTCTTGGACAAAGAGGTCCTCCTGGACCTCTGAATGGCAGGAAGGAAGGTGAGGCCTGTGCCCTGGGGGTCACAGTAGGTGCCCACAGACAGTGGTCGCAGATAGCAGTCAGTCCTGGGCCCATTCCCTCCCAGACCCTGGGGATCCTTCCCTCTGCAGGATGAGGATCTCTGAGTGGGAAGCTCCCCTGATGGGATGTGAAGCTTTGGGGACTACTCCGAGCCCCAGACCACCCCTTCTGCCCTCTCCCTGTGTGGGACTAGTCCATCGTTCATGGACTTCAGGCCCCAGTGTCCTAGCACAAGCCAGCAACCCACAGTTCATTGATCAAGAATGGTTTTTACATTTTTACATGGTCCAAAAAGAATAAAAGGAATAATACTTTGTGACACATGGATATTATATGAAATTCAAATTTCTGTGTTTATCAGTGAAGTGACACTAGCACATACCCTTTGCCACCTTTACCTCTTAATGAAGTTTTCAAGCTATGGGGGCAGCACCTTGCCTGTGGCCGCCAAGCCTAGTTCCTTAGGCTCCTGACGGGAAAGTCTGCCAACCCTGTTCTAGGATTTTGTTTGTTTCTACAGATAAGAAACTCCTGAGGAATGGAGCCTGACTGATGCCTTTGGGCTCCTGAATGACAGGGAGGCTGGCTGCCTTCCAGGATGTAGGGAGGATGGGCCAGGAAGGCCACTACTCACATGATGGCCCAGCCCAGGTAATTGGCCGTGCTGCCCCAGTACATGGGGTTGTCTAGGATATTGAATGGAAACGTGGTCACTCTTGCCTCCTTGAGGATTCCGAAGTAATCACCTGTGAACAAGGTGGGGCAGTATGAGAAGGTCACATCCTGGTCATACCATGACTGAGGGGGGCCCTGGGGTATGGTGAGGCCTGTCTTTCAGGAGGCTCCAGGCCTTCAGGGGTCAGGGAGGAAGATTACTGAGTCGGAGGCACCCAGCGGGCCCTAGTGGCTAAAGCCCAGAGCCTCACCCCCTTCTCACCATCTGCTCCTCTCCTCTGTGCCTTTGCACATGCTGTTCCCTCTGTTTGGGATGCTTTTCCCTATATTCTGTACAGCGAGTGCCTTCCCTCCTTTGTCACTTCTCCCCTGGCTGCCTATAGGGGCTCTTCCCAACTCCACTATCTAAAAAAGGTCCTGCCTGCTACTATTTTTGCCCCACCTCTTCCCTTCTCACCTGGTATGTGGCCTTGGTAGAGAAAACAAGGGGGCTGCCACACAGGAAGGCAGCCTTGGTGTTACTACTTTTCCACTCCAAGCCATCCCAAAGGTGCTGGTCACAGTGGAGTGGCCATCAGACGGATCCCAGAAAGGCTGGTCACCCCCTCCTCTGTCACCCACTGAAGTCGCACTAAGAAGTGTAGGAAGGCCCAGGAACCTCAGCTCTCACCATGCGCCCCCAGAACTGCTTAGGAAAGAGTGTCGCCATTTCATCCCAGTCTTCTCTCCCCAGAAATCTCTTGGAGCTTCATTGCAGGCAGAAATAGGGCAACTTTGGGAACAAGGGGTACAGGCCCCTGAGGAGTTGCGGGGAGGGGAGGACGCACTGGAAAGCTTTCTTCCCAGGAGGCAGAAAATGGGGTGGCACAGATACAGCTTTGGGGCTGACTCATGGCAGGGAAGTGGCTGCTGTGCCCTAGATGCACAACCCGGCGTGGCCCACTCGGTTCTAGGCCATTTCTTCGGGGCGGGGGGGAGGGGGAGGGGCGCTGTAGTGGCTGGTATCTCGGGCTCCTTTCCTTCCTCCTTTCCCCCTGACCTGTCCTGCAGGAGTCTCCCCACATGGTCCAGATCCTGACCATCCCACCACTCCACCCCTCCCAGACCCTCCGCAATTTCCTAAACTCTGCTCACAGAGGCTGCACGCTGTAGGGCAGCTCACCCTTGGTCTCCAGAGGGCCCAAATAGGGCTGCAAAGCTCCCTCTACCTGCTTGTGGCCCTTGCCTCCAGCTTTGCAAGGTCCATACTGTGATCTCCAATCCTTCCTAGGCCTCTGGTCTCGGCACCAACCTTCTCATGTTGGGAGAAGACTCTCCAAACCCCTCTATGGCTCTCACCAACCTGGCAGTGAAGCCTCAGGCCCCTGCAAGGCCTTCAGGAACAGCGTGGGCAAGCCCGGCCTGCCTCCAGCCCTGCTCCTACTGGGCCCCTGCTCACCAGCCAATCTGCCAGCTAATCTGCCTTCCTTCCCACTGACCCATTCCCACTAGCGGACCTAGGAGCGCCTGACATCCTCTCTTCCCAGTTCCCACCTGCCCCTCCTTTAGCACCAGATTCCCCACAGCTCCTATCTGAGCACTTTGCCCTCAACCACCTGCTCTAAACCCACTGCTGTGAGCACTTCACAGGGCAACTGCTCCTGCGTGGATCTCATCTGCCCCCAAATGTGGTAGAGATTCCAGGTAAGCTGAGTGGTTGCTGGAGACCACCCTGGGCACTGGAGGAAACTGAGGCAAGTCCCACAGATGGCTGGGGCTGAGAGGAAGGAGGACTGAGAGCCCCTGAGTCAGCCATCAGAGGGCCAGGCACCTCTGGACACCTCCCAGTGTTGCCTGTTTGCTGGGAGGGGCTCCCTCTGCAGGTAGCAGCTGTACCCAAGGGTGCCCCTGACCTTGCAGCCTCCCCCAGCTGCTTTTCTCCCTGGGCTTCCGAGTTGCTGGATATGATGGATATCACAAGGACACTGGGCTAGGCCAACACTGGGCTCCCAGCCAGAAAACACCAGAGCTGCAGACAATGGGGAATGCAGAGGAGGACAGCATCCCCCACCCCAGATCTGGGCCAGCTCCACTTGTGGCCCAACACAGTGGAGCAAGGTGCCACCTGGCCTGGCCATCAGGCCGCTAGATGAGATGTGAGAGCCAGCTTCCCGAGCCAGCCTTGGATGAGCTGAGCCTGGTGCGGTAGGTGCCAGGCCCTACATGGATGGCAGGTCGGCCAGCCACATAGTCCCGCTCCTCCCCTGGACCCAAGGGGTTCTACGCAAGGCCCTTGACCCTCGGGGTCTTACCTAGGAAGGTCCCAGTGAAGCCCAGTGCAAAGAAGCTGGAGAGCACAAACACACTGCCCATGCCCAGCAGCACCAGCCCCACACCGTAGGCTATGGGATTATCCAGGCTCTCCATCTTGGGCTGGCTTAGCATGGCCTCCGTAAAGCTGCAGGGGAGACAGGAGACAGAGATCATGGGTGTGGGGAGTGGCCCGTCTGCTCCCCCACACCCATCCCTCAGGTGGCCCTCGAGTAGCACACCAGGCCACTGAAAGCCTTGTCAAAAGGCAGGAGGGTTGACCAAAAGGGTGTGACTACTCCAGTGAGTTTGGAGGTCAGGTTCTCCAATGGGATCCTGAAGACAACACTGGAAGGTCTGTGCAGGTAGGGCAAAGCACCTGGGCTCGCGGTAATGCAGGGTGCAGGGACTGCCTCATTAGGAGAGGGCAGGTGCTAATGGGAGGGATACCCGCACGGGAAGTGCATGCACATGTCACAGCTCTCTCCACATGCCTTCTCCGTCACAGCATCAGAAGCGACATGGAGATCTCCTCCCTTGGGACAACTGCTTGCCCTCACTCTGTACCAGGCACCAGCTAGAGGGCATCTTACTGTCTACCCACTCATACACCCACCCACCCACCCCCACCCATCCATCTGCCCATCCATCCATCCATCCATCCATCCATCCATCCATCCATCCACCCATCATAAAGTACCTATTTGTCAGGCTCTTTCAAGCAGAACAAATTCATCATTCACTCATTCTTTCATTCATTCCATTGGTAAATTCAGGTTGTTGTAGAACAATCCTTATGTCGAACTAAAAATCATCTCCCAGAACTCTTTGCTTCAACTACTTTCAGCTCTCAGGACAGAGGTTGCTTCTCTCCTCGATCTTTCTAGTACCTGGTACTTCAGGCAGAATGAAATTTAGTGAATATTCATCAAATAGAGAGAAAGCAGCGCTTCAACCCTCTTCCTTTCTCTCCAGAGTAGAGAAAGGGGGACAGGCAGGAAGGAGGTGGTGGGGAGGCCTGTGAACAAACAGCAAACAGGGCACACAGGCCTGCATGATGACCTATCAGTAGCGGCACACCTGGCCGCTGGTCACGCTTCCCACACAGCAACCTCTCCACCCACCACTGCCCTATCATAGCCCTCTCTGCCCAGCTCAGGGTCACTCTGCAGTTCCAGGTCAAGCCACTGGGATTGAGTGGCCCAGGGTCACACACACTGGTGTTTGTGCCAGATCACCACACCCTGCTCTGCCCCTCCACACCTTCACCTGACTTTCAGGTAAACGGGCAACCCTATGAACCAGGCACACCTTCTACCCTGTGTGCCCTTGAGCAGGGCCATGGGGTAGGCAGCCTCGGTGCCCACCTCACCTCTCTTGCCTGCATGGAGAGGATGGAGCCCATCACAGCTCCCCCATCTGCACTGGCCCCCTGGCTCCCCTGCATCATGAAATGTATAGCAGTGTGTGTGTGGGGGGGTGTAGTCAGAACTCTGTGCTCTCAAGAGCTGCGGTGACACCCCCTCCTACTTCCCAGCCCTAGGCGCTGCCTGCCCATTTAGCTCCGCTGACCTCCAGCCCCAAGCCTAGGGCAGGGAGACCTAATGGACATCCTCTGGCCAGCCCGTGGCCGCCAGTAGCCTAGCCTACCCATCTGCCTAGATTTCTCCGGGGGGCAGCCCATCAGAGGGTTCCTGGCAGAAGAGCTGGGTTGGATTTCAGACAGATCTGGATGCCTTGGGTCCCAGTTTCCTCCTCTGTGTGACAGCGAGGTTAATTTCTCCCGTCTCCCTGCAGGGAGCTGCTGCTGTCGCTGTGCACACTGATAACAGGGACCCACAGGCTCTGACATGAGGCTGTGGGCAGCGGGAAGGACAGACACCAGAGTGACCCACGTGAAGACCAGTGCTGTGGACAGGCAAGTGAGGTGGGTCCAGAAGACCATGAGAGGTTTAAGCAGAGATCTGATGGGGAAAAAAATCACCAGGGGGAAGGGAACACGCACAAAGAAGCTTTTAGAAAGAGGCACAGCCCAGTGGGCAGAGTCCAGGACAGGGGAAAGGAGCCTGTGGAAAGAGTTCACAATGTACTTAATGTGGTTGGAAAGTCGCTGCTTCAGAAAAGCAGTGGGGACACCAGTTGGGTTACTGTAACATCAGGGCTGCAGGGCTGGGGGAGCCCAGCACAGCCCAGACACGGGGCTTCAGAGAACCTGGCGCGGGCCCACTGTGTGGCCTGGGTCTCATGCTTGAGCTGGGCCGTCTCAGGTTCCTCCGCCAGAATTCATTTTTCATCAGCCAAACAGCAGGCAAACTGCCTGACCGCTGTGTACGCAGCAGGGGTGCAGATGAAAAGGGAGCCTTCCCGCTCTGACGTGCTACACTGAAGCAGCTTCCCTGGGGGATGGCTCTGAAGGAAAAGCCATCTGGTTGGAAGCAGATGGAGACTTCTGGCCAAGGGCGGGCCTAGGGCCAGTGATGAGGGGAAGCAGGCCCAGCGGGGCATGGGGCTGCCCCAGATTTGACCCAGGGAACCTCAGCCCACCTGTGGCTCCTCTTCCATTCCCTCACCAGTGGGAGGGAGGAGAGGGTCTAGAGGAAGCCCCTCACCAGCCCCTGCCCCTAGCACATCTGTGTGCACCCCCCAAGAAATCAGGGTATCTCTGAGCAGAGAACAGGTCTGGCCTCCCCTGGTGCCCAGAGCCTCACATACTCAGGGTCCAAAAGGGGCAGGCTTACGGGAATGATGTGCCCGGCCCTGAGGAGGTGATCTGTGGTGTTCCAGCTCCTCTATTAAGCCAGGAAAGCACAGTCCATTCCACATGGAAAATTGACAGAGAGACGAGAGGCTCTGCGGGCCTTGCTCCTTAAGAGAATGAATAGGCCATTTCCTTTGGAAATACTCACACCGGGTGAGTGCAGAGAGACTCATTCATTGGTCTCAGCTTCTATTTTTAAAACTAGGATTGGGTTTTCGGTCATCAGCATGACTTGAGGCTGTCCTCACTCTGTTCCCCTGAAATCCCGGAACCTGGGCTGGAGGTAGGGAGTGGGGCGTCAGACGTATGTGCTTGACCAGGCACCTGCTCAGCCACACTCAGCACCTGCAACCCCAAGACAGTTCGTTTCTCTTTTCTATCTGCCAATGACAAACCTCTGTCAAAGTTCAGCCCTTCCAGGGTCATCTCCCAAAGTTGTCGAGGTGAACGAATGTTATTCTCGTCATCTTCTCCTTTCTCCCAGGCCTAGATTTCCCTGCTCCTCCTACTCCAACCCACCAAGCAATATTATCTATGGAAGTTGGCATCTGATTGATTCATAGTTTTTTCTCTAATACCCATTAAAATAAACATATAACTAATATCAAGCAAAAATGTCCATCTGTGTAACTTCCCAAAACATGATCTGGGGACTGGCATTTGGGGCTATGATTCTGTACTAAAGCTGTGCATTTGATGGACACAGCACTGTTTAAAAGTGTTTCCAAAACCCAGCACAGGCGAGAGGGTCTGTCATGTCTTACAAATAAGGAATCAGACCTGCTGGGGGAGAGGGGGGCATTGCCAGGACCAGCAGATGCACCCATCCAAGCCTGAAAACAATGGAACGCAGGGGCCAACTATCTTTGGGGGGCCCTTCTATGAATTCTAGGCTGATAACCAGTCTCCTCCAGGACTTTTGTGGTTGAGGGGCCAGTCCCGGGGAGATGTATTTTTCCCCTCCAGCTACAGATCCAGGGCTTGGGCCCTGGCCATCTGAGGGTTCCAAATCTATTTGCATGGATCTCTGGCTGCTCCTCAGCTCAGCCTTGGCTTCCACCTGCCTCCTGCCCCAGACTCCACTCCTTCCAGATCTCACCTCTAAGTCCCCAGCAGCTCCCACAGCCTACACAGTTAAGTCCAACCCACCCTGCACCTCCTGCAGAATCCCTCCCCTTGAGTGTAGGCTGTGAACCCCGGGAGGTCACTCCCTGATGGGATACAGCCAGCTTGTCACAGACGTTAAGCCCCCAGTCAGTGTACTCTGAGCTCACTGAAAAGATTACCCTGGTGGGCCTTTCAGGAGTCAGAGGACCCCTGCTACCCTGCAGAAGGCAAGCTTGCTGTGTGGAGTCCGCCTGTTGGGGGGTGGAAGGTCTGACCTACAGGCACAGGGAAGTGATCCCCCCGCATCCAGTGCCCGCACCTGTCACAGGACATCGCACTGCCAGTGCCCACACCTCCTCCTGCCCCATCTGACTGCCCTTCTGTGCGATGACCTGTGCCCGTCTGCCCCGGTTCACTCCTCATGCAGCCACTCAGCCACCAGCCCTGTCCCGCCACATCCTGTGAGCAGTTCCAGAGGGACAATGGGGTGCAGCAGGGACTGCCCAGCTGGGGCTTCTCAGGGCTCCATTCAGCAGGTGCTCCCCGCTGCCGTCACCATTCTTACCAAGCTTGTGACTCCCGCGGACACAAGAACAGGCACCATGGAAATGCCCAGATAGGCAAGTCCACGGGCACAGAAAGTACGGGAGGGTGTAGGTGAGATGGGGTGACTGCTTAACAGGCAAGGGATTTTTGTTTGAGGTGAAAAAGTTCTGGGTGTGGATGCATAACACTGAATATACTAACTGCCACTGAAACATATACTATAAAATGATAAAATAATAAATTTTATGTATATTTTACCACAAACAAACCTCTAGGAATCAAATGGCTTGATGGGTGGAAAGGGTGCTAGGGAAAGCCTGGGGGCAGGAGGCTTCAGGCTGGAACCGGCCTGGACAGGTTTCTCACAGCTCCTGCCAACGCCCCCAGTGGAGAGGAAAGAGACCACATGGCAGAGGGAAGGACAAATGGCTGAAGGACCAAGGAGGAGGAAACAGCACCCTGCACAGTCCTGTCTGTGCATGTCCCTTCTCTCTTTCCAGAAATTTCCTGAGGGGGCAAATTCAACCCAGAGAAAAGACATGGCCAGAAGGCAGGCACTAGGCAGGTCCACACAGACACGGAGACATGTGGTGAGAGGAAGAGCCAGGTGCTACTGTCCATGAGAACTGAGTGGGGGGACTGCCTCCCCAGGACCCCCAAAGGGCCAGGACATAAGAACAAACCAGAGAATTCTCTATATTGGGGCTGTAGTCAGACTGTCCCTATCGTCTCTGAGGGACCACAGTGCTAGGCTGGGGGGTTGAAGGAAGGAGGGACCCCTGACAGGGACAAGGGGCCAGGGACTCTCCAGCTTGGCGTCCTGTGTATGTAGAAGTTGCCCGATCCAGGCACAGCATCCTCCCTTCACCCGCTCTCCCTGGCTCGCAGAGGGCAGCCACAGGGACCTGCCCAGCATGGCATCCTGACTGTCACCGCCCTACCCACCCTCTGTAAAACCTCCCCCACACCCACACTCCACACGCCACACACAGTAGTGCTCCCCAGCCTCACCTCTGAGGAGCCCTCTCTTTTTGGAGACCCCTAACCTGCCCCACTGTCTCCTACAGCAGGCACAGTCTTCCCTCACCCCCAGGTCAGCTAAGCTGGCCCCCAGAACTCCTCCCCACATCAACCCAGCTCCAGCTGTGAGCACCTGTGAGGTATGATCCTCAGGACGGCCGAGTCTGCTCATCCCAGGCCCCACACTCTGAGGAGCTGCTCAGCCAGGGATC